>NC_137968.1:5484302-6181877 GCF_963924665.1 Micromys minutus
CCTTTTTATTATGCCTTTATTCTCAAGGGTGTCAACAGTTGCTATACAGTTTCTTTGTGTATGTACACATGCTTGCTCATGTGTGTGCAAGCATGTGTGAATGTGTGTTCTTGTGCCTGTGCGTGTGTGGTTTGTATCCTTGCCATAGCACTCACATGGAAGTCAAAACACTTTGTAAGAGTCAGTTCTCTGCCTCCCTTATGTTGGTCTGGAGCACTGGTTTTGGTTGTCAGGCAAGGAGGGACACATGTCATAACCCACTGAGCCATGACAGCTTCCTACATTTTATTTTTAGGAGTCTGTAAGTTTACTGATTTTTTTCTTGATCGGATTTCGTTATTTAATCTTATATTACTTTGCCTAATTTTTCTTCTTTTTTTTTGAAGAAAATAAAGTATTGAAATAAAAGCATCTTTTCTTAGCTTTTATATTTTCTCTATATTTATTTTCTCTATATTCCAAGTGCAGTGTATAACTTAAAAGAAAAAAAAAAGGAACCACAAAGAATGTGAGCAGAACTAGAACCTTTTACTCAGCAGAGGGGCTTGTTGGACACCCAGTCATTGAGGACAGTTAAATGCTTTTCAAGCTTAGATTATTGAATGGGTTGTGTTTTACATTAATTTTTAACCAAAAAAAATTTTTTTTTCAATACAGAGAAAGTTACATTATCACCTTAGCTTTTGTCTTCTTTTGACCCGGTTTTTTTACACGTGAATGAGACAATAAACATCAACTCTTAACTTAATTTTTCCTGACATTTTTTAGGAAACTATCATTCAATAGATGAAATAGCAGTTGATATTTAATTGATAAGACTTCTTGACGCATCAGTGAGGTATAGAAGATCTATCTGCTACAATCATGGTACTCAAAAAACATTTTCTGTACTATGTTCTGGAAAGGTAATATTTTGAAGTAAACTTGGTTATGACCACAATTATATTTCTTTCCTTTTTAAATTTTGACTACACTTGTCAAGTGTTTTGCCTGTTGTTTTAAGTTAAACAGAAACCCAAAGTGCTAGAGTGAAAATGAAGCCCGTTCAGTCGACAGATTTTCACTGCATTGCCTGCAGAGAATATGGATTTGTTTTGTTTTTACCACCTACTTAAAATATCCCTACATAGATGTTGCAGTAAATATTATATTGATAGCTTAGCCTTTCATTGGCCCCGTGGTCTTACTCTGCGGGCGGCACACCTCATGTGGTCCCCACACCACTCCAAGAACTCTGGCGCCCCTGCTGCTTCTGTCCCCGGTGGATATGACCGCCCAGTGTGCTGTTTTCACTCACTTCCCCTTGGTGTGTTGTTGCCAAGCCTTAGACACACACATCCCAACTCTGTGGTGGGCTTTATGAGTTCCACCACTACACCCTTTGAACTCGATTAAGTGGTCACATCAAAAAACACACCAAACTTTGATCTAGGAGGTATGATATAATTTGCCAACCTTTATAAGTCAAATAATCTCGTACAATTTCGTCCCTTATAAAGCATTCATAACAACCTTATTTATGAAGAGATGTGCAGAGAGAGACATATACATCTGCCTCCATCTTCGTTCCTCCTGGAATCCCTCTCTCTCCTCCTCTTCCTTTTTCCCCCACCCACCTCTTCACTGTCCAATCATGTATCACCTTAACATCAACCCACACATAGATTAGTCTTTTTTAAATATACAATTAGTAAATATTATGATTGCAATTTGATGATTACAGTTACATTTTTAAAGAAAAGAAAAAGCCATTTCTTTTTACTTGTTGAAAATAAGGTTTTTATCATTGTTCTTCTGGGGAGATGTGATGATGGTGGGGTTGAAAACACTTGTGTTTGTGAGGGACCTCAGATCGTCCTCCCACTGCACACCATAGATTCTTTCTTACATGAGAGCTTTGACTTTCATGTTTCGGTTAAGGCACCGACTTGTTCTTCCAGCGTCCTTCAGAATTAGAGTCAACACTACACCTTCCATCTTTAATCTTCTATTTTAATATGTATATTAATGTTAAAATACAAGTTTAAATGTAGGTATTACCATACCTAATGACATAGTAAGGCACTATGTAATTTATAAATACAATGTATATTTGCATCCAGTTAAACATATTTCCTAACCAGAGATAGTCCATTAAAGTAAGTATGAAAACCTCATAGCTGTAAGTCCCATCTGTCAAGATAATTAACCTCTATTTCCACCAGATGTTGTTATTTTGACTACCTTACAAAGAAGCAATATTCTCTGTCTTTAAAAACAGGTTTTGGAGTTTTTTTCTCTTTCTTTCTTTCTTTCTTTCTTTCTTTCTTTCTTTCTTTCTTTCTTTTTGTTTGTTTGTTTTTTGTCTCCAAAAAAGCAAATAGCATTTCTTTTCTGAGACAAATTAATTTTTAAGACATATATGACAATGGCTCGGTTAGCTGCTTTCATGAAGTAGACATTGCAGTTTATGTATATTCTCTTTACAATTAACTTTCTGCAGCCGAAGTGCTTTATTTGAGCCGTCACTGATGAAGTCGTAACACAACATGTCATAATTTAGCAGGGAGTTTAAACCTTTCTTCACTTTCCTGCTGAGAACTTTGAAGTTGACAGCCTGTAGGGTAAGAAGCTTGCGTGTAAGTTCGCGTGTTTTCTCTTGATTGAAACAGTGACAAGAACAAGAGAAGGACCAAAACAGTCAAGAAAACATTGGAGCCCAAGTGGAACCAGACTTTCATTTACTCTCCTGTTCACCGACGGGAGTTCCGGGAGCGAATGCTCGAAATCACCCTCTGGGATCAAGCTAGAGTTCGAGAAGAGGAGAGTGAATTCTTGGGAGAGGTACCTGGGGGTAGTGAAAGTTGTTTAAATGACCAGCGTCTGCGGAGACACAAGTCTAAATGTCCTCAGCAGAAGCAGTTCACTGCTTTCAGATAAAATTTAGAGAAAACAGTGCTTTTAAAGATTCTTAGTAGAGCTGGGAGTGTAAGTAGGGTAGTAGAGCTGGGTGTGTAAGTAGTGTAGTAGAGCTGGGAGTGTAAGTAGGGTAGTAGAGCTGGGTGTGTAAGTAGTGTAGTAGAGCTGGGTGTGTAAGTAGTGTAGTAGAGCTGGGAGTGTAAGTAGGGTAGTAGAGCTGGGTGTGTAAGTAGTGACTTAGCCCCTTTGATTCTAGAGTTCACCTACAGTGAGTGCAACATGGTGAGGCTCAGTCTCCAGACCAAGAGCCAACACCCAAACAAACAGAACCACAGCACAATAGAGGGCTGGGGGCAGCATCTTAGTGTGTGATGACCAAGTTTGATCTGCACTTCATAGATACACTGCTGCTTTGTGTAGTGTTTCAGCCTTTGCTATTTTATTCTCCCCATTGGGCATTTTCTCTATGGGTTTACCCGAGAATTTGTACCTCACTGTGGGGTCAGACATTGTTGTGAACAGGAGGATGTAGTAGGAATATACAGTGGTTGTGTTGGACTGAAGGGGTCAAAGGAAATACTCGCAAATGAGAACTGAGGTCTCTGCAGAGAGAATGACCAGGTGTTTGGGTGGATTACTTCCGCTCAGCTCTGTGGACTCGGCAGGGAGGAAATGAACTTCAAGGTTCAAAGGACATCAGCCCGTGTTCCCTACTTGATTTAATCCTGTAAATAATGGGAACCAGTGAGAGCTTTAAGCAAAATTTGTCAAAATGTGAGTAGAGGAAAATATTTCCAATTGTAATGCAGAGAACAAACTGGAGAGAGATGAGAGATGGAGATACGTTCTAGCTGCCTGTGTGTAATACTGAGAAAAATCAGTTATTTGCCGCAATCTTTTTTTAAAGTCTACATAGTTTTCCTGCTTAAATGAAGGCAGACTAGCATGGATAAAATAAAAAAAAAAAGAACAATGAACTGAAAGATATGAGGAAAGAGTTACAAGCCTTAGTCACTGAGGCAGAAGGACCAGGCGGTTCTTGGGAACAATAGCTCTAGCCTGTGGCCTTGTCTGCATTTCTGCTGCTATCACTTCCTAGCCCCGTGTCCAGCAACTGATCTGTCCTACATCAGTTTCCTTCTTTAGCCAAGTGTAAATAATGACACCATGCAGCTCAAATCGATCAGAATGATTGAATCAGCACAGTACTGTTAACATGGCGTCACAGTGCCGCTAACACTGGAAATCTGCGTAATGCGCTGAAGCTGTGTCATAGTTGCAGAACAGTCTCAAGGCGAACAGAAAGTCATTTCTGTAAACGGACTCCTCTTAGTTAAAAATCATATTATACAATCCACAGGACGGTGGGATACACACCAAGCAGCAGTTCTTGACTTTCCCTGTTTGCTTCTAAATGGCATCTGACAGCTGTATGTTATTAACTAATGTTTATGGCGCTCACGATGTGATGTTCTGGTTTTGTACTGTCAGTGGTTTGGTTCAGTGCACATAAAGTTTTAAGGAAGAAAACTTAATTCATTTTATCTGTTCATAACAACCTTATCTGACCTTAAGTCATTTTTACCTATTTTTAGCTTTGGAAATTTTTTCTAAATGACAAAGATAGTCACTTTTTAATTCATAATAGACATAATGAATGTGGAATGGTTGGCTGTTAATAATTAATTTTTCTTCTGATTTATCAATTACGAAGTTACTATTATACTAGAAACTGTAAATTAAAATGCATTTGAGTTTGAAAATAAAAGATAAAATCAATTATCATGGTTAGCCTAAAAATACAAATTGCTATTTATTTTATATCAAATTGCAAATTTAATATTGTTTTAGTTGGATGGTCAAGATCCATATAATAAAAGTAGCTGCTGAAAGTAGAAATTTACTAAAACGTTAGAAAAATGTTTCTCATTTAGTTCCTGTGAAAACATTGCTGGCACTTTGGCAACATTAAACTTCCTGGTTGTTGTGATAGAATTACAGTGATAATATTATAGACGCTGGAATGGTACTGAAGAGATTTCATGTTTGTTGGTACAACAGGCCTTTGTGTCTTTGCTCTGTAGATTTTGATAGAGTTGGAAACAGCTCTGTTAGATGACGAGCCACACTGGTACAAACTTCAGACCCATGACGTCTCCTCGTTGCCACTCCCCCACCCTTCTCCATTTATGCCTCGGAGACAACTGCACGGAGAGAGCCCAGCGCGCAGGTTGCAAAGTAAGTTTTGCAAACTTTGTCATACTTTCATTGCATGTTTCTAATTGTGACTGTGCATCTGACAGGCTGAAAGCAGCATTATAATTGCTAGCGAGTATTTGTTAGTGTTTTCATGGTCACTGTTGTGGGTTTTCATAATGTAAAACAGGAACGTCGGGTTTTAGGCACTCCTACACACAATATTAAAATCATTCCAGCTGCGTATTATATGATATAACATCAAATATATACAACTTTTGGAGGTGTTGGTATTTAGAGACTCGAAGTAGAAATGAGATAGCTAATATGATAAAGCTTGGTCATGTAACTGTAGACACCTACACGTATGGAGCTGTTTAAAGCTCCCTGCCTCATGATGTGTTATAAAGAGTCTTAGATTTAGTGGCTGGGCAGCTGGCCGTTGATAGAGTGCTCAGAAAACAGAAGGACCTGATTTGAAATTCCTAGCAACCACATGAGCAGCTGGCACACACAGAGCTCTGTGAAAGCCAATGCAGGCAGATCCCTGAGGTTCACCGAAGAGCCACCCCAGCCCTTCTGGGGAGCACCAGATTCAGTGAGAAACCTTGTCTCAGAAGAGTGTAGATAGATCAGAGTGTCATTTGACATCTAAGGTCCACACACATGCGCACATTTCCTATGTACCCATCCACATAAGCACAGATAGACACATAACACATCCACACTGCATGCTCACACACACGCACACACACTGGCCTGAACAACTTCAAAGAGATGCCAGTACGGTCGTCCTTGTTTTAATTCCTAGCAACTGCGTCAGGCCGTTCTTCATTAGCTTTGCACAGTTGAATAGTGCTCTCGCAGACTGAAAACGCCTGGCTTCTCCCGCTCCTGCTTTTCTGACAAACAAGTGGTGGAGGCCTGAGGTGAAGGCTGTGCTCAGCCCCATGCCGGAGCTGTGTTCTTTCTATGTTCTCACAGGGTTCTGCTTACTAAAATCCCGTCAGGTCTTAGCAGCCTGGCAGCGGGAAGCGTTCACTGTCTGGGTATAAGCACAAACCACGTGGTTATTTGTTGGTTGTGAGAGGTACGTCTGACAGCCACAGCTGATTTTCACATAGATCACCTCCTTTCTGCTGGATCGGACTAAACTAGAAATCCGAAAGTGCCGGATATGTATAAAATTAAGAGTCCCATGAGAGTCACAGGAAAGCCAAGGGATTTATCTTCATTCTCTCAAAAAATTTTCTCTTTAATAACAAGAACTTTATTTCCACTAAGCACAATGTCAGATACTCAAAAGTAATTTGAAATAATTTTTACAGTTTCTTTTTAACACCCTGAGACCATAAACACCCATGTATTCATAAGTACTCCTACAACCTACTTTGCTGGAATAATTAGATTATTACAATGAAATTGTCTATTCTTCTGGCCACTATAGTCTATGTAGTAATTCTCCTTAAATTGTAGAGTAGGACGGTTGGTTACTACATGAAGATCTTTAATGTGGCTCGGTGTGTATCAATTGATGTAAGTTAAGTGTTTAGGCTGCTGCCCTTTTTTATAGACGCAGTCTCTTCTCTATCTTCTCCGGTTGTTCTTTGTGGTTATGAATGCGTGTGAGTATTCTCGGTCCCGAAACTCTTCAGTTCTTCCATGTTTACTCCCAGTCCACACTTTGTAGTCTTTGACAGAACTCTGGTAATTTGTAGATTTATACTTACATTTCTGATGGTTTTAGTTCACATATTCCATCTGCTTTTTGTCTTTAGTTTTTCACATTTTTCCATTTAACATTCTTTGACATCTTCCTCACTTTAAAGAAACGAACACTGCGGACTGTCGAGCTCGTAGGTCCTGATGCTGTGACTGACCCAGAACACTATTTAGGTACAGCTGTAACTCTTTCACCAGCGTGAACAGTTACATTCTGCTTAAAAAATTATATAGGATGCTAAGATACCTTAAAAGTCCTCTAAATAGAGGTTTTAGGAAGAAAAGACGGCATTAAAAAATACCCCTTAGATTTTTATACACGTTGGTCTTCACTTGAATGTTCCAAGGTACAGTGCTTAACTGAAGCCAAGTGAGCAAAGCAGTTTCTCCTGATACTGGTTGCCTGGCTTGGCATTAAAATATTGATGTACTCTAGAACTTTCCAGACACTGAGACTTTGTTATTCACAAAGCACCTTAATCTTGGTCTTTACTGATGGCAGGGGGCCTGACCCTCCATGGCTGTGAGCTGAGTCCGTCCAGAGCAACCTTTCTCCAGGCTGCTTTCCAGTGTAATCTCAGCCATCGGTAGAGAGTTCTCCTTTATCATGTTAGAACAGTGGCGTGAGGAAACCGTCACTTTGTTTTCAATCCTGAAGCACAGACCCTTAACCTGGAGAAAAACTACTGAAGTCTTGGTATCTTTTTAAAATATTGAGGGAAAAAAATACATGGATTAAAAAACAAGTATGATAGTGTCATAATTAATCTTGTTTTTTCTCCATGTCTCTGTCTCTCTGTATGTCTGTCTTTGTCTCTCTGTCTGTCTGTTTGTCTGTCTGTCTCTCTCTCTCTCTCTCACTCTCAGTGTGTGTGTATGTGTGTGTGTGTGTGTGTGTGTGTGTGTAAAACCTATGAGCTTTGAAGAGTTCCTTTGAGATGTTAAAAATAGGGGTGAAGAGGGTGATTGGGAGACGGAGCACCTTCATGGAAGCAAAAAGTTGACGGGGGGGAGGGGGAAGGATATAACATTTGAAATGTAAATTCAGAGAATATCTAATAAAATTGAACAGAAAGTAAATTAAAAAATGAACTGAAGCTAGTATGGTTGTACTAAATAGTGAGGAGAGGAGTAGGTATTCAACTGTAGGATCACTAGATCTAAACATTCTATAGATGACTATTCCATTTAGACAAAACTGTTGGGAGGTAAGTTTGAGATATAAGTGACTGGTGAAGCTTGATGTTTCCAGTTTGTGCTGATTTCACTGTTGTTGTTTTAATCTAACCTAACCCATTGCATTCGGTTCTTTCCTGGTTGACTAAAATAGAACCTTGTAAATGCTACAACATTCATGAAATGCTAGTCTGCTGGGTTGCGTTCCTTGGTCTGTAGTTACACATTTACTCTGTGGAGAAATGGTTTCTCTACTCCTTACTGTGGCCAGAAAAGCACTTCAGTTCTGTCCCTACAAAGCACTTTATGTGAGTGCTCGACTGTGGAGGCTTTGACAGAACAGATACGTCTGTGAACTGGTAAATGTACTGTTTCCACACTTGGAAACTCTAGAATTATCATTACAGTTTTGAAACTTTAATTCAGTGTTAGAAAATAAGCCTCCTTAATAATTTGTTACTATAGTAAATTGTGTTCCCTCCAGTTGACATATCAATTGTCTTACAAAAGGAAGCAAACTATATCCCTTCACTTTTTGATGATTTCCATACATTTTTAAATGGTATTAAGATGTTTAAGGAACTGTATTCTTCACATTTTGTATGTTTATATTTCAACATTCTTAAAAGAAAATCAACATTAAACTGTCCATCTCTGAAGGTCAAAACTGCAAAATGAGTGATTCTTTTCAATGGTTCATCTAATTTCAGTTCCTTAGTTGCTCCATGTTCTTGGTCTAGTAGTTCCCACTGGAATTTCAGAGCATATGATATGTCCATGTTCTGACAGCAGTGCTGTCATGGCAGACGCTATAAACAGATTTTTATGTTGTGTATCTTCCTTAATTTCTGCTCTTAACTTATAATTCTTTCAATTACTCAGATTTTCTATTAATTTTCATTGTATTCCCACATAATTCATCTCTGTCTTATTCTGAGTTATTGCAGTATTTTCACTTTTTAATACATTGAATTTTACCATCTGTAGTATAGAGACAAGATTTCCAGTGTTCCTGCCAGTAACAGTTTTCCGTTGTATTTTTGACATTGCTTCCACGTCGTTTCACAGATAAAGCCTTATGTTCGTATAACTCAGGTAAACATAGCATGTGTGCTGTTGAGTGCATGTGTTTATGTGCTCAGTGTGGTTTGCTTTGTTGGTTTGTGTTTTGTGTGGCCAGTGTGTCTATAGTGATCCCTAACTTGTCAGGAGGGCTTCCCTACTGCTGATGAGGCTTTCCAGTATTTTCGTGCTTATGCATTTGATATTTTGATATTAAAACTTACTTTTTAAAAATAAATTTATATTTTAATGTGTTTAAATTATCTCCTTTAGTATAGTATTACTTCATCAATAAAAGATATCTAATATGTACATTTTATATGGTCTTAAATGTATCTATTTTTAAATTTGGATTTATTCTTATTTTGACTGTGTGGGTGTGTTGTGCCATGTGGTGTATGTGAAGGTCACAGCACACTTGTGAGGGTTAGAGCCCACCTTCATCCCTGGTTCAGTAGCCAAACAGCTTGTCCAGCTTGGTGACAAAAAGGACTTACCCACTGAGTTATTTTGGTGGACCAATATGGAAATAATTTCAATGTTTTTACTTATAGGTAGCTGTTGTTAAAATTCATAAGCATTTTTAAAATTAAAATGCACTGAAGCTGCCTTTGACTGTCAGCTGTGGTAGTCTGTCCTAGAACCCCAGCCTCTGAGACACAGGAACAGTTCAGTGCAGCACCTCAGTTGTCCGTGGATCTGTGCAGATGGTGAGACCAATCTAAGCAGTCTCCAAACCTGTTTCCAAAACCAAACTAGCCAACTCGCTATAGATTTGACTTTGTAAAAAGCATTTAAAATAAAATAAATTAAAGAGGTAAATAAAATAAAACTATGGTGATCTGAGTGTATTACTATAGTGTATCATGCCAATATAGTGTACTCTGATGTTAAAATGTTTAACCTGTCACTTGCATTGACTTTTGATGACTTAAAATTGGAAAATATTTTAACATGCTTAACATAACATAGTTACACACATACATGCTCACATACACAGACACACGGACACATGCCTGTGCATTTAGGTAGAGGTTTTGCTTGATAGGAAGCAGTAAGGAAGATAATGGGGAATTAATATACAAACATCCACACAAACAAATGTACACGCATTTTACATGACAATATGAATGAATAAATACCATTGTAAAGAAAAGGATTACTGACTTATACCACAGGATGAAAGAATTTCACGGAAATAATTTGAGGAAGAAGACGGTGAGTATATATTCCGCATTTCCATTTCTGTACTGTGCTAAGAAAGGGAAACAGTGCGTGTAATAAATCTGACAGCAGAAGGATCAGTGAGACTAGAATCAAACGTTTGTAAAACAAGTCAAACTTATACAAAGAAATATCAGTGTCGGGTTAGTGACTGAGCTCTATCAGTGAATACACGCCAGCAAATTTAAAAACACAGACAATACGGAGAAGTCATTAGCGAAGTGCTTTCATAAATGCCTTATTAGTGAGAAAAAAGGTTGAACATTGTGTGTTGATGTTTTAATTATATTGAAGATGTAAGGCATTATTTAGATCATCCCAAACAAATGAAACTTGGTTTTTATACAAAATAATAAAAATCTCCCGGCTATTTACAAAGGAAGAAACATCTATACCAGAAGGTACACGACCGTCCCATGGAAGCAACTCTACAGCACAATTACTCCTGAATGTAAATGACAAAAACTGATTTTCTGTAGACTTGGAATAGATTTTCTATCAGGTACAAGACTTTCCTGCCTAATTGTGAATACTTTACAAGATTTATAACACAGGGGACTCTAAGACATTCCTTGCCAGAGAAAGAGAAGCTAGTGGGAATTCTATTCAAGATAGGAACGTCAAGGCAACTAGGAACCGTGAGGCCAAATGAAACCTGTATGCTGTTCCCTTTGGTCCTGATGCGGGGCCCTGTGAACAAAGACATTTTGGGTTTGTAGCTGTCCTTTGCCCAGGACTGGGAAAAGCTACAGGAGCAGTTCATCAATCCAGCTAGACTTCAGAGAAGCATCTACATCCTCAGCTTCGATTTTATTAAGTTTCATTTAAGAACAGAAAGGAACTGAAGAGATTAAAATTTGTACTCATAGAAATTTGTAGCCAGTTAGCTAATGAATAGTAAGATGGAGTGCCAATTAACAGGAGTATGTATTCTTTGAATATACATATATTTGATTAAGTTCCTGGTCATATTTGAAGTACACACATGTATGAAAATTTAAGGTTCATACAAGGGAAAAGGCTTCTGTCTTTTCTAAACTCTGCTTCTGTGATCGAATCCCTTAACAGTCTGTATTTTCCACAGTGACTGTGCTCAGGGGCTCAGACTTTTTAATTTTTCCTAACATAGGAACATACCACTATTTTGTACACATGTCTTTTTGCTTTTAATCTTTTGTTTGTTTGTTTTCTTTGTGTAACCCTGTGTGTCCCGGTAAAAGCTCAGTTGACCAGGCTGGTCTCAAACTCTGCCGCCACTGCCCAGCTAGTTTTATCTTTTTTAAGTGGTTGCATTGCATATTTTTAGTTCTCTGGTGAATTCCAGACTAGTCTTAAACTCAAACTCCTACTGCCTCGGTGTTCTGACTGCTGCGGTTACAGGTATGACTCGCACAGCCAGATGATGTAAGGTTCTCCAAGTATGATGTGCCTAACTTGTTTCCTCCAAACCATATACTATGGTTAAAATTGTAGCAGAGCATACTGAATGACTTACAGTCTCACCTACCCACATAGCTTGTGTGTGTGTGTGTGTGTGTGTGTGTGTGTGTGTGTGAGAGAGAGAGAGAGAGAGAGAGAGAGAGAGAGAGAGAGAATATGATAATGTACTTCTTTCAAATTAAAGTTACTTTCATTTATAGTTTGAAAAAAATGGCCTGAATTTTCGCCTGTTAGTTTTGCATTCCATCCCTTACTTTGAGTATAATTTTTTGTTCTGTTTCACCCCCCCTTCTATCCCTGCTGGCACTCCAACTTAGGACCTCATATGCTTGCACATACTGTAAGATGGGGCTACAACCCTAGTCGCTAGTTCTAATTTTTTTTTTTTTTTGAAGAACATTAAACACGTCTTTCATTGAAGTTAGAAACTGGTTCTGCTTTTCTGAAAACATTTCCATTTCTCTTTATTACTCAAGTAAAATTTAGCTAAGTTTAAAATCCTTCCATCACCTAACTCTCTCTTAGTCTTCTAACAATGTTACTGCATTATATGTGGTTTTAAAGAAAGTCTATTAATTTGTCAATCTTTTTATTTATGCATATATTTGATGAATTAATTTATTCACTTAACATCCCAGTATCAGCCTCAATCGTCTCCCAGTCCCCCCTCACGACTCCTACCCCCCCACTTCCCCTTCCTTTTCTACTCTGAGAATGGAAGCTTCCCTGAGTATTTCCTCATCCAACCCCAGCATGTCAGTCACTTCAGGACTGAGCACAGTCTTCACTGAGGCAGGACAAGGCAGCCCAGTTAGGGGAATGGGATCCACAGACGGGCAACAAATTCAGCGACAGCCCCACTCTAGTTGTTGGCGGACCACCATGGGGTCAAAGCTGCACATCTGCTACATATGCCAAGGGGCCTAGGTCCAGCCCGTGTTCACTATTTGGTTGGTGGTTTGATCTCTGAAAGCCTCCAAGGATCCAGGTTAGTTAACACTGTTGGTTCCTGTGGAGTCCCTGTCCTCTTCAGGTTCTTCCATCCTTTCTGTGATTCTCCCACAAGACCCCTTGAGCTCCATCTGATGTTTGACTGTGGGTCACAGCATTTCTTTCAGTCAACCTGTGAGTGGGGCCTCTTAGTGACAGTCATGATAGGATTGTATGTACAAACATAGCAAAGTATTATTAATAGTGTCAGGGATTGATTCTTGCCCATGAAATGGGTCTCAATTTGTAACAGTCATTAGTTGGCCTTTCTCTCCATCTCTGCTCTATCTTTGTCCGTAGACAGAACACATTTTAGGTCAAAGGTTTTATAGGTGGGTTGCTGTTTTTTTCCCTCTACTGGGAATCCTGCCTGGATATAGGTAGTGGGTACTTCGGGTTCTCCACTGCTAGGGATTTCAGCTGATCATTTCTGTAACCACCCTGGGTCCTCCCAGGTCCCAGATCTCTGGCATGTCCTAGTTGCCGGTTGTCTGCCCACAGCAGATTTCCATTCTCTCTTTCCTGTTTTCCCTACATCTGATTCCCGAGTCCAGTCCCTCTTGCCTCCCAGTCCCCTCTCCCAACTAGATCCCTTCCACCCACCTCATAAATAGAAAAGTGGCTTGTATCCCGCCAGATCATACCAGGCCAGCACAGCTCCAGGGGAGAGGTTTTATTGGGAAGGAAGAGTGAAAAAGAAGAGGGCCAAGGGGGTGATGAAGAATGAAACATTTGTTGTCTAGGGTGACTTCATCACTGGATTTGGAGGCTATAGGCCACTTCTGATGTCAACAATGTCCCCTTATCAGAAAGATTCAACCAGTCTCCGTTAGGTCCTCCATGTTATTTGGGTTCCTTGTGTGCATTGATTGTACATTGGTTGTACAGTGTACATTGATTGTTATCTTGTAGACTGTGGCTAAAATCCACTTCACGGTTGGCATGTCTTTTGGGGTCTGGGCTACTCACTCAGGATATTTTATACTTCCATCCATTCTGCTGCAAAACTCAAGATGCCCTTGTTTTTAATAGCTTAGTAGTACTACATGGTGTGAATGAGCCTCACTTTCTTTATCCAGTCTTTAATTGAGGGACATCGAGGTTGTTTCCAGTTGTCTGGCTATTATGAATACAGCTGCTATGAACAGAGTTGAGCAAGTCTCCCTGTGGTATAGTGAAGGATCTTTTGGGTATATGCCCAAGAGTGGTATATCTTGGTCTTGAGGTAGAACAGTTGTATTTTTCCGAGAAACCACCAAATTGATGTCCAGAGTGGTTGTGCAAGTGTGCACTTCCACGGGTAGTAGAGGCGTCTTTCTTTTGATGTACATCCTAGCCCGCATGTACATTTCCTTGAGTATTTCATCTTAGCCATTGTGACGGGTATAAGGTAGAATATCCTAATTGTTTTGATTTGCATTTCCCTGATGACTAAGGACTTTGACAATTTCTGTGTTTCTCAACCATTAGAGATTCCTCTGATGAAAATTCTATGTTTAGCTCCGTTCCATATTTTTTAATTTGGGTTATTTTGGTTGTTGGTTTGTTGGTATCTAATTGCTTGGGGTTTTATATATAAATATCTCCTCTGTCAGAAGCAGGATTGGGAGAGAACATTTTCTAATGGGTAGGTTGCCTTCTTGACCTGTTAGTGCTGTCCTGGGCCTTACAGAAGCTTCTCAGTTTTATGATTTTAGTGCCTGAATTGTGTGTTTTCTGTTCAAGACATTGTCCCCTGAACCAATGAGTTCACTTTCTTTTCTATTAGATTTTGTGTATCTGATTTTATGTTGAAGTTTTTCATCCACTCTAAATTGAATTTGGGCAGGATGATAAATATGTTCTATTTTTATTTTACACACAGACATCTAATTAGTCCAGCAGCATTTATTGAAGATGCTTTTATTATTCCACTTAATAGTTTGGCTTCATTGTCAAAAATCAAGTGTCCATAGGTGTGTGGGTTTGTTTGTGGTCTTGGATTCTATTCCACTGATCAATGATCAATACCATGGTTCTGTTACAGCCTGGGTTTATGGATAGTCATTCCTCTTAAAGTTCTTTTATTGTTCTGGATTGTTTTGGCTATCCTGGGGGTTTTGTTTGTTTTTGTTGTTTTGTTTTTTCATATGAATTTGAGAATTGTTCTTTAAAGAACTTCAAAAAATGTGTTGGAAATTTGATGAGGACTGCATTGAATCTGTAGATTGTTTTTCGTAAGATGGCCATTTTCACTGTGTTAATCCTACCCATGCATGAGCATGGGAGATCTTCCTTCTGATATCTTCCTCAATTTCTTTCTTCAGAGAATTGAAGTTCTTGTCATGTAGGTCTTTTACATGCTTCATTAGTATTATACCAATATATTTTATATTACATGTGACTATTATAAAGGCTTGTTTCCCTAATTTCTTTCTCAGCCAGTTTATCATTTGTATAAAGGAGGGTTACTGCTTTCTTTGAATTAATTTTTATCCAGCTATTTGCTGAAAGCGGTTTTCAGTTGTAGGAGTTCTTTGGTAGAGTTTTTGTGGTCACTTGTGTGTATTATTATATCATTTTTGAATAGCAACACTTTGACTTCTTTCTTTCTAGTTTGTATCCCCTTGATTTTCTGTAGCTGTCTAATTGCTCTAGCTAGATCTTCAAGTACTATATCGAAGAGATAGGGAGAGAATGGGCTGTCTTGTCTCATCCCTGATTTTAGTGCCATTACTTTAAGTTTATTGCTATTTAATTTGATGTTGGCTATTGACTTGCTGTATATATATTATTAACTTTAGGTATGTGCCTTGTATTCCTGATTTCTCCATGACTTTTAACATGAAGGGCTGTTGGGTTTTATCAAAGGGTTTTTCAGAATCTAATGATATATGTTTTTTGCCTCTTAGTTTGTTTATGTACTGTTTTATATTGCTGGATTTCCAGATATTGAACCATCCCTGGAATGAAGTCTACTTGATCATGGTGGATGATGTTTTTGATATGTTCTTGGGTTAGGTTTGTGAATATTTTATTGAGTATTTTTGCATCAATGAACATAAGGAAAATTGGTCTGAATTTCTCTCTTTTTTTTTTTGAGTTTTTATGTGGCCTCATAAAATGAGATTTATAACATTCCTTTTGTTTCAGGTTTGTTAAATAATTTGATGAGAATTGGTATTAGCTCCTCTTTGAAAATCTGGTAAAATTCTGCACTAAAACCATCTGGGCCTGGATTTTTGGTTTTTTTTTTTTTTTGGGGGGGGGATCCTTTAATGACTGCTTCTGTTTACTTAGTGGTTATAGGACTATTTAGATAGTTTATCTAATCTTGATTTGACCAAGCCAGCTCAGTCAGTCAACAGGTTCTCCAGTGTAGTACTGAGGATTAAAATGAAAAAAGACAATTAGACAACATGTAGCTTGACCCCAGCCAGTTCAGAGGCTGAGGCGGGTTTATTTTTTCCTAGTCTGCTTTTATACCATTTTAATTACATGCATATAATAAGGTCAATTCTAGGTTAAGGGAACAAGCAAGACAAAAAACCACAAATAGTAAAGGAACAAGGAAGGCAATAACAGAGTTCCACCTTCATTGTTTTTAAGGGCTTACCAGAATGACCAAGATATCTGAGCCTACTTCCCAGTCCTAGGCAAAGTCATACTCTTGCCTGAAGCCTACTTCGTTGTTCTAGCCTAAAGTCAGATTCCTGCCTGAGCTTACTTCCCTGTCCTGGCCCAGTGTCAAATTCCTGTCTGAATTAACCTTGTCCATGCCCTATGTCAAATTCTCGCCAAGTGGTCCCAAAAGCTCTCCATGTTGCTGTAACTTTGGGAAGTGGTATCTGTCTAGAAAGTCATTTATTTCATTTAGCTTTTTAAAACGTATGTAATACAGGCTTTTGAAGTAAGGGCTAATGATTCTTTGTGTTTCTTCAGTGTCTATTGTTATGTCTCTGTTTTGTTTCTCTCAAAGAACCAGTACTTGGTTTTGATGAATCTTTGTATTATTCTTTTTGTTTCTAGTTGATTGATTTCAGCCTGGACTTTGATTGCTTCTTGCCATCTACTGCTCTTGGGTGTGTTTGCTTCTTTTTTTCCCCTGGAGCTTTCGGGTGTACTTTAAAATTGTTAGTATAAGAATTCTATTGCTTTATGAAGGATTTATGAACTAAGTAGTGCTATGAACTTTACTCTTGTTTTTCCTCTCGTTTTTAATTAGATATTCTGTATTTACATTTCAGATATTATCCCTTTACCCTGCCCCACTCTCATACCCCCTCCCCGTCCATTTGCCTTCACAAAAGTGCACTCCCTTCTAATTACCCTCTCCACCCCATTGCCTTGGCATTCCTCTACATTGGGAATTCCCCTACATGCCTGGGCCAAAAGCTTCTTCTCACATTGATTCCAGACACTGGTATCTTCAGCTACATATGCAACTGGATTAATAGTTCTCTCAATGTGTGCTCAAAGGTTGGTGTTTTAGTCCATGGAGTTTTGGAGGGTTTTGTTGGTTGATAATGTTGTTCTTCTCATGAGGCTGCAACCCCTTTCAGTTCCTAAGGTCCTTTCTTTAGCAACCTCATTGGAGTCCCTGAGGTCAGTCCAATAGTTAGCTGCAAGCATGCTCAGCTGTATCTATATGACTAACGTAGTCTCTGAGGAGACATCTCTATCTGGTTCCTGCCAGTAAGTACTTCTTGGCATCAGCAATGGTGCTTGGGTTTGGTGGCTGCATGTGGGGTGGATCCCCAGGTGAGGCAGTCTCTGGATGATCTTTTCTCCAATCCCTGCTCCTCTATTTGTCCCTTTATTTCCTCCCTGGAGTGTTTTGTTCTCCCCTTTAAGAATGACTAAGGCATCCATATTCTGGCCTTCATTCTTTTTGAGCTTAATAAAGTCTGTGAATTGTTTCTTGGTTTTTCAGAACTTTTGAGGTCTATTATCTGCCTATCAGTAAGTGCATACCATGTGTGTTCTTTTGTGGCTGGGTTACCTCACTCAGGATGATAGGTTCTAGTTCCATCCATTTGTCTAAAGATTTCATGAAGTCATTGTTTTTAATAGCTGAGTAGTGCTCCATTGTGTAAATGTACCACACTTTCTGTATCCATTCCTCTGTTGAAGGACCTCTGGGTTCTTTCCACCTTCTGCCTACTATAGATATGGCTGCTATGAGCATGGTGGAGCCTGAGTCCTTGTGATATGTTGGAGCGTTTTCTTGGTATATGCCTAGGAGTGGTATAGCTGGGTCCTCAGCTAAACCACTTCAATTTTCTGAGGAACCACCAGACTGATTTCGAGTGTTTGTACCAGCTTACAATCCAACAGTGGAGGAGTATTCCTCTTTCTCAACATCCTTGCCAGCATCGGCTGTCACATGAGTTTTTGATCTTAGCTATTCTGACCTGTGTGCGGTGGAATCTCAGCATTGTTTTGATTTGCATTTCCCTGATGACTAAGGATGTTGAGCATTTCATTAGGTGCTTCTCGGCCATTCGGTATTCCTCAGTTGAGAATTCTTTGTTTAGCTCTGTACCCCATTTTTAATAGGATTATTTGATTCTCAGGAGTCTAACTTTTGAGTTCTTTGTATACATTGGATATTAGCCCTGTATCAGATGTAAGATTGATATAGGTTTTTTCCCAATCTGTTGGTTGCTGTTTTGTTCTGTTGACAGTGTACTTTGCCTTACAGAAGCTTTGCAATTTTTATGTGGTCCCATTTGTTGATTCTTGATCGTTGAGCAAGAATTTTATTGAGTATTTTTGCATCAATGTTCATGAGGGAAATTGGTCTGAAGTTGTCTTTCTTTGTAGAGTCTTTGTGTGGTTTAGGTATGAGTGCAAGAATGAATTTGTAGTGTTCCTTTTATTTTTATTTTGTGGAAATATTTGGAGAATATTGGTCTTAGGCCTTCTATTAAAGTCTGATAGAATTCTGCATTGAGCCCATCTGGTCCTGGGCTTCTTTTAGTTGGGAGGCTTTTGATGACTGCTTTTATTTCTTTAGGTGTTATAGGATTGTTTAGATGGTTTATCTGATCTTCATTTAACTTTGGTATCTAGTACCTATCTAGAAATTTGTCCATTTTCTGTAGATTTTCCAGATTTGTTGAGTATAGACTTTTGTAGCAGGATCTTATGATTTCTTGAATTTTCTCAGTTTCTGTTGTTATGTCTCCCATTTCTGATGGTGGAATCTCAGGTTTGTTTTGATTTGTGTTTCTCTGATGACTAGGTATGTTGAGCATTTCTTTAGGCTGAGTGCTTCTCAGCCATTTGATATTTCTCAGTTGAGAATTCTTTGTTTAGCTCTGTCTCCCCTTTAATTTCTGATTTTGTTAATTTGGATACTCTCTCTGCACCCTCTAGTTAGTCTGGCTAAGGCTTTATCAATCTTGTTGAATTTCTTAAAGAACTAGCTCCTGTTTTTGTTCATTCTTTGTATATTTCTTTTTGTTTCTACTTGGTTGATTTCAGTTCTGAGTTTATTTTATGATGTCTACTCCTCTTGGGTGTATCTTCTATGTTTGTTTTAGAGCTTTAAGGTGTGCTGTCAAGCTGCTAGTGTAGCCTTTCTCCAGTTTCTTTTTGGAGGCACCGGAGCTATGAGCTTTCCTCTTAGCATGGCTTTTATTGTATCCCATAAGTTTGGGTATGTTGTGCCTTAATTTTTATTAAATTCTAAAGTGTATTTAATTTTTTGTTATTTTGTTCTTGACCAAATTATCATTGTGTAGAGCATTGTTCGGCTTCCACTTGTTTGTGGACTTTTTGTTGTTTTGTTGTTATTGAAGACCAGCCTTGTTCATGGTCATCTGATAGAATGCATGGGATTATATCAATCTTCTTGTATTTTAGGGCGAAATGTTCTGTAAATATCTGTTAAATCTATTTGGTCCATAACCTCTATTAGTTCCACTGTGTCTCTGTTTAGTTTCTGTTTCAAGGTTCTATTAGTGAGAGTAGGGGGTTGAAGTCTCCCACTATTATTATGTGTGGTCCAATATATGCTTTGAGCTTTAGTAGAGTTTCTTTTACAAATGTGGGTGCCCTTGCATTTGGAGCATAAATATTCAGGATTGAGAGTTCATATTGATATATTTTTCCTATGATGAATGTCCTTCCTTATCTTTTTTGATAACTTTTGGTTGAAAATCTATTTTATTCGATAATAAAATGGCTACTCCAGCTTGTTTCTTGGGACCATTTGCTTGGATCATTTTTCCTAGTCTTTCACTCTGAGGTAGTGTCTGTCTTTGTCTCTGATATGAGTTTCCTGTATGCAGCAAAATGCTGGAATCTGTTTACATATCCAATCTGATACTCTGTGTCTTTTTATTGGGGAATTGAGTGCATTGATGTTAAGAGATATTAAGGAATAGTGATTGTTGTTTCCTGTTATTTTTGTTGTTAGAGGTAGAATTATGTTTGTGTGCTTTTCTTCTTTTGGTTTTCTTGCAAGATTATTTTTTTGCTTTTCCTAGGGTGTAGTTTCCCTCCTTCTGTTGGAGTTTTACATCTTATTATCCTTTGTAGGGCTAGATTTGTGGACAGACATTGTGTAAATTTGGTTTTGTCCTGGAATATCTTGGTTTCTCCATCTATGGTAATTGAGATTTTGCTGGATATAGTAACCTGGGTTAGCATTTGTTTTCTCTTAGGGTCTGTATGACGTCTGTCCCGGATCTTCTAGCTTTCATAGTCTCTGTTGAGAAGTCTGGTGTGATTCTGATTGGTCTGTTTTTATATGTTACTTGTCCTTTTTCCCTTCTTTTAGTATTCTTTCTTTGTTTTGAACATTTGGTGTTTTGACTATTATGTGTTGGAAGAAGTTTCTTTTCTGGTCCAATCTATTTGGAGTTCTGTAGGCTTTTTATATGTTCATGTTCATTTCTTTCTTTAGGGATGTTTTCTTCTATAATTTTGCTGAAGTCTTTGCTCCCTTCTACCCCTATTATCCTTAGGTTTGGTCTTCTCATTTTGACCTGGATTTTCTGGCTGTTTTGAGTTAAGAGCTTTTTGGCTTTTGCATTTTCTCTGACTGATGTGTCAATTTTTTCTATGTTATCTTCTACACCTGAGATTCTCTCCCTTTCGTCTCTTGTATTCTGTTGGTGATGCTAACGTCCATAACTCCTGATTTGTTTTTTAGGTTTTCTATCTCCAGGGTTGTCTCCCTTTGTAAATTCTTTATTGTTTCTATTTTCGTTTTTAGATCCTGGAGAGTTTTGTTTATTTTCTTCACCAGTTTGCTCATGTTTTCTTATAATTCATTATAGGATTTTTGTGTTTCCATCCTTATAAGGGCTTCTGGTCTGTATCTGTTTTCTCTTATATTTCTTTAAGGTAGTTATTCAGTGCACTTCTTGACACCCTCCATCATCAACATGGGGTGTGATTTTAAGTTCAAATCTTGTTCTTCTGGTGTGTTTGGATTTCCACTATCTGCTGTGGTAGGAGAACCGGGTTCAGATGTTGTCAGGTTGTCTTGGTTTCTGTTGCTTAGGTTCTTGTGTTTGCCTCTTGCCCTCTTGTTATCTGTGATGCTAGGTCATCTTGTTGTCTCTGACTGGAGCTTGTCTTGCCTGTAGACATGTGGGCCGGTAGGCTCAGGAGGGAGAGTGCTCTTGGGGCTCCTGGATGCTCAGCTCTCTGGGTCACCATGTGAGTCCTGATGGCTGAGCTTTTGTTTTCTTTATTGTTTCTATTTTCTATTTTTAGGTGTTGAACAATTTTATTAATTTCATTCACCATTTGAGTGTATTTTTCTGTATTTCTTTATATCCATTTGTTTTGTTTTTAAGGGCCTCTACATGTGTGGTTGTATTTTCCTGTATTTCTTTAAGGGATTTATTCATTTCCTCTTTAAAGGCCTCTATTATCTTCATAAGATTAGATTTATAGCCACTTTCTTTCAATTGGGCTGTGTTAGGTTATCTAGAACTTGCTATAGTAGAGGAGCTGGGTTCTGGTGGCGCCATATTAGCCGGCTTTTGTGCTTTGACTTCTAATGCTGGCCTTTATTCATCTGGTTGTCCCTAGTGTTGGCAGCCCTGGTAGTCACTGGTGGGAGTAGGCATTTGAGGCTGCAGGTAGAGCTAGTTGTTCCTGTAGTAGCAGTCAGTCTTCCAGGGATGCACTCAGAGCTGCTCAAGTTTGCTCCTGGTTGTTGAGCGAAGTTGGGGGGTTGCACGCCTGTGGGGTGCAGTTAGAGATGGTGATTCCCGAAGGTTCCAGGCCTCCTTTATCCTGTCAGTAGCTGGCCTATAGCAATGGAGGCCTCCGGCTGGAGATGGAAACCTAGGAAAGAGAAGAGGAGCTACAGGCACAAGCGTCACCAACAGAACACAAGAGATGCAAGAGAGAATCTCAGAGAGTTGTGGCCCTGGAAATGGAGTGCAGAAGGGGCAGGGTGGAGCTCCCCACTACTGGGTTTGCCCAGAGGATCCTTGAGACAGAATTGGTGGTAGGGGTTTCACTTGGTTGATGCTGATGACTGTGGGTGTCTGGGGTTTTGGTTAGAGGGGTGGAACAGGAAGATGGAGGGCAAAGGAGTCAGGGCAGACCTTATGGCTGCTTGGCTTGCCGGAGACCCAGGCAGGAGCTTGCCAAGCCTTTTTGGTTTTTGGGTTTTTATTTTAAAGGGGTGGGGTGAATTATTCCTTTAAAAACATACACATTAGAATCCTAACTTTTAGGTACTGGAGAATATGAGCTTATTTGTAAATTAGGTGTTTTTTTTTTGGGGGGGGGGTGTAATCAAGTTAAGTTAAGATTATCCACGGTATAGCTGTGTGTGATAAAAGGAAGAGATTGTTTAGAGAATTATACCTCTGTAGCAGTAAGACGGTCAGTGCAGGCATGCAGAACGTGGCCAGGTCAGTGGATGCATTTGTGAGTCAGGAGCACCAAGGATTTCTGGAAACACCAGGAGCCAGAGAGAAGCACCTGGACCTGCCAAACGTCTGAAGATGTGCGTTTGGCCTCCAGAATTGTGAGGCAGTAAATTTCTATCATGCCAAGCTGCCTGTTTTTTGTCTCTTATAGCAACTTTAAGATACTGATGCAGAAGTATTTTGCATTCATGAAAGATTATGTGTATATTGCTAAGTATTAAATCTTTGGTTATTTTTATAAATGGTATCAGTTTTAAAATTAATTTCTTAATTACTCATTTCCTGTAAAAATATAATTCACCTTTATAATATTTATCCTGAAAATCTTCTAGTTGCCATGTTTTTATATTTTTTAGGATTTTTTAAAAAAAAGATATATTTTCCTTCTATTGCTTGACTAAGTATGGGATCAGGTACCACAGGAGACTAGAAGAGGCTTTGGGTTATCTGGAACTAGAATTTTGTTGTTTGTCAGCGACTTCCAATGTGTGCTGAAAACTGAACTTAGGTCCTCGGCAAGATCAGGACACACTCTTAACGTTTGAATGGTCACTTCATTTCCAGCAAGTTCTAAGTTCTAATTCCTGTTATGCTACTTCTGGCTTTGTAACCTGTGCCCTTGTCATTTCTCTCACTTTAGTGCCCGTTCAGAACATTCCGTGCATGTACTTGTTCTCAGTGTCTGAGGAAAAGCACTCAGTGTTTCATAATCATGTGTATTTAGTCATAGAGATCACAGAAAACTTGTATTGTTGGATAAATTGCTTCTCATGAGTCTGCTAAGGTATTTATCATGACCATGGGCTAAACTTTCAATTTTTTTCCTTTATCTATTGAAATAATTTTCAACTTGCATGACTTAAATTACCCTTAATAAACATAAAATTTTGATGGAGAGAAAAATTAACAGATTTCCCAGGATAATACATTTTCATTAATAAGTCATATTAAAAATTAGGGAAAATACAGAAAAACCAGCAAATACAAATTCAAGTAAACACACAGTCCAATAAGGTATTTATACCTCAGGATGGATTCAGTTTCCGTGTGCATATAAAAAATGTATAGCAGTTGCTTTACATTTTAGATGTATCTACTTCATGTGTATGAATTGTTTATCTGCATGCATGTATGTAAATGCGCCATGTTCATGTGACGGCCCACAGAGTTTAGAAGATGGTTTCAGATCCCCAGGAAGCTGGTATTGTGGGCTACCACGGGGGCACTGGGAACTAAACCTCAGGCCCTCTGCAAAACCAAGTTCTTTAACTGATATACCTTTCCCGCTACTATAAAAATTATTTTGTTGTTTATTTACTCACTTGTTTATTTCTTTAATCTAACAACATTTAAACAACGATTTACAGAAATACCCAATTTTTTAAGATCCTTTTTTATTGAAAATATTTTTCATACAAAATGTCAGATCAAAATTTTTCTCCTTAACTTCTCCTCATCTACCCAGATCCATCTTGGTTTTTTTTTCTTTCTTGTTAAAACAAAAACAAAAACAAAGACAAAACAAAACAAAACAAAAAAAAAAAAAAAAAAACACCAAAAAACCCAAAAAAACTTCAGGCGAACAGACCAGGGGAAAAACAACAGTGAGAAAACACAAGAAACACACACACATACACACAATAAAAATAAACACACAAAATTGGAGATGATGATATACAAACAGAAGGCCATTAAGAGAGAAATGTCCAAACAGAGCTGTGGTTCACTCTGTTAATCGTCTGCTGCTTGGCCTGGGCCTGACCTCAGCTGTGATTAATATGCCTGTGAGACTCAGTTGGGAAAAAACTAATATTACAATTTATTTTAAACTTAATTCAAGCAGGTATTATAATGTCCATCATTACGTAGCAGGTCAGTAGTAAAACAAGTGAATGGATGAATCATATCTGTACATTTGAAATTCTAAAAGTGGAAACATCATCTTTGAAAACGTGACCTCTCTCTCGTTGACGGTGCAGAGGATGGAGTAGACGAAGGCACTGTCTGGACACTGTCCTTATGTCAGTGCAGGAGCGCTGGAGCGCACCGGGAAAGCTAGTCAGCACGTATTCATATAGAGTAGGTTAGCACGAGATCAGGAAAATAAATCCATACTAGACTAATGTGAGATTAGAAAAATATAGAAGTTGTATAACAAATAATCAGTGCTGCCGAGTTTATCGTTCACCATTTTGAAATTAGCAAAATAAACCCTTATTGCTTTATTTCTGGGATGAAAATGGAGTAGGGCGCAAACAGATGGGCAGATTCGTAGGTACATATGATATGGTTAAGTGTGTGAATGTGGAGGAAGATGCACAGATGACTGACAACATGAGTAGACAGTGGGATTGTAAACAGTAGAGCAAAACTGAAAATTAAACAAGATGAACAATTTCATTAAGGCAGTATTTGTAAACGTTGTATCAGTTTTCTTCTGCATCTACTTAAAGGCAGCATTAGTAGTAGCAACTATTCCCATAAATGATGTAGTAGATTTTGACAGTGTTCAAAGAACAGACCTTTATGGTGCTGAATTATTTGTCTCAGAATATAACAAATGATAAACACCTGAAGGTAACAACAGGAAGTCGGGGTCACATGCTGCTAGTAAAGAATCAAACATGCTTGATTAAACAGCATTGAATTCCACAAAGTAACACTAAGTGTTACTATATGTGTGTGTGTAAAATGAGGTTATTCAATCATAAAAACTATGCTCAACACAATACAGAAAGTATATTAATTCAAAACTACTCTCTACTCCTTTTAGACTGAAAATAAATGAACATTTATTAACTTCAAAAAATGGATCCTAAGTTTATACCAGTTGGAATTGGAAAATATTACAAAAATTACATATGTATACACACACACACACACACACACACACACACACACACACACACTATATGGATATATGTAGGCTCTACATGAGTGGGTGATGGTTGTCATGTGACTATTGGAACTAAACCAGGGCCTTCTGCTAAAGCACCACATACTTTTATCCGCCTAACCATTTTTTTTTTTTTTTTTTGGCCTCTCAAAACTACTGTTTAACTAAATACTTAAGATCGATATTTAGGGTTTGGGCAGATGATTTAATGGGTAATGAAAAGTACTCACTGCTTAAACATAATGACCTGTCCCTTCCCTTCATGCTTTCTTTCCTTTTTAAAAATTCATCAAAGCCATCGTCGGTATCCATACTTAGACTTTGTGTGACAGTCTGTTCCTTATGAGATCAAGGGCAGGTGCTCAAAACGGAGAAGGAACTTAAGCAGAAGCCATTGAGGGGCACTGCTGACTGGCTTCCTCCAAATGCTGGCTCAACCTGCATTCCTATAACTCCTTATAGCTCAGGTTGTCACCAGCCACAGTCACTACTTAAGAAAGCGCAGGCAGTGTTGCCCATGTGACAACCTGATGGCGGCATCTTCTTAGTGAGGTTCTGAGAGGACTGTAGCTTGTGTCAGATTAGCTTAGAATCAGCCAGCAAGTATGGAGATTTATACAAGGTTCAGAATCTTTTATCCAAGGGGTCGTGGACAAGCAGCTCAGAGTTCATGGCCTTCTTTTCCCTACAGGGCTGACTATCTCTGGAATTTCACGTGTGATTTCTGATCGCAGAATTGATTTCCATTTCCTTTCTCTTTCTCGTTGCCTCAGGACCCTTCTCGTTGCTCAGGGCTTTCGTCCTAAAATTCCACAGCTTTCCACAGCGAATGGGCAGGATAGTCTGGAGCTAAATAGTTCTCGGGAATGCAATACGGCCCTAGAAAAGTTAATGTGACCATTGTCATGTTCTTGGTGGATGGAAGTGTTTTTACTACTATTTTATCATGTACCAGGAATGTGGGGTTTTTTTTCCCTAAAGCAAACCTAAAAAAATGAGCAGGGAACAGAAAGGACATTAGAAATGTGGTCAGTGGGGTTCCTGGGTGTTTGACCTGAGTTACTGGAGTTTTGGAAATACTCATAGAACTATTCTGCATTATGATTCTATTATTCTGTTTTAAATTCATCTTTATCTTTTAATGATTTTGAGACTATAATATAATTTCATCGCTTCTTTCCTTCCTTTCCTTCCTCCAAACCCTTTCATTTTGCCTCTCCTGCTTAATGCCTTTCAGATTCATGGTCCTTTTTAAAACTGGTGTGTGTGTGTGTGTGTGTGTGTGTGTGTGTGTGTGTGTGTGTGTTCCTAAATACATAAATAAAACCTGTGCAGTCTCTACGTTACCTGCTACTGTGTGCGGATGGTCTGCTGGCTGACATTAGTATTAGATAACTAACTGGTGTGCTCTGTCTTCCCTGGGAACACAGTTCTCCTGGTCTCAGCACGCTTTAGTTGCTCCTTGTTCTGTGTCTGGGATTGAGGCCTCCTGAGCTTTTCCCCTTCTGTTAGCAAGCCTGTTGCTGTCACCCTCGATCGAGTCAGGTTCCTGCGGCCTTGTTTGAACATTCACGGGTGTGGCTTGCCTACATTTCTAACAGATGTAACCTCGCAGCATACTTCCTGTCCTTCTGGCTCTAACAGTTTTCTGCAGTGTTGCCTGAGCCTTAGATTCAGAAAGTACATGGTAGATATATATATATAGCATTTGCGACTGGGCTGCACAGCTCCACTTTTCGTAGCTGTGGTTCTCTCTACAAATGTTTGTAGGTTGGAAAGAGAAATGTCCTTGGTGAGGGGTGAAGGCTACATGCGTCTGCAGACACGAGGAGAAATATTTCCAGTGTAGTTAAGGATTCTGCTGCTGTAGTTCTGTGGCTGGTACAGGTTCTTCCCATGATCCTTCACTTTACTCACCCTAAGTTGTTGGCTGGGTTTCCAGTTCCAGGCCAGAATTGTGTCACTTGCTGAGTCTTAAGTCCAACTAGAGACTTGTTGGTTATCACCTAGGTGTGTGCCATGCTGGTCACTGTTGTCATTTATAGGGGGCTGAGCTGTTTAGGACTCTTGGTTCCATCCTTCCTTTTCTCATTTGCATGGCACCTTTTGGTATATGAAAGCTCTACCTCAGAGAGAGGCTTTCAGAAGACAGATTCAGGGAGCATGTCATGTTTATAACTACCAATACATTGTAATTTTAATTTCTCCCAGGTTAATATATCGATTTAATACAATTGAATCCCAATAGAATGTTTTTTGTAAGCTTTGTTAATGTGGTTCTAAAATTTATATGTAAAACAAATGTGCATAAGATAAATATTACTAATGCTATGGAGTCATTTTTTTATTATTGTATGACATGTTTAGGAATGTAGTAAGTTATCGATTTATGCATAGTTGGTGCAAGGGAAAATATAGAATTTCAAATATGTCCTCTTCCATAAGGTGGATTCATAATGACACAGCTTCTATTACAGATAATGGAAAAATAATAAATAGTGAATCAGTAATGTTGAAAAATGTGCTATCCATAGGAAAAAAATAAGTTTTCTCTGTCTTATATGCAACCTAAGTTCAAAATAGATGAGATATAATTAAAAAAGGCAACAATTTCAAAGTTTTCAGAAAACAATTCCCCAAATCTGGTTCTATAGTTAGAAAATGTTTTTTTCCATTTTTATTAATTATTTTATTCTTTTACATTTAAAATAATATGCCCCTCCCAGTTACCCCATTCTATCTCCCCTCTCCCTCCTCCCCTTTGCCTCTATGAGGATGCTTCTCCACCCACTCACCCATCCTGCCTCACTGCTCTAGCATCCCCTGTGCTGGGGCATCCTCAGGGCCTCCCCTCCCATTGATACCAGATAAGGCCATCCTCTGCTACACATGTATCTGGAGACCTGGCACCCTCCATGTGTAGTACTCTTTGCTTGGTGGTTTAGTCCCTGGGAGCTCTGGGTGTTACAGTTAGCTGATACTGTTCTTCCTGTGGGGTTGCAATCCCCTTCAGCTTCTTCAGTCCTTCCCTAGCTCTTCCATTGGGGTTCGTGGGCTCAGGCTGATGGTTGGCTGTGAGTATCTGCATCTGTGTTAGTCAGGGGCTGGTAGAACCTCTCAGGGAACAGCCATACTAGGCTGCAATTGGCAAGCGCTTCTCGGTGTTAGCAATAGTGTGGTTTAGTGCCTGCAGATGGGTGACTCTCTAGGTGGGAGGAGGTGTATCTGGATGGGGTGACTCTCTAGGTGGGAGGAGGTGCATCTGGATGGGGTGACTCTCTAGGTGGGAGGAGGTGCATCTGGATGGGGTGACTCTCTAGGTGGGAGGAGGTGCATCTGGATGGGGTGACTCTCTAGGTGGGAGGAGGTGCATCTGGATGGGGTGACTCTCTAGGTGGGAGGAGGTGCATCTGGATGGCCTTTCCTTCCGTCTCTCTCATTTTTTGACCCTGTCCTTCCTTTGGACAGGAACATTTCTGGATTAAAAATTTTGAGATGTGTGGGTGGTGGCCCCATCCCTCAAATGGGAGCCATGCCTATCTACTGATGGTCTATACAGGTTCTCCCTCCCCTTTGTTGCATATTTTGGCTACTGCCATCCTTTTTGGGTCCTTGCAGCCTCTAACTTCCCTGGCATCTGGGACTTTTTAGTGACTACCTCCAGTGGCTGTTCCTATTCCATTTCCCCTCCAATATCTGATCCTACCCACCTCCCCCCCCCAAACACACAGATTCTTCCCTCCCTCTACCTCTTGTGATAGAAAATGTTTCTTATTTAGGAAATTTCCCCCGTGTCAATGAATACAAGGCTCTGTCCCACTTTCTCTTCTATTACATTCAATATACCTGGTTTTATGTTGAGGTCCTTGAATCACTGGGACTTGAGCTTTGTGCAAGGTGACAAATGTAAATTTATTTTCATTTTTCTACATACAGTCTGCTAGTTAAACCTGCACCATTTATTGACGGTGCTTTCTTTTTCCATTGTATATTTTTGGCTTTTTTGTCAAAGATCAAGTGTCCATAAGTGAATGAAACATTGAAAATATTCATTTTAATACAATTACTACCAATTAAATCTAAATTTTGACTTCATCAGAATGTCAAAAATAAAAATCCAAGTACAGTGCACATGATTACAGCACATTTTACTGCCTTTAATGTTAATATGGAAACATAAAATCTTGGTTCTGTAAGAGTTAGAAAAAAATAGTATTTCTACTTAATTTGAGGTCTTGACTTTCAATCCCTGACTTGATTTATGCATCTTTCATCCAGGCGTGAGCGCACACAGACACTCTCACACACACACAAACATTCACACACATACACAGACACAAACACACACACACCAACACACACACATACAGACACTCACACACACACTCTCACACACACAGACATTCACACACACAGACACAAACACACACACACACACATACAGACACTCACACACACACTCTCACACACACAGACATTCACACACACACCTACAGACACTCACACACATACACACACAGACATTCACACACACACACAGAGACACACACACACTTAAAAATCTGTACGATGTCCATTATTAACCTCAGGGTGAGGCCTGCACAACAATAAATTTGTTATAAGTTGGTAGACAGTCTCATTGAGTTTCTCCATTACTGCCTCATTTACACAATCATTTCTCTGGTCAAATCTATTTAAAATACATGTCCTACATCTATACATCCCATTCTACCCTGCGTGCTGGAAATGTGTCATGATATTCTCATAATAGTGTCCACGCCTTCTATCAGAGCTTTCTGACTTTAGTTGTTGGAATGTTTTGTAAAGAGAATTGTATACAGTAAATTACTATACAGATGCCGTTTTTCTTTGTCCTCACTAGTTCCCCGTTGATGACACTGAAAGTCCAGTTTTAGTTAATCAAGCTTTACCACATAATACGTGGGTAGTCACTGATCTATTTTAATCCTCTAAGCTGCCTCTCAGACGAAATCCTTGAGATATTTGCGTTTTTGTATTGGTCTGGCTTCCTGGGCTTTAGGAATTCTGCTTTGATGTTTCTCTGGACCCCTTCCTTGTCGCTGAATGCTCTTTCGCTCCCTCCCTCCCTGGCTGGCAGAAGTCCCAACCTATTCTATTGCTTGGTCATCGGCTTCTCCAGCTTTTCTTGACAAGGGATGAAATAAAGGATAAGCGTTTTCTTCACACTTCAGACAGAAGATTCTTATCATAAGCTTTACAGTGCATTTCCAAATTGCAACTAGGTCTGAGGGCAGAGAAACTACCATTTGAATAATACCAGAATAAACTTCACACCGTGCAATCAAGGTGTGACCCCCTCTCCTTTATAAGCAGAGACAGAAGAACTACCGAGTTGGCATCATATGCTTCCCCTCAAGGAAGGAGGCATGAGAAACAAGAAACTTGGGGGAAATAAGGAATATTTCTGACAGAAGTGTGAGCATAAAGGAATGCATTCCTAAAACATCCTGACAAATGTCTGCTTTGGAGACTCTATACATTGGATACTGTCTCTCTAATTTGTTTTAGAGCTTTATAGGAAAGCATGTTTTTTTCTGAAACGAGTAATTAGTGAAAGGTGTATAGTGTCTGATGAGTCAAAAAAGTCCGTCTAAGAGATTGCAGCACTGTTACCATCATTAAATGTCTTCTGACACCAAGGTAGAGTAAAAACTTTAATAAAAGATCCTGTTGCATAGCATAGCGCATGTCTATCCCAAGACTCTTGTTGTGAAAAATAAACATATGAATTAAGTGCTGATTTCTGTGCATGGCGCATTTCATAATTAAGTATAAAGGTACGATCATTTTAGACATTAAAGTTCTGTTTTGTTGAACTTGATGATAATTTTTCTATGTTAAAATTAACATTAAAATTTTTAGGGATGGGTGTAGGCAGAAGCAGGAAGAACTATGTGAGTTCAAGGACAGCCTGATCTACAGGGCAAGTTCCAGGCCAGCCAAGGCTATACAAAGACACCCTTTCTTAACAAAAAAAGAAAACATCTGCTCTACATGATGAGTTCCAGGCCAGCCAAAGTTGTATGTCCAGACCTTGCCTTAGAAAACAAAGACAAGGGAAAAAATTAGCTTTATAAGAATATAATGCTCTTAAAATTTGAAGGTAATCATGTATCGGTTTACATCTATGAAATTCTCTATGGTCATGTGTATCAAACTTCACATTTCTTAGTCACCTATATTAGTAAGTGACGTGTTAATGATTTGTAAAACGGCTTATCTCTGTGTTTGAAGTGTGCCCAGGTTTAAAAGCCTTTGTCTGAAGTATCTGATGTGGCCAGCTATTTTTCAGTAGAATTGAATTATATGTTTCATACTTACACAGTTTCAGACTTTTGCCTCTTTAAGAATTTTGTCTCACGTGTTTCCTGAATAATGGTGTAATTCTAACCACTCTGTGATGTGTATCCTAACCTCGCGAGATGTCTGTGCGAGTCAGCATTGGTGAGCATGGGCGGGCTCTCCTATCCTTCTCCATCCTCAGGGATACAGCAGTCTCAACGTCCTTTTTCTGAACAAGTGAAAAGTTTATTTCCCGTGTCACTTGTTTTTAGGATCGAAGAGAATAAGTGACAGTGAGGTGTCCGACTACGACTGTGAGGACGGCGTGGGAGTCGTGTCAGGTGAGGAGTCGTCATTCCCAGCACAGGGTAGCCAAGGCTGTGGCTACAGGTCCACAGTAACAGTTACCAGACTCATGACACAGCATCTTAAAACCATCTCAGCTAAATGAATTTGTCTAACCCTTTTAGTTTAACCTCAGGAATGCTCTCAGGACATATGCATTGCACAGCTAGATTCTTTATCAAAATAGTACTGCCTCTTAGGTCAGTTGCTAGTAAAGCCCCGATCACCATCCGAAACTTGATGATCTGGGGCTCAGCTGTGTAAGTGACGTCCTTCTAGGCATCTACAGAATGTTCAGGTAAATTCTGCGTCTACCACTCAGTTGCTTTTCTAGTCCAAGGTTCCAGAGGGTTCCACCAGCCCAGTGCTGAGCTAACTTCTCACATCCTTGATTCGCTTTCTTTTGTGGCAAAGCCCAGGAGTTTTATCTCAGTTTGGATGAAAATAGTCTTTGGTCTATTCTATTGATTTTCTTTGGTCCTTTGATAAAGAACAGTTGGATATTTTATGTTGATTTACTTCAGAACTATTTGACAGTTCCACTGTGTGCTTTATTCTCTGGGTAATACCTCCAACCCCCTACCCTCCCCGAACTCTCCACTACCTGGGGCTTCCAGTCTCTTGAGGGTTATGTCCATCTTCTCTGACTGAACACAGACCCAGGAGTCCTCCGCTGTGTATGTGTTGGAGGCCCCATACCAGCTGGTGTGTGCTGCCTGGTTGGTAGTCCAGTGTTTGAGAGATCTCGAGGTTCAGGTTAGTTGAGACTGCTGGTCCTCCTACAGGATCGCCCTCCTCCTCAGTGTCTTCCAGCTTTTTCCTATTCAACCACAGGGGTCAGCAGCTTCTGTCCACTGGTTGGGTGTAAATATCTGCATCTGACTCTTTCAGCTGCTTGTTGGGTCTTTCAGAGGACAGTCATGATAGGCCCTCCTTTTTTATCACTCCATAGCCTCAGTAATAGTGTCAGGCCTGGGGGCCTCCCATTGAGCTGGATCCCACTTTGGGCTTATCTCACTGGACCTCATCTTCCTCAAGCTCTTCTCCATTTTTGTCCCTGCAGTTCTTACAGATAGAAAAATTATAGGTCAGAGTTTTGACTGTGGGATGGCAGCCCCATCCCTCACTCGATGCTTTGTCTTTCTGCTGGAGATGGGTTCTACAAGTTCCCTCCCCACTATAAAGCATTTCTCTAGGGTTCCTCCCGTTGAGTCCTGACAGTCTCTGTCCTCCCCAGCATCTGGTACATTCTGGAGGGTCCCCCACACCTTTGCTTCCAAGGCTGCCTGTTTCCATTCTTTTTGCTGCCACCCATGTTCCCCTCTTTCCCTCCCTGTCTGCTTTCCCACCCAGGACCCTCCCTCCCTCCCCCATCCTGTGATTGATTTCTTCTCCTGCCCAAGTGGGACTGAGGCATTCTCACTTGAGTCCTTCTGCTTGCTAACCTTCTTGAGTTCTGTGGCCTGTATCCTGGGCGTTCTGTACTGTTCTGACGAATATCCACTTATTAGTACATACCATGCGTTATTAGTACATACCATGCATGTCCTTTTGGGTCTAGTTACCTCTCTCAGATGATATTTTCTAGTTCCATCCATTTGCCTGCAAAACCTAAGATGACTTTGTTCTTCATACATGAGTAGTACTCCATTGTGTAAATCAACCACATCATCTGTAACCATTCTTCTTTTGTGGAACACCTGGGTTGTTTCCAGCTTCTGGCGATCACAAATAAGGCTGTGATGAACATCGTTGAACACGTGCCCCCGTGGGGACATCTTTTGGATATATGCCCTAGAGTGGGTCTTTGAGTAGATCTACTTCCAATTTTTCTGGGGAACCTCCATATTTCCTTGCAGGGTGGTTCTACAGTTTGCAATCCCACCGACAGTGGAAGAGTATTTCTCTTTCTCTACATTCTCGTCAACGTGTGCTGTCAGCCGAGTTTTTGATCTTAGCCATTCTGATTGATGTGAGTTGGAATCTCAGGGTCATTTTGATTTGCATTTCCCTGATTACTAAGGACTTTGAACATTTCTTTAAGTGCTTCTCAGCCATTCAACATTCCTCTGTTGTGAATTCTCTGTTTAGTTCTATACCTCATTTGTTGATTGGGTTGTTTGGTGTTAACTTCTTGAGTTCTTTACATATTTTGGATATTAGCCTTCTATCAGATGTGGGGTTATTGAATGGCATAAGCCATTGTTGTTCTGTTTAGGAAATTTCCTCCTGAACCAATGAGTTCAAGGCTCTTTTCCACTGTCTTTTCAGTTGGATTCAGTGTATCTGGTTTTATGTTGAGCTCCATGATCCACTTAGACTTGAGCTTTGTGCAAGGTGACAAATATGGGTCTATTTTCATTTTTCTACATACACAGCCAGTTAGACCAAGCCTATTTATCGAAGGAATTTTTTTATTGTATATTTTTGGCTTCTTTGTCAAAGATCAAGTGCCTGTACGTGTGTGGGTTAGTTTCTGGGTCTTCGGTTCTATCCCATCGATCTACCTGTCTGTCTCTGTACCAATGCCAGGCAGTTTTCCATCACTATTGCTCTGTAGTATAGCTTCAAGTCAGGATGGTGATTCCCCCAGAAGTTCTTTTATTGTTAAGAATTATTTGTGCTCTTCTGGGTTTTATTTTTTTCCAGATGATTTTGAGAATTGCACTTTCCATGTCTTTGAAGAATTGTGTTGGGATTTTGATGGGGACCGTGGTGAATCTCTAGATTGCCTTTGGTAGGACAGCTAGTTTTACTACGTTAACTCTGCCAGTCCATGAGCATGGGAGATCTCTCCATTTTCTGTGGTCTTCGATTTCTTTCTTAAGAGACCTGAAGTTATTGTCATACAGATCTTTCATTTGTTTGGTTACAGTTACCCCAAAATATTTTATATTATTTGTGGCTATTGTGAAGGGAGTTGTTTCCCCAATTTTCTTTTCAACCTGTTCATTATTTGTATAAATGAAGGTACTAATTTATTTGAGTTAATTTTGTATCCAGTTACTTTGCTAAAGTTGTTTATCAGTTGTAGAAGTTGTCTGGTAGAATTTTTGGGGTGACGTATGTACACTGTCATATCGTGTGCAAATCGTGATACCTTTATTTCTTCTTTGCCAGTTTGTATCCCCTTGATCTCTTTTTGCTGCTTTATTATTCTAGCTAGAACTTGGACTACTATACTGAGGAGGTTTGGGAGAGTGGCATCCTTGTCTTGTTTGCGTTTTAGTGGGATTTCTTCAAGTATCTCTCCATTTAATTTGATATTGGTTGTCTTTTTGCAGTAAATTGCTTTTATTATGTTGAGGTATGGACCTTGAATTCCTGATTTCTCCAATACTTTTAACATGAAGGGGTGTTGTATCTTTTCAAATGCTTTTTCATCATCCAAGGAGATGATCCTGTGTTTTGTTTCTTTTTTTTTTAGTTTGTTTATATAGTGGATTATGTTAATGGATTTTCATATATTGTACACCTTAGTGAATGATGGTTTTGATGTGTTCTTGGATTCAGTTTATGAGAATTTTATTGAGTATTTTTGCATTGATATTCATAAGGAAAATTGGTCTGAAGTTCTCTTTCTTTGTTGGTTTTTTGTGTGGTTTAGGTATCAGAGTAATTGTGGCTTCACAGAATGAATTAGGTAGTGTTTCTTCTGTTTTTATTTTATGGACTAGTTTGAAGAGTGTTGTTATTACGTCTTCTTTGAAGGCCTGGTAGAATTCTGCAGTAAAGCCATCTGGCCCTGGGTTTTTTGTTTGTTTGTTTGTTTTATTTTGTTTGTTTGTGTTTTGAGCTTTTTTGGTGTTTTGGGTTTTTTTTTGTTTTGTTTTGTTTTTTGTTTTTTAATGACTTCTTTTTCATTAGGTGAGAAGGGCCTGTTTAGATAGTTTACCTGCTCTTGATTTAACTTTGGTATGTCGTATCTGTCTATAAAACCATCCATTTCATCTAGATTTTTCAGTTTTGTTGAATATATGCTTTTGTAGTAGGATCTGATGATTTTAAAATTTTCCTCCATTTCTATTGTTATGTCTCCTATTTCATATCTGAATTTGTTAGTTTGGATACTGCCTGTGGGCCTTTTAGTCAGTTGTTCTAGGGGTTTTTCTACCTTGTTGATTTTCTCAAGGAACTAGCTTTTGGTTTTGTTGATTCTCTTAGTTTCTATTTGGTTGATTCTCTCCCTGCATTTGACTATTTCCAGGCCTCTACTCCTCTTGGGTGTGTTTGCTTCTTATTGTTCTAGAGCTCTCAGGTGTGCTGCTATGTTCCTAATATAGGAACTTCCTAATTTCTTTACCAGGGCACTTAGTGCTATGAATTTTCCTCTTAGCACTTCTTTCACTGTGTACCTTAAGTTTGGGTATGAAGTGTCAACACTTTGATTGATTTCTAGGAAGAAATCTAAGAAGTTGTATTTCTTTGTTTTAGGGTGAACTGTTCTGTAAATATCTGTTAAATCTATTTGGTTCATAATCTCTGTTAGTTTCACTGTGCCTCTGTTTAGCTTCTGTTTCAAGGATCTGTTCATTGGTGACAGTGGGGTGTTGAAGTCTCCCACTATTATTGTGTGGGGCTCAATGTGTGTTTTGAGCTTTAGTAAAGTTTCTTTTATGAATGTGGGTGCTCTTGGATTTGGGGCATAAATTTTCAGAATTGAAACTTTCTCTTGATGGAAATTTTCTTTGATAAATATGAAGTGTCCTTCCTCACTTCACTTGATAACTTTTGGTTGAAAGTCTATTTTTGGATAGACCTTTTGCTTAGAATTCCCTTTCTTAGCCTTTTACTTTGAGGTAGTGTCTGTCTTGTTATTCAGGTATGTTTTTTGAATGTAGCAAAATGCTGGACCTTTTTTGTTCATCCAGTCTGTTAACTTATGTCATTTTATAGGTGACTCAAGTCCATTAACATTGAGAGATATTAAAGTCAGATGACTGTTGGTTCCTGTTGTTTGTTTTTGTAGGTGGCTTTATGTGTTTGTGGTTCTCTCCTTTTGGCTTTGTTAAAAGATGCTTATTATCTTGGTATATAGATATTGTTTAAATTTGGTTTTGTCCTGGAATATTTTGTTTTCTCTATCTGGCTTTCATAGTCTCTGTTGAAAAGTCTAGTATAATTTTAATAGGTCTACATTTGCATGTTACTTGTCTCTTTTCCCTTTCAGCTTTTAATATTCTTTCTCTTTTTTGTGAATTTAGTATTTTGACTAATATGTAATGAGAGGTTTTTTTTTTTTTTGGTCCTATATATTTGGCGTTCTATAGAGTTCTTGTACATTTATAGTCATCTCTTTCTTTAAGTTGGGGAAGTTTTCTTCTAGGATTTTGTTGAAGGTGTTTTTAGGGCCTTTGATCTGAAAATCTTCTTTCTCCTCTATTCCATTATTCTTAGATTTGGTTCTTTCGTGATTTCTTATGTCCTGGATTTCATGAATGTTTTGGGTTAGGAGGTTTTGATGCTTTGATTTTTCTTTGACAGTTGTATTAATCTCTTCTATGGTATCTTCTACGCATGAGATTCTCTTCAATCTCTTTTATTCTGTTGGTGATAATTACATCTGTAATTCCTGACCTCATTTCTGGTTTTTGATTTCGAGATTTGCCTCTATTTGTGTTTTCTTTATTGTTTCTACTTCCACCTTTAGGTCTTGGACTGCTTCATTCAATTCCTTCCCTTGTTTGATTGGGTTTTCTATATTTCTTTAAGGTTTTTATCTGTTTCCTCTTTAAGGGCTTTACCTGTTTACCTGTGTTTTCCTGTATTTTGCTCTATATCTTTCTTAAAGGACTCTATTATCTTCATGAGATAGGATTTTAGGTCAGCTTCCTGATTTTCAGGCGTGTTGGTGTATTTAGTGCTTGCTGTGGTCAGAGAACAGGGTTCTGATGATACCCACATATATTGGCTTCTGTTGCTTATGGTCTCTCACTTGCCACTTGGCATCTGGTTATGCCTGGTGTTTGCTGGTCCAGGTGTGTCTGGAATCTGCCTCTTCTGTCTCTGGGTTGCTTCAGGTCTCCTGGTAGACCTGTGGCCCTGGCTGTAGTAGATCTCCTGAGAGGCCTCAGACCATTGGGTCTTCAGAGAAGCAGTCAAGCTGTTGTACTATGTGATGCTGTTCTCCAGGGGGCCTATAGACTGTGGTTTCTGTTTACCTGTTTTTAGGAGAAACCCACCCCCCCCCAAGGTTTTCAGCTTGTTGGGTCAGTTGCCCTGCATGCTGCAGAGCCTCTGGGAAGTCTTCAGACTGTGGTGTCAGTTGCCAATTTGCCCTGTTTGCAGCGGAACATCTGGCATGCCTTCGAACCATGATGTCTTTAGGGGAGCAGACAAGCTGGCTATCAGCTGCCCAGTCTCCCTGTGTGCACTGGATCTTCTGGAATGTCTTAGGCTCTGTTGTCAGTCACCCTATGTGCAGCTGATCTCCTGGGAAGCCTCAGGGTGTGGTGTCTTCAGGGGAACAGACGACCTACCTGGGCATCTACATGAGCAAAAAACTCTAGCCATAAGGGTGCCATTGTTTTCTTACTCCTACTTTTAGACTTCTATTTCTCCTGTCTTTTTGGCTTTACATGAGCATTTATATTATTCAATTTCTTGACCTTTACTCTTTAAAAAAGTTTCTTCTATGGTAGTTAAGCATATATACACACACATACATATATGTATACATATATGTAACTTCTTTATATCTACTTTCAAATGGTACTATATAGATGATGTACCTTCCAGTAACAAAATTCTTATAGTTTTCTCTTTATGATTGTTAATTTGTCCATTTAAAAAGCATATGTAATCATTCACATATGGGCATGATTATGGGCATGTTTATCCAGGTTTGTGTAAATGATTCTGTATGTAGATAAGTATATGTATAAGTTTTACTTTATCTATCCCACTGTCACATGTGGGTATGGCTACATAAATATGTCATGACTCCATACTAGCAATATCAGTTGCTAAGAATTCACAGCCACTCTTCTCTGAGGCAGTTCGTGTTTACTAAACAGAAACTGTCTCTTAGATAAGCACTTTTTTCCATTCACAGTCCCAAGCTTGGGATTGTCTGTAAAATATTAAAAGGTGCATCCCAATTGCTGAAGACCACAGCCTCTTACGGCAAAGTTTCAGAGGTTGGAGTGGGCCAACGCCATTCTTAGTTCAGTTGTTTGATTTTCAATAATTCCTCTTCATTTCCTTGGATACTTCTTCAATTATTTCTGTCTATCTTGATCTTTTGCTCTCTTCCAGGGCATATAGTCTAATACTACAAACAGTATCTTTCTAAGAAGAAATCACATAGAAATGAAATAATTTTTTTTTCAGTTATGTCTGCTTATAATTTTTTGAGGTGGATATTTCTAGGAATGAGCCTAGGGTCTTACTCACAGGAAGCACATGTGCTCTTGTGAGTACCTTCAGAGCCTCTAGGTAACAGGAGATGCACCTTGTAGCCGTGCGTTCTGGAGTGTGCCCACCCATTATCTCAGTGCAGCCAATGGCTGACTACTCACAGCTACCAGCCTGATGAAGGGGACCTTGCTAGCACAGTGTCACTTCTCCTGTTCAGCCTTATTGATATTTCTCCATCACATATGTACTTTACACGTATACAGCTTCCAGCAAAGGACCTTTGTTTCTTTCCTTCCCCATGGTTCCCCCGTAGAACTGCTATGTCCCTGACAGGTAGAGTCCCCTCCTTTCTGCCCTGTCCAAAGGCCCGTGCTTTTTTGGAGATTAACTAATGTAAGGAGTCTCCGGATTTTGTTTACAGACTACTGTGGTGTCTAGGCTCTGCCAAGCATTGCAAGAAAAATGGCATTGAGCGTTGTTTAGTGTAGTTTATCTTATTTAAGCCCCTTACAGACCTGGCTCTGTGAACGTTAACATTGTTTAAGAAGCAGTCTCTAGAAATGAAATATTTTTATAGTACCGGTACAGTGAACGTAATAACTAAGTATTAAATCTTCTACTGTTTCCATGGTTTGTGTCTATATTTTTCAAGCACCCTGTGCTGTTTCTGTACTTTATATTTATCTTGCTAAATGTATTCCGGCCTTAGCAGTGTGTCATGTGTTTTCAATACAAAGAACTTAGCGTGTAGTTGTTATTTTATTTTTTGCCCTTAGATTACCGACACAATGACCGCGATCTTCAAAGCTCCACATTATCAGTGCCAGAACAAGTCATGTCATCAAACCATTGCTCACCGTCGGCGTCTCCTCATCGAGTAGACGTTATAGGAAGGACTAGGTCATGGTCACCTAGTGTCCCTCCTCCTCAAAGGTAAGGTAGTATGTCAGATTTGCTTTTAGCATGGTACTTAGGGGGGATTTAGCATAAATTACCATGATAGTCTCTAAACGGAAATTATTCTTTAGAACATTCCTCCTGTGTAGGAGTTTTCTCCTAGTGGAAAATAAGATGCCATTGCAGTGGAAATAAGATGTTATATGGGTCATTTTATGACTTTTCATGATCTCTAGGTTATTTGATCTAAGAGTTCAAAATAGTTAAGAAAATCTGGCGTTAAATTATGTGTAAATATTAAGCAAATCTATTTAGAGTCAAATGAATCATATAGCTATTGGTAATTAAAAGAAAAAAATTACTAAAAAATAAAAATAGTGCATGAGTAGTGGATAAAATGGTGACATGACTCTGTTGCTCTAGGTCATATAATATTTGAACTTTCTGATAAAATAAATATAAGTACCAGGGACTACAAACATGCAGTGTAAACCATGGACAGAATATATATGTTATACATGATAGTTTAGGAGACATATAAATAGAAAAGATATGTGATATTCATAGATATGATTGAATTTAAATATGTCAGATTTGTCTGTGTATTTGAATATCTTCTGTATATAAACATGGCATTGCAATCTGATAAAATGGATGGTTTGGAAAGGATGGAAGCCTAGTGTGTCACTGGATAAAGTTTTTACTCTTCGTTCTGGAAGTATTCAAAGGACTACCCTAGTCAGAGTATGTGAGGGAAGGGCTTAGGAAATACATTAATTAGACAGCTAAAATGTAGTAGATTATGAAGATGGTCGTGCAGGTTAGAGTGCTACCACAGGTGGAAAGGTCTGATAGTCAGAGCTGGACAGGTCTCACAGGTTAAGGGCAGGTCCCAGCCTGCATTTGTGATCCCTCCCTATCCCCATGGTCCACAGAAAAGCATCTTCTCACTCACCTGTTCCTCTAGTGTGTCTTAGGGCACCAATTATTAGTGCTAGAGACTTAGGTGTGGCCCATCAGTGAGGTATAATATTGCTCATCTAATCCTTAAAATTATTCTCATAAATTCTATATATATATAAAGCCAGACCCTCATTTAGCTGTCAATTTTCAAATGAAATTTATACCATCAGTATAATATTATATTATATAGTATAGTATAATGTTTATAGAAATAAAAATAGGTGTTATTGGTTTTTATGTAGAATATCCTCTAGATTAGTAAAATATTTACGGATCTTGTTGTCTTAGTAGGAATGTGGAACAGGGGCTTCGAGGGACACGTGCTACTGGCCATTACAATACAATTAGCCGAATGGACAGACACCGTGCCACAGATGACCATTACTCTTCAGACAGAGACAGGTAAACGCAGCCAAGTCTTACTAAAGTCCATTGCTTCAGTAAGGGTTGTTGTAAAGTATTTTCTCTAGTCCTGTACCTCACCTTAGTTTCCAAACCAGCCTTCTTTACTGTTCCCATATTTTCTAAGATTACCCTACTTAAAAGGAGAGATTAGATGTGCAGTTTTTTCTTGATAAGAAAAATCAGCACTAGATGCTCAGGACTCAGAATCCCAGCACTTGGGATGGTGACCAGGAAAATGACAACTAAGAGACCAGGCGGGCTGCTTGATTAGACCCTGCCACGAAAAGAAGATATTTCAGTAATTCAAAATAGCTAGCAGATTTGCACAAGAGACTGTAATGATAACCACAACACAAAAAGATGTTTTGTGACTTTACCTGCACATAGCAGATGATCTTGTGTAATCATGTAATCTGCAAGAGATTAAAGTGTTTAATAGATTTCAGAGAAATAGTGTGACTTTTCATATACAGAAACACCGAGACAGAGTCTGCTTTGTTTCTGAAAGGTTTTATAATTCTCGAACAGGTTTTCTCTCATGGCCTTCAGTGAGGCTTTAACTACCTAAAAAAAAGCCAAACTTGTTCATTGATGTGTTTGCAAGAATTCTCTGAATTTGTCCCATTAAAAGTGACAAACTTTGGAGTAACATGGTATGTTACAATGCTTACATTAGTTTCTACTAATTTTTAAAAAATTAATTAACAATCTAATTCAACCTTCAGTTTTATATATATATATATATATATATATATATATATATATATATATATATATATATATATATATATATGAAGAAGAAAAGCAGATTACTATGTTGACTTAAGATTTGGAACAAATAATAAAAAGAATCAATAGGTATTTTGTTTGCCTAATGGGATGTTAATGAACTTAATTAGCTTTTCAAATTATTTATATAGCTCTAACAAGCTTTTTAGCCATTGAAAATTTGCTTATTGAGAGAATAAAATTGTCTAAATGATGTTAAAGTTTTTAGCTTACATAAAGTGATCAATTAATAAAAATGTGGTCTGATATAAAGTCCAAAAATATAGCATAATATTTGTACAATGTGGTAGAATGAAATTGCAAAATAACACTTTACTTCTATATTAAATTCATAACATTTTGTCAGTATACTAAACCACATAGTATTAGGTTGAATCGCTACAAACATACAACCAGCCATCTTCAATATTTTCTTTAAAGCTCATATCAAAGAGAGTTGTACTTGCATTTCTTGTTCATGATCTTATGAATTGGAAGTGCAGCAAGAATATCCAAATGTTCATGTCTGGAAGTATTAAAGAAAAGAGATTCTTATGATTTCATCTTACTTTTATAGATTTATTAAACTTCTTTGTCAGCATCACTCTTAAATCTTTTTAAGACATTATGTAACGTACAATTTCATTTCAATAAAAACAATAGAATGCATTCCAAAAACTATTTTGATTATCTGTACAATTCATTAATATAAGAAACAAAATTCATTGTATAATATTCTCCGTTTATGTCTATCCGAGTCTAATATTCTTAAGCATTTCAATAATCAAATGCACCAGAATGTCCTTTTTAAAATGAGAAAGTATTGAGATACTATTGTTTTATTTTTATGAATATCATTTTATAGAGTTGCAAATCTGCTCAGTTTAATTGGGTTTGAGATATGTCTAGGTGATTTATAAAGTTCAGTTTTATGTGTTTCTGAGAAATCTACAGAAAGGATTCACTGAGAAGACCTGACCTGGATGTTGTTTTGTTGGCTTTCCAGTAGGCTGTGGGCCCAGCTAGAGGACTACAGGAACTTTTATGACAAACACATTTAACGGGAGCATGCCTGCAGTTCCAGAGATTTAGTTCCCTTTCTTCCCGTTAGAGAACTTGGTGACGCAAGAGCAGACATGGTACCAGAGGAGTCACTGAGAATTCTACCTCTGTGGCCATAAGCATCGGGAAGTGACACATGAGATCACAGCCCATCCCTAATGACACACTTACCAACAAGAGCACTCCTCCTAATCCCTCTCAAATAGAACCATTGTGATGACTAAGCACTCCAGCATGTGAATCTGTAGGAGACAGTCTTATTCAAACCGCCATACATCGTTTCTTTAATGATCTCTCTGGAACCTTGTTGGAATGATCTGGTTTGAATGAATAATGTTCCTCCTCATCTTGGAAACTTGAATATATACTCCCTGGTTGGTGGAATTCTTCTAGAGGTTTAGGAGGTGTAGCCTTAGAGGAAGTGTTTCACTGGAGACAGGCTTTGGTGAAGACAGACTTGCACTAATTCCAGTTCATTCTCACGGTTTTGTGCTGTTGTTAATGATGTAAGTGCTCAGTTTCATGTTCCGACCTCTCACGCTTTCTATTAATTGCCAGACCTCCCCCACCCTGATGGAACTTTTTCTCCTTCTATGGCCACAGCCCAAATAAACTTTCCCTTCTAAACTAAAGAAAGAATTTTTCATTTTAGTAAGTAGTGTGGTTTAGAGATTTAAAAGATGCTCATATCATTCTTGTCAGTCAAATCTAATGCATTGAATTTAAATGTATTTAATTGAATGTATTCTTTTTCAAAGGGTTTGAAACCAAGAGGTCTGGAGTTTGTATTTAGGATTTTAAGTATTCTTGAGGAAATCCAACCATTTTATTTCTCAATCTATAAAATGTCTCACACACACACACACACACACACACACACACACACACACACACACATATATACACAAATTAACTCATACAGTGCTTCCATGACAGTTTTATATTTTTTTGTCAGGCAACCAACTTTCATAGAGATGTATTTTACCAAAAGTTTGTACTGGTAATTGAATGTGGCTGGTAGTGCATATTATATCCTAGTACCCGGAAGGTGGTGGTGGGATGATCAGGAGTTGACAGCCAGCCTTGGCTACATCGCTAGATCAATGGAGACTGGACAATATAACAGCCTCAAAATCAAAGACTAATTCATACTGTGTAATGAAAAAAATCTAATATGCACATTACATTAAGAATACATTGACTTGTAAATACTTTACATTTAATGGATTAGCAGTTAACCTGAAATAGGAAAATGACAAGGAACAAATTAAAATAGAAAACTGAGAAGTTAATTAATTTAAGCATTGTGGAAAATGTGTAGAAGATAAGGCATGAGTTGACATAGAAAAGGGAATGTTTATTCAGGCAATAAGAGTAAAGTTCCCGAGGCAGAGCACAGCTACACGTCATGGAGTTTGGAGTAAACAGCATTTTGTGACTTCAGAAAATTGTATGTGAAGACAGAATTTTACACTGACATGTGATAGGCTGTCCATGTCAATCAATCAATTCAAACAGCAGTCCATGTGATAGACTGCTGTTTGAGTTGATTTATACTTCTTTGCTAAACTTCAGTGGAGGGTGCATGAGATGCAGCCTATTATTTTTATGAGTATGTTTAAGAATTATGTATCTATATGGTATTGGGTCTTTGATTCTATTTCCGAGTCTTCCTTCATTACTCAAAACGTTACTCTGTTGTGAAATGGAGTAACGCAAACCTTTCCATACGGGTTATTAGGTAAAATAACACACAGTAAATGGATTACTTTTATTTTTCATCCTCTCCCCTTGCACCTTTGACTCATGTTTCTCTAGTAAGCCTGGGAACTATTGTTTTTTCAGTACCCCAGGTGACTATTACAGCTAGCAACAAAATTTACAAGAAGATATGAATATGTGGCTTTAGAAATCTTTTTAAGGTTTTAGTTATAGAAGTTAACTTACCGTTAGAAAATTTGGAGAGTATTGTATAATATGTTAATAACATCACAACAGATGCAGTACAGCACAGATTCCAGTAGGCTTGGTTTCAGCATCACAAATACAACTTTAAAATTAGTGTCACTGGTACTTTGTGTTGATGTCCAGCTCCACAAGCCATTCTCGTTAGATGCGGATTTCATGTAGCCTTTTAGGGACCTCACCTCTATTCAAACCAGAATATATGGTTTTAGAATAGAGAAGAATATAAGGACTAATCAGATTTGGGGAAAAATAAATTTATTTTAATATCATATTTAACTACAAAAGTTTAAAAAAAAAAGTAAGACCTCTAGAACCTGGGCTTCTCTGAGAATCTTGTTTCGTTGCTTTTATAATAGATATTTTAGTGACTTATGATGTTACTATATTCTGAGATCTCACAGTGTTTCCAGAAGGATTCCTGCTGAGATTACAATTGATAAGATCACAGGAGCTCAGGAAGCTACCATAACCTTTCAGCAAACAAATGTAACAGTTCTGTTAGAGCATCTGGAAGTGTCCGGGAAGGGAGTGAGTCTATGCTAAACATGCACATGTAGGCCTTATGGACGGGTCATTGTTTTAACATAAGACTTGCATTTTCAGAAAGAATATTGTTTCACATTGACAATTTCCACAGTAGATGGTGATTGTATTGGAATTCTTGCTTCTCAACTGACAGCCTTTAACCAGTTTGAAGGTTAGAAACTTATTCCAGTAGATGCAGAAACCTGATGCAAGCCGTGTTAGTGATGCAAAGGAGAGATTTGAGTGTTATAAATTTATTAACTCTGAGACATTAAAATTTGGTTTATTAAGTGAAAATGTAAATAAATGGTTGAAAGTGGAAAATTACCACAATCCTATATTAGCCCAAGATAACTAAGGACTCGGAACCCGAGAGGCTGCCATGGCAGATAATGTTGAGGGGGGACCTGCTTCCTGCTCCCTTCCACCGAGGTCCATTCTGATTTTAGTTCATTCTGATATATTGATTCTACCAGACCAGTTTTAAATAAGTTTTCCTTTAATGGTAACAACAGTTACACTAGGAAGTTGCCTTCAGAATGCTGGTCCACTGCCAGCCCCGTTCCACAGTCACAGCACCAGCTGTTGAAGCTGACAGACAGAATGAGATGGGCTTCTCGGAGTGCCTACATGACACATAGGTGGGTGACCTAAGGAAGGTGCCTACATGACACATGGGTGGCTGACCTAAGGAAGGTGCCTACATGACACATGGGTGGGTGACCTAAGCAAGGTGCCTGCATGACACATGGGTGGGTGACCTAAGCAAGAGGTCAAAGAATCTGGTGCAATTTGTAGGAAAGGTCAAGTTAAGATGAGCAGTAGTTTCTTTCTAAATTAAAAAATTGAAGATGCAGCAGTGTGAGATGAGAAATGGAAGTGGGTTATGAAGGAAGCAAAGGCATATTTGCAGCAGGATTACCACAAGGTCATACAGTGTGCACGCATGTGTGTGTGTGTGTGTGTATGCATGTGTGCAAGGTAGATGTGTGAATGTTGAGAGAGTACTAGTTTCTTTGCATTGTTCTCTTAAATGATCACCTGCCTTATCATCTTGGAAAATAAATATTTTAAGAAGGAGCATTTAAAATTAGTGTCATACAAAGAAAATCAACTTTAGATGGCTTCAACAGTTAGGCATTTGTTGTCTTAATTGTTTACAGAGGTAAGGAAGCATGAAATGAAACAGAGCTAACAGCATGTAATAAATATACAATATGATGTGGAGATCATAAATATATCAAAAATGCATAGTATTTAATATACTTAATGAACATTCTAAGCTTAAACTGCTTTGTTCTTTATTAAATGAAACTTGAAGCCTCTTCTTATCTTTAGGAATAGTGAGAGAAAAATAAAGCCTCATGAAATGCCCTAATCATTCTAGGTGTTACCTCTGTGTCCTTAAACTTGCTGGTCGTTTTATTATATTTCTTCTCTCTTTCTTCCTAAAAATAAGCAAAACATCTTTGAACTATAACAATTGCTAAATGGTGCTCAATATATTAAAGTAATAACCAATTACTTTTATCATTTAGTTGAAATATCAAAATGTTATATTTTGTTTCACTTTCCGTTTAGAGTGTTTGGTTCATTTTGCTGCGCACTTTCATGGGCCTCGAGAAGACGGCCAGGCGTTTGCAGTAGCCGTTTTCATTTGCTTGGCTTGCGAGCTTACTCTCTGTTTGACTCTGACGTTGAGAACTATGCTATGCCTCTCCTTCCGTCCTGAGCCTCACTTTCTTTTTGTTTCTGCCATGCTTGCAGTCCTTTTCTTACTCTACCTCGCTCTCGACACAGGCAGACCACTGAGCATCATCACAGGGATGGAAGGTATAATTTTCGTACAGTTGAGTCTGTGTGTAGAGTTGCATGCTCCTGTCTATGTGATATGACTCCCTTTCGTTTTCGTTTTATATATACACATGGGATCCTTAATACAATATGGGAACATATCTAATAGTGATAAATAAGTGATTTGAAACTAGAATTTCAAAAATACCTTCTGTTCAATGGACTAGAATCTTCTTTTTATTACCCCCAAAGTTGTGTTATTAGGAATTAATTAACTTTACTACCAAAACTGAGAGATGATCTATTACAGATGCCATTATATCCCTTTGCTAATTCCCCATATATAATTAACACTGGTTTATTTGTATATGCCTTCACAACCTGCTTCCCTACTTCTGTGTTTCTCAAGATGCTGTTCATTGACTGCTCTGTTGGTGGTTACTTGCTAAAAGATAACTAATGTACTCCTCCATCGTAGATGAGCTTGGGTCTATAAGAATGCGTAACCCATGGGAAGCCCCTCTTTCATCTCAATCTTGTTATAACTTATTCAGAAGAAGGAACTTTCCCATGAATTATGGGAAGAATGAGTCAAATATTTAAAAGAAATTCAACCTATTTTAGAGGGAAATAAGCCTTTCCTGGCATTTAGTAGAATGTGGATATTCCTGCAAAGAGAAAGAAAGATTTCTAATGTTCTTTAAGTTCTCAAGGCTATTTGTGGCTTAGATTATTTGTTGTTACTGATAATATTTTAGTTATTAATTTTTTTATTTTATACATGTATAATGAATTCTGATTGCATGGCTTTTCCATCCTCTCTCTTTTTTTTTTCCTTACAACTTTATTTTTTAAAAAAGAGAGATACATGTACAGATTTTTTAAAAGCATTTTGGCATAAAACTATATGAATATATTTTTGTCAGTACTTGATTTTTTCTAAATACTCAGAACCGTTTTACTTACCCCTTGCTTTTTGTGTTCCCTATGAACCTGAAGATTTTGTTTTTAATTTTTATGAAGAATTGTGTTGGAATTTTGATGAGGATTACATTGATTCTTATTGTCAGATGGCCATCTTTAGAATCTTAGTCCTGATGCACAAACAGGGAAGATGTTTATGTCTACTTTCTTCTTCCGTTTCTTCAGTGCCACAAAGTCCTGTTATGCAAATTTTCATATGCTGTGTTCCAGAAATTCCAGATATTTTTGTTACTGTTATTGAGGCTATGGTAGAAGGCACCGTTTCCTTCTGGTTTTTGTTTTTCTGTCTTTTGCTTGCATATCAGGTAGGCTCCTGATTTTTGCAGGTTAATATTGTGTCTTTCTACTTTGCAGAAAGCATTTATCAGCTCTAGAACTTTTTTTCACGGAGTTTTTAGGGGTTGTTTGTTTGTATAAAATCAGTTTATCTGCAAATAAAGATACTTTGACTTCTTGCTCTCCAATTTGAATTGCTTCATCTCCTTCAATTGTCTTAGACTAAAAGTTAGCTTAGACCTCTCCTATATTGGGTAGGTAGAAAGCCTTGCCAGCCTTGTATTTTTTATTTAATGAAAATGCTTTGTGTTTCTCTTTGTTTTAGGATGGTGTTGTTTGCGAGCTTGATGTAAATCAACTTATGTTGAAGTTTCCCCCCTTGTGCCCCTAATCCTGTAGTTCTCAACCTGTAGTTTCAGATCCCTTTGGGGGGTAAAATGACTTTCCCAGGGGTTACCCAAGACCATTGGTAAATACAAATATCTATATTATGATTCATAACAATATTATAGTTATGTTGTAGCAATGAGAATAATTTTATGCCTAGGAATCACCATAACATAAAGAACTATCTTAAAGCGTTGCAGCATAAGTAAGGTTGAGCGCCAGTGCCCTAGTCTCTCCAGAACTTTATCATGAAGGAATAGTGGACTTGGTTTGTGCATGTGATGAGATGAGGCTGTGTAGGTTTTGTCTTTTAGTCTACTTATGTGATAGACTAAATTTATTACTATTGGATTAAAGTCATGTTGATCATGGTGGATACATCTTTTTGATGTGTCCTTGAATTTTGCTTGCAACTATTTTAATGAGAGTTTTGCGTCTGTGTTCATAAGGATGTTGCCCTATAACTTTCTTTTTGGTTGTCTTTGTGTATCTTTTTCTCAGGGTAATAATGGCAACATAAAAAGAATTAAGCAATGTCCCTTCAGTTCCATTTTCCATCGTAATTTGAGAAACATGGATGTTAGTTCTTAGAAAAACTGATAGAATTCTGTGTTGGATCTATCTGTCCCTGGACAATTTTTGTTGGGAGATTTTCAATCCTGATTTTATTTTAGTGGGTGCAATGAGTCTGTCTAATTTGTTTATTTCATCTTAATTTAGCGCTGGTAGGTCCTATCTATCAAAAACAAAAATTCTTTAGTAGAATGCAGAATTTAAACATGTCCTCATGACTCTTTAACGTTCCTTGGCATCTGTTGTAATGTCTGTTTTTTCCAGCTCTTATTTTATTTACTAATTTGAGTTTTTATTTTTCCCAAAGAACCAGGTTTCATTCTGTTAGTTCTATTCTTATTATTTTCGTTTCTTTCTCATTGTCTCAGCCACGCATTTGGTTTATGTTTTTGGATTTTTACATTTATTTATTTATTCATTCACTTTATATCTGATCAAATTTCCACTTTTCCTCTCCTCCGAGTCCTGTCCTCACATCTTTCCTACCCCAATTCCACCTTCCCCTTCTCCTCTGAGAAGGGAAGCCCCTCCCTACCTTTGGTCCCAGCTGGTCCCGGCACATTCTCACCCACTGCGGCTAGACATGGCAGCCCAGCTAAGGGAAAGGGGTCCGAAGGCAGGCAGCAGAGTCAGAGTCCAGCCTGCTCCACTCGTTAGTGACTCACATGGAGACCATGCTGCACATCTTCAGCCTGCATTTTATTATTTCTGTCCATCTACTTTTTGAGGGTATCATTTCTCCTCTTCCTCCTCCCCATCCTTTGAATGGATTTATATCAATATGAAATCTCTCCAGGGTTTTGATATATGCACATAGTGCTATATATCAATGGCCTTCATTGCTTTCTTTAAGTTTATATATAATGTGATTTTATTTTCATTCAATTTTTAAAGGGTTTTAATTTCCTCCTCTATTTTTGTCTTGACCCAGTTTTTCCCCAGTAGGAATTTAGCTTCCATAAGATTATATACTTTCTGCTGTTTTTTATGTTGGTGAATCCAGCATACATGGTCAGTTTTGGAGAAAGTTCCATGGGTTACTAAGAAGAAGGTATGTCCTCTAGGATTTTGGTGAAATGCTATGTAGATATCTATGACATGCCTAATGATTAATTCCATCATTTCTCTGTTTGGTAAAGTGTGGTGGTAGATAGAGTCACTGGTTCTGTAGGTCAGCAGAGGTCAGAAATGAATGGAGATTGGCTGGAAGGAAAGGATGAAGTTGAGATCACAAAAGAACTCACTGGACCCTGGGTTTGCAGCATAAGACCAAGTCCCTAGAGGAGGGATGTTGCATTTGAGGAGGCCCTTCTCTTTGTAGGCTGCTAAGGGCTAGAGTAACTCTGTAGAGAGTGGGATGGGCTACAGGAAGGAGAGTAGAGAGAGCGTGTGTGTCAGCCTAGTGTGGAGGATGTGGTTCCCTCCTAGAGAGTGTTTCTGTGGATTTTTGGGTGTCACAAAGGAACGAAGGTGGAAGATAGGCTATGTCTATTATTTTATTGTTTTATATGACAAAAGTGAACAGAGCAATATCATTAACCATACATGTGGCTCTTATATTTTGACTCTTAGTTTTGCTCTTTTGTGCTTTTGAAGCACTTTAGTGCTTTTGAAGCACTCTCTTAAGTCAGGGATAGCACAAAGTGAATATGAGAAAATACTTCCTCAGTTATTTAAAACATTCGGTATTCTGAATGTTCTTATGAACTTAGAATTATGACCGTAGGTACTACGTACACTTTGAAGCAGTTTAATTAGAGTTGAGTGTGGTAAGATTTTTCTGACTTCGAAGAGGATCCGAGTGGTTGGTTTGAAGGGAAGAATGCACGAAGCAAAAATACACATTTCAAGATGAATGGAAATAGAAAGAAGATAGGCTATAACAAATTGAACTTAATAATACTTGGAAAATATTGAGAACTGTAATTTTAGGGAACGACTTAAGAGAAACTCCTAGTCTTGTACCTCAAGGCATGATACTGGCGACAAACCTGCCCTAGTGTACAATGAGGCAAGCTTTAGGATTTCTAAAAACACTGAGGAGAAACCCTTAGCACAAGCTAAAAAAATACTATCCAACTACCTGCTCAGTTTCTTGCTGAATTGCTTTGCTTAGCCTCAAACTAACTCTGGCAATTTGTTCTAATCTTTTGGTTCCTTCTTATTTTCTGGCTTCAACTGCCTCTGCTAACCTGCACTGAACTGCCTGAACTCAACCAACTCAGCTCCAATACTCTGCACTGAGTCCTAATAAGCTCACCTCCCAAGTCCACTCAACTGCACTGCCTCTCTCTGCACTCTCTTTAATAGCCTCTCTTTCATGTGCTGCTCTGATAGTTGGGTGTACCCCTTCTTGTCACATCTTTCTCTGCTCCATCAGTTTGTCCCGCAAACTTCATTGTTTGGGATTAAAGATATGTACTAAGGGCCTGTCTATATTTCAACTAGAGTAGTCATAATGCTGGATTAAAATTTCTCCACATCATGGAGGGGAAGAGAATTCACAGGACTCCTCAGATCTCATGAGCTATTAGCGGTTGAGCAGAAGAGAATATAAAGAGAGTCACTTCTTCTTAGTGGTAGTTTGCCTGTGCTTCAGTGGATAACCCTACATCCACATGGTGATAATCAACACTTGCTGAACTCAGTGGATAATGGAGAAGGAAAGAGGACGGGAAGTGAGTGGGTAGGGAGATGTGTAAGGGATATTTTGGAGTAATGGTTGTGGGAGGCAGATAAGAGCAACATTTATTATGTATACATAAGAATTTTCATTAAAAAAATCTAAAACTTTGACGCATTCAATTTTAATGTTTCTGAGTTTGGAGTAGTTTCATCAGAATCAAAGGTCTATAAATATTTTCTCAGACTTATGGAATTGATGTAAGAAAGGGAAATGGCGTTAAAGGATTCACTGAAGTCTAGGAATTGAGGTTTAAGACAGTTAAAGATTTCTACATGTGTATGTATCGGAGTCTGTTAGAGCCATAGGAATTAGCATAAAGAAGCCTACAGAAAGCCAGGCAGGTCCCCAAATTATTACTGACCTGGAAAGTGGTTGTAAGGTGACTAGATGTCAGCACCCACTTAAGAAATGGAAGGACTATACACAGTAAGGATCCTCGGTGTCTCTTTTCACTGTCGGAGGACCGTAAGAGGTGAATGGGTAACTTTGGTGACTGAGCACCACGGGAGCAGAGACTGTAGATAGGTGGTTGTTTAAGGCACCAATCTGCAGATACCAGTGCAGAAAAGCAGCTATTTAAAAGAAGCTTGTTAATAGTTCGGTTTGATTTCTTAAAAACTCAGTATAGAATTAGAGATTAGTAATCCAGAACAAAGTGTAACACATGAGGAATTGGGAAAGAAGGTACCAGAGGGGGGTGGGGGAGTATGAAATTTGCCTTTATCTTAATTAGCAAAAACCACAGAGATGCTTGAATATAAGCAATTAACCTCAAAATATCCTAAATTGTTACTAATTGTTTTATTTCTCCCACTAAATAACAACCGTGGAATGGTTCTGACCTGGTGAAGAACAGTGCTGAATGCTTCTTCAGATGTGAGAGGCATTTAAAGATTACTTAGGGCCAGAACAAGGACACCGATGGAAGAAAGAATTCTAGAGCCAGTAGAATTGTGGTAAAGGATGGAATCGCTGTGTGGGGTGGAGATGGTTCTCACAAGTGCCTTATCTGGAAAGTTGCTCTGAGAGTCCTCAGTAAATGTGTTTAAAGCCTGTCTCAGCACCTTTCTAAAATATTACACAATGTTTTTCTTCTTTGGGGATTTTCTCGTGGATATGATGTGTGGCTATCACTCATCCACCACACTCTCATCACTGTCCTGGATCCATTGCTCAGCTCCTTTACCCCCCTACTTGTGAGGATTTTTGTTTGCTTGTTTGCTTAATTGGTCGGATTGTTTTGGTTTCACTTCAGTGCCTTGGCATTCCCCTACACGGAGAAAGTGAGCCTTCCCTGGATCAAAGTCCTCTCCTCCCATTGATGCCAGACAATGCTACCCTCTGCTGCATATGCACCTGGAGCCATGGGTCTCTCCATGAGAACTCACTGGGTGGTGTTTTAGTCTCTGGGAGCTGTGGTGGGTTTGGTTAGTTAGTAATTTTGTTCTTCCCATGAAGTTACAGACCCTTTCAATTCCCTCAGTCCTTTCTCTAGATCCTTCATTGGGGTCCCCGTATTCAGTCAAATGGTTATCTGCAAGCTCCCTCCTCTATATCAGTAAGGCTCTGGCAGAGCCTGTGAGAAGGCATCTGTATCAGGCTCCTGCCAGTAAGCACTACATGGCATCAGCAATAGTATGTGGGTTTAGTGGCTGCATGTGGGATGGATTCCCAGGTGAAACAGTCTGTGGATGATCTGTTCTCCAATCTCTGCTTCTCTATTTGTCCCATTATTTCCTCTCATGAGTGTTTTGTTTTCCCTTCCAAGAAGGACTGAAGCAACCACCTTCTGGCTTTCCTTCTCTTTGAGCTTCATAATTTCTGTGAATTGTTTCTTGGGTATTCCAAGCTTTTGGGGCTAGTATCCACTTATAAGTGAGTACATATAATGAGTATTCTTTTGTGACTGGGTTACCTCACTCAGAATAATAGCTTCAAGTTTCATCCATTTGCCTAGGAATTTCATGAAGCCATTGTTTTTAATAGCTAAGTAGTACTCCACTGTGTAAATGTACTACAGTTTTTTGTATCCATTTCTCTGTTGAAGGACATCTGGGTTCTTTCCAGCTTCTGGCTATTATAAATAAGGCTGCTATGAACATGGTGGAACATGTGTCTTTGTTAGATGCATAGGAGTATAGCTCGTTCCTCAGGTATTACTATGTCCAATTTTCTGAGGAACCGCCAGACTGATTTCCAGAGTGGTTGTACCAGTTTACAACCCCACCAACAGTGGAGGAGTGTTCCTCTTTCTCTACATCCTCGCCAGCATCTGCTGTTAAATGAGTTTTTGATCTTAGCCATTCTGACTGGCGTGAGGTGGAATCTCAGGGTTGTTTTTGATTTGCATTTCCCTGATGACTAGGGATATTGAGCATTTCTTTAGGTGCTCCTCAGCCATTCGATATTCCTCAGTTGAGAATTCTTTGTTTAGCTCTGTACTCCATTTTTTAATTGAATTATTTGGTTCTCTGGAGTCTAACTTCTTGAGTTCTTTGTATATATTGGAAACTAGCCCTCCCTCACGTGTAGTAATGGTAACCTGTTGGTTACCGTTTTGTTCTTTTGACAGTGCCCTTGGCCTTACAGAAGCTTTGCAATTTTTTGAGGTCCCATTTGTCAATTCTTGGTCTTAGAACATAAGCCAAAAACTATTTATTCTCAACAATAAAAAAAACTTCTGGGGGAATCACCATCCCTGACCTCAAGCTGTATTACAGATCAATTGTGATAAAAACTACATGGTATTTGTACAGAGACAGGCAGGTAGATCAATGGAATAGAATCAAAGACCCAGAAATGAACCCACACATCTATGGTCACTTGATTTTTGGCAAAGAAGCTAAAAACATTCAATGAAAAAAGGACAACCTTTTCAACAAATGGTGCTGGTTCAACAGGCAGTCAGCATGCAGAAGAATGCAAACCGATCCTTATCTCCTTGTACAAAGCTCAAGTGCAAGTGGATCAAAGACCTCCACATAAAACCAGGTACACTGAATCTATCTGAACAAAAAGTGAGAAAGAGCTTAGAACACATAGGTACAAGGGGAATTTTCCTGATCAGTTTTCAAAAGAATATATTTGTTTGTTGACTTTTTTCCTGGGACAGATGTCACTTTGGTAGCTGGTCCCACCTTGATATTCTCTTCCTATCCAGTTTCTGAATCATAGGCCTACTCTTCCATGTCCACTGGATTGCCCTGTCTGCTTGAATACTTGTTTTTATGTCTCGCTGCCTTTATTTCATCATATCCTAAGCTTTCTCCCTCTATAGTTTGACCCCTGTCTCCATCACTCCTCCTCGGTGAAGTGAGTTTTACCATCCCTGTAATTTATGAACATGTATTCATGTTTATCCTCCCTTTATCGATGTGTACTTGTATGTGAGGGAGTGTGATTATACATGTGCATACAACCATGTCCCGGTGTGTAATAATACTTTATCAGTGTGTACTTGTGTGTGTGCGAGTGTGAGTGTATGTGTGTGTACAACCATGTCCTGGTGTGTAATAATACTTTATCAGTGTGTACTTGTGTGTGTTCGAGTGTGAGTGTATGTGTGTGTACAATTATGTCCTGGTGTGTAATAATACTTTATCAGTGTGTACTTGTGTGTGTGCGAGTGTGAGTGTATGTGTGTGTACAACCATGTCCTGGTGTGTAATAATACTTTATCAGTGTGTACTTGTGTGTGTTCGAGTGTGAGTGTATGCATGTGTACAATTATGTCCTGGTGTGTAATAATACTTTATCAGTGTGTACTTGTGTGTGTGCAAGTGTGAGTGTACATGTGCATACCACCACGTCCTGGTGTATAATAATACTATTTTCTTTCTTGTTCTATCCCTTGACTGTTTTATCGTCTTGTTTGGTTTCCGTCTCATTCTCAAGTCTATACCTCATCATGCTTGTGACTTTGTACGAAAGTCCTATTACCATGTGTAGTACATAGTACCTCATTGAAAGTCAATATATGTTATTGAAAGAATGACTAAATATTATTATATCAGTATGAGCCAGGGAATTCTTAGGCTATCTTTCTCTTGAAAGACAGATTTTTTTTTCTCTTGTTAACACATACAAAAAAAATATTCCTACAAAACTACAAATTGTAAGTCTAAAATTCCTTTAATTTTCCAAAAATATTCTTATAATAGTTTACCTTCTACTTTTGTTAATAGGTCATCATTTTGTGTTTGGAATTTAGAAACCTATTTAGGGAGTTTCTTGGCAATGATCAGCACTTTTCTATTGGTAAAAGTAGTGTGAGAGCATCAGGGGAGGGACCACTGAGCCAAGAAGCAGGAAAGCTGATGGGGAGCTCACACTACACCATCCAGTGTCCCTGCAAAGACAGAGTCAAGGGAACCCCGCTGAGGAGCTCACACTACATCATCCAGTGTCCCTGCAAAGACAGTCAAGGGAACCCCGCTGAGGAGCTCACACTACACCATCCAGTGTCCCTGCAAAGACAGTCAAGGGAACCCCGCTGAGGAGCTCACACTACACCATCCAGTCTCCCTGCAAAGACAGTCAAGGGAAAGCTGCTGGGATCTACAAGCTTAATTAGGGAAATGATTGGATATGGTAACCAGATATTAGATCATATTTTATCACTTTGTCTCATGAGAAATAACAACAGTCCATACCCTTTGTGTTAAAGACATATCTCTAAAATGTTATTTTATGGGATCTTAAAGTAATATACAGCTTATGTCTTGCCAGAGGTTTTTGAACTTTTATAATCAACAAACCATTTAAAATTGAAACTAGCTCATAAAATGAGAATTTTGTAGCTAAAAGGGAATAACTGTATGATGATTTCGATTTGTTGCCGGCTTATTTATAAAAAGTTTTGCATGTTTTGATTTTGCTTCTCTTATTTTATGATAAAAGAGTGAATTTATGGAAGTCCCAAATCCCTGACAGGTTCTCCAGATGACCTAAGTACATCTCATACTGTGTCCTACTGTTTTGAGGAAATTTAGATTTTGATTTTTTTGTTCTTGTAATTTCAAATAACGACTATTTCGAAATAACTTCGCAGGCATAATGATGACATTCAGTTGAGGACAAAATTGTTGGTTAGCAGTGACCGCTTTCTCCATTACCAGGGTCTCACCTGCTTCAGCTAAGTCTATAGTGGAACAACATTGTTAGTACCAGATCAGATGAGTCAGTATATAGTTGTATTTTTGTATAAGGTCAGTTCTTTTAAAAAATACAATCTTTGTTTCAATTCAGCATAACTACTTTATCTTGGCATTTCTCCATCTAATTCTTTTCTCAGAGACTTCATGTGCAAGCTGATTGTCATGGTAGCTATTCTTGAAGTACTGAAATTCCATGTCAGGTCATTGAGGGCCTATAGGGTAGAATCCTCTTCATAGTGTTCAGTTTACAGTAGAGTTCTCTACATAGTGCAGCACAGTAATTCTATCAATCCAGAAAATTACAGATGAAAAATATGAGCTATTTTAAACATTGATTAAAATTATAAACTACTGAAAATGAAACTAGAATGGATTATTAATTCATTTTAAATGAGAATTTAATTATTTTCTAAATATTGCCATTTATAATTTTTTATGTTATGTACTTTTTAAAAGTTTGGTAAAACAAGTGGCTATCCTTTTTTAAATATGCATATAGTAAAATGCATTATGTAAGTTAGGAAAAATACTTATATTGGAATATAAACAGCTGAAAAAATACTATTAATTATTGAAGAATGTTAAATCTTACAAGTAGGTATTTATTCTTTCCCACAATAGCTATTGGTAGTGAAAGTTATTTGTGCATTCTTTTATTATAAATTATTTTTATGTGCATTCAAATATTGTCCCCTGTCTCAGTCAGGGTTTCTATTCCTGCACAAAACTTCATGACCAGGAAGAAAGTTGGGGAGGAAAGGGTTTATTCAGCTTACACTTCCACATTGCTGTTCATCACCAAAGGAAGTCAGACTGGAACTCAAGCAGGTCAGGAAGCAAGAGCTGATGCAGAGGCCATGGAGGGATGTTACTTACTGGCTTGCTTCCCATGGCTTGCTCAGCCTGCTTTCTTATAGAACCCAGGTCTACCAGCCCAGGGATGGCACCGCCCACAGTGGGCTGGGCCAGGGATGGCTCCACCCACAATGGGCTGGGTCAGGGATGGCTCCACCCACAATGGGCTGGGCCAGGGATGGCTCCACCCACAATGGGCTGGGCCAGGGATGGCTCCACCCACAATGGGCTGGGCCCTCCCCCCTTGATCACTAGTTGAGAAAATGCCTTACAGCTGGATCTCATGGAGGCATTTCCTCAACTGATGCTCCTCTCTCTGTGATAACTCCAGCTTGTGTCAAGTTGACACAAAAGCAGGCAGAACACCCCCTTCATCTTCCCCCTCCACAAATTCTTTACATGGAGCAGCTCATGTATGTTTTTTGATTGGTGGCTTAGTCATTGGGAGCTCTGAGGGTTCAGGTTTGTTGACACTGTTGTTTTTTCTAAGAAGTTGCCATCCCCTTCCCCTTCAGCTCCTTCAGCCTTTCTACAACTAAGTGGATGCCAACCCAACTCTCTGTTGAAGTTGTATGTAATACCTATGGCTCTACGTTTTGCCACCGCATACAAATCGGAAGAAAAGATCTTGATTATGCCAAGATGCTTTTAAAAAGAGGATGAAAAGTACTCAGTTTTGAATAGTAATTGTTTTCCCAAACACTATGACATGTCATTTATGATGTTGAGGAACCTGTGTCCTTTTTTCTTACCCTTCTCTAATCACCCTTTTTTTTTTCATTTTTGAAAAATCAGAGACCATTGTTTAATAAAGTGGACTGGTGTTGAGATGACTCTTGCTGTGCTCTCTGTGGTCTATCAGTTGTCCCTTTACTGTGACTGCAGTTGGTCAGGACGTAACTGTCTGAAAAATTTAGCATATATGTTACTGTTGTGTTCTAGAGCAGAAGCTAATATTCTTAGGTTTGTCTTTCCAAACATGGAATAGAATTAGGCTCCATTTATGATTTCATTAAGGTGTATAAACATTATGGTAGGCTCCAAGGGACAACCGCCAACAATTACTGGTCATATATGTGTAAATATTCTTGCTTCTACGAGAATTAAGTTTTACAGGTTGGGAGGTCACTACGTTTTTGGAATTCTAGTTTTATCCTATACCCATCTGAGTAGTTTAGTCTCACAGAAGTGCACTGTGTTAGCTCCTTACCAGTTCTCCACAGGGTGATTTCTGTTTGGGGATGTGTTTGAATATGGATACACACTTCAAAGCTGCCCTGTTTTCCTGTAGCCTCGTTTTAATCTTGTGCTTAAAATACTCAAGCTACCAGTATACCACAGTTTCATATTAACAGTTGTATATATGACTGTTTGCTGGTAAAGTTCTGCATAATTTTCTCTCTTCTGAAAAATACTAGGAAACACTATTTAATGTCTTAAGCTAGGGTACGTTACTCTCGTCACACATTCTCCTCCTTGTGCAAAACAGGTAGCTTGGTTTGCGTTTCTTGTTACTAAGCAACTTGTATGTTGTGAATTAAATAAAAACAGATTAGTGTTCTGTAGAACTCTTTAAACTTAGTCAAAATTTATTCACGTGTTGGGAAACTTTTTTTTTTTTTTTTTTGGGGCATACACAGTGATTTTAAGCTTTTAAGCAATTCTTCTTCTTTTTTTTTTTTTCAAAATCAGTTTGATGCATCATGACCAAATAGCAGAAAGGCATTAAAGATCAACTGAGCTGCTTTTTGACTAACATTTCAGGGATTGTGAAGCAGCAGATAGACAGCCATATCACAGATCCAGATCAACAGAACAGCGGCCTCTCCTAGAGCGGACCACCACCCGCTCCAGATCCTCTGAACGTCCCGACACAAACCTCATGAGGTCGATGCCTTCATTAATGACGGGAAGATCTGCCCCTCCTTCACCTGCCTTATCGAGGTGAAAGACACATTGATCAGACTAACGCCCTGTCTGCACCGCCGACACGCCAGTTAATTTTCCCAGCAGCCAATGCTCTTCTCTATCATTTATTGGCTGATCACCAGTACACGTCAATACTAACGCTGTCAGTGCGAACACACTATTAATATTCAGTGGATATGATAGTGTGTAACTGCCATTGTGAAGTTCTGCCAAACTGTCCCAACTGCATTTGTTTGTGATTTCTCATTAACCTGGGGTCCTCAGTCAATCCTGTCCTGTCCTGTTCTTCCAAGAATGAGAAAATATGGTGCTCATGAGGCATGACTTTTCTAATGACCATCAAGATAGTAAACTAAATTTTGTTTTTTTCCTATGAACATTAGTATTAGGCATTATTAAAATTATCTTAGGCTGAATTCTTAGTTCCTTGGGATTTTATTTTTAGATTTCATGAGTTGTTTTCTAATAAGGATACTTAGTATAAACCCAAGTAAAAATCTGATTAGGTCAGTGTAAGGTTAGTTTTAGGAATTTATATTATAGTAGAAAAATGTCAGGTTTTATTTTTTACATTTTAGTTTAGAATTTGGCACCTGTTTTCATATGAGTAGAGTAGTAAGTGATATTTTGTTTTTCACGGAATTTTACCATAGCTTTTCTGTCCATGTATGTGTGTATGTATGCATATTACACCAACACATAAACATTTTTGGTGTTTAAGTAATCATAACTCTTCAAATGTCCATATTTTGTCCTGTCCTTTTAACCAGCAGCTAACCGCACTTAAAATTGTACTCATAAAGCCGTTACGTAAACCAGCTAACACACTGACCCTATTGAACACTTATTGAAAATGTATCCGTGGTACATCTTGCAGGTCTCACCCTCGTACCGGGTCTGTCCAGACAAGTCCATCAAGCACCCCAGTCACAGGACGAAGGGGCCGGCAGCTTCCACAGCTTCCAGCAAAGGGCACCCTGGAGAGAAGTAAGTTTTTAGTTTTCTAATTATGATATGTAGGAATGGCACGTGGAAGCTGAGGTGAATCAACATTCTTTACTGTCTTCGTGTTACGGTCTTTCTGTATTCAATATCTGCATGATCTAATTTGACAATAGTTCTATTTGTGAATATAATATATATTGCATGCAAAATTTTACTGGGGACGAAAAGAAACAATCTTTACTGTTTGTATATACTTTCCAAATTTGAATAAGCGTGTTTAAAAGTAAGTGATCGCCTTACATAAGCAGCTGGATTATAATGTCTTTGCTACTTCTAAGATTAGGTAATCGTTGGTGACTATGCAAAGTTTATTAGTAACTAGCTAAATCGATTTTCACACACTGCAAAGGACTGGTTAGCTGATCCACAGTGCTGATACTTCTCAAATCTGGAGTGGAAGTCAAAGGTAACCCACACACACAGAAAGACGCATGTTGTACTGAAGCTTTTAATAACTGTAGACTTGCTACGTGAAAAGCTGACACATGGCTCACCAGCTATAGATCTCAGTTAATGTGTCTCAAAGCATGAATAATAGAACAGAATAATTTTAATGTCATATATGTCACAATTCCTCTGCTTAGTAACTTTTTCAAATATATGCATATGTGTGTGTGTATATATGTGTATATACATATACACACACATATATATATATATGTATATAGCCAAATTGCCATTTTAGTTTTCTTAATAGATGGTATATTCTATTACTTTCAAATTTTCTGTTGTTTTTAACCCCTGTGCTTTGGTTCTTCCCCCTTTTGTTTTCGTTTTATTTTGTTTTCCTAGACAATGGAGTCAAGGAGCTAGAACCTTATGAAGGTCTGTACATAAAGAAGTGTTTGTTCTGTACTGAACGCCTTCTGAGGACAGTGCAAAAATAAATCCAACTGCAACTGATGTCTTTTCTTCTATATGGTTTTATATACATTTAATTTTTGTCTTCTATGTTCTAATAAAGTATTCAAATTTTATTATCTGTGAAATAACACCAAAGAGTTAAATGTTGAGTCTAGTAAGAGTGCAAGGAGTTTAAACTCCTTTTACATATCTAGACAATATTTGTTCTTATACAAATACTTCATTTCTCTTCAAATTTTTCTGGATATTTTTACTGAGACTAGCCAGAGATATCAATTGCAGTGTGTGTTTATGCCATTGAGGATATATACATAGTCTGATTATATTTCTCATCTTATATTTCATTTTCTATTTCTGATGATCTTTTTATTATTGAATTTGTCTTTCTTCAAAAGAAGCTATTGAGTTAGATAGTGATTTTGGCTGTGTTTCCTGTTGTTGCAAGTGTGATTAGAGTATATGAAGGATAAATACGACAGCTTTATGTGTTTATTACCAAACCCTTCATTATGCTGTCAAACAAGTAAGTGAGCTGTAGTATGTGGCCTCTCCTGCCTTTGCTAGTGTAATAAACATCTGTCTGTTTTAGAATTGTGGACCTGTTGAGCACGTTGTTCACTGCTGAGTCTCCAGCAGTTGTAGAAGTGGACCAAATGTTCCCTGAGTTGAAAATGAAATGCTGTCTTATGAACGGAAGCGGTACCTCAGTCGTGTATAGATTACCCCTAGACCCTGAACGGAAGCGGTACCTCAGTCGTGTATAGATTACCCCTAGACCCTGAACGGAAGCGGTACCTCAGTCGCGTATAGATTACCCCTAGACCCTGTCATTCTTCAAATGCTTTATTATTCTAGAAGCTTGTTGACGTAGGCTCTGGTCTTGTCAGTTGTGAGTAGATGATTATCAATTCCACGGTTGCTTGGGCTTCCACACATCCTGAGTCTGAACAGCACTATTGAGGCCGATGCTCTTTCCTGTTTGATCGAAACACATCTGTGGCGTTGCTGTAGCATTTGACTGTTTGCATAAAACTAAATGTTGTGCGGTTCAATTGTTTTTCATAAGCAGAGTTCCATGATGTGCAGCTTTTCGCTCCTCAAAAAAAACTTTCAAGCTTTCATTTCAGTATCTTCTACAGTGAAAGTCTGTTGAGGTGCAGATGCTGTGCAGCGCTAGACGTGAAAGGAAAGAAACCTTAGTGCTGGAGGGAAATTCGTGTTAAACGATTTAAAGACATTTATGAGCACTCACTTGTCTCTTATATCTTTGTTTGTTTTGGCTTTTCTTTTAGGTAGAAAGCAATGCATTAAAACCACTAATTTTTAGTCATTTTCATTCATGTCTCTAATTATGATTTTCTAGTTTTTATTTCATAGAGAAACCAAAACCACATTTCAGTGTAGAAGAGGTTTTGTTTATTTAGTATGACTTATGGTACTGACTGATGGTAGCCACATTTTCAGACATGTTGAGGCTTCGGAGATCCAGGAGCCTGCGAATCTTTCAGGATTAGAAATAGTGATTACTCTTCTGCACATCCTGTGCCTCTAACTGAAGATAGAGATAGATGTCGGCTGATAGTTTTAATGTTTGACCTTCTGCTGCAAGGTTGCCGGGCCTCGTCACTTAACAGCATCGCTGGTGTAGACACTGAATCCTTTATCCTACCTGTAGTAGCTGAAACATGAGCAAACTGTAATTTGGCTCTGTGGTTCTGAATAATTATTTTAGATTGTCTAGTAACGAGATTCCTTTATCATATTATGTATTTTGATCTTGAAGTTTATATTTTTCTCTTGCTCTCTTTGCCACAAACCTTCAAAATTTGAATGATGTAGAAAGTACAGTATATTCAGCCACTGTAAAGCATTATTACTATTATTTTCTTAAATAATAATTTTGACTATTACAAGTTTGTAAAAATTGGGGTTTATAGTGCCATTGTTTTCTTATTAGAAGAAAATTGATGTAAAATGTTCCAATTAATACACCTACTACATTCTTGTACCTCCTATGGAATCGTGCCTCCCACAAACCCTAAATCTTCCAGAGGGTCAGAGTTTCCATTTCCCCAGTGAGTACCACTGACAACTGTGATGATTCATTTATAGTAAACAGATTTGCGCTCAGAAGCATGTCAGAAATGCAACATGTAATTTCTTTTCTTTTTATAAGCACCCATTATTTTATTAACAGTGAGTTGTTTGTTTGTTCTATTTTAATATTAACAACCAGATTCATGGAGTTATCTCTTTCTCTTACTTCTGCAAACACAGAAGTTACTGAAGAAATTGGGCCTGTGGAAGAAGAGGGGGTGGAAAAGGAGGGAGACGAGGTCAAGGCAGGTCTGTCTGATTGTCTTCTAAATATGCTAATGTCTTAAATAAAAGTATCTAGTCAAGTTCAGGGTATTTAATTTAGTCAATCATTTTAATATTCTCTTTTAATGATCAAAACAAACTAAAATTATGAGACTCTTTGGCCTAAATATATATATCATTTATCTAGCTCATTCATTTACATTCTGGTTGTTTCTTTACCTCTTAATAAATAACCTTCATGAGCTAGCTACTGGAAAATGATTTCCCTTAGGCCTCCCTGAATTAAGGGAACTCTAGCTTCTGGCTTAAGGGTTTCAAAAATAGGAGAGGGAAATTTTCTGATCATACAGAACAGACTCCTTAACATTTAATAAACTATGAACATTTTTCCACTATATCATTTTCTAAATAAGAATTTTCACTGCACTTGCGAATTTCTGTGTGAGCTCAGTATTGCTGTATCCTGTTGCTGTGACTGCCATCCCTCTCTGGTGCCACACAGATTTTCATTTCTTCAATTTTGTAATCACAAATTAACTGGGTGTTTTTATTAGTGTCTGCCGCAGTAAAATTTATATACTCACAAATACATTTATGTAATTTTATTGAATTGTTCTTATATTTATCTGAACCTCTGAATTGGATCCTAATATTTTTTATATTGTTTTGAGTTTTAGCTTTCTTTGAAAACTGCAGAATAATTTTAAGCCTGTTTTTGTTAAGTGTTTAGCTGTTCTTTTTATCATTGTAAGAAAACAATCTCTTTGTATATACTGTGTCCATTTATTTTTCATGGATGCATTCTCTGAACTTAATTTATAATTTTTAAAGCAAAAGGACATTATGTTCTGCTGCTAATAACCAGTAACATCCTAATTTATCAAACAGAGAAATTATCAGTATGTATCTAACAGTGGGAGGAACGGGCAATCTTAATTGCTGTTAAAGCAATGTATCATTGTATTCCATTCTAAATGTTAAATATCAACACTAGGATTTCAGCGCCTTTCATTTCCCCGCTGAACAGAGTTAAAATGCTGTGGACTGCTGTAGCATAGCTTTAATTTTCTTCAGGCCGAGGAGCTAATGCTTCTGTTCCTGTCCTCCGTGTCTCTCTGACTCATGTCCTGGCCTCCATGATAATTTAGAGTTAGCACCACTTGACGGTCTCTGCATAACGGCGTCACTTTTGTCCGTGCCTTAACATAAAGAACAACTACATGTACATCCAGTTTGTCACCTGAGACTCATTCTTAAGGAATTAGTAAATATGTTATGTAGTACCTTAGCAAAACAAAACAAAACTACCCAGCACACAAAATGCCTTTTTTGTCTGGTTACTTCGGTGACTTTCCGGATAGAATAGGGGACAGATACTGCATATACCTCCTTCTAATGTGTGCAGTGTGGAGTGTCATGCTAAATGCATGTATCGATTTCTGCAGTGCATGCTTCATTCTTTTTGGAGTGCTTTATGTTTGGATTGCTAATGACCTTAATTATTAATTATTGTTGTCTGGTTTCAATGTTAAAGACAACAGGGAAGAAACATCCACCTTACCTAATAATGGGAAAAAAGGCAAGTGCAAAGTCATGCATGTGTCTCTCTGTGTTGACATTTATGATGTGTGTGATTATACTTAGGGAAGTGTAAGTCTTAGTCCCATCTTAAGTTATTTAGTATTAAAAATACTTGCTTGTATTTATTTCTTAATAGTTATTTAATCTTCAATATCTTTACCATAGGCTGATGATTCATCTCAGTGGCTTAGAAGTTGCCTAGCATTACTTATACACTCACACACACACACACACACACACACACATACACACACACACACACAAACACATGCACACACAAGTAACTTACTGATGCTAATACTGCTCTATTTTATTGAAATGTACAGACTAAAATTGAAAAGATTTATTTTGTTGATCACATTAAATTGTAAAATTCTGAAGAAAATAGTTGTAATATGTTACAAAATTAAAAATATAACATAGATATTTTCCATATAGAATTTATTTTAAAATAACACTATGTAATATAAACTCTGAATGAAATAATCAGAAGTTTGACAAAACTAATAGTAATAAACATTAGTGATAAGTTGAAAACACTGTGGAATTATTGTTCTATACACACATATCAATATGTTTCAAAAACAAATTAAAAGGTAATTGATTTTAATACTTAAGTTCAGTTTTCAAATTACTGATGTATTAGCTCTAGAGCTTACCAAAACTAAATTCAAATGACCAGACCTGTGTTTTGGAATAATTAATAATCCAACATATCTACACATATTTATTTGCAAATTCAGCATTTGAATGATCCCATAAATGCTAGAAAGTTCTTGGTACTGCAACATTTTACCTTTTGTTGTTGAGATAAATTAAGACATGAATATCTCAGTATTTCTATAACGTAGTTGATATGGCCTTCGTCTGAAGCAGTGTTCTAAACCTGTCAGTCAGTCCTCCTTTGGGGACAAACGACATTTCATGGGTGTCACCTAACAGCATTGGATAGCACAGACATGTTGACGTTACAATTCATAACTGTAACAGAGTTATAGCTATTCAATAATGTTATAGTTGGCAGCTACCACAAGGTGAGAATTTACATTGAAGGGTGACAGCATTAGGAAGGCTGAGAACCACTGCTCTAAAACAGGTTCTTTTCTAGTCAATTTTCATGATGTTCATGGTGTTCTATGTAAGGTATCATTTATCACTGGTTTCTATAATTTTAATAGTGCACACTGATAATTATTAATGTCTGTTCTGTGGTATGACTTAAAAGGCAAAAATATAGCTAAAATTGTAGTACATCATATAATATGAATAATTTGTATAAAATAGAATTTTAACTGAACCCTCAAACGTGTGTGTGTGTGTGTGTGTGTGTGTATACATTTGACATGTTGATTTACTGCTCTGATGTTTCTTAGAACCCGTGAAGGAAAAATGTTATATATACTAAAGTATAACTGATGATCAAGAAAAGTACATCTTCACATCAGTTCCGTTATTTGGCTGCACAAGTTGTAAACGTTTTTACTGCCATGTTGGGTTGATGAGCATCTAGGTATTAATTGCAATCTGTTTCCCATGTGATCACTGGGTTAAAGACCTTCCACTATGATGGCTTATCATGTCTTCGGTTACTTGGATGTTTCCTTCAGCTAGACTCCTTCAGACTGTTCCATTTTCCCATTTCTCTTTTTTCTGTCATTGATGAGTATCAGGCTCACCTCTTATTCCTTGCAAGCTTTTTCTTCACCTTTGCATCATTGTAAACATATAAAGACTAATTTGTTATGTATAAGGGTCCACCAGGTGGTATAACTATGCCTAGCAAGACATTAGTGAATAACATTTTGAATGATGAGAACTTTGAGTGGTTTGCATGTAATTTCTCATTTTAGTCTAGCATTTGGATCTTTGTGTGTGTTTTTTTTTTCTTTTTTTCTTTGTTTTTTTTTTAACCTATTACTGAAGCCAATCTATCTAGTATTATATTTTATCATCGTATTATTGTATAGCTTTGTGTATATTGTTAATATTTAATAATGCACAGAGACAGCTTACTAAGAGAGATGTTTTAAACAGTTTTGTTTTCTGTGTAGGTTTTCTGCACATTTTTCTCAACTGTCTTATTACCTCATATTCTGCCATTTCCTAACAGCTTGTTTTAATATTGCAAAGTATTTAGATTTTTGAAAACATTAAAATGGAATTATTCTTGAGGGTTCACCCTATGCTATTATCACTTACAAATTTACATGAAAAGTAAGTGGAGAAAATCAAATTATGAATAGGATTCTGAAAAGAGAGGTATAGAGTACTGAGTATCTAGGATGAAAACAACCAACTGTTCTGTTCTAACCTTTCTTGCCCCTTAGATTTAGTATACATTTTCTTTTTGAAATAATTTAGCATATTTAAGTTGCTTCAAATAAAGTTTTATATGGTCAGTGCTATATTAACATTGGTTATTAGTATAATTTTTCAATAATATTATAATTAAATAATTTATAGTTACATAATATAAAATTACAGAAATTATAATTTATGTTAACCATGGATACTCTGAAAGCATGAGTTTTAGATTTAAAGTCACAGTTGACCATCAAACTGAATGAATTTTACCATTTTACACACACACACACACACACACACACACACACACACACAATAGTTCATTACTGGTAGTATTCTTCACTGATGAATTCAGATAAAGAACTACACCAGAGTAGAAATGAATGGATGGGGTATCACAGTCATGTTATTTTATGATGTTTGAATACATTCATTGAAGTTATTTATGCACGCTTACATATGTATTTGAAAAATGGTGTACAGAGCTTTAGAATGCTTTTGGCACACAATTTTTTCAGGATTTTTCAGTCCACTGTTACTTTTCAAATTTCCTAAAAGATGCACTACAAGTGAATTTCCTGTGTCTTCACCTTCGTTTTCTTTCTGAGACTTTGTGAACTTCGGAACGTCATTTAATTTCACTGTACTGTACTTCAGTGTCTCTTTGTGTCACATAAAGTGTCACAGAAAATTTTAATTGAAACTTGATGGATTTGGAATGTGGTTGATAAAAACCAATATCTCAACATTTGTTATTCTAATTAATTATTGTCTTTTTATTATTGTTTAATGATAACATCATTTTAGAAAATTATCACATAGCTAAATTGGCCATTAGTGATGTATTATTGTATAGTGTACCATTTTATAAAGTTTTCCCTATAAAAATGTACAATGTGTTGTATATAAAAATATTTTGTTTTTAAGTGTAATTTTCAATGTAGAATTATCTATGGAATTTTATATTCATATAACATAAACATGAAAGTAATGAGAATGCATAGATAGAGGAAAGAAAGGCATAAGGAAAGGTAGAGGAGAGGAAGGGATGAGCAGGTTACTGGGAGTGATAAGTAGATGCTGTTGAGTTCATTCTCATAGCTGCTTGCTTTTAGATGCTCTCTAGGAACTTGGCAGTATTTAAACTGGGGAGAAGATGAGGATGCTGACTCTCATCTTTGTTGCGCTGCCTTTCTGTGTTATTCAGATGTTTTCAATGCAAGGGAATGTGAATAATGTCTTTATTCAAAATAGGAGTGATACAGGTACAGGTGTAGATTTCATTATGGAGTTGTGTAGTATTTCCTTCATGCCTCATTCCTTCCCTGTGTACGTAAATGACAACTTGTCCAATGTTAAGACATAAGAGTATCATAATACTTTATAGTGTCATGAATTTTTAACATGTGCTATTGAATAGGGTGTATACTCAATCACAGTTACATTTATGGAAAAGCTTGGTGACCATTACAAAACCAAAGGCATATAATATTTAGGGGGTTTCAGTCTGATGTTTTATGGCTCAAGGACAAACAGAAGCTACAATAAAGAGAAAGAATAAGATGTCCTTCTATACACCTGCATGGTATTAAGTCCTTGTGAACACATATTTTCTAGTTTCTAACCTCAGTGTTTCCATACCATTTGCAGAGAGAATTTGCTCCTTTACTGTCGTCTCCTTTTCTCATAAGATTGTATCTGTATCTCCAAATGCTTAGGTAACTAATTAGGTTTCGGAAAGAAGCTGCTGTTGAGATCCAGTTCAGTGACCTTCTTGATATACGTTGTAAAGCATCTTTTCTAGAGCTTTGAAATTAGCTTTATCTTAGGAAGGTGATTTGGTGTGGATGAATGAATGACCCCATCTCACCTGTTTTGTGGAGTCCTTTGGATTTAGCTCTTTGAGACAGAGCTTCACCGTAATTCTGGGATTGAGACTTTGAGGCAGAAGGATCACTGCAAATTTAAGAACAAGCTGCTTAACACAGTACCAGGACTACATAGTGAGAACCCTTAGTTAGGTCATTGGAAGGGTAGTTCATCTATGGATAGGAAATAACACATTTCTGCTGTTGCTAGTGTGCTACTGTGGGACTAGAGTAAATTCAAGTATGTGAAATTACTTGTTAAGAGAATAAGTATTTTGTTCTTTTACTTACCAATCAGAAGTCTCCTGTGTGCTGTACAGAGACTGTGTGATGTGTGTTAGAGCACAGGAAAGCATAGTGTGCAAAATCTAGTTTATGTAGGAACCTGTGCTCTTTGCATCAGTTTGACACAAATTATCTGATGCGATGAGGCTACCTGGAATATAGTGACTTTGTAGACATTTTCCGCCTCATTGTTACATCCTCAAGACTAATCCGCCTTCAAATTACTTAGTTTATTAAGTCAATACTACGTTATCTCATCTACAGACTATAAATACTAAAATTAATCATTTAGGATTTTCATGCCTTCAAATGATTAAATTTTAACAATATGTCGGTTTAATAGTACTGTAAAATTTAAATTCACAAGTGAATATCTAATTTGTAAAATGTTTAATTGGAATCTTTGGAAAATGAAAGTATTTTACTAAAAGAAATTTTCCTACTTAGTGATTCCCAGTTTGTTTAGAGCATGTCAATACATCAATTCAAAGTATTTACAGTCTACAAATCTGATTTTCACTTAGTAAGAATGTAATAGTGACCAGCTGTGTTAAATGAGAATGTTCTGTCACATGTGATATGTGATAGGTAAAGTACTCGAGCTTTATGTATGCATGGTGACATTGGAGGCAATTTGACATGTACAGAGTGCCCACGGTTTATTACATGTACAGAGTGCCCACGGTTTACTACTGTGTAGAGAATGTGATGAAAGTTGTAGCTGTAGAGTTCATGGTAGAAACATAAAATTGACTCTTACAAGTTTTCTCTGACTTCCATGCGTGTTCCGTGTGTGTGTGTGTGTGTGTGTGTGTGTGTGTGTGTGTGTGTGAACATTAGCATTATGTATGGGCAGACACATATACACATACAATGAATAAATATATATTTTTTAAAAAGGTAAGAAGGTTGCTTTTAAGAACTATTGCTTCTCCCCAACAGCGGGGGAAAACTGCTGGACTGGAAATAAATAAAATAATAAAAGATAGAACAAGTCCTTTAACATCTATAAGTTCCTCAATAAACTTACTTCAAATTAAATTACTTCAACAAAATCAGACTACTTCAACAGCAGAGCTAATGCAGGATTGAGATTAGTAGTTGGCAGGGAGATCTTGGTATGTGCCATGAGTTACATCTTCCTCTGTCTCTCAGAGAGTTACATCTTCCTCTCTCCTGCACCTTATCTCTGCTTTTAGTCTGTCTGTGTTCCCTCTGCTCCATCCACAGTGACATCTTGAGATTTTATCTTATTTTAGTTTTTGGACTACATCAGACACACTTAAGTGTAACACTGCTAAGTTACACTTGAATATTCTCACACGGAATGTTCTTTTCTTCTGAACTACCTTACTCTCTGAGGTTCTTTATTCCAAACTTGCCTACTTAGGACTAATCTGAGCACACTGTCCAGAATGCCATCCTGCTTTAACATCTCCTTCTTCTTCCTTGCTTCGTGCTTGTCTACGTAGCAATTATCCCCAAGTCACTGTATGCTTCCATGTTCATTGACACAGCTCTTTACCACTATATTAAATGTTTTATAAAAACCTTCATGAGACAATGGATGCTCCTGTTTTTGTCTTCTGCTATGTCCTTGGAACCTGCACATGCCTACATCATAGTAGACGATTAATACTTATTTACTAAAGGAAGGTTATACCAATCTGCAGCTTTTTCTAGGCAAATGGATATGCCAAGTAACCTAGGTTCATGGTGTCAAGAATTGCTTTTGCCTTGTTTTATCACTAGATTGACTGAAATATATCTTAGTATATTAATTTTCTTTTCAGATAATGAATATAGTTGCACACTAAATAGCTATTTTATTCTATATTGAAACTAATTACCTCTCATATGTATTAAAATCTTTAAAATTGCTTAGAAATATTTAATTTTACCACAATAAAAGTTTCTAATAATTTTCACTTCTAAAATAAATTTACATTTTTGAAATCAATAAAGTAATGGATTGTCTCTATAAAGTCATTAAGTTTATATATATATGTATATATTTATCATTAATTTTTTTATATATTGAGTTCATTAATTTAATTAAAATAAACTTAAAGGTTTGCAAAAAGCATAATTTAAAATTTTAGATAATGAGATTTATTAAAACAACCGGAGCCATATCAAATTTCTATATTGAAAATTTTAACAACTTATATATTGTAGAATTCAGGAGGATGATTCTTTAAAATAATCCCAATTCCTAAGGTACTTTGAGGTTCTTGTTATGTGCATTTTCTGTGTTTCTGACAAGCACTGATCTTTTTTTTTCTTCTAATTTATACTAGAAGTTACATGGGAAGACCAGCAGGGAAAGGCGAATGGTACAGTAAGTGATGACAAACCATTGCCGAAACTCCAGTCTGAGCCAGGTTTGTCAGGGTTTGGAAATGACATGAAAGCGTGAGACTGTGCACACTGCATTTCATGCTTTTAACGTGTGTGTCCTTCTACCTCACTTTCCCCTTCTGATGTGAGTGGTCCAGTGTGTGCATCCAGTGTGGACTAGTGACGAATGCACACCGCGACGGTGTAAGCACAAGCAAGTGTCCGCTTGGTGGATTTGAGGGAGACGCACTCTCTCAGCAGCACTGAGCATGCGCAATAGGAATAGCAAACTTCTCTCAGCAGCACTGAGCATGCGCAATGGGAATAGCAAACTTTGTCCTTTATGCTTCCCTGGTCTTAGTTTGCAGATGCCAAGAAATAGTCTGCCATAATATGATTTATTTGCAACTGAGGGAGTCCGGAGTTGGTGGCTACACCGGGAAAGGAAAAGGGACAGCACAGTTCACAAACTCAATAGGTGTCTCTTCAAATCATTGATGGTACCAAGGAGGTGACATGTTTTGTTTTGCTTTCTTCTCCTTGATCTGTACAAAAGTTTGATTTGGTAGCAAGTCCCCACTCTATCCCCATATTCTAAAGGGAGAGAAATGAAAGTCAGTGAGATCTATTCCATAATTGATACAATTCTTAATTTGCAATTTGAGAAATCAGAGTGCAATAAAATTTTATCAACTTTAAAACACTTGAATCGTTTTGACTTGTTGGATTATTTTAAATGGCTGTAGGAACAATGACAGTGTATTTTCGTGTGCTGGCTTATTTTTCTCAGAACTGAAAAATCTGTTGTTTAAATATACCGAAGTATAAATGAAAATAGTTCATTCATGAGTATTTCTTACCATCTATGGCCATGCCAACATTAAAGCCAACAGCAAATTTTGAGCACATAGGAAGGACAAAGCAGCCATCCTCTTGGACTCTGTGACATAAAGAAGTTAAAAAGCACTGAGCTGTGGTTACTATGACAAGTGCTATTGTGGAGAATAGTGTCTCTGCTAAAGCTTCTTGCACAGTAAGCGTGCTCTGTTAGAACAATGAATCCTTACTCATTTTAGGAATTAAATAGATTCATTAGAGCTGAAAATAGAAATCTTATGTTTAGGAAGTCTTAACTGGACTCTGTATTGGAAAGTAGTAATTATTTTAATATGTTTAAGGACATATGAAAATAAAATACAGATGTGAAAATAATTTTTATTATGATTTATATAATAAAAAATTCTCTTAACAGTGTCTCTCAAGATAAAGATTTAGTCCCGTGGAACTCTTGCTTGTGGAGTGAGAGTCTCTGCTAGATTTCTACCACTATAAACAAACTAAGTGACTAATTTTTCTCACTACTTTTTGTATTATATTGATTATTCTTGCTATAAACTTATATGACATCAAATCTGTTACATGATATAAATGAATATTTTTATATGAAAATCACAAGGCGATGAGATTTTTGGCTGAAAGAATATAAATCAAAGATTTTAATTTAAATATTTTAACTTTACTTGCATAATATGTATAAACATACATATTTGTAGATACACATATAAATATGTGTATACATATACAAATATGTGTATATATATATATATATATATGCATATAAATATATGTAGAGTTGCATACATTCTTTATTTGGATATAACTTTAGCAGTAGAGAAAATTAGTGAGCACTTCATGTCAGAATAATGATTTAAGTTTTATGTTTTGACACTTGTAAGTTTTGGTGTGAGTTATACTATTAAAACTTATTGTCTAAATTAACACACTAAAATTCATGTTGTAGTTGTAGAATACTCTAGTGAAGCAGAGTAAATGTTGAATACTTATGCACTAAACTTTTGTGTAATTTTAAAAGGCATGGGGGATATAGAGAGGGTTTTATTTCTAATGTGGGACTTTTAAACAGCATGTGATAACTCTGAACTCAATGGAGGCATTCTAGGAATGTTTTATTTTATTTTTAGGTAAATCTATGCTTTCAATGGTACCCGTGCTCAATTCTTTGTTTTATTCACTAAAATTAAGACCACCTTTCATGGATTATCAAAATTTCTGATTGGTCATCGACTGTAGTAAAACATGACATTGGAAAAGGTTTCTCTGTGTATGAACCTAAACCCTAGATAGCAAGTTCCTGGTGTATCAGGAATATATATTGTTCTTCTTTTCAGCTATTCTTCTGTTAAAATATATACAAGATAACTTGTAGTGTTTGGCAATTTTTTTCATTTTGGAAAGTATGTCAACAAATGTGATAAATGCTTTAGTTTTTATAAATGCTAACTTGCATGATACAGATTAGAAAGTGATGTAATGTTTGAGTGAATTTTGAATAGCATCTGCTTTTTGATTTTGTCACACTTCACAGTAGGATGTGAAGTTTCACCAGAGAGGAGTTGTTCACTTTCTCGTGTGATGGGTGGCTTCAGAACTGGAGATCCCTGGGAGTGTGTGACCATGTTCTCTGCTATGAGTACAAAACACAGCAACTGGAGTGTCTTCAGTGTCCAGAGTTTACCATGCAGTTGTTGATAGTCTTTGTTATGCATGCGTGTTAGATTTGTTTTAGTGTAAATTTAATGAAGCCAGTCATTTATTTGTTTGTTTGTTTGTTTGTAGTGTACCTAGGTCTTAACATGTGCTAGGCAAAGCCCAGCCCTAGATATTCTTAATATAAATAGAAGATACATAATCATGGAAAATATGTAGTTTATTCTTATGAGCAATCTTACTGTAGACAAGAAAGCATGGTTACTGCAGATACAGTGAGTAACTATTAAACATTGAAACCAAATGTTATTTAATTTATATTTGTGAGTTTATCTGCACATAAATAACTAGAAATTCTCTCTGAGAAAAGGCATACATCTACATAAAACAGTTTAGTTTTATATTGTGTTTGCCACATTGGAAGTATGCTGAGAAAGCTAATTGGTTGACTTCTTCACAGTTAATAAATGTTTGGAAGTGGTCTTGATTCACAGATTTTCAATCATTTCGAATGTGTGAAAATAGTATGTTAATAATTTCTATTATGTTGAAAGATTAAATGTATTCATAAAATAATTGTTCATCAATTTGTTACTTTCTGTGTACAAGGTGTAATAATTTTGTATTTTTTCCTTTTAAATCAGGAAAGATTAATTAGGATTCTATTTTAAGTTACTTTTATATATTTCCTGTTTATTTATATATTGTGATAGTACTAATTCATTTTTGATAGAGAAGAGTTTGTGTAAGACAAAGCAATATTTAATAAGATACAGATTGCAGTTGAGCCTTAAATGTAAGGAATATTATGTTAGCACACCAGAAATAAATATCGCCATCCTGTGATCTCCGAGGGACTAATTTTAGGACCTTCCACAGACACCAGAGCCCATTTCTCCTGACTTGTGTCTGATGCTATCCTGCTTGACCGTGTGCTCATAACGGGCTTTTGTGGAAAGATCCATCTTCATATACAGTGTCGTTGTAAATCTCTCACCTATGAAATTTCCATGCTGTTGTGAGCACTAAGAAGCATAGATAGCACTTGTGACAGTAGTTACTGACCGAACATCAGCTCGAGAGTGGGAGGGTGCAGGAAAGACAGGAAACTTCTTTTTTAAAATTGAGTTTATTGCTAAGAACTTGTCATGTCTATATAGTTACTTACACTTATAGCCCCCATCTTCTTCTCCATTTACCTTATGACCCTACCCAACTTTAACCGGGAGGCAGATAACTCACACGTCCCCTGGAGCATGGGAACCCACAAGGCGACACAGTTTCTCTTAAGGCTCCGTGGGGTCTGCTCTTCATCACAGTACCATGCACAGAGGAGGCTCATTTGTTGGGTGGTTTAGTTTTTTACAGTTTGTAGCATGATATAGACATGATTTCTGAAGTGTGATTTGTGATTTTTAAATGTTTCTCTTTAAATGAGACTGTTTTAACACATACTACATAATATAATCATAAGGAAGGCAAAACACATTCTACAGAGCTGTTAGCTGGGTTTGTACATGGAGTGTTTCTGATTTGCTTGAGTCTGTGTGCTACAGTTACATTCCATATATATGTTGGACCTGCTTATTACTGTATCGTAGTTACATAAACAATGAAAGTAACTTAATGGACACTTTTTGTCAGTACTGAGTGGTCAAGATGTATCCTTTTAATTCCTATCACATATAATATAAAATTTGTATTGTCTAAGATTTATAAAATGACTGTGTTGAAGAATATAAAACTGAAATCATTCTAGGTTCCTTGACTATTGGTCTTTTAGGAGTGTTTAGAACTAAATGTCTGGGTCTCACAGTGAGAGCGTGAGTTCATGTGGTCTCCTTCCTTGTCTGACTCACTGTCTCACATGTCTGTGGGTCAGAGTTCCCTGAGTAGAAACTTTTTGTTCTGAGACTGATCCTGCCACTGTATTTGTTCTATGACTTTGGATATGTTCCCTGGAATTCTCTATACTTTCACTACTTACTGTAATAACGAGTGAAACTGAGAAGAAATTGTCATTTAAAAAGCAGTATATAATGTGAAAACCCTACAAGTGAACCCGGTGTGCGGGAAAATACTGGGAAAAAAGATTATTTGTGATCTGTGTCTTCTGAATAAGACAGTGTTCTCTTAGAGATGCTGCAAGTATCTGTAAATATCGTCTTCATTTTATATTACCAATTTACATTTAACATGTCATGAAACTGTTAGCACTGTGCTAAATGTTTATCTTTAAAAATGTCATATCAAAATATAGTAATGTGACATATTTCAGCACGGGCCTTTGTGATTAATGTAACAATTTTATACATTATTTTCTTCATAATATGGGTGAAATGACAATGAAAGGATAGAGCGTATAGCTTGTTACACATGAGTGCATCTCAAAGAGCACAATACTTACTTATGTTCAATCACAGTGGCCTCTCGTGAGAAATGCAGTTGGGAGTAATATCTTATTTTGATATGTGAAAATATGCTTACATAATAAAAACAGCATTGCTAGGTATTAAAATGTATTAGTCCTTTTCCAGTTATTTAAGCTTTCATCTTTTTCTAAGATATGTTAATACTTTTCTTATAATATATTTTTTCTTGCCACTAATAAAAAGAAACATTTATTGTAAGAATTAGTTACCTCAGGACATAACAGTTGTAATATGTTTGCATTCGGAACATGGTTTTTCCTCATAAATCATTCAAAGACTGAATTCACTTAATCAAGGACTGATTGTGGTATTAAAGATTGTGTATTTGATTCAGAAGAGTACTTGATTTCAATAGGAGATTGTGACTTCATGTTATAACATTTCCCAGTCAATTGTGTTAATACTGCCTCTTTTTTTTTTTTTTTTTTTGGAAGCTTAATTTAATTGGCTTTGTTTTCTTGATTTCAAATTACTATATAAACCAATAGCTTTTCAACTTCTGAAACAGTAGTTAGAAAAGTGTTATTACCCAAACGTATGCCATATCCATCCTAGTCAGTGGTGATTTCCAAGGGTAAAGGTTAATAGAAACTGTAGTGACAATCTATAATGTGATATTTGTAAATTTTTTTCTGAATAAATAATTATTATAACTGAATATAATAAACATTTGTCAAAATTAAATGATAATTTTAATTTTCAGTGATAAACAACCTCATATTTCATCTACTATTCTTATAATGAGCTGTATTATTTTTTATTATTTTTAATTTTTTTATTTAAACATTTAACTAAGGTAAAGTGATGTTATGAAATATTGGCCTGACAAATACCACATTTTGGGGGGGACTCAGCTCTTTAATAATTACTCAATTAAATTCTTTTTCAGATACATATACATTGAAAGCATTTGCACAGGATTTAATTTGACTGAGTAAGGTCTTGAAATATGTGGACATTCAAATAATATTGGTTTTACTAATGCTATTCTTTTTTTAGTGTCAGTATTGAAGACTGGCTGTGCTTTTTAAGATTCTCTTCTATGCACTAACCTTATCTCTCTCATCCTGCTAACCTACACTGACCTAACTACACTCCCATTACCTCTTCTAATCTCTTATGCTATGCATTGACTCTCTTCCCTATGACTGCACAGGACTCCTTTCAAAATGGCTCAGGGTTCTCTCCTTCAGCGTCCCCTTAGCTTTCGAGTACATCAGCTCATACCCATCTTCTTTGTCTATGTCTGTTCATTGCATGCAGTGATCACAGAAGACGTGGACTCCACAAGGAAAAGGAATACAGGTCTGTGTCTGCCCCTGGCCTCCTTTGCTCTCTTTTCATGTGACCGGACTTATCTTTGGAATGACTTACCACTTGTCTTGCTCATTTTTTAAGTTTGCACTTCTCTAATGTATAAAAATATTAAATTTTGCAGGTGTTTAACTTTTTACAATAGCTTCTCCAATTTGATGGATAAAAGTAGAATTTCATATAATTCATATATCTTGTCTTTCTATAACTACAAAATAACCAGAGACCCAAGAGATGTGTATATGGATGTATGTGAATATCCGAGAAAATCACCTAGATTAAATTAATAAGTTAGTTGTAATTTACTTCCAAATTTATTCTCTGCTTAAAACTCAATTTGTTCCATTTTTACATAACTTGAAAAATGCATTTTTGGTATATCGTGATTAGCATTTTTCTAGGAGATAAAAATACCAAACACTTAATATATGCTCTGAAGAAAGTTATTACATTTTTTATTTATTCTTATTACTTAGTAAATAAGGAGTCATGATAATATGCTATGCTAACTTGCGAGTATGAATGGTTTTCAGTCTTCTCAGTAAAATTACAAATTTAAATAATCTTTAAATATACATAGAGGGATTCATGTAAGAATCGAAACTTTAATATTTATTAAATATACATGTATTAAACAAATGTTCTGTAATACTGTTCAGGGTGTTGAATATATTTGCAGGTATTTTTAGGGCTTGACTTACAAATAAAGGCAATAATTAATTATTGGTACTATTATTATATGGGAATAACAAAAGTGGGTATCATTTTTATCAGTGGATTCATGTTAGTTCAAACAATACTTCTGATATTGAGTTAAAAGTTAGAAAATGTTGGTTGTTTCTATAGAGAACTTTTCAAATAGATATGGAATCAAGTCAACAGTTGTCAAAGGCCTCAAACAATGTTACATAGAAATTCTTAGAATTCACAGAGGTTTGGTGATATTATTGAAGCACATTAAGCAACAGAAATGCAAAGATATTGTTAGTCATTTAAGAGAACAGATTAGAGTGGCATCAATAATGCAGCAGTCTGCAAGTTAATAGATCATGATTAAATTAAGGAAATCAATATAGTACATGAAAAGTTAATTTAAAGATGTGGCACCTTCAATTCATTGAATAGGCCTTATTGATGCAGGAGTAGAGACATACATAATCTCTTGTTATTTGATTGTCACAAGCTTGTACATTTTACAGGAAAATAAAAATTGTATATCCTTCAGAAGAATTTGAGTTCATTTTCTAGATGGGTTAAGTAGAAAGCTCATTTGGATTATCCAAGTATAGAGGATTATTGTACCAATTAGATATGTGAAGTTGAAATTTAGAAAAATGTCTGTACTGGGCTTTTAGAAAATAATGCCTCTGGCAGATAAGAACATTCATAAGCCTAGAAAATTTTCTTTACATTTAAGAAGCAAATGAGTGTGGACCAGAAATTTGCTAGAACAAGCTTCTGTCATTACAAAAAAGAAACTACAAGAACAAAATATTGTAAGAAGGAATATAGGTGGCAGAGACAGACTCTACTGAAAAAGATAGATGCTGTATTACTCAAAGATCACACTGAATGGCAATGGTCTTTTTCTGGGGGCACTCTAATGAACTTTATAGGAGTGAAAGTGAAATTAAAGAGCAAGAAAATCCTGGGAAAGACAATGTTAATAAATGATGATCATGAGTAGAAGAAGCCTTGCCTTCTTGATGTTGTACAGATGTTATAAAGAACACCTTCCTACTCACAAGCAGACCAAAGAATATGCTAGTTCAGGTGTACAGAGATCCTAAATTCACAAGGCATTGTTTTCTTCAGGCTTGTGTGATTGATTCAATAGTATAGTTCTAGTAAAATTATATTGACACTTGGTTCATTGATAAAAAGTTATAGAAAAAAGCAAAAGAGTAAAGAATTTGGAAGTTCATGACAGTTGGCATAATGTTCTAATGAGTGATCAAGAAATTCATGGTCAGATGTAGATTTTTTTTAATTGCTGAGAGAAAAGATTCGTTGAAATCACTGTAATTTTATATGATATTGAAAACAAATTAAGAAAACAGAAATTTATTATCAGAGACTAGTCTGGTATTTATTTTTTAAAGTCTTAGGCATTGCAAACAATGTAAAGAGAACATTTGCCCTCAGGAGTACGTTCCTGAGATAGACTCTATAATGCCAATTGGAGAGGCAAATATGCTTTACTGCTAGAATTTTATACAGGTGATTGTAGTGTGTACTTTTTGCTCTGCTCGCCTTTAACTTTGGGAGATGACTGCATTATCAGCACCCCAAAAGACATACAGTTGTTTATTTCAACTTGCCTTCTTAGCACAATTGCTGGGCACTACTTTCTCCCTCCTGGAAAAGTGTGCCTTTACCAATTTCTTATCTCTGTCTCCATCACCTTTCCCAGACTTCAGTTTCTAAACTCCCCTGACCACCTGCCTATAGAAGCCGTTTGTGTGGCCACTCCATTTTGAGACCTCACATGGTCCTTAGTTCTCTCTCTGATGCATGACAAACTCCAATCTTCTTCGTTGTATCTCCCTGCCCTGCCTTTCCGGACGCAGAAGTCCCAATTCTACCTTCTGCCGAACAGTTGTCCCATGGCTTTCTTTACTGGCAGATCTAAACCCAATTGGGGAACAGGACCTTACCATCAGAACTTCTCCATTCAGGTGATTGAAGTTACTGAGGTGCCACGATGGGTTGAAGACGTGTATTGAAATTTGCTTTGGAATTGAACGGAAATAAAAGATATTTATGAGATTATAAAAGTTTATCAAATTGTTTCTGAGATAACTACTATTGAGGGGTCAGCTTTCTGTTCTGAATAAGAGTAGAAATAGACCCTTTGTTAAGAAACTGAGGCCATGATGCCTGTAAATGGAAACAATAGGATGTTGCAGGGAAATAGTCTGCCAGGAACAGATATAGAGAACAAATAAAACAGATTGAATTTTTTTTCAGAAGACACTGAATACTAGGTAAATAAAACATACTACATTCTTTTGTAGTGGTAAAAAGAGAAGGGAAAATTAAGCTACTCTAAGGAAGAAAATTCAGGGTTGCATTTAGAGTTTATAAAAGTTTTTTTATATATTTAATGTATAAGAAGGTAGAATGTGCTTGAGAGAATTCAGAAATTCAGTCAGAGGATTAATAATGAAGGCATTGCTCACATAAGAATAAATGGTGTTTAGTGTGTGCAAGATTTTAAGAGAAGATTTTAAGAATAATTTAAGAAAAGGAGTAGGGGAACTTAGAAATGATAAAACAAACTCACAGATAGAATTCTTAAAATACAAATTTTTTTAAATTTATGGAGAAAATGTCTTATTAGCTTTTTATATTGATATCAACCAAATTTTGTTATTAAGTAAATATAATCCAAAGTCTCTCTGGGCATATGTTTTAACACTGGTTAGCTTGGTAGATTTATACCATTGATGTCTGGCTATCCCGCTTTCTATTACAGTCAAAATGCTGCAAAGGAGGACGTGGTCTTACTTTAAGCAAAATTGTGCTAGTTTATGCAAACATAGATACCAGGGGCTAAGAGAAGATTAGTGTATTCTACCCAAAGCTATGAAAGATGGATTAGTAGAGGAGCTAAGAAGAGGCTCTGATAGAAGAAATACTGTTAATAAATCTTATGACTAGCAGTTCAAGGTGAATGTCATCTGTAGATAAAAGTGAGAGGTTGTTTATTCTTTTCTAAAGCTGTCTGAAATGTTAATCAGTAAAAGGCTAGTAACTTTATTAGCCTAGACTCACATCTCCAATAATATTGAAGTTTAATTTTTTTTACCACTATAAGCTACTAATAGTTCAATCTAAACTATGCGGGGGCATTCTTTCTGTTTTATAGAATTATTTTATTATATACTATTGTACCATTACTTATTGGTTATTTATATTTGAAATGATTTTTTCAGTTCATATTTACAAACTAATATATATGTAAAGCAAGTATATTAGTTTGTGGCTGCTAACATAAGGTACAATTGTCACCTAAACCTCTACTTCCTAGCTTTAGTACCTGCACTCCTGAGCTTGTCATTTCTGAGACACTACATCTGAGAGTAGACAGAAACACTGAAATCTAGTAGATGCCATGGGAGTCCACTTTCCAGGAAGGTGAACTTGGTCTGGTTTCCATCTTAGTTTTAATAATGAAGTCCAGCTAGTTTAAAAAATGGATTATATTTGGGGAATGGGGTTCTGGGAATTGAACTTTCTGAGCATATGATATATCACTGTTCTACATCCCCAGGCCCAACTTGTTACTTTTTCATGAAAAATAAAAAAGTATTTCTGAAAAAAAGAAAATCCTCTTAAAAACTAAAATCAAAGAAATGAGAGAGAACTGAATCCAGTGTGCCTTCTATAAATGTTATTAAATAAAAAAATAAAAGGCACAGAGCATATTGTGATAACACATTTGATACAGCTTAGAGAATGTATTGAGATCTTTGAGGCCTAAATTGTAAACTTTAATTGAAAAATGAATGAAAGTTCTATATATTTTTTTCTTTAAGAACTTCAAGATTAAGTAAATATATAAAAACCATTTAATCATGATATAAGTAAATATTAATTGAAACAAAATACTTCTTTGAAATATCAAAATTAGGCTGTTACAAAATTAATAATGAAATTAGTATGATCAGTATAAATCCAAAACCTTAAAAATAATCATAGACATTTTGGAAGCTGGTGGGGTCTTGTGAGGTGGTCCAGTAGATAAAGGCATTGCCACCAAGACAGGTGATTTGAGTTTACTACCCATTAGCCAATGAAAAAGGAGAGAACCAAATCCAATAATTTATCTCTGATGTCCACAATCATACAGTATCTTTTGCATGCCCTTCCTACCCTCTGCCAACAATATCCAATAAGTTTTTTTTTAAACAAACAACTACTCATTGTTTTTACCTAATTAAAGTTGAATTTACATATAATCAATTCACTAAGATTTATTTATAGCATGAAATTGATACCACTGTAATGAGGTATTGGTAGAATAAATCATATATGTTCAACCTTAAGTTTGATATTTAAATGTAAGTATTGGGTTATAGAAGCCACTTTTACAATTTGAAAATACTTTTTATAAAGGACTTGTTAAAATTTCCCATAATGGTCCATTAAAAGAGTATTTCTTATTCATTACAATTTAGCTCAAATCATACAAAAAGCTTGTATTTCAGAAAAATGTGTCTATTGTTTATATGTTTGTAGATATGACTATAAAACTCTAAGCTTTGAGTTGCAATCTTAACACAATTTAATTCATTAGTAATTTTTAACAAATGGGCAAGTCAGGTGTTTGAACAATGGACATCTCTAGCATTGTTTCAAAGAAAAAATATTAATAGTTGACAACCTTAATCTATCACTTTCATTATTTTGTCTATAACATCGGAAGAAAAATGATTAATTCCGGTTTTTATAAACAATCAGTGTTTACTGAACAGTGTTCTGGGTTTTTATTTCTAACCAATGGACAATAATCATAAGGTTAACAAGGTGCTCAGCTGACTTCTACAACTTGACTAATGGGTTCACAGAATAAACAGGTTCACAGGAGCTTCCTTATCTGCAGACCTCACTTCCCTTAGCTAAATACCTACCAGTAATCCAGGTGAATCATGTCCTGGTTCTCTTGCAGTTGTTTTGTGTTTGTTCTTGTTTTAAAGCAGCTCCTGTACTGTTTTCCTAGTGTCAGTGTTAACTTCCTACCACTTGTGCATGTGGGTCCCCTTCACTGGCATTTCCTTCTGTCTTTTAAGTTAATTAGTTAATTTATTTGTTTATCTTATTTATTTATTATAGCTGTCTTCAGACACACCAGAAGAGGGCATCAGATCCCATTTCAGATGGTTGTGAGCCACCATGTGATTGCTGGGATTTGAACTCAGGACCTCTGGAAGAGCAGTCAGTGTTCTAACCACTGAGCCATCTCTCCAGCCTTTCACTAGCATTTCTTACCCTCTCCTGAAAAATAAAAGTATACAGCCATTCCTGCTCTCATGAAATCGAACTCCATTGTAGGTGTGATTTGATCTCTGGGGTGACCAAACTGTAAGTCATTCTCTTTTTCTCTTATCCTTCTGAGAAACGTCTGCTCAGACCATTTTCCCATATTTGATTGTGTTTCTTTCTTTAATGTGAAAATATATTAAAGGTGTTTAAAAGATTAAAGATGACTTAATGGTTAACCAGAGTCCAATTTGTACCACCAGTTGTAACTCCATCTCCAGGGAATCTGATGCTCCCTTCTGAGCCCCCTGGGCACCTGTACAGACACACACCCGGTTATGCACATGATTAGACATGAATCGTTTTAAAAGTCTATTGCTTTCTTTGTGCGTTATGTATATTAATACATATACATAACATATGTATATGTTAGATAAATATCTGTTAGATAAATATCTGGTGAAGACCTTCCTCTCATTCTGTAAGTTTTCTGTTCATTCTGTTGACTGTTTTCTCTGCAGAGAAGAGGCATTCAAAGTTTTCATAATCTAGTATTCAAACTCTTGCATTTTTCCCTAGGATAATGGAGTTCTTTTCAACTATTAGTTACAAGTCTTTCATAAAGATTCACTATGCATTTTCACATGGCCTTTTTTTGTAATTAAAAAAATTTATTGGATATCCCTTGTATTTACATTTCAAATGTTATTCCCTTTCTGCTCCTATCCACCCCCACTCCATCCCTTCCTTTGCTTCCATGAAGGTGCTTCCTCTCCCAACAACCCTCTCCAACTCAGCACCTTGGCGTTCCCCTACACTGGGAAAACAAGCCTTCACTGGACCAAAGGCCTCTTCTCCTATTGATGCCAGAAAATTCTGTCCTCTGCTACATATGCACCTGGAGCCATGTGTCTCTCCATGTGAACTCATTGGTTGGTGTTTTAGTCCCTGGGAGCTCTGGAGGGTTTGGTTGGTTGATAATTTTGTTCTTTCTATGATGTTGCAAATCTTTTCAGCTCCTTCAGCCCTTTCTCTAGCTCCTTCATTGAGATCCCCCTTTTCAGTCCAATGGTTAGCTGCAAGCATCCTCCTCTGTATCTGTATGCCTCTGGCAGATCCTCTGATGAGACATCTATATCTGGCTCCTGCCAGTAAGCACTTCTTGACATCAACAGTAGTGCTTGCGTTTGGTGGCTGCATATGGGGTGGATCCCCAGGTGAGGTGGTCTCTGTATGATCTTTTTTTCAATCTCTGCTTCTTTATCACCTGGTCTTTATAAAATTTTAGAAGTATGGGTTAGTTTCAATCTCTATGTGAATGTCTACTTTGCTCAGCACTGTTTGTCTGATGTGTGTTTTGGGGATCTTGTCAAGAATCAGCTGCTGTTGTGTTGATTTAGTTCTCAGTGTTCAATTCCATGGGTTGACATGTTGTCTTTATCCATAACCTCTGCTGTCTTTTACTCATTTTAAAATTGGACATTGGCATTTATCCATCATTAATTGTCTTGCTCGTGGTTGCTTTTGTAATTTTTAGATTTATTTTGTTTCTACTCAAATTTGTCTTTTGTTTGTTTGTTTAGCTTGTTTGTGTCCTAGTTTTGTTAAGTTTTCCAGTCGTATTTTCTTGGGGATTGCATTGAATTTTCAGAGTAGGGGAGGGGGTATCATGGCTATGTTAATATTACTAACTCTTAATACATAAATATGGAAGGTTTTCCATATACTAGATTGTCTTCAATTTTTCTTTTATCATAATGTGCTGCACTTTTCATTATAGAAACCATTTCTTTTCTGATATTTTAATTCCTAGGTATTTTATTTTAGTCTCTTGATGCTACTGAAACTGATATTTTTTCATGTTTTTAGTCTAAGTGGGTTTGTATTGTTATGTAGAAAATCTATTTTTATATTGGTTTTGGTTCCTGTAACTTTGCTGGATTTATCTGTTCTAGTCTTGATGGGGTCTTGAGGTTTGTTCCCAGACAGTATCAGACCGTCTTCAAATAAGTGTGATGCAGCTTCCCCCTTTTGCTGTGTTGTTTTGTTCACTTGCCTAATTGTTCCAGCTAAGATGTCATTGATGTTTATCTGATGTGTTGAAGAGAAAGGATGACACTCCTTTCTTCTGTCTCGATTTTAGGAGAAATGTGTTTATGTGTTGCTTGCAGTGGGTTTGTTACTAGAACATAGCCAGTCATTTGTGTAAATATTGCCTTCCGCTGCTTTCCTATGGCCACTGCAGCCAAGTTCAAGTTTGCACGCAGGCAGTCTGCAGTGTAGGACCCAAGGGCATGGGTCTTAGTCTCATCACCGTCACCAAGTTAAACAGGAAACTAAAAGCCATGAACCTGTGCTTGCTTCCCATCCCCTGAGAGTCAAAGACAGGCCAGAGATCTCTGAGTCTCACTGGCCCAGAAGCCTAGCCTAACGGGTGAGTTCAGGCCAGTGTGAAACCGTCTCATAACTGCAACGTGTACAGTGTCTGCCGAAAGACCCCTGAAGTTACCCTGTGATTGAGACATGCACACACATACCCATGCACACACACAGTGTACACTATTATTATGCTTTTTATAAGAGTATAATAATCCTCCCCATGTGTCCTAGTAATCAGAAGGAAATTACTGCAGATGCCATAGATGTTCGACATATAAAACAGTCTCAATATTAGGAAATGACTTTGTGTATGTGGGTAGACTTTATATTTATGCCCATGTGGCTGGAATTTCCTTGTCAACTGGTACGATTTCTATGTAACATTCTGTTTTTTATTCTCACAGCAACATGCAACATTTTAAATGAATTTTCCCAGACAATATTTGCTAATCATTTCAGTACGCATAATTCTTTTCATCCAGGGCTAACTTTTTGTTCTTTTGTTAATGAGAAATAAATGTTTTATGTCAGAGTATTTCTTGAGGCAAGAACAATTTCACAGGTGTAGTTAATGAACTTACAGGTATTATTCTTGTTATATTACATTTCACAGGTATACATCTGTCTTAATATGTCCTTCAGTGTTTTCTGTCATCTTAAATTTAACATGGAGTTAGTTATGCTGCTGTTAAAAATTACTTAAAATACTACTGCCTACTTTCTCAATAATTTACTTAAGTTTGGTGGCTATTATTAAAATTACTTGAAATACTTCTGCCTGTTTTCTGAATAGTTTTTCTAAGTTTGGAGGCATGAAAACATTTAGAGGTCACATAACTTAACTCTTTCTGGATACCATTAGCCAAGCCTTTGTTAGTCTTTCTGGGAAACTGTGTTTCCTTTTATCTTTAATTAGTTACTTTAATTAGTTACTTCACTTTAGATTTGTTACTAAAAAGACTTATCCAATATATAATGAATTTTTGCAGAGCATAGGTAATTATTTTTAAATGAATTTAAAAGAACTGGCTTACAAAACAATTTCTGTAACTGCCAAATGTGTTGTTATATTTTCAATATTATTATTATTATTATTATTATTATTATTATTATTATTACTATTATTTTCAGGTAAGTATTAGATATTTATTTTGATAGGTACATTTTTCCTTTGACTATAAAGTTGTGCTCTTCAGCGAAGGGTGTATGTCTGTATTTACATTCCTGTCTACATACACAGAGCTGATAAATCACACAGCACTGTGTGATTTATCACACCCACCAGCTGAGTCCATTAACTCCCGTGTCTTCCTTTGTGTTTTCATTGTATGTATTTATGAAGTTTTGATTGTTCGATGTATATATCTATGAAAAATCTGATCTTCCTATATATCTATGAAAATTATTTTTTATATTTGTTAGGGTTAACTAACTGAATTTAGTTTTTCATTTCAATCAGGAATTTTAAAGACCATTTTGATATCTAAAATTGATTTCTCTTGAAATGGTAACAGGTACTGAGAACTCTAATCTTTTATCATTTATTTATCTCACTTTTTATGACCTATTTTTAGTTTATTTCAATAGTACTTTGTACATTTACCAGCATGGTGTCATCAGAAGTGTATTCTATAAATTTATATCCTAATTTTTTCTTATCAAAAATTTAAATTTAAAACATTTTTATAACTAGACTTATAGTGTATTCTAGGATGACTTGCTGTAACACAATCTAATTTTATGACAGTAGTTTAAAAATTCAGTTTTCAACTGTACTGAAAAAAGTAGAAACAAAGTTCAGACCAGTTAAATTTACATGGCGAGTTCAAAGCCAAATTTCTTCTGCCAAATTTGTGTGCTATCAGATATATTCTTCTGGACACAGAAGGGCCAATGTTTTCTACTCGTTATCTTTTAATGCAAGTAAATTTTACTCATATTCAAATTATATGAACAAATATAATGCTTTTATTTACCATAATGCATAGTTTAACATAAAGCGGAGTAGCTTATCAGCTTCACATTTCTTCTTTTATACATCCTGGTTAGGATCCACACGTAAGAACTAAACATTAATTTTATGGGTTTTTTTCTACTTGATAGGTGCTATGGATATAGAGGAGAGAAACCGCCAAATGAAACTTAACAAACACAAACAGGTAGCCGGATCAGATCCCAGACCGGAACAAGATTACCATTCGAAGGCAAGACAATTTTCTTTTTAAAGTTGTAAAATAGTCAATCATGTGAAGCTAGATTTTTCTTTAAATGACTGAATATAGATGAGTCAGACACAAACATATAATGCCATGGCCCAGTGATATCAAATTCTACAGTGTATGATGTGTTTGTGTGCCGGCTCTTAGGGATTTACTTCTCCTTGTTAGAAACACAGTATTATATCACATAGAAAGTTAATAGTCCAAAGACCAAAGCTTTTAGTTTTGTTTCGTTATATAAAATTTGTATCCCTTCAAAAGTGTTTAGAGAATTCTTCCATTGTCATCCTGTTTTCTAATACATCTTTTTCAACTTTATGTTTCCTATTTTGTTATTTAATTGAATCTGCTTTTATTGACTTATTGGAGCAAACATATGCTTATAAGGTTTTGTTAGTTCAAATGGTATTTTAACAAGCATATTTTCAAATTATTTTCTTGATATAAGTTGACATAAGAGGTGTAGGCAGGTAGGAAATTAAGAGTGTTATTTTATTTGTCTTAATCTTTAGGGGCTTTACACTTTTAAAGTCATTCTGGGGATCATTTTGTTGTATAACATGGGTACCCTGTGTAATATGATTTTTGCAAGTCATAGTCTCGGTAATATTATCATAGAGACATAAGCCAGGATAAAGTAAGGGAAAGGGTAGCTTCCAAGGCAAAGACTATGAGCAAGATGTGTAAGGGGACACTGAGAAGCAGCCAGGGTGGGATGGGCTTAACTGAGGGACAGGGCATTCCTAGAGTGTGGTGTGCCTGGGAGCAAGTGTCAGCACCAGCTCTAAACAGCCAGGTCAGGAAAACAGTCAAGGAGGCAAGCCTCAGCACAGCAGGAGGAAGCAAGCTCAGGCCGGCGGATGAGTGACGTCATTCCCATAATGACTTTCAGGAGGCAGAGGCAGGCCCATCTATGTGAATTTCTGGCCACCCTGCTCTGCAAAATGAGTCCTAGAATAGCCAGAGCTACACAGAGAGGCCTTATGTTTGAAACTATAAACAATTAATTAGTAGCCCTCCAGAAGCAGTAGATATGGTTCTTATTTAAAACACATCACAAGTTTCTTTCAGGGTCTTGGAGCAAAAGAATCCTGTAGCTAAGAATTTTTTTTTCCCAAAGCACACGTTTGAAGTCTACACTGCTCTTTAGTAAATGAATGTCTGAGGACCGCAAATTTTTAGAACCTTTGACACTGTTAGGTTTGAAGAAAGCTGAAGTGCTGATAAAAACTAATTACACTGAGCGAGATAACTCGCAATTTCAGAGTAGAGACACTGAAAGTCATGGGCACATTTTATACACAATCCTCAGCATTCTCCACCCCCGAGATCCCCATCAGGTGCTTCTGCTGTGCACTAACATCTTAAAATTCTTGCCCTAAAGAGAAGTGATTCTGAAATTCAGGTTTCTATGGAAAGAGTTGGCTAGAAGCTAGACATGAATAATATTAAAAATTGGATTCTTTATCTTGAGAGTTTGGCTAATTTACCAGTGTTTAACAACAATCATAGCATTCCTTTTCTCCTGCTAGGACTTTATGCTCAGCTTCCTCCAAAATGTAATCCAGTCACGAAGAAACAACTGAGCTTATTTTTTATGTAGAACTGTCTTTGCTTAATGGTCTAGGTCAAATACAAATTTCAGGGTGTTTTGTTTTTCAATGAAGATTGTGTTATTTTTAGCTCCCATATTAATTGCTTCTTAAGTTGAAAGAAATTTTAAGAATTATGTCTTCTTTTTAACAAGAGGCATTATACCTCTAGTCTATTCATTTTGGTTTTCATTAAATGCCACTTAAGAAAACCACTGAGTTATATGTTTTAATATATTATATCCAATTTCCCCAAAAATTATCTGATAAAGGAACTGTTATAAACCCCACAGGAAAAACAGCAATATCAACCAACCAGACCCCCCAGAGTTCACAAAGAATAAACCACCAACCAAAGAGCACACATGTAGGGACCCATGGCTCCAGCCACATGTGTAGCAGAGGATGGCCTTGTCAGGCATCAGTGAGAGGAGAGGCCCTGGCCCTGTGAAGGTTTAATACCCCAATGTAGGGAAATGCCAGGGCTGGGAGGTAGGAGGGAGTGGGAGAGTGGGGGAACAGTCTCTTAGAGCCCGGGGAGGGGGATGGGATAGGGGGATTCCAGAGGGGAAACCAGGAAAGGGAATAACATTTGAAATGTAAGTAAAGAGAAAATATAATAATAATGATAATGATAATAATAATAATTTTAAAAAAGAGTACACTGAAACCAAAGTGAAGTTGTCTACAGCATCTGGCTGTAGTCTACCCCATTCTTTAAGGCCTTCGAATTTCAGATCCAGCAGACAAAATTTGCACAGATTGGCTAAGAAGTCAACAAATGTAGAATGTTATTATAAAACAACATTACAGGTAATAAATTAAGTGTTTTTTTAAGGAACTGCTATAAAGTGTGAATGTTAGGTAATCAATTGTTATAAAACATAGAAAGTTAGATTTTTGACTCTCATATTGGTAGCCTGTGGCAAACTATAGAAAGTAGAGTTATCTACTGTTAGAAATAAAGATTGAATAATTTCCTGTTCTAAACTATAAAACATTAGGTTACCCACTATTATAAAATAAAGAAAGATTAAGGGATAGCTTATAAAATAGAAAATAGCTTATGTATGGTTCCAATATAAAGAAGCCAGGTGAGAAGTATTACAAAGCATTGCAAGGTTGGGGACATGAGTGTCACCATCCAGTGAGTTATAGAAACTGTCACAGCTAATCCAGTTTTCCAGGTTTGAGACAACTGACATGTGACTCCAAGTGTCAGCCTTCGAAAGCACATGCTGCACGTCAGCTCTAATCTTGGAGGCGATGGTGGCGTTGCAGAGCTCTGTCTGTGTTGAGTCATATTAAATATTAGACAAGTGTGCTCAGAAATGGAAGAAGAAAGTATTTGTAGCAAGAATATAAAGAATATGTACCTGTCTAGTTAATCAAAGATTTTTCTCACGTTTTTTTCCTCAGAGAATTCCCTCAGAGAGAATCCAAGTTTCGTGCTCTGAGATTCTCTCATTGTGAATGTAATTCATCCTTCCATTCTTGGCAGTGATTTATTGATTACCTTATTCTTCTTCTCCAAAATCAAGGTTTTTCTCACTGATTTAGGAATGTGTCATTTGTGTGTGAAACTTAGCAGCACACCTATAGTGACCTGTGATTTATATGATAAGGTAGCATAATCATTCATAATTAAATATCAAATAGCATGAATAATTATATATTTAAACACAAAATTTTAGTTTTGAATTAGCTATATGTTTCATTTTGTATCATTTTTAAAACAATATAAAGGTTTTTTTTTACTATTTAACATATAATAACATACTCATTAGCACAGAATTTACAATGGACCTCAAAGATCATTTCTCTGCATTAATGTCCTTTTTTTAAGGAAATTTATATCCAAAATCATTTCTGTGCTGTCTCCTGTTATAGCACCTTTACTGCAAGTTTCTGATTTGTCTACACACAATTAAAAGGCAATATAATTCATAAACTGTTGAGATACTTTCAAATGCATACCAAAAACCTATAGTTATTTTAACCTACAATGCAATATGCTATTCTGTTAATCTAATTCAACGCAGTGATGTAGAAGCAGAAATAATGACAGAAAAGACAGGAAAGGGTTTTTCTGCATTCAGTGTGTGTGCTGGCTTCCAAATACTGCTGACATCTTGTTGCTTGTTTTCCTTATTTCTAGTTTGCATCTCATAAACACAAGAGTTACCTATTTCAATTAAATCAACTTAAATAAAAGATGGACACCAGTATAGATAAGTACTCAGTCTTAAGTACAGAATAAAACTAAACTTCATAGAATCATAGGCTATATAACTATTTCAGACAGTTCCAGACAGGCTGTCTTTGCATGTAGATTATCACAATTAACCATTATCTCTTATCACAGCTAATGGTCTTCTCAACAAAGAAAGCGTATTCAGTGCTTGCCTGTGTAATGACTTTTCAGAACATGGACAATGGGACGTCAGCGGGGGTAACTTTTGGAGCTGGCTAGTAGCGACCACTTGTGGGTGTTTAACCATCACCCCAGTGGCGGGATTCTCACGTGCAGTGTGGAGCCATGCAGGTGTCCCTGGGGTGATTTGGTCCTTTCTCCTCAGTTTCTCCATCCTCTGTTCCTAGAGTGGTGGGGTTTCTTAGTGCAGTGGGATGATATATATACAATATAAAGGGTGAGAACTTATAAGCCTTGAAAATGACATGCAAAGTATAAAAATAAAACAATAAAATGATTATTTATAAGCCAATTATTAAAATACAAACCTATACTATCAGGCTGGAGAGATGGCTCAGTGGTTATATCACTGACTACTCTTCCAGAGGTCCTGAGTTCAAATCCCAGCAACTACATGATGGCTCACAACCATCTGTAATGAGATCTGATGCCCTCTTCTGGTGTGTCTGAAGACAGCCACAGTGTTCTCATGTGCATAAAAGAATAAATAAATCTTTTTAAAAAAATAAAGAACCTATAGCGTCAATGTTGACATTACATATATGTAACGCCCCTATAATTAACAGTAGACACTTTTTTCTTTTGTTGATTATTTGCATTTCAAATGGTATCACTCTTCCCAGTTAAACTCCCTATCCACTCCCCCACCCCCTGCCTCTATTAGGGTGCTCACCCACCCAACCCCTCCCACCTCAGTGTCCTAGCATTCCTCTACTTTGGGGCATCGAGCCTCCACAGGGCCAAGGGCTTTCCCTCCCACTGATGCCAGAAAATACCATCCTCTGCTACATATCCAGCTCCCTCCATGTGTGCTCTGTGGTTGGTGGTTTAATCCCTGGGAGCTGTGGGGAGTCTGGTTGGTTAATATTGTTGTTCTTCCTGTAGAGTTGCAAACCCCTTCAGCTCCTTAACTCCTTGCCCTAGCTTCTCCATTGCGGACTCTGTGCTTACTCTGATGGTTGGCTGTGAGCATCCACTTCTGGATTTGTCAAGCTCTACCAGAGCCTCTCAGGGGGACAGCTTTTGGTCTAGTTCCACTGAATTTTTAAATACTTGTTAATCATATCATAAAAAAAATCTGCAAGTTGATAAGTTAAATTTATATATAAAGCAATATTTAAAATGTAGATGAATTTCAACTATGATTTAGAAATGGGACAATAAATTTATGTATGAGTGAACAGTGACTGCATTAAAATGCTGGGGACAATTTGTTTTTTAAGCAGGATGTTTGAGTTGCTGGCATTACACAGTCAGCAGTCCAGTGAGACTGAGCCAGGCTTTATTTCTGAAACATCAGTTCTCCAGATCCCAAGACAGGGATCATAGCGACCTCAGAATACCTCTGCGTTTAGGCCCTCAGAGTCCCACTGTGATGTCCCAGAGGAAGCACTGAATTTCTTCCCCTTTTAATAGACAGTCTATGGTTTCAGTAGTACAAGTAGGATTCACAGTTTTACAGTTTGCATTGGGCTTAGTTCAGCCTGAATTCAACAAAAGACCATACCTCAGTTTCTTCATTGCGACACACCTTTTCTGGAAACTGGTATTTGCCTTTGTCAGTTTTTTTTTCTATTATTATATTCATTTTCGTAAAACTTTGCATTGAACAGAATCTATAACAAAAGCCCATCACATTTCCAGAAACCAGTAGAACTGCTTTGGGACCATAGGGAGGTAGAAAAGACAAGTTGCCCCACTGGGAAGAGCTCTTCCTGCCAGGAAAGCCTGGGTGCAGAGTCCTGGATGCTGCGAGTCCACAGTTGGCCAAGCAGAGGAAGTTTCTGCAGGTCCTACGTGCACAGTGACAATTGCCTCGTCTCTGCTGTTGGTTACTGAGCTGTGCTAAAATTAACAATAGAATTCAAACTACATTGTCTCCCTCTATCCTTCTGCAAAGCCTTAAGTGAGCTACTTATGGTGCTCAGAATATTTTCCCAATGCTGTGTGAACATAGAAACTGTCAGAATGTGACTATGATCATCAGTATCAGCTAACCACATACGACACTTACGGTGGTGATAGAGAAAGAAAGAGAAGATTGCTATGTCCATTAACGCCTCAGATTCAGGTTTAGTTTGTGGCCTTGAGCAGTCCGGTAAAGATAGATATTATATTAATTACCTTTAAGGCAATCCTAAAAGTAAGAAATTAGAAAATATTTTGAAAAGTTATGGTTTTTAAAAAACCTAAAAACATATTTGAATGTTCTTGTATTTTCCCAGTCTGGTCAAATTTCTGTCTTTCTTTTCATGTTCTGAAGTGAGCTGAATATCCTTCAGTTTTATTTTAAACATTATGTTCGGGGTAGTTAGCTAGACATGTATATCAGCACACATATGCTCATGCACATACATGAAACATAAAGCTGAGCTCGCGAATCTATGTACTTGATGTGGGTGGAAGTAGCTACTGGTCATCACTGCATTTCATAGGAATCTAGATATAGGATCCACAGAAAAGAATTGTAATGAAATATCGGACACTCTATTTTTAATATGTAATTAATCTTCGCTATTCTTCAGAAAACTTTTATCTTCAATGTTCTTTTTCTTTACATGTTGTATATATTTAGTATGTAAGCACTGTAGTTTGGGGTGCTTAAGCTCTGGATGTGCATTTCTTCAGGTTTGAATTGCTAGATTCAAAATGAAGGCTCACAGTGTTGGTTCCTTCTGAGGCCCCTCCTTGAAATGTCCTTGAAATGTCAGTGCTGCCCATTATCTTCCTTTGTGCTATGTCCTGATCACTTGTTTATATAAGGCATCAGTCCCATGGGTCAGGGCTCAGGCAAATAATCTCCTTTTATTTTAGTCACCTCCTTAAAGTATGTGAGACACTGGCTTGACCAAGTACATTTGGAAGCAATTCAGTTCAGATCACAGCAGATCTCTACAAATTAGCTAATGATCATTTAAATTAACAGAATTAACATTTGAGGGGCTGGAGAAATGGCTCATAGGCCAGGAACATGTGTTTGAAGACCTGAGTTTGTTTCCCAGCATCCACATAGTGGTTTGCAACCACTGCAGTTCTAGGAAGGCCAAGGACCCTTTAAGGCACCTTCATAGGAAGGTAATGTGCACACAAATGTGTATGCGTGTGCAGGTACACACACACAGTACATATAAAACAGATTAACACTTGAACACAGTATGAAAGGATGAAAGGCATGTTTTAGGACAATGTGAGCGATAATCTGAAGGCCAGTTTTGAACATATTAGTTGATTTTTTTATTTGTCTTTCTTTTTCTGCCTGTTTTCTTAGCTGTACTTTCAAACACTTAGAAAATATTCTGAATTTCTTCTTCAAAGTTCAATTTACTTTTCTTTAGCCCTAAAATCACACTCAGGTATGATTCTCTGAGTCTGAGTTTGAGTCTGACATAAAGGCAAAGACTTATTCTATCTCATTATTTATTGATTTCTACCTCCAGTCGTATAGTCACAATTAGAGGAAGGATGTATCAAGAGAATATTTCATTGTGAATAAGTTGTTTGAAATAACTGAAACAGCAGCCTACATTTTGTAGCACAATATAAAATGTCAACCAAGTTGCAAGTTCTTTTTTTTTTTTAGTAAATATAATGTTTCTAAAAACTGACAAAGAAAGGGTTTTAAATGAAATTTTATCTAGCTACCTGCAGGTAGAAGGGTCAGCCTGTGGACATCAGTTTCCGTTAGTAAGAGCACAGTTTGTACCTGCATTGCCTGAGAGCAGGGGGGGGGGGAGGAAATGGTTTTATTTACCTACAGAAAACAAGAGTGTTGGTTACTCTGCGGTGCTTCCTTTGTTTTCCCAACCCGACTGAACGGATGTTTGCTGACAACTCATGTGAGCCCCAGAGCGGAAAGGGGTCTTCCTTCATGTAGTCAGGAGCTGCATGAAAAATGAAGAGGGAATGCAGCGAGTCAAGCAGCATCACTCCATGCAGTGTAGTAAGATCGAACATTGCTGATGCACACACTGAGGGCATGAAATGCTCTTGCAGCCGTTTGTAGAAAGCCTTAATCCCAGTCTGCACCTACCCTCTATGCTATTAAGCCTATTTCCTATCAATAACCCTGAGTTATTACTACGCTTCATCTGGGCTGCCCTTAACTCCTATTGGCCAGCCCTCAAGGCCAAGTTTCTTGACTCCTAGCTCATGGTGACTTTATCTTCCTCCTCCTTTCTTCTTCCTCTCCTGCTTCTCCTCCTCAGACCTCAAGCCCAGGAATCCTAAACCCCGCCTATGTCTCTTTTGTGAGCTATTGGCAGTTGTCTCCTGTATTTACCAATCAGGAAACACATAGCATCGCTTGGGCGGGGCAACTGGGTCTCGGGAGCAGGCAATTGGCATTACAGTACACAGCAACACAACAAACCTCAACCCACAAGAATGGGCTTCCTAACGTTTTCATGGATGGGCAAGGTACTCATGAGACCTACCACTTTCGGAGGCATTGTTATCAGTTGAAGGCTGGGCGAGGAGGGCTGCCATCCTCTTGAGCATTGGTAAGTAAGATGCCCTTGCTCTATTGAATAGGCAAAGAAACTCGAAGTAGACTCAGCGGGTCACATGCAGGAGAGACATGAAGGAAGGAGGGACAGCTTGGGAAGAAGGACGGTGGCAGGATGAGTGACAGGCATAGGGTGGCGGTGACTAGCATTGATTACGTAGGTACATGAAACTACCAAGCAATTACAAAATACCACACACAGGAACATTGTTAAAGACAACCCCTGAGAACATGGAAGCCCTCTGAGCCAGTCACGCACTGAGATACTGGTTACCTGTGTTTTGTCCTTCAGACTGCTTAGCTCCTGTTTCTTGTCTTTCCTATGAAAATGTGCACTTTTGAGATGGGGGTCTTTGTTTTTATGAATGAACATGGATGTGGATATTGAAGGCAAGCTAAACTATTTCTTCTTCTCTCACACATTACACCTGACTGCATCTTCCCTCCAGAACCCCAGACCTACTGCCCTTCTGTTTCCCTCCAATAAAGGAGCAGACCTCTGAGGGCTAGCAACCAAACATGGTACAAGAAGTTACAATAACACTAGGCACAGACCCTCATATCAAGCAACTAGAAGGTGTAGCTCACACCCATACAGGGTGCTTGATACTCACTTCAGTCTGTGTGAGCCCCTAGAAACTCTGCGTATGTGATTCTGTGGGCTGTGTTCTCCCATCCCCGGCCCCTCTGGCTCCTGTAATCTCTTCTTCCAAGGGCTTCCCCGGGCCCTGCCTAGTGTTTGGCTGTGTGTCCCCACATCTGCTCCTGTCAGATGCTGAAGGAAGACTTTTATCAAGCTAAAATAAGCTACAGGCATGCTTTGGGAAAGTTTTTTAAATTAGTGACTATTTTAGCATGTCGTATCAGAATAAGGGTAAGATAAGATCTCCAGGAAAGAGAATAGGCATGTCATTCTCTAAGATTTAAAAACAAAAGCACATGGTTGTTGGGTTTCAGTCAGAGTTAGTGACAGGAGGAGTGCTAGAAGGTCGTATAGGGTTCTGATTTTGATTCCCGCATATAGTATAGAGTTTATTCAGGGCATGGGGAGGGGAGTTAAGAGGGTAGTAAAGGCAGAGAGAGAGAGAGAGAGAGAGAGAGAGAGAGAGAGAGAGAGAGAGAGAGAGAGAGAGAGAGAGAGAGAGAGAGAGAGAGAGGAATACAGAAGCAGAGTAGAGGCCAGCCATGAGCACGGGGGGGGGGGTGGAGAGGAGAGGGGGGACAAAGGGGGAGAGCAAGAGAGAGCAAGAGGCCTCTTGAGAGAGCAAGACAGCAAGAGCATTAACATTCTTTACAGTACCTACCACTCTGAACTGAAAGTTGAGTGTGTCTTCTAATCTCTGCAGCGTTACACATACATTTACGACTTTGGAGACAGCCATACAAAGGCCATGAGTTAACACTTGACTTTCTAAAAGTGAACACATCATTTCACCTCATGGCCTAGTCTCTAAAATTAAGTTTAAAACTGTATTTTTCCTTAAAATCCATAGATTTTATTTATTTAATTTTATTTAAAGTATTCCCAGAAATCCTTAAGCCTACATAATTTTGATACTTGTACTATAATATGATCTAGAGATAATAATTACATGTATAATATTTAGTAATTATTTCTACATATAATAATTTGTGGGTAAGTTTTAATAAACTTGAACCTCTAGTCAGTCATTCATCTAGGTTACTGTGGAATCATCTACATGTAATTTCAAATTAATGTGACTACACTTTAAATATACCTATAGATTTGATTTGTTATTTAAAGGCCTTGTGACTAGAAGAAACTAATTTTTATATGTATTAGGCCAAAGTCTGCTAATGTTTTTCTAAACACTTGGAAATCTGATTATTTCTATTTCATTAGCCTTTTTAGATTTTAAAATATATGTGAGCTTGGAAATAGTGTAATGAAATCTTAGGATCTGTCTCAAACAAAAGAATGAAACTTCTGGCAGGTGACAGTATTGTGAGAAAATGTAAGATTATAAATGCTGTGGGTGATTATTGTAGCACTAGGCCTGACACATTAGACCCAGAAGTTACTATCAGAACCTGTGAGCTAGGAATAATTTTTAAGAACCTTAAATTAAACCTCATTTCACTGTATTGGCTGAAACCATTAGCTCAATACAAAAGTATTTTGGCTTTATAATGAAGTGTTTCAGGGTTTTTTCATGACTAGGAATAGGAGCAGAGCGAAATTCTCCAGGGCACAGACATAATAGAAAGTTTTGCTTCTTAAGATCCATGCCATTTTTCCCACCCACAAATCACATGAATTATGAGGAAGTGATTTCCGCTTAGTAAGATGGTTGAGCAGTTAAGGGCATTTGCCACCGAGATCGAGGACCTGATTTTTATCCCAGAAATCCACATGCTAGAAAGGAGAACTGATCTTTGCAAAATGTCCTCAGACCTTCTTGACTTTGCACGCACACACTGGCTTCAGTAGTGTGCAAACACCTTTCTTACAGCTCCACCCCTTGGTTATTTTAAGTCTTTAGTTTCTTTAAATTACTTATTGCACTTGTAAGTCAAGTTATTTTGGTACTGTCATTGTATTCTGATTATTCGCATCCTTCCACATAAATTCTTTTCTGAATAAGGAAAAGAAAGAAAATCTTTATTCTAAACAACATATCACCCTAATACTTTAAACTGTAATTAATTCCACTTTATTTTCTTAGTGTCCCTAAAAGTGATATTATGTTATAAATACATCAACTGAAGAGAAACAGAAAAACATTACTCTAACCAGAATGGTCCTGGTCAGTTTTCTCACTGAGCCCACGAGGACACAGGATGCTGTTCTCTCTGAGTCCTTCAGCCTGCAAACACTGTGTTGTTCTTACTGAGAGCAATGAAAGACAACAGTGCATTTCAGTGCCAGCTACTTTCCTCTGCTTCTTAATGTGATCAGAGATCACAGTTCTCTGATCCTTTCTTGCACATGGGGACACATTTGCTACCTCATTGTGTAGGATCTCCTTCTCACCTACAAATCAGAGCTGCATACCTGCAATGTTCCCGCAGCTAGCGTGTGCGCTGCAGCATGAAAGAAAAGGCTCAGCAGAAAAGTAGCAACTTAAAACAGTGAAGGGCAGGAGGGAGGGGAGGACAGATGGACACAGTGTGGCATGGAAGACAGTGGAGGGAAGAGAGGGAGTAAGGACGTAAAACCTTTGTAGCCGGCATTCCACGAGCCAAGCATGGAATGGACACACAGAATTAATGCTCATACCAAAGCCCATGTGAAATACATGGGCCACGTGGTTTAACAAAGCCACTCAGGAGAGCCAAAGCAGTCGTTGACTTGGAGTCTTGTTAACATACTTGTACTGCGTAAAGAAAAGGACATGTCAGGTGCAAGAACAACTTATGGTTAAGAAGCTCCTGAACATAGAAGACACTGAAGAACAGCCAGTGAGTAGTATATAAGGTGGAAATATATATAAATCCGGTAGATTTTATTTAGGATAAAATAATGGAAAATTAGTTGGATCTGATTATGAAAAACTTTGTCTTACTATTAACAAGTTAGTCATTTTACTTTATGCTTATGTACATTTCTTAAATTATATGTGATTTTAACTTTTTATAGTATTTTAGCACATATTTTTAAGGATATTAATACCTGTATTCTTGCATTCTTCTATATAACTTTTCTAAATTTTTCTAAAACTTACAGTGTTTAAGGCAGTCACTATTATGAGCAATGTGTGCATTTAAAATGTTCAAGCCACTGATGAGACTTAGAGTTGAAGGGTTCTGGTTAGAAGTTGCCTCTATAACCCAAGCAGACTTGACTGCTGTCCCAGCCAAATGGTCTCTGTGGAGACCTAGCAGACACTCCTCTTTCCTTTTATACAAAAGTTAAAGGATTGTGGACCAAAGTCACCAACCAGCCGTATGCCTAAATGCCCTGTTCAAAGGGATTCTGGGCCACTTCAGGTTTCTTAATGTCTTGTGGTTTTCATGTTACTATTTAACCTTAACTCTCCCAGTATCTTGGTCTCTGTAGTACCTTCTAAGGTACCAATATTTAAAAGAAAGATCCATTTATTAGCCATATATATATATATATATATATATATATATATATATATATATATATATATATATAATTACTTATAATCAAAGGCTGTTATTTTTCTTGATTTGAAACATTTTTTCAAATCAAATATAACTAATTATAGTTAACAATTTTTATAATGACAATATAAACTAACAGGTCAGGTTTATTGGTTTCTTTCATTCATGAGAGATGAGATTAGAAAGTACTTTATAAATAAGGTCTATAGCTAGTTCCAAGGTTTTTAGGTCAAAATATTTAAGGGGAGAGTTTAATGATAGGCAATACTCTCGTGTCCTCAAAAACTATGGCTAACTAATATCACAATAAATATCTATTGAGTCAAGTATTTTTGTTCCATTTGAAGCTCAAATTGACCCATGAGGAAGGTACTATCTCTGTTGCTTTGATCTAGACTCAAAGAAATTAGAGAACTTTCTTAAGGTTACATGGCAACTTGAAGTAGCCATGAACTATTACACGAAAAATAGTTATAATTAAAATTATATGACTACATATTTATTTTCATTAATATAGTTTATAGAGTATGTCTTTATGACATGAGATTAGAAAAAAAAAGTGTTCGGAAAGACAATAGAGAGAGTTGTCTATCTGAACCTTAGTTATGGCTTCTATTGCTAGATTATAATGACCACCATGAGCAAACATGGCTTGGAGAGGAAAGGGTTTGTTAAGACAGCCCTCAAGCCCTCCATCACTACGGAAAGGCAGGGCAAGAGTCTGGAGGAAGGAACGGATTTGGGGCCCATGCATATTGATTGCTCTTGTGGCTGGCTCAGCCTGCTTTTTTATACATATATATAGCACCCAGGGACATTTCCAGAGGGTTTGTACCACCTGCAGTTTGCTGGGTCCTCCTACATCAATCCCCAGTCAACAAGATGCACTACAGGCCTAGCCACAGGCCAGTGGGGTTGGGGCTGTTTTTTAACTGAGGTTCCATCTTCTAAAATGACTCCAACTGGTGTAATGTTGGCAAAAGGAAACCAGCACAATTAGTTGGATTTGCTCTCAGCTGCAACAGAAGGCAAAAGTAGTGTCCTTTGTCACTTAACACGAAGTACAAACCGAAACTGCAAGCCAAGGCTGGAATTACCACTCAAGTGTTCTTTCTGCTCCATTCTTAGAGAGAGCTTTTCGGTCACAGAATGCCTGCTGCAACTGTGGGTTCTAAGGATGTTCACCCAGAGAAGGAAATTTCAACAACCATCCCAGCAGAGTGGGCCCATATAGTCAGAACTCTAGATTCCTGCTCGAGCATTTGTGGCCACACTAGTCTAGTTCTTACACTGTAAGGAATCTTTTGCTTTGCTGGTCAATGGACTACCAAAGTAAGGCTATTGGTTCCTTAAAGAAGGGAAGAGAGGAAGCACGTGAGATGTGCATTCCACAGTAATTGATACAAGTAAACAGCCATTAGTTACTCACACAAAGGCTGTGAACCTATTCATTACTCCCAAGGGCTAAATATTGAGGTGATACTGGTGTCTCCTAAATCAGTAACCAATATTACTTAATGATTAAAGTGGGGGAATCCACACACCACCTTTTCTGAAACCTATTTGGTTTTTGTGCCTATTAGCTATCACAAAGAATGTGAGAGAATCAGAAAGGGCTGTTTTGAAGAAAATGAATAAACTTGCCTTTGGTCATATTAATGTAAATGCCACAGTGAGTGATATCCTATTAGTGTGCACAAATGGGTTTCAGAAGTGGTCAGGACACAGGATAAAGATCTGCTAGTCCTGTGGCCATCAACCAGTAAACAGTGAATTAGAACATTCCTGGAATACTGTGTATAATAAAAAGAAGAGCACTTAGATGGAAACTTTAGACAAATGTATCAAATAATCATAAGGAAAGTAAACCGAGGAAAAAACAACATGGAGGAGAGACAGTGTGAGGACGTAGGGGAGAAACCACAAATGATGCTATCTGATATACTGTCCCCAGAGTGTGTCAGGAAGCGAAGGAGAGGAAGAAGTCACTGACTTGAAAACAGTATCATGTTGTTTGTAGAACAGTTGTCATCAGTGCAGAAATGCAGTGGGTTGGGTTAGTAAATCCCTGTATTAATGCAGAAACATGAGCTTTACAGCAAGCTCAGTTCTTTAAGCCTGGCACTTCCTGTAAGAAACTGGCATAGGTCTTACTTCTGGAAATTTAGGGGAATTAATGGAAATAAGTAAAAGATATTCTGCAACCATTCATGAGCTGACTGAATAGAATACTGAGTTCCCACAGAGCCGGCCTTTAGCAGCCAGTGTTACCTACTGGTAACATCATATCCTTTACAAGTCTTACAGGAAAAAAAATAATTTACTCAAGTAATTGCAGCCGGGTTCATGAGTCAGTACTGGCCTACGTACCTCTTTGATTGGTTTTTACCTCATGATGCTGTTGCCAGTTATGCTCCAAAGATTTCCTTGTATCAGTAGGTTATAGATGTAGTTTGCCCTTTACTTGTCTCCTAGGATTCTTGGTCGGTCCTGCCAACAGTGCCCATATTTCTAATCTTGATCCCCACTGGCCTGTCCAAATCTGCATACATTGACCACATGATTAATTAAATAGGCCACAATTTTCTCTGTTTTGTTTGTTTTTATTCCATTTTATTTTATTTTAAGGTAGCAAGGATTGAACCCTGAGCTTCACGCATGCTAACCAAGTTTACCACTAAGGTATACCCAAGCCCATGGTGGGAACGTTCATACCACAGTAAACAACAACGTCTTTAAATTATAGTTCTACTTTCCAGAAAGCTGGTTAGTAATCATCTGCCAGAACGCCAGTCTCTACACTGTCCATGGGAATGAAAGGCTTCACTGACTCCAGAACTGTCGCAGCAGAATCCCACGTTCTGATTTGATGCTTCCCGGGGAAGAGAACACTCTCCTTACTGTCAACATCCATACCAGTTATTCTGTTCACTTACATTTTGAGTATTTGTTGATTTACTACTACTTGCAGGCAAGAATCTAGATTGCAGAACACTAAAATGAGTAAACGTTTCCCTCCAGGGGAGTATAATCTATAACAGTTGGTTGTATGGAGTGTATAGACTGTCATCTTTGAATTATAGTCTAGTAGATAGTTGGAAGCAGGAGGGAAACAGCAAAAAAAATGATAGATAACATATCGAGTGGAGAGACAGGTAAACTCTAATGACATATAACTAGTTTTGTTCTACACTGACTGAAGACCATCGAAAGAGACAGTCTAGTCTATTATTAAAGACTCTCTTTTTTTAACTATATAATATAAAAACACAGTGGCAAAGATTATAGTGTCCCCTACTCACATCACTCCTTAATTGACCACAGCTTCCTCTCTGTTCTTTGCAGTTCATCCTAACTGATGTCAGAATTCTTGCCCAAACATTTTCCCTCCCTCGCTCTTCCAGAGGTTGTCAATCCTGTTTCTTCCCTAATCTTTAAGTCAACACATTGATTTTTCTTTCCTGACTTAGTTACTGTTTGATTTCTGTGATAAGATGCCATAAACAAGACAAGTGATTGGAGAAAGAGTTTATTTGTGCTGGCAGTTCAGAGGGTGAGTCCGTGGCCATAATGGTGAGAATAAGGCACAGGCCACAGGCATGGTGCTGGAGCAGTAGCTGAGAGTTTCCTTCCTGGTTCACAAGCATAAGAGAGAAACTATGAGGGAATGGGCTGGGCCTTTGAAACCTCAAAGCCAACTCACAGTGCCATGCCTCCTCCAACAAGACTATACCTCCTGAGCCTTCCCAAACAGTTCCACCAACTATAGACCAAGTATTCAAACCTATAAGCTGATGACAACCATTATCATTCAAATCACCATACCCCCGAAATGTAATTAAAGATTCTTCCAAATATTACTTGATACATGAACTCACTTTGTTGTTACTGATGATGATTGTTTTCTGCCCATCATCCTATAATAGTTCCTTAACCTGGCATTTGCACAACAAATTACAGCATCTAGTATTTGTTAGTAGTATCTAAGATTTGTTAAATTGAAGCCAAGCATTGTTTCAGGAAAGTCATTTAATTCTTTATCTGAGAAGCTCATGTATAAATATTGGAGTACCAGTGTAGATTCAATGCAGAGGAAAAAAGATAGCTCAATTTGCTTAAAAACTTCAAATGAGGATGCTGAAAAATATGCCCCTTTTATTTTTAAAATTCATTTTTTTACCAACTATATCTTAAATTTTAATGATTTAAAACTTATCAATAGACCTTTGCAGACATAGTGACTTTTCACTAATTTTAGATACACAGAAAAAAAACATTAACTTTTGCAGGCCTCTTAGGAACTCCTAAGAGTCTGGAACATCCTGAAGAATGATAATTTCTTGTGAAGTTTTGCAGTCTTTTTAGTCATCTCCCATCAGGGCAGTCTTTAGCTGAGATGATTAGCTTTATGTTTTTACTGCACTTAGTAGACTAATGGCCATTCATTGTTACCTGCCAATTGTATGCTACCTGACAATCATTTAAAAACTTATTTAATGCATAGTGCCAAGACAACACCAACTATTTTCTAAGTAACCCAATTTACATATTAACAGTTATACCTCATTTTGGTATATAATAATAGTTGAATTGCTTTTATGTCACTGTTACAGTTAATAATTTTTGTTTATCATGCTTTCAATTAAAAATAGACTAAACTTTTTCAGTGTGAATTATGCTATCGGGTCGTATTTTATTGGGGAGTTTGAAATGTAAATGTGATTGTTTTATTTTAAATATATTTACACTATTTCCTTCCTTTTTCTGTGAATGCACTTTTTATTTTTCATTGTTATATTCTTTGAGAGCTTCATACATGGAGACAATGGATTTCAGTCATTTTCTTCTTCCATTGCCTTCTCCAGTGCCCCCTTCCCACTGAAACCCATCTTTGCAACTCCTCCCAACCTTATTTTTATGGTTTCCTTTTGTGTGTGAACTACTGAATTTTATTAAAGTGGCTTACATGAGCATAAACAATTTTATTTACTGGGGCATGAACAACTTACCAGTAGTTGCTCCATGGTGGAAAATTACACCCTGTCTCCGCAGCAGCCACTAACTGCCAAGAATCCCCATGAATAAGTAGAACCTCATGATTCTCACCACCATGTGTGATGACTTTGAAGGTCCCGGTATCAAACGGGTCACAACTAATGTGAATCCTTTCGTGAAATGGTTGAGTCACGTCCAGAAGATGACTCTTTGCTACACATCTTGTATTCCTGCATCTGATATTTCCATCCCCTCTTCAATAGTCTTGTAGAAGTGATGCAGTTGTTGCAGTTAGGGCCCAGACTTCACTGCTGAAATAAGGTTTTAGTACACTGTACTTTCATGCTCTGTTACACTTCATTAAGACTTATTCTCAGTACTTTGACCAGTAGTTTCCACATTAACTTCTGCCCATCACAAGGCTGAGAACAGCTGTTCCCCAGATATAAATGAGTATTTGGAAGGCTGTTTGACATCATGTTCCTTTATCAAAACATAACAACAACAACAACAAAAAAGTAAGTTTCCTAGTAAGGCTCCTGATCTCCACAGCCACCAGCTCTTGCCTAAGTTTACAGTGCTGCCAGTCATGACCTCCCTCCTGTGGAGTGAACCTCACATCCCATCTGAAAGCAATTGATTCCTGTCCTAAAAATTATGCCACATTAGCACCAGAGATCATGTCTTGTCTAGTAGACCATTATTGTAGTTCACAGGAGTCATGGCTAGGTAAGACTGTTGATGACCTCTTTGCACAGCAGCCTACATTCGGGCATTATGAAATACACACATGCACAGACACACGCACATGCACATACAAATACTCACACACACACACATGTGCCTGTGGACACACATATACAGCTAATATAATTTTAAATGTTTTTTTTGTTTTGACTTTTTAAGTTTTTCAATGTTTGTTTCATATCTATTTGTGATTGAAGATACAGATATATCCCTATGGTAAACATGCTTAGGTGCTTGGAATTAAACAGAATGGTACACTCTTGAGTAGCTAATAGAATGTCATCAGACTACAGCTTGTAGCTATGTTCTTGATGCAAGCGATACTTTTCCATTCCTTTCCATTTATTGACCTTATGCTTTATGCACTGTACTTTAACATCTGCTATTGTCTAAGAAACTACTGAGAGTCCTTGTTAGGCTTTTAGACAGAATCTCTCTTTGTAGCCTAAACTGGCCTCGAATTTGCAAGTCATCCTGTTTTATCTGCTAAGAGACACAAGATGCAGAAGACACTTTCCTGACCTTGAGCATTTTTCCCAGATAATATGACAGAATATGTATACATGCATAAATACACATATAGACATTTTTTCTAATTCAGGGTTGCTCTGTGTACCCCAGGGTATCCTGAAACTCACTCTGTAGACCAGGCTGGCCCCAAACTCCACTTCCCTAATTCTGGGATTAAAGACATAACAATCCTTTAATTAGAACCACCCAGCTTCAAATGCAATATTTAAAACATGTTGTCTTATTGTCTCATTTAAATTCTTGCTGTGTGTCAAATATTGTTCTAAACACGGGCATTGTTGTTATTAATGTTTCTAAACAGTTGAGAACTGAGACAAAGTATCTATTGGTATAAGAAAGTAAACGCTAGGATTGAGGCCAGTGATTCACTCAAGAAGTTTGGCTCTTCATGATTGTGTGACTGCCTCTGTTTCCTACTACATTTAAAGCTTTTTAGTTTTGGTTTGAATTCATATATGATGGTCTCATGAGCAAAAGCAAATATAAAATATAATGCTAGACTACTTCTCTGTCTAATTACAAAATATCTCAAAATAAATAATCTCTTTTATTATAAATTATAGAACTGAGAAAGTTCTCCAGGAACACTTCAGTATTTGTTGAACAATAAACATTTCTGTAATTGGAATATTGTTAGAAGATGTGAGTGAAAAGAAAGCTTTCCATGTCTGTCTCAAGTTCAATTCAATGTGCTTTAAATAAGTTTGGTAAAAAATATAATCTATTGAAATTACTCACACATATATTACTTAGATGTGCAGGTGAATACATAAGAGAAAGTCTTGAATGTGCATACTGAAGTAATGCAGTAACCTAGATAAACTGGTTCTTTTAAATGAAAATATTTGAAAAAGAATCTGATGAACCAGTGACAGGAGCGCAGTTTGCTCCTGCTAAGCAACATCATCACTCTCTCTTCTGTGGACATTTCCTGGGGAAAGAGACAGCAGGTTGTTTTTTTATTTAAACAACTTTATTTTAAAAAAAACAGATAAATGTATTTTTAAAATTTTTAAACGCATTTTTTGCATAAAACTATATGAATAGATTTTTGTCAGTACTTGATTTTTTTTAAAGGTTTGATAGTGTGCATTGAAATTTTCCTAGTTACAATGAGCACAAAGTACATGCTAAAAAAAAACCATAACATGGAAATAGTCAAAGTTTTCTTGGTGTGTAAAGGTTAAACACAAAGATTTTTAAATACAAGAACTGCCACAAGACTGCATTCTTAGGTCTTGAGTTACTAATGATTTAAGGTCTAGGTGCACCCCACTCTGAGAGAGTGAAACAGCAGGTTTTTAATAGTTATTATATTTCACTATTTAAAATTAAAAGGTAGGATGGATTTAAAAAAACATTTGCCATCTAATTTAATTATATAAATTTCCAAATTAATGGATTTGATTATTAATGTTTTATGGCATCTTAGAAACAATTCTTTTGTTTTACATTTATTTGAAGCATTTGTTTTTTTAAATAAAAGTGTATATAGCTAGAGATTGCAAGGTCCAGAAGGAGCAGAACAGGTCATTGGATATAAGTATTTAATCTTAGGGCTGTTGTGTTGCCCAAATGTTTGCATCTATCAAATATTTATGTTGGACCACCATTTCTGATGGATTTTTACTAAGTAACAAGTCTGCATAGTGAGTGATTTACAAAGTATTCCTACTTTTCAAAAGCTTTCTAAAGCTTTGTCATCACCTATGATTAGAAAATTCTGAAAAACTAGACTAAAACTATTTTTCAGCATAAGGTGTATAATAAAGAAAAAGAAGATGTTACAGGGACTCTCTTACTCAGTAACTCTAACGTGGCAGCAGCTATATTGAGTGATTTAAGAGAAAGAATCCAGCTAGTAATGACACAGTAATAAACTATATTTTTTACATTATACTAAGTATAACATACTAAAACACAGTTTTTTTCTAATTTTCAAAACAATTATGCAAGATCAGTATAATTGTTCTTGTCATTTTTACCTGTGAGTAATATTAAGGATTAAATAATCTTCCCGTATTCGCTCAGTTAGCGAGAGTCTCCTTTGCTTCAGGCTCTTCCTTCCTTCCTTCCTTCCTTCCTTCCTTCCTTCCTTCCTTCCTTTCTTCCTTGTTTTTCCTTTCTTTTAATATTCCAGGTTGACAACTCTTGGCAAGTGATTTTTTTTTTTTGTTGTCAGTAATAAAATTAAATCGTGTCCATTAGTTTTAACATTAAGTGTTTTTTATGAGAATAGGTCATTAACATAAAATATTTATGTTGGTTTTCAATTTGCCAGAATATCTGAGCACCTTGCACCCTGGCTGTGCCACTTAACCGTCTAATTATTTCAATTCCAGGAAGATTGAGCTATTGTAAATAATAACGGGGTTTTTTTTCTCTAATATTTCTAGGATTCATCAAAATTCCAGCAACTGCTCAGAAATTAAATTTCTCTTTTCTCTTGGTTTTTCTTAAAAGGCTTAGTTTTTCATTAATTAGATTTTGTATTATCTCTAGGTTTTTTTGTGAGGTGCAGTGTACTAAGAGAAAGTTTACGACTGCTAGAGATGGTCTTTATAGACCAGCTGCAGAAACAGCTTGACCAGCTTTCTTTCTTTCAAAACTTAATCAGAAATTCAAGAGTTGTGCTTCCTGATAAGCCAAATGTTTATTTCCCACGTTTTAGCAAAATGTTCTTCCCTAAGGCCATTGCTGCTTTGGAACTTTTAATGGCGGTCTGTGGGTGTGGTGAAATGCTGCCGTGACTTTGCTAAACACAAAGGTTCCGTGTACATTTCTGTTTTAGGATGGTTACCGTCTACTTTGGTTTTATGAGCACTGAGTGGGGTATTGCGGTACGCTCCGTGGACAGTTAAAGTGTTGACGTAGGAGCACGCTAATGACTGCTCTGTGTGCTAATACTGACGGCTTCTGCGCCTTTGTCAATCTGTGTCAACAGTATCGCTCAGGATGGGATCCACATAGAGGGGCAGATACTGTTTCCACTAAATCCTCGGACAGTGACGTAAGTGACGTATCTGCGGTTTCAAGGACTAGTACTGCTTCTCGTTTCAGCAGCACGAGCTACATGTCCGTCCAATCAGAGCGGCCGAGAGGAAGCAGGAAAATCAGGTAAGAGCACTTGGGCAGTAACTGCTCTGTTTGTTTCTGAGGGCTTTATTTCTGTGGATAAACATGAGTATTTTTCTAAAGCATTGATATATATTGTAAAAAAAAAAAAAAAAAAAAAAAAAAAGGCAATAAGATAGTCTGAATGCGTTATTTTCTTTTTATCTTGGTCAATTTTTATAGAACCCATGACAGTTCTGTGTTTTAAATTACTTGAAGTAATTCCTTTTTGTTTGTAACTTAAAAACTAAATTGCAATTGTTTGATTTTTATTAAACTAAAATGGCAGTTAACTGAAGATGTGAGTTTAGCATTCTGATGACTGTGAAGATAAATTATCTTGGAGAGTATTTTTTTTCCTGATTGAATAGATTCTATTAATTAAAGAGAAAAATATTGCTTTTGTAATAGGAAGCTTTCCTACCCTCTTGACGGTGTTATAAGTACATGGAAAAATTCTTCATTATCTCAGGAAAATGTAGACTATGCTAATATTTCAGTCTCGACTTAGGGATTCATATCTAGTGGGACGGGAAGCACCGGCCTGCTTCTCGTGTCCCCTCACACCTGAACATAATTGTCAAACTGTCAGACCAGGTGTTGCTCGCCGTGCCAGGCTCACCTCAGTCCCGATTGTCTCCACTCTGTTTCCTGTCACTCACATTGTGCTTGACGCCTGTCTTCTCTTTTTGTTTCTTTGCATGCTCTCCATTGTCCTTCCGTTCCAAGGCCAAAGGGAGGAGACGTGGGAGGGGAAGGAGGGCTTAAGCCAGAAGAGCCAGCTCAGAAGGAGCAAGAGGCAAAGGAGGAAGTGGTTAGTGAGGATGAGACAGGGAAGGAGAAGTCAGAAGCATGCCCTAAGGAGAGGAGCAGAGAATCAGGAGAGGAGGCAAAGACACCAGATGCTCCTGAGCAAGGGGAGGAGAGAGAGCAGAGCAAAGAGGACCTACAAAGGAGCCTCTCCCAAGACGACGACAGGTAAAGGCTGTGCCTCCCGAGTAGTCACGTGCGTCTGTCCGTCTCTTAGGTGTTAGTTCCCGTCCAGAGTTATGTGTTACTGCTACCATAACTGAGGAATACGCTGGAAGTTATCATTGGAGAGGTTGGCTTGTCACTTCATTGATACGTGTCCACCGGACCTGGGAGTCTGATTGATTTTGTCTGCCAGTTTCTTTAGTAGACAGTCTAATTTGAGTTTGACTTTAGTTCGTGTTCGTAGCGTGAATTCAAAGTGTCCTTTCCACAACTGCCCTCAGAGATGAGTAAAGGATGCACATCCTTTTACCTTTGGTGGAGACGACTTGGGGAGAAGAAGGTAACGCCCTTAGAATATGATCCCGAAGGGCCTAAATGTCTTAACATAGTTTATAAAAAATAATGGTGTAGCAGAAAAAAATTCAAAACCTGAGTGAAATCTGGATAGAGTTTAACAGGTCTCTGCGTCCTTTGGTACTTGCTGGTTCTCTGGGATCCTGCAGTGCCGGTGAAGCCTGAGAAGGGTGAGGAAGCAGAGGCGTGTTCTTTACACTCTGGCGTGTGTTTTTCTCATCAGTCTTGTGTGAATCAGCATCCCACTCCCATGCCGGACCTGAACTGGCAATAGTTAGCCAAGCCAGTCTCAAAGTCATAATTCCGCTGCCTCAGACTCGAAGCAGGCACCACCCTGCCTGGTCCATGATTCTCGGAAGAGAAATGGTAGATACCCACATCTTTTGGAAGACAGACATGTTAGACAATGCACGTCCTAAGGTGTGTCCAGATAGGAAGAGCTGCGGGAACAGGAGGGGCCACAGAGAGAAAACAAGCCGCAGAGCACGGAACGGCTACCTTCATCATGGAAGCCGCTGAGCCTTTCTGCGGGCACAGCTCATGGTGGAATCAGCAGTGTGCAGTCAAAGTTCCTCTCCTCATGATGAAGAGCTTGCTTTAATTACATCCATGTGAGAATGAAAATTGCAGAGATTGTCATTTTGAAGAAGTCGGGTTTTCTAGCAGAATTTTATATTTATGTTACACACATTTTACTTGAGAAGCAAAACCTATTTATATGTCAGTTTTAAGTTATATCGAAGCCCAATTGCCTATTGAGCTTTTCCAAAATGAAAGAGGGGACAGTTGAGGTAGCAGTGTTCTCACTTAGCACACAATTCAGCTGTGTGTCTTCTGTTTTCCTTCAGTAGTATCTGTGCAGTGTGAGGTCTTTATAGCATTTGGTAAACATAAAAACACATCTTTAATAAGGCACATTTTCTGATTTCATTCTAACCCAGTAATTTCATGTCTTTTGTTGTTATAATCCTAATTAGATAATTACATTGAGTTATCATATAATTAAAAGAACCTTATCCTGGCTTGCGAAAAATATGATTATTTCATGACTGATTCTTAGAGAAGATCTCTCTGAAAGAGACAGTCTGATTTCTTCCAAGTGCCTAGCATAGCAAACTCTGAGTCTTGTGTGTTTTCGGTGCTGTACAGAGAAGCCATGAGTCATGGTCTCAAGTCAGACTTCTGACTTCATCTCACTTGGGGGCAGGAACACAACGGTTTATGACCTAAACTCTTTACTTTAAAATGCTGCTGTCACTAGGTTCTTTAGGATAAAAGAACATTTTATTTACAAGGGAAGGAAATGAATCAATTCCTAGCATGATTGTCAAGGCACTGGCTGTACACATATTACTGCGCAGTGCTTGGGGACCTGCAAAGTTTAGAGGGACAGACTGATGTTTCTGGGCAACTTAGATTTCTTAAGATAGCAAGAAGTTCACACTGTTATTCGTAAGAAAATTTTGGCGTCAACCATTTCTTATGACGACATAATTTTTTGAATTTGTTTTCACTTCTTAGGGCCAATCTACCTGTCTTTATTTTGAGGGGAAAATATGGTTATTCATGGCAACTTTGTTTTTTCATACAGGATATTTCAATATTTCAATCATAGATCTTTAAAAAGTAAATATAAGTTGTCAAGCAGCATTGATGGGAAGTGTCTTATTCTACAGAGAGCCATGAGTGTTTAAATCATGGGCGTTAAAATCTTTCATTTTCATTCAAGTTTTATCAAGAAAACGGGCATGTCACTGTATTTATAGTAGCTCCCGCCCTTAACCACAGTGATTCAATAAACGAAAATGCCATTGTGATTGCTGCCTACTTTGCAATGATTAAACTGTGTTGCAGTATCTATATCTCAATGTAAGGCTATATTGCTCATTTGTAGTGAGTCATATTAAAACAGTTTGCTAAGTGTTTAAGAGGAAAATGGATAGCAAAGATACGTTTAAAATGATTCCTTAATTGTTAGGTTTTTGTGATATGATTAAGGAATGACTGTACTCAGAGTTAGGTGTGTATATATACACATAAATGTATGTAGATCTAGTAGGCTTTTCCATCACCTTAATGATTACTCATGGCATACTGTAAAAGGTATGTTACATACATGTGTGCTATGTAATATGGGAAGAGAGAGAAACTTGGATGAGATAAGGTATTGAGAGATAAAGAGAAGTGATTGAACTGGTATTTATTTAGAAATAACTTCTCGGGCACTGAACTGATAACTAGGAAAGAAATGAAATTAAACATTTCTACACTGGAGGGTAAAGGGTTTCTTCATAAAAGCCTCACGGACAAATCTCTCAGGAACCAAGGGGCTATAGAAAAAAGAACTTAGTGCTCAAAGAAGTGAACTTAAACCATCTATGATGGAAGTTAAAACCCAAACAATGAAAAGAACACTTTTCAAACCCAAACACATCAGTAGCTTTGTGTCCAAACTAAATGGCATCCGTTCTTCCATGACCTATTCTGGGGACACAGACAAAATTAAATTTAGGAAACTTTTCATAGTTTTCATTAGTAGTATATCTATAAATGCTACACAAATTTACCATTCCTTTTTAATGAAGATTACTCTTCCCATAGAGAATGTTTTCGCTTTCATGATTACTTATTTGCATAAAGAGATTTATCTATTAACTAGTGAGGCAGGAGATTAATTGTTAATTACATAATCAAAGGCATTGCAGATGGGATACTAGTTTTACATCATATTTTACATTATAGTTCAGATGTGCAAACAAACTTTAAACCACTCTACTGGGGAAGTATTGAGCTGGAACAGTAACTCACACCTACTGTCCCAGCATTTGAGAGTCAACCCTGTTAGAGTGTCAGACGCATAGGGAATACAAGTTATTACAGTCTGTGCTACAGGGCCGGGCCCTTTTTGTAAATTAAAAAAAGAAAAAGAAGAAGAAGAAATAGGAGACAGAGGAGGGGACAAGAAAAAGAACAGCAACAATATTTCGTGTGAAAATAAGTGTTCTGGGACTGTAGACTGTGTGTTCTTGTCTTCTCTGTTCTGGGGACCTGCCCACTTCATGTTGACCTTGTCTGTGGTTCCCAGCCTTCCCCATCCACATTAGACAACAAACAGGAAAGTAAACATTATTTGTCATTCTGAGGATGTGACCTTATATAATCAGGGCCTCAAGAGGTAATTGGTTCCCTGGCTAGCCGAGAGCACGTGAACAGTTAAACAAGTTTCTATCAGCCGGAAGATGTTTTCAAATATATGCACCAGTAGCTAATATAATAATACTTGACTTATTAAGTTCACCTTTTCATTTGCTTGTTTTCTGGGACTGATTTTCTGTGCCAACTCATCTCAGGACATGATGCACTAGTCTCTTATATTTGGTTGCATAAATGACTTGTGTTTTCTTTTACAATGAAAACACAGCTTGTCTATAGTAATATGAGACTTTATTTTAACTCTATTTAATGCTTGTATGTAACACTTATCTAAGAACTTAAAAATAAATATAACTATGTGAACACCACCCCTAACATTGAGGTTCTGAGTATTCAGAGTAGTGCCCAGGAATTTCTGTATTGATTCAGAATACCCCGGGAGATGACGCGGTCCATCTTCTCTGTTGAGTTACTGTGTTTTCTAGTGAATCTTGAAATCAACTTCACGAGTTTCTGAAATAGAAAGCAGCTGGAAGTTTGATAAAGCTTGGAAAATCACCACCATTTTAACAAACCTTTTCTTTACTTAAAGCTCGGGGTGTGTGCTTCTGCACGTGAGAGGAGAACTTTGTGAGTCAGTCCTCTCTTCTGCTCCCAGTGCTCTTAGGACCGAACTCAAGTAATTGGGTTCGAAGAGCAAATGCCTGTGGGCTGAGCCGTCTCCAGCATGGAAGGCTATTGTCATTTTTAAGATTAAGATTTTCAGTTCACATCATGAGATGTCATTTCCATTTTTCTTTACTTTCCTATAACTGTATTTGTATTTTTGATGTAGTTATATACTTTAAAAAAACATCTACTCTTTACCTTTTGGGTTTGGTGCTGTTACCAATGGAAGAGTTGTTCCCCATCATTTGGGGATCATTCATTGCTCAGTTGTATGCATACAACTGATCATTATTGATTTTTTTTTTCTGCTACTGCTTTCTGGGACTCTGTATAAAGCATCTTGTCTTTTGTCATTGAACATAATTATATATCCAACTTTACGATCTAAAACCTTTGATCTTTTTCTCATGATGATTGGCCTGACTAGACATCCACTCTAACCTTGAGTAGAAGTGGCTCCTGGAAGTTCTTAAAGCAGCCGTCTAGACTGAGCTCTGCGTCAGCTATGAAAGCCTTTTGAAGATGCCGTCTCTTCGTGACCCTCATCCATTTCAGAATAAGCTGCAGAAAACTTTCTTCTAAACTGTCTGTCCAGCTAAGATCTCTGGCCATCTTATCTGCCACAAAAGTACTAAACTCCGCATGTAGAATTAGACTCATTATCTCCCAACCCATCCAACAGACAACGTCATAAACAGCTTCCTCTCCTCCGTTCCCTCTCAGAGCCTGGCACCCCGTAATCACACTTGTGCAGAGCAGAAATCTGGGTGTCACTCTTTTCTCTACTGAGCGTATGACCTTCCTCCAGTCTCCAGGCCTTCCTGACTCCTCACTAACCGTTCCTGACTCGTGTCTAGTCCTCTAACTCCATTCATGCTTTCATAATTTAAACTGTTTTTATGTTACCAAAAAATTCTCTTCTTTTAAAGAGTCATAAATCTAAATGTCATATTGACAATAGGAAACACAAGCAGTCAATTTTTATGAAGTATTTAATTTGTGGAAAGGTAATACAGTCGTCTTCAGTGGATATTGAATAAACAATGCGCCCCGGCACATGGTCCAGCTGGGTAAACTCAGAGGACTGGTCCACACTGCAGCCCTGAGCTGCAGGGCATCTGGGACTGGATAAATGTCTCACGCGCTGCTTCTGTGTGCCTCTGTGATATTTTTGTTAGTGAGTTCACTACAATGAAGTGATCTTCATTTTTTTTTTTGAAAAGTAAGTTAGTGTCAGCTGGTTTGAGTAAAGAGGAGCTCAGAGCGACTGCTCATGTCACAGGGTCAGTTCTGTGGCGTTGCTTCCCGAAGCATCTAGAATTGATGGCTGCTGAGCCCTGCTAATCCTCACAAAATTCATACAGCTTGAAAGGACGATGTTCATAATAGGTGTGAAATGCTGAAAAGAAGAGATATTTTCAATCAGTATTGCATGTAGATTTTAAACATCCAAACATTTAGTTCCTCGCCATGTTTTCTTCAGGTCCAGCATGCCTTAAATGCTGGCTCTTTCAAAATTCCATTCATCTCTTTTTTCTCTCTCATTCTTAAATACATTTTTCTCTTCTGATAAAGCAAAGAAGAACAAACTTTATTTCCAAGAAAAGGTGATACATTTCTTCTTTTTATAGGCCCATTCCATCCTTTCCTCATAAATGTTATCCTTGGCCTGGATTTGTTCACTCTCTGTATTAAAATATTTCAGCAGTCAAGGATCATAAAACCTAGGAAATTAAAATATATGAAACGCCTCTAATCCATCATGTTGTTCTCTACACACGGCGAGGCTGAGAGTGCCTGTCTTTCATTTTGGAGGGTCAGCTTCCAGAGCTGACTAAGAGAAGAGCTGAGATTTGCTCACGGTCTGAGGAGTTGGGCGTTTGAAAAGCACTAAGAAGGCCCAGCGAAAACTTGCCGCTGGTGGAGGACGGAACCTTGTAAAAGGAAGTGGCTCGGTAACAGGAAGACGTGTGGGATGGGACCATGCCAGACTGCCGTGGGCAGTGGCCGGTTACGACTGGATCGCCTCAGTTTTCTCAGACAGGGTCTCACTATGGTATGTAGGCATCCACCTGCCTCCGCTTTGCCACTGCTGGGATTAAAGGCATGCCTCACAGTGCCCAGCCAAAGGACTTTTTCTAGATTTCATAGGAAAGTTCCTCAGAAGACAGTTCATACTTTATTTAAAAAGGGTTTTCATCTAGTTTACTGCTTTATAATTTGATATGCATCTATAATATTCTTCAATTAAAATCCCATTCTCCCTCACCCCTTTCCTCCTCCCACCAGATTTCTCCTCCCGAGGTCTTCTCCTACTTCTGTGTGTATCTGCCAGTCTGTGTGACCCTGGTTTATTAAGGATTGACTGCATGAATAAAAATTTACTTGAATAGAGGCTTTGTGGCACTTAGGAATATAATTCCTCCTCTCCCTGCTACTCTTAACTTGCTGACATTCCTTGGGAGAAACAGGACATCCTTCGGCCATGTTGGAGTGCCGACGGCCCGGTGTTGTGCAGATAACCCGTCTTTTATAAGTGGATAGCTCAGGAGCATGTTAGAGAAGCTTTTCTAGTTTTGGTCAACCTCGGTATAAGGCCCCAAAAGGACACTGATTAACTTATTGTGCACCTTTTCATTCAGACTTTCATAGATTCCTCTTACAGGTTCTTTCAGTATTTATTGTTCATGTGACTATGAAAATTTACCTATCTATAATCAGTCAGTACGTTAAGTATAGGAGGACAAATACTGAAAAACATAAGATGTTTTTCTTTTAAATCAGCGTTGTTCAGGATATTCTCAGAATAGTTACTCCCATAAATTGTGTGTGTGTGTGTGTGTGTGTGTGTGTGTGTGTGTTTAAATTAGTCCTTGGTCAAATAACGTTGGGAACTACTGTGTGTACTGTCAACATCAGTAAAAGGCACACGCATTTTGAGATGTCCTATACTGAGATCATTTGAATTACTGTTTTGTTATTGTTATTATGTAACTTCTATGTAATACTTTTGAAATTTATTTTTGAGGATGTACTTAAAGCTTGATAATGTGCCTTAATTTTATACTTTTAGATTTAGCTTGTATTTTTAAAGTAGAATAAATATTTTGTTAGTGGCTGTGTTAAAGTAAACAATTTAGAACCACTATGAAGTCTTTAGACTTTAAAATAATCATAAAGGTTGAAAAAAATAAGCAGATAAGTGAAGGATGAAGAGAATTAAAAGCGATAATAACAATTCACAAATACAACAGGAAAAGGAATATAAAATGAGATTTACTCATCAAATAATTATATTAATAGAAGAACTCCATAAAAATAGTATACATAATTCAACAAATCTCCTGAACACTGAACGCTTTTGCTGACTTTTCACATATTTGAATGTGTAATTCATTGTACTGTTTGGAAAAATCACTTCAAATAAAAACAGCTCACAACACATGAATATGAAACAGAAAAATGACCTACTTCTTATAGTTTCCATATGTAAATCAGCAGATTGACTTGGGACCATTAATTACTGAGATCAAAATTTACCACCCTAAATTCCGTGTGTGTGTGTGTGTGTGTGTGTGTGTGTGTGTGTGTGTGTGTATGTGTGTGTTGACTGACTGTATCCAACATGCCTAACTAATCTTTCCAAAGTGCCAACTCTGCAAACTACACCCACTCCATTGTTGCTATTTACTGTTTCTTTGTTGTTTCTCACTTTGAAATTTTTCAGAATTCACCCTTACATGGAGATTATGAGTCTGTGATTGACACATAAAATAGGTTAGCATGCCATTAAATTTTATCCATCATTTATTCAAATATGCCTCCTTGAAGAAACAATTCTATCCTATTCAGTAGGTGGCAAGAGCAAATAAAATCTTAGTTTGCCCCATAAAATATTTATCTTTTCAGTTTAATAATAAATGAGTACTTTAGGGAGATATTTTATATCTTCATTAAAGTAATACACAGTTACTCCCTATTATTCAATTATGTTTTTAAAGCCTTCACTTAATAGTTAATAATGTTATTCTGTCATTTGCAGACTACTTCATGGGTTAAAAATATCATTTTATAAACCGTGTGTATAAACATATGGTGTATGGGTGTCTTTGTTTCTAATGTGTGATATTAACATATATTCACACATGTATACATGTTTGTTCCTGGATATACACATCTTGATACATCATGGTACTTAAACAGTTAATTTAAAGTGATAGAGCAAGCATCAGTATTTCTATCTTGAGATGAAGATGCTCCTGATTTTAGATTCCTGTACCACCATAATAAGGGAAATGTAAGAACTTAGGTTCATTCTGTTCAGTGTTTGTCACCCATGTGTTATGGGTCTTCTTTTGGGAAACGGTGACACTGTGATGCTGGATTTCATCATTCTGGAGGTAGCATCTGTTTTCCTCTGGGTGCCTCCATGTAGCTCCTTCATGAGTATCTCTTAAAAATGGATGAAGGAATGAATGTCTGTGTGGTTCTAAAAGTAAAGATTTTACAAACTGAAGAATTGGATTCATTCTACTTCTCTTTTTTTCTAATCACTTAATGGGCATGATATTTTATAATTACTATAGTCATGATTCTTAATTAATTTATTATTACACTTATTTATTTTGTCTATGGGGGGTGGTAGGGAGTAACACTTATCATGTGGGGGTCAGAGGAGAATTTGCAAGCTTTCCACTCTGTGTGATTTGTGGATCAAACTCAAGTCTCCAGACCTGAAGCAGGGGCTGGTGCCCTACCTCAATCCTCCCTCTTCCCTCCCCTCCCCTGCCCTGATTACTGAGTGCACAACTTTTACCTCATAATTCATACTTAAAGTGTTAATGCATCATTTCTCTTTCATATTTAATTATTGGCAGAAAACAAAAGGTCACGATTGAAAGCCCTTTAGTAGTTATTTAGTCCTCTAATAAAATAGGAGTTTGTCAATATTAGGCTCATAAACAAACCAGTAGGAAACATTCTTAAAACAAATACCCTGTCTGTGAACAAGCAGGAACTTAGTGTAGTATTGTTGATAGTGGACTGTCTAGTCTCCTCCCTGTGTAATACTGCAGAGAACTGACCATCCGGCCTTGACCAGTTACTCTCTGTCTTAGGAGCCTCACTTTAATATTTATAATTATTATAAGCTTTTCACGACTAAGCCACTCCTACTTACCTATGATCATTAAAGGGCCACGTTCTTAGCTTTCAGAGTGATCGTGAGTGAATCCAGTTTTAAATTATGCTTTGAATTTGTGTGCCATGCATTTGTTTCTATGTATAGCACATTTTTTAAAAAATTGAAAGGAAGAGTTTTGTCCAAAATTACTGCCCTAAAATTGAGCAATGTTATGTTTTCATCACTGGCACGTAAAACAAACAGTTGTTCATATTGTGCATATATGCGTGTTTGTTGTCATATAATATTTTCCTTTCATTATTGTAGTTCTTTATAATTTTCATAAAATTTATATATTGTAACTCTAGACTGATGATATCAAATTATATTTTGTATAAAGAAGACTGTCCAATTTTATACAAAGCCCCAAAACATTTAAGCAGTTTAGTGATTTTTTTTTTTAATCTAAGATTGTTGGCTTCTCTACTGCAATGTGACTCAAGTATAATAGAATAAAATGTCTAAATTTAACCACAGAAAAAGAAAATATCTTACCACCAATAAATTTATAGAAATTTTTAGGGTTATATCTAGAGTAATTAATATGAACAAATCTGGTTGCTGAAGATGTGGGCTTATCTCTGACAGATAAACCATCCTTCTGATAACCAAAATTCTTACTTTTTCTAATTTTATTTTTACTGGAAATAATCTTGTTAGACAAAATAAAAACATAGGAATGAACTCCTTTATTTTAAAAAATCTGGATTTTTTTCTAATTTCTACATTTTATGTTTTTCCAGTAGCTTGGTTGCTACTGTGGGTGGCCCAGTACATACGCATACATGTACTCCACTTTAACTTTTTTTAATCACTCAAAATTCTAATTTTCATATATGTATGTGGTGGTTTGAATATGCTTGGCTCATGAAAAGTAGCACTATCAGGAGGGGTGGCCTTGTTGGTGTAGGTGTGGCCATGTGTCACTGTGGGTATGAGCTTTGACGCTCTGCCTTGTGTGTGAGATTCAGCCTTCTACTGACTGCCTTCTGATCAAGATGTAGAACTCTTAGCTCCTCCTCCAGCACCATGTCTGCCTGGAGGCTGCCATGCTTTCTGCCATGAGAATGCTGGGCTGAGCCTCTGAACCTGTAAGCCAGCCCAGTTAAATGTTGTCCTTATAAGAGTTGTCTTGGTCATGGTATCTTCACAGCAATGAAACCCTAACTAAGATAGAAGTTGGTACCGAGGACTGAGGTGTCCTGAGGTGGCCTGACCATGTTTTTATTCAGAGGAATATGGATTTGGGGACTTTGCATTTGGAAAGCGGTAGAATGCTTTAGGGGAACTTAATTGGCTATTCTAGTAGGAATATAGGAGACATCGGCGCTGAGGGTCATATGAATTTATTGGGCCTGGCTCAAGAGGTTTCAATGGAGAAGAATGTTAGTTTGTGGCCTAGATGCCCTTTTTGCAGTAAAGACTATGGTTGGTTGTATAAAGAGTGTGCCTGAGGCAGAGTCCAAGATGAAGAATATCAGATTAATTGCGTTGACAAAGGAAATCTCAGGAAAAAAAAGCCCAGAGTAGACTTTGTCCTCTGATTAGGAAGAGCACAGTGGTCAAGCATAGTAAGATTAGAAAGTAAAAGAAACCAAAATGTTTGGTTCAAGTAATAAAGGGGCGCTCGGAAGTGAATGCTACTGATCCCGAGTTCCAGTAAATAAATAGATGAGGAGGTGGTCTCAGCGCACGGCCCAAACCAGGTAATCCTGTTGGTGTTTGCAGTTGAGCAGGGAATACGTAGGTTGTGTTATGTGTTATTACCTGCTTTGTTTTTATTTGGACTTTTTGGCTGGAATGAACTAGATCTTGAGGCTTACAACAACAGACTTTTGATCCAGATCTTGATGAACAGTAGCCATGAAAAGCTTAGACCCAGGCATGGTGGTACACACCTTTAATCTCAGGAGACAAAGGCAAGCAATCTGTGAGTTCAAGACCAGCCTGAGACAGAGCAAGTTCTAAATGAAGAGAAGCTTAAGTCTATGAGTGGTGGTACATGCCTTTGATCCCAGCACTCAGGAGACAGGAACATGTGGATCTCTGAGTTTGAGGGCAGTCTACAGAGCAAGTTCCAGAACAGTCAAGCTAAGGAGTGAAGGAATTGAAAAACAGAAAGCTGGTAATAATGTAATAGAACAAGGCAGTGGTGGGGGTGAGGGATGTTCTAGCTCCAGCAATCAGTATGACTTCATCGCTTTGGCAATGTGGCTTTAAGGAACTACTGGGACAACTGATGCTGGTCAGCTGGAGCTAAGAAATCAGCAGTGATTAAGAAGAGGCAAACATCACTGAGATGAAATCTTCTGGGAAGTGTTTTTTGGGAGTACAAAGAAACTGTGTACAGGGATAACCAAGGTTGTACCTTGTGCTTCAGCTAGACTTGGTAATGTGTAAAAGTCACCCAGGTGGTACTACTTTCAAAGGCATAAAGAGGACATGGAGAACAACTGAGGCATGGCATTGTGATAAGCCAAGGAAGGACATTAGTGAAGGTACAGCTTTAGTTGCAATTGACAGCCCAGAACTGAAGGGGTCATGCAAGAAGTTGAGGCTTGGTACCATGAAGGGAACCTATGGAAGATTATTGGTGAAGCCTAGTTGAAGTGGAAAACCCCAGAGTGTTGGAGATGCCAGTACCATGGGATAAACACCAAGAACAACAATAGCTGTGCTATAGAGTCAAGCAGGCCCTAGAATGCTACAGAGGGCAGAATTGGAGGTGTGACCCAAGCTCTTTAGAGAAGCCTAGAAGACCATGAGTGGATCCCAGATACTAGAACAAGAAGCTATGGAGTTGAAAGTTGCCTTGGAGATGCCAAGATGTTCAAGATGCCAAAGCCATGGGATACCTGACAATGAAACCTGCTAACAGGGAGTGGAACCAGTCTAAGAGAAACAATTGTGCTCCAATCAACAAAGCTGAAAGGACTTGGACCTCAAACATGGAGACGCAGAGTTCTGAGTTTGCCCAGCTGATTTTTGGTCTTGCTTTGGTCCAGTATTTCTTCACTACATTTTTGGAATTATATGTATATCTTTTGATGTTGGACATATGTGACCTGCTTTTGATTTTGATATTATAGGGAATTGCACTTAAGAGAATACATGAACTTTGGACTTTTAAACATTGAAGGCTGCAATAGACTATGGGGACTTTTGAAGTTGGACTATGATGGGACTACTTATGGCCCCCGTAAACTCATGTGTTTGATCAAGCCTACGAATGTGGTGGTTTGAATATGCTTGGCTCATGGAAGTGGCACTATTAGGAGCAGTGGCCTTGTTGACATAGGTGTGGCCTAATTGGAAGAGGTGCATCATTGTAGAGATGATCTTTGAAGCTCTGCCCAATGTGTGAGATTCAGGCTTCTCCTGACTGCCTTCTAATCAAGATGTAGAACTCTCAGCTCTTCCTGTACCATGTCTGCCTGGATGCTGCCATGCTTCCTACTATGATGACAATGGACTGAACGCATGAACCTGTAACCAGCCCAAATTAAGAGTTTCATTGGTCTGGTGTCTCTTCTCAGCAACAGAACTCTAATTAATGCAAGGTATAATATCTAATAATTTCTAGACTTTTATTTAAGAAAGATCTTTAGCTCCAATAACAACTGTAGGATGATATTCTTACGAAGTGAAAATTGAAGTATTGTCACAAGGTATTATTTACAAATTACAAAAATCCTGCTTGTTTTTCTGATGTGTAATTAATAACCAAATTAATCCTGTATAACCATAGCATGATATAGTATTTTGTTCTTAAAATTTAGAAGTAGTTACTGTGGAAAGTAAATATAGATATGTAGTTTTGTCTATGTATGAGAAAAAATACTTCCTCTAGGCTCATTCTTTAGTATATACTCTTCAGAATAACTCAAGCCACAGATCAGCTAAGAATTCTTAAGAAACTATGGACACTGGTTTTGATTTTTTTTCTTCTGTTGTTGTTTTGTTTCTTTGTTGTAGTCATTTGTTTGTTAAAGTTTAATTAATATTTTTATAAATGTGTGATAGACAATAACTTAGCCATAAAATCTTGTCTAATCTATACAAGATTATACAAAATAACCAACTAAGACATTTTAACAAGGCCAATTCAATTCACCACTACTAGAATTCCTTAAGTGGGCTTTTTAATGCCACTTGCAATAATATCAGATAAGAAAATTCAAGATGCAAATGTCCAGCTCTTTTCCAAGGGTGTCCATCCTAGGATGCCTAGGGTACAGCCATGTACTGTATTCTTTAAAAGCCAGGCACTATGGTACGTAGTAGAATTTGAGAACTACTCTCTAATAATGTATCTGCAAATGCATTATGTGTCTCCTGTGTTCTCTCAGCTGGACAATATTTATAATTTAAGGGTAAGATTTAGTGTGTGGCTTCCTGCCCACCTGCCTTGGGGAACTGCAAGTTTCTGTAATTACTCCCCAGAGCTTTGCCTAAGAGGAGCAAATCTGTCCTATCTGTAGCAGAAAGAGCTCGAAACCAAAGATAGCAATCAGCACTCTGTTGGTTACACACCAAAAACAAAGGGCATTTTAAATTACTAGCCATGTAAATGTGTCATTGTTGATCAGGAAAACAAGAAGTGTATGCCAAGGGTCAAAGGGTCAGAGGGTCAGAGGGTCAAAGGGTCAGAGGGTGAGTGACAGGCTGCTGGAGAACAGAGTGCAGATAGTGAGGTGTGAGCAGCTGAGGGCAGGCCACGCCCCAGACATACATCTATGCTGCTATGAGCAGCCACTGGAAGGACCGTAGCCTATGTCCCACCGGAGTTACTGTCACAGGTGAAATGGGAAATGCATCTTCTCCCCATCAAATTTATGTCTAGACTCTTGTAAATATCACCAAATGTACAATATATCCCTTTAAAAAGTAGAACTCACTGCAAGACAGGAACACAGACTCTGACCATGTTTTTTGGGGTTTTTTTTGTTTGTTTTTTTGTTTGTTTTTGTTTTTGTTTTTGTTTTTTTTGTTTTGTTTTTTTGGTGTTCTGTTTTTTTTTTTTTTTTTTTTTTTTTTTTTTTTTTTTTTTTTTTTTTTTGCTGGATTGTAACACATGCCTGAAGTCTGGGAGTTCTCAAAAATATTTACATTTATTTACTTATTAGTAAAGTGTGTGTGTGTGTGTGTGTGTGTGTGTGTGTGTGTGTGTGCAATTTGCAAGAGTTGGATTTCTCTTTCCACCACATTGAACTCTAGTGATCTTCTCACAGTAAATACATGTTTCCTGTGGAGCCACCTTGTCAGTCTCACCTATGACTCTTTGTTCTATATTTAGGTGTTATAAAGTTATGAAAAATTTTAAATTACTATGTATCAACAGCTTACAACATTTAGCACAAATAATTGTTATTGCTGCAATTGAACCTAGAGACAAAATTGAAGAACTTGTATAAAATGTCATCACAGAGTAAATCTATACAAGTGTGTCTCATTGTGCGTGATTTCAGTGCTTGCCTCTGGCTAAACAAGGTGCTAAACATCTCACTTATTCTCACATCTCATTTCACGTTCTTTTAGGCAGTCAATTATCCCCGTTTTCATAATGAAGGAACAGTATTTGGCAAATTTGGCGAGGTCAGAAAGTTTTGACTTAGACCCACATTGATATGGGTCTAGGGGTCACTGACTAAGATGGCTCCCATCTCAGGACTGCTGTCTAAACCAGGAAAGTCTCTCAACACCTTTTATTGCTTTCTAGGATTATTTTGTTTGTTTGCTTGTTTGTTTGAGAACAAGGTTTCACATTCTAGTTCAGGCTAGCGTGAAACTTACTCTGTAGCGAGGCTAATCTCGACAAATGGTAATCTGCCTGCTTACGCTCTGGAGTTTCTGGTGAGATTGCTTCCAAGGATTGTTGTAAAAGTTGGTTTTTAGTTGTCGGCTCCAATTGCTATCCAGTCATCAGAGTTGTAGTTTGAAAAATGGTCATAAAAGGCAAAAAAAGAATGTTTAAAGGGCAAACCTTCAATACACCATTGACCATGTTCAAAGCGACTGTCTGGACGTGGTGGTGAGATTAAGATATTTTCTTAGAGCCTGAAAACATAAACAAAGGACTTAGTGCAAGTAAATGCTGGCTTTCTATTTCTTTTATTTATGTTTGATTATTTCACACATGAGTACAGTGTATCTAGAGAATTCCTCCATCTCTCCCCTGACAGGAAATGTATTTGCACACAGCTATTTTGATCTTTCATTCACTTCCCCAGTACTTTTCAAGATAGAAACAGAAAAAGTAGTATGCAGGAGTATTTTCCCCACGTGATATAAGATCAGTTTAAAAGATATGCAATATCCCATGCCAACTTCATCATGATCACTCTTGCACAACCATTTGTGATTATCAGCCCAAAGCTCTCAATTTTGTGAGATTCAGAAAAACATAATATTTGCAATTATTATCTTAGTCAGCAAAAGAGAGTTCATTATTTCTGTGGCTTTTTTTAACGGGCAGGAAAACGATGATGCCAAATATCTAGACTATCCGCATATACGCATGTGTGTATTACCACATACCACATGCATGCATTAACCAGAAATACAACCAAAATTAAATCTCTAGAAGTATGTCATAAGTTATTTATGACTAACACTGGGCTGTGCTAAAGCGCAAAGGTAAGCTTACGTGCAGCTATTTTGATCTTTTGTCTTCCCAGTGCTTATGAAGATAGAAAGGCCTCACTGGGCTAGAGCAGCACGGTTTCCTACAGAAACAGCTTTCTTCCACAGGATGGTGACCCCAGAAAAGCAGAAGAGGGTGACCGTAGTCTGTGGTGATGCTCAGAAATTGCTGCATTGGGTCCACTTTACCCTATGCAGATTAGGATTCTGCTAACAACAAGCAACTGTTTGCTTTATTAACTACTTAATTTTACATGGAGAATCCCTTCTGAAGCTGATGAGTTAGGGGTTTCAGAATACACTCGTGTGTATCCAGAGTACCTCGTTGAAGGAGAAGAGGGCTGAATTGAAGAAGTCAGTGTTTGGCCTGATCCAGAGGACTGCTTTTGTGAAGGCTGTGTAACAGACTTTCTGTTCAGTTCTGTAGATGAAGAATCTATGACCGAAATTGTGGGGTGGAATTTATCTCTAAAAGCCAGTATACCAGAAGCACAAAAACTCAAATCTTTCTTTGTAAAGTATAGGGTTTCTAGTATAATTGTCCTTAGTAACAATGTGAGAAAACAGATGAAATGTGTCCCCAGAATCTAACATGGAATGGTGCAGGAACTTGTGACTTTAACATTGGCATGCCACTATTAATTTTATATAATTACCTTGTGGAGCAAAGGCATATAGAATCTAAACCAATTACAACTACTAGTTGGTCAGATGCCAAGAGTGTGGGTAAAGAGAAAAGATACGTAGATTCTGTGGATTCTGACGTGGGCAGTTAGATAGTACTTTGTTATTTTTAAATTACATACTCTCTGTACATTTTAAATGTTATTCCTTCCTCACTGCTCCCATTCCCCTTCGACCTCCATATGTCTCCAGGAAGGTACACCCTCTCCCAGTCACCCTCTCCACCTCAGTGCCTTAGTATTCCCTTACATTGGAAAAATGCACCTTCATTGGACCAAAGGTCTCTTCTCACATTAATGCCAGACAATGCTATCTTCTGCCTCATATGGAACTGAAGCCATGGGTCTCTCCATGTGTGATCAATGGTTGGTGTTTTAGTCCCTGGGAGTTGTGGAGGGTTTGATTGGTTGATAATGTTGTTCTTCCCATGAGGTTGCAGACCCTTTCAGCTCCTTCAGTACTTTCTCTAGCTTCTTCATGGGGCTCTCTGTGTTTACTCTAATGTTTAGCTGCAAACATCCTCATCTGTATTTGTATGACTATGGTAGAGCCTCTGAGGAGGCATCCACATCCTGCCATAAGTACTTCTTGGCAGCAGCAATGGTGCTTGGGTTTCGTAGCTGCATTTGGGGTGGGTCCCAAGGTGAGGTAGCCTCTGAATGATCTTTTCTTCAGTCCCTGCTCCTCTATTTGACCTTGAATTTAATCCCATGAGTGTTTTGTTCTTTCTTCTATGAAGGACTGAGTCATTCACATTTTGGGCTCCCTTCTTTTTGAGCTTCATAAAGTATGTGAATTGTTTCTTGGGTTTTCAGAGCTTTCTGGGGCTAGGATCTGCTTATCACTGAGTGCATACCATGTGTGTTCTTTTCTGGCTGGGTTACTGCACTCAAGATGATAGTTTGTGGTTCCATCCATTTGGCTAGAAATTTCATAAAGTCATTGTTTCTAACATCTGAGTAATAGTCAATTGTGTAAATCTACCAAAAGTTCTGTATCTGTTCCTCTGTTGAGGGACATCCGAGTTCTTTCCAGCTTCTGGTTATTATGAATAAGGCTGCTATGAACATGGTGGAACATGCGTCCTTGTTAGATGTTAGAGCCTCATTTAGGTATATTCCCAGGAGTGGAATAAGTGGGTTTTCAGGTAGTACTATGTTCAATCTCCTAAGGAATTACCATACTGATTTCCAGAGTGGTTGTACCAGTTTACAATCCCACCAACAATGGAGGAGTGTTCCTCTTTCTTCACATCCTCGCCAGCATCTGCTGTCATCTGAGTTTTTGATCTTAGCCATTCTGACTGGTGTGAGGTGGAATCTTAGGCTTATTTTGATTTGCATTTCCCTGATGACTAGGGATGTTGAGCATTTTTTCAGGTGCTTCTCAGCCATTCAGTATTCTGCAGTTGAGAATTCTTTGTTTAGTGTATACTCTCCAGTTTCTTTTTGGAGGCACTCAGAACTATGAGTTTTCCTCTTAGTACTGCTTTTATCGCATGAAATAAGTTTGGGTATGTTGTGCCTTTATTTTCGTTAAATTCTAAAAAAAAAAAAAATCCTTAATTTCTTTCTTTATTTCTTCCTTGACCATGTTATCATAGAGTAGAGCATTGTTCAGCTTCAATGTATGTGTGGGCTTTTGTTGTTTTTGTTGGCATTTAAGACCAGCCTTAGTCCATGGTGATCTGATAGAATGCATGGAATTACTTCTATCTTCTTATATCTGTTGAGGCCTCTTTTGTGACCGACTATATGGTCAATTTTGGAGAAGGTACTGTGAGGTGCTGAGAAGAAGGTACATTCTTTTGTTTTAAGATGAAATTTTTTATAGATGTCTGTTAAATCCAATTGGTTTATAACTTCTGGTAGTTTTGCTGTGTCTCTGTTTAGTTTCTGCTTCCATGATCTGTTCATTGATGAGAGTGGGGTGTTGAAGTCTCCCACCATTACTGTGTGTGGTGCAATATTTACTTTGAGCTTTAGTAAGGTTTCATTTATAAATGTGGATGTCCTTGTATTTGAGCATAGATGTTCAGGATTGAGAGTCATGTTGGATTTTTCCTGTGATGAGTAAATGTGTCCTTTCTTATCTTTTTTGGTGACTCTTGGTTAAAAAATCTATTTTATTCGGTATTAGAATTGCCACTCCAGCTTGTTTCTTGGGATCATTTGCTTGGACCATTTTTTCCCAGTCTTTTACTCTGATGTTGTGTCTGTCTTTGTCTCTGAGATGGGTTTTCTATATGCAGCAAAATGCTGGATTCTGTTTACACATCCAGTCTGATAGTCTATGTCTCTTTATTGGGAATTGAGCCCATTGATGTTAAGAGATATTAAGGAATAGTGATTGTTGTTTCCTGTTGTTTTTATTGTTAGAGGTAGAATTATGTTTGTGTGCTTTTCTTCTTTTGGATTTGTTGCAAGTAGATTATTTCCTTGCTTTTCCTAGGGTGTAGTTTTCCTTCCTTGTGTTGGAGTTTTCCATCTATTATCCTTTGTAGGGCTGGATTTTTTGACAGATATTGTATAAATTTGGTTTTGTTCTGAAATATCTTGGTTTCTCCATCAATGATTATTGAGAGTTTTGCTGGATATAGTAACCTGAGGTCACATTAATACTCTCTTTGGGTCTGTATGACATCTCTTCAGGAGGATCTTCTAGCTTTCATAGTCTCTGTTGAGAAGTCTGGTGTAATTCTGATAGGTCTGCCTTTATATGTTACTTGTTCTTTTTCCCTTGTTTCAGTTTTCTTTGTTTTGAGCATTTGTTGTTTTGACTATTATGTGTTGGGAGGAGTTTCTTTTCTGATCCAATCTATTTGAAGTTCTATAGGCTTCTTGTATATTCATGGTCATCTGGTTCTTAAGGTTAGGGAAGTTTTCTTCTATGATTTTGTTGAAGATATTTACTAGGCCTTTTAGTTGGGAATCTTCACTCTCTTCTACACCTATTATCATTAGGTTTGATTTTCTCATTGTGTCCTGGATATCCTGGAAGTTTGGTGATAGCAGCTTTTTGATTTTTGCATTTTCTCTAACTGTTGTGTCAATGTTTTCTATGTTATCTTTTGCCACTGAGATCCTCTCTTCCATCTCTTATAGTCTGTTGGTGATACTTGTATCTATGACTCCTGATTTCCCCCCCTAGGTTTTCTATCTCCAGGGTTGTCTCCTTTTGTTATTTCTTTATTGCTTCTGTTTCCATGTTCAGTTCCTTCACCTGTTTGGTTGTGTTCTTCTATAGCTCTTTGCGTGATTTTGTATTTCCTCTTTAAGGAGCTTCTACTTGTTTATATGTGTTCTCCTGGTTCTCCTGTAATTGTGTAAGAAAGTTATTCATGTGCCTCTTGAGGACCTCCATCATCATCATAAAGTATGATTTTAAGTCCATGTCTTGTTTTTCTGGTGTGTTTGGAAATCCACTACTTGCTGTGGTGGGAGAATTTTGCCAGGTTGTCTTGGTTTCCATTGCTGAGGTTCTTGTGCTTTTCTCTTGACATCTTGTTATCTGTGATGTTAGGTGATTTTGCTGTCTCTGACTGGAGCCTGTCTCTCATATGTGTCTGAGGGTCATGGGCTCAGGAGGGAGATTGCTCCTGGGTGTTCAGCACTTTGCTGGCAGGCAGTCAGTTTTGATGGTGGTGACTCTGTCTCCATGGGCTCGGGTGGGAGAGCACTTCTGAGACTCTTCTGGATGCTCAGAAGTCTGGGGGCAGGTTCTGATTCCTGATGGCAGTGACCCGCTCTCTCTCTCTCTTTCTCTCTCTCTCTCTCTCTCTCTCTCTCTCTCTCTCACTCTCTCACTCTCTCGATCATATTTCTAAGGAGGTACAATAAGAGAATAGTATATGAATGTACATGTTAAGTTTGAAGCAAATATGGAATAATAAACTAATCATTTAATAGACAAACATATATGTAAAATAAAATAATTGGGATTCTCTGGCATAAGAAGAGGTTACTTGGAAACTTCAGGAGACATGAAATATGTAAAGTAAAATCTAAAAGACAGTCTTTCAGATGGGTGGAGAATGGAATGTTTGAATAAGGAGAATGGCATGAAAGAAAACTATAAGTACAGTAAAGAGGACAGCTCAGTGTGAGTCAGGGGCTGAGACTTGGGGCTTCTTGGTGGATGCGTATAATGGCCTTTGTCTTTTATCCATACTGAAGGGAAGAGCAGCACCTGGACAAGTCTTAGAGCAGCTTGCAACCTCAGCCCTTGACGCACCCTTTCTTAAATTGCTCTCTAGTTGAACAATACACATACTGTCAGTTTTTGTCAAACAGAAAACAATGACATGTAATTGGCAGTTTCAACTTTACGTTGACTATCGAAGTAGAATAAATGATCAGGCAAGAAAGGAAGGTGCAGAGCCTAGTCCCTTATCGAGACTCATAGGCACATACGCTGTTTTAGTAACAAACACGTTTAAATTTAAATAATTTTGAGTTGTTTCCTTTTCCGTTTCCCACATTAGTGCCATTAGATCGAAGTTAAACTAACTTAGCACATTATGTTTAGATGAATGCCCATGTTCTTTATTATCCTAATTTAATAATCTTTAAGTAACCTGTAAGCAGTCTAAAGGAAGAAAGCAAGAAGTGATCCACGGATTGCTTACTCACTTTTCACTAGTGTGTCCCCGTGCTCTTTAAGTCCCTGTGGTGATCCTCAGAGATGATTACTGCATGTGAATCTCCAGGACTCGTGAGAACTGAAAACTGGAGAGGTAGCTCAGCAGTTAGCGGCATTCGTAGCTCTGCCTGCGGGCTCTAATTCTATTCCCAGGAACTATAGGGGGAGCCTCACTTCCACTGTAAACTCCAGCTTCAAGGAATCTAGGGTCTTCTTCCAGCCTCCAAATATATGTGGCATGCATGCACACAGGTATGCACACACACACTCGAGCACACACACCACACACACACACACACACACACACACACACCACACACCATACACACCACACACACACACACACACACACACAACACACACACAGGTACATCCGAATACACACACACACACAACACACACAGATGTACATCCAAATACACACACACACACACACACACACACACACAAGTGTGCACACACAAGTACACTTTTTTAATTAAAGGAAATGAAAAGTTTTAGGTACCACTGAAGACCTGGTTAGCCAGACATTTTGGGAATAAGTCTGAGTATCTGTGATTTAATGTGCCCTTGAGGTCCTTGTTGTGCAGGCACAATTTGGTGGCTTGTGATATGAGATGAGAATTTGTGTTTATTTTCTGCCTTCTCACTGCTAAAGTTGGCACACAAAAGCCTGAGTGCTGTGCCTCTGGTTCAGAACCAGCTTCACGGATTACGAGCAGCAAGAACCTCTCCTTGATTAAGAATAATTTTGTCTTTAGTTATCCTGAGGACTGTTTCAAGCTGGGTACAGTATATTTTTACGTCTCAAATTAAAATTTAAGATCACCATATCTAAAGAACTGAGGTAAAGCAAAAAGACAAAAGCTGGACCCTACATCTTTAGGACCTTAAAGAAGACGATGCAGCCTTGAGTTCTGCTTTAGGAACTGGAACTCGCCAAGATCAGAGCCCCTGGTTGTGTCCTTAGTGTGGAGAAAGGGGATGGGGTCCAGACACTGTTGTGTTTAGAGCAATCACGGACAATCATGGACTGATTCTGGCTTTTCTCCAAACACAATTGAAAGAGATTAAAGAATTTAACAGAGGAGTAAAGTAACTAGTTTATGGCTTAGACAAACCACTTTGGCTGCCCTGGGGAGAGGGTTAGAGGCTGCACAGTGGGCAGAGGGATAAGAGCAACAGGGCCTTAGATGGGAAGTCAGGGCGAGGACAGTGGATGCCTGTGAAGCAATCCGACGTGATCTGTGAAACAGAAGCGTTGGGATGGAGTTTGGGTACATTTGAGTGTCCCCTTAAAGGTGTATCTTCAGCATCTAGGTCAATAATTATACTCTTTACTGAAGGGGCATTGAAGGAAGAAAACTTGACAGAAAAAAATTAAGATACTTGGTGGCACTTAAAGTGACATCTGAGCCTTACAAGTGGGCAACTGAAACTCATAATAACTGCTAACTTAAACATGGACATCTTTTCACTATTTACACAAATAATTGTGTTATTGATGTGAAGAAGCTTTAATATCTTCCATTTCTTATAGAAAATATAAGAAAATATGTTACTTGCCAAGAGTGAGGTCTTTCATCTCAGGTGACATTTTTGTCTAATCTTAAATAACATTTAGCAAAGGGCAGTATTATCTCACTTAAATTATTATTTCTTCCATGAAAAGTCAGCCTATGAAAAACTCTTAAGTACTGTCATATTTTGGGAAAGACAGTCCATTTTTTTAAAAAGACATTTTTTTTAAACCTAGGCTTTGAACAAAAGGAGTTCACCGCTTGCTCTATGCAGCGTATACTCTATATTAAAATAAATGACATACTTTGAGTGGAAGTCTTATTCTTTGGTATTCTTAAGGAATATATTTTATTTCTTTATTTGTCTGATTGTTTAGTAAGATCACAAACAAAAATACTTAATGCCTCACATTTATGTTAGAAACTCTTAGTACAGGAAATATACTAAGCTCCAAAACAAAACAAAAACCACCAACAACAAAAAACCCTCTGGCAATGTTCCTTTTTTGCTTTCTGAGTGCTTTTGTTATGTTATTCCTCAAGTCATTCCATCCTGTGACTGGATTAGAGAAACTAAACACCATGCCCTAGACCAAAAGGTGGCTCACCCTCCTATGGGTCAGCTCCAGTCCCATTGGATTTCCCAGTGCTCAAAGACTAACATTCCGCCCAGTAAGGCACCATTCTGGAGCAGCAGTGCATAATCTTTACGAGGCTCGTTGACTTAGGATCTAAAAAGCAAGGCAAAAGCTAGCGGGTTGGCTCCACAGATAAATGTAACCGTCAAAGGGCCTGCCTGCCAGGTCTGACGACCTGTGTTCCATTCCTGGGACATACACCCTAGAAGAAGAGGACTGACTCCTGCAAGTTGTCCCAAGTTCTGACCTACACACACAGAAATGAGTAACGTGTAAAAGAAAGGGATTGCGTTCATTTCTGACACACTGACAGACATCCTTCATCATGACTGTCCCAGAAAACAATCTTGTACTAGGAAATTATGACTGAAACATTGACTGGATGCACAAACACTATCTAAGCGAATATTCTAAGTCAGGTATTTATTAGCATGGTTCTAAATGGCATTATTCCCTCTATTGGTCAATTGTAGAAATTTTAATAGACAAACTGATTCAAAGTAAAATTACCAGCTTATTCCAAAGAGGCAAGGAAGGTGTAACTGTAGCAGTGAGTTTGAAGTTATTTCATCTTCGACGCATGCGCCTGAACCACTTCTAATGGAACGAGGCATCCTAGATACTGTATCATCATACATGCAAGCTCCCTTCGCCTTTGCTCTCATGATCCTCTAGCTTCTCATTGATTTTCTCCAAGACTTGAGCTATGATGATTCTAGACATAATAAAAGAATCATATACAGGCAAGCGTGTGTGCATGTGCACACATCACTTAGAAATAACTTAGGTATCAACCAAAGTGCCACTGCTGAATACTTTTAAGTCTACACTCGGAGTGAGTGGTTTAGTGTGTGAGTCACTAGTTTGTGTCATTCTTGGCATTCCCTTCTTGCCTGGGGTTTTTATTGCTGCTGTTTCTTTTCTTTCTTTCTTTCTTTCTTTCTTTCTTTCTTTCTTTCTTTCTTTCTTTCTTTTTTTCTTTCTTTCTTTCTTTCTTTCTTTCTTTCTTTCTTTCTTTCTTTCTTTTCTGTCTCTGACCTTGGGCCTTCTTCTCTTTCTAAGCACACAAGTGAATGCCAAAAGCGCTGTCTTAGAAAGCATGGTCCAGGCCATTCTGTCCACATTTCTGCATCCCATCGGCCGTCCTCTGGAGTCTTGTATCCGCCGAAGAGGATGGACAGCAGTCCATCCTTTTCTGGTGACAGTTTTCTAGATCAGTGCTGAGCAGTTCACTGAGGCTGGTCTGGCAGACACGGCATGGAGCTACGAAATCAGGCGTCGGAGCAGGCAGTGGGAATTACATGGTGCTCGTACCCTACAAGTCACTTACCTGGCTTGTGGAATAAATGTTCAGAAATGTTAAAGGGACAAGCCACTTCCCTCTGTCCAGCCAACATCAGGCAAATGTAAGGCAACATCCACGAAAGCCACTCTGCTAGGGCAAACTAATAGCTGTGAATAGTAAATATTCACTAAGAAAAATGCTGAGTGAGCTTTGGGGAGTTGCATTCTGTTTCCTTCTTTGGGCTTCAGAAAGTCTAGCAGACTTCTCCATGTTAGTTTGAAAGACAGATTTTTTTATAGATATAAGACTTCAGCTAAAGTATGTAAATAAAGTTAAAACGTGTTCTTATTCTCTTAAAAAATGATAACTTAATTTAGTTTTATTTATAATGATGTTTTGAAGGTAAATTTTGATACATATTGTTTTTCAAAGTATGACTCTAACCTATTTTATACTGATAGCTTGAGATATTACTTATCTTCTCAACAGGTATTCATTTAAATACTTTCTACTGCAAACAGTTTGTTGTTTTATGTAGATAAATTTATGTCCAGAAATGATTTTATGTTAAGATTAGTTTTTAAGATTGCTTTTATTTTTCATTTATTATTTTTGTGTGTGGTTTATAGCGGAATGCTTGAACATGAATCTGAAGGGACATGTGTCCTTAGGCATGCATAGGGAGTCAGAACAGGACATCAAGTGCCCCCTTCAGTGGGTGCTGTCTGTGTCATTGCCCTGAGTCAGCTGCTGTCACTTAACAAAGTTCCCCTTTGTCACGAGGTGTGTTCATCTGCCTCTGCCCTCAGGACACAGACATGCTCAGCCAACCCGGGCTGGTCCATGGATGCTGGAAACCAAACTCAGGGCCTCATTCTTGGAGAACAGAGCCCTTTCCCCAGCATGACTTATGGAGGCAAAATGTAATGTTTTTTAATTTCCTTATGGTACTAATGAGTTGGCTCAGCAGTTAATAATGCTTGCTGCTCCTGCGAAGGCCTGAGTTTGGTTCTCTGAACCCTTGTGGTAACGGCAACTGACAACCACCCACAACTCTACTTCCATGAGATCCAGTGACATCTGACCTCTGTAGCCAACAGGCACACATGGAGCATAAATTTAGGCAAAATATCCACATAAATTAAACAGACCATTTTCTTCAGTGTGATTTTTTTTTACTTTAGTGTCCCTATTTTATAAAATACAGCACAGTTTCTTTTTAAAAAATGTTAACAATCAGTGTTCCTTTAATAATAAGAATGGTGAAATTTAAATTGATACCTGAAGTTATAGGTAAATAAATGTCTTTAAGGTCTACGCTTATATATACATGCATATACATGTGTATGTGTCTATTCATATGTGTATATATATGAAATAATGTATATCTATGTGTGTATATATATGATATATATATATGCCATACATATATATGAAAGCCAGGAATAAAAGGTCAAACAAAAATGAGTTGCAGAAAAACCTGTCACTGGCTATGATATTTACATATAGGAAGAATTAGCTATAGTTAGTTTTGTTGGCATGAGACATAAAAAATAATAAAGATCAGTCCTAGCACAGAAATTTATGAGTATCTTGTGAAGTAAATGAGTTATGTTTTCTTCAGAACTAAATACTGATAAAGAATTGAGTTAAAATTGGGAGCAAATCCTTTTTAAGTTGACAGATAATGTGTGACCCAGCCTTACACACAAAAGAAAGAAATACATCTTTCAAAAATGTTTTTTTGAAGAGCTACTTAATAACAAAGACAAGATAGAAACTTATTTTTAACATTTTTCCACTGATCCAAAATTAAAATCATCGAAAGTAAGAATGTTATCTTAGTTCCTAGAATTCTCTATGTCATGTTTTTCCATCTTGTAACTTTTGATAACAGTTTTTAACTTTATTTTTCATTTGCTTAAGTCCTTCAACTCTATCTAAAATTTAACAAAGTACCAGGAATCCTTACTTAGTAACTGTTCTCTCCTTTTGATATCACTGTGAGATGAGGAGTTCATTCTCTTTAGCATTTACTCTTCTAGACTTTTCTACTGTCATAGCTTCCCCTCTCTTTCCTTCAGAGTCCTTGCTTAGCTCTGGTTGAATAAATATATATCTCTAGTTGAATAGGGTTTTTTTTTTTGCCTTCAAAGTTAGTGTACTTTCAAAACCACCAACTCGGTACCCCTTTTTAAAAACCTATTTCACATGACATTTTTGCAACTTTTGACTGCTTTTATGAACAGTTTCTTCTCTTGCCTTCTGTGGAATTCGCCAGTGTTGTGGATTCAAGTCTCTGAGAACCTGTGTCTCTCCCTTAGCCACACCTCTCCCTACCTTTGCATGTTCACTGAGCTGTCCTCTGGACCTTTAGCATCTCCCCTCCTTATACTATCAGCTGGTGTGCTTCTGCCTCCTCGTATTTCCAGGGCCCTTCTTGTTCAAATACTTCTCAACTTATCCTTTCAGCCTGAACTAGTGCCCTAAGCATTTGTCTTGAGAGTTCAGGAGCCGACATCAGTTCCAGAGTTGATTACTTCCTATCTCCCACTCCTTTAGCGAATGCTTTGTCCTCTAGAGACACGGGGGCTTCCCTCTGGCACCATGCAATGTGGACAAGCCACACTACGCTTCTCTACGGTGTGCTGGCCTCCTGCTTTTGTGCCATTATTTACAACACTCTCTTCCCTGTGTGTTCTCTTTCTCACCCACGATGCAAGTCACACGTTCACACAAGCTTTGAGCTCCTCAAGTCTCCCAGCAGTAGAATCTCTTAGTGTCTTTCCTCTGACTGTTTCTTGGAGGAAACTTAGACTGAGACTCTAAGTGTCTCAGTCACTGACTTCTCTGTAGAATGCTCTGTACAATGACTCTCTGGTCCTTTTGTTTTCTCTCACTGCAGAGCCACAACCACCACCAGCGCAAATGGAGTCTACACACCTTAGGGAAAGATGCTCTTCTGCATAGATTGTTAGAAATAAACATTTGCTTCAAGTAGGCTGACTACAGGGAACTGTTTGAGAGGAGAAAAACAAACCAAATTATTGTTTGTCCCCTTCAGTTTCAGCCCCCTTGTGCAGGAATGTGGAGCAGAGACACCAGCTCAGCCCCCACCCATTCCCTTGGGACCTGACATCAAGTAGGTGCACGGGAGGTATTAGCTGCAGGAACCGGTGCATTTGCACCAAGATGTTTGTAGTTGAAATTAGCTGAATCAAGAAATGTTTGATGGCCAGTTATTCAAGGGAGAACAGAAAAGAAATTAGGTTATATCTCTAAGGATAATAAAGTACTAGCTGTTATAAAAATTGCAATGCTTATAAGATATGTCATAATAAAAACATTTTAAAATAATAACTCATATAACTGTGTCCTTAAGTTAACAATGAATGAAAACAATGACACTTCTTATTAAAATATGAAGATACTCAATGTAGTTTTCTGGTAGTGCAGTATATGTGTGCTTTGTGTGTTTGTACAGGCTTCTGTGACATACATGTGCATACTAGTGCACATGCATGTCTACGCACATATGTGTGTGGACCAGAGGCCAAAATCAAGCGCTTCTCTCTACTGCTCTCCACCTTCTTTTTGTTTGTTTGTTTGTTTGTTTGGTTGGTTTGGTTTTTGAGACAAGGATTCTTTCTCATCAACTCCGTTAGGATGGTTTGCCCCTGAGCTATGGGATCCACCTCTCTCTTCCAGTCCCCTACCCCAGAGTCACACCGCCAAAGCTCAGATCCTCAGGCACTGAACCAACCAAGCCACCTTCTCAGCCCAGGTTCTGTCCTTCCTATTTATCTATAGATCGACCGGCCTACCTACCTGTATGATGAGAGAACACAGATGCCATCTGGGAAAATGCATCCAGTAGAATAGATGACACTGGAAGTTATCACCTGAGAATGGCCAAAGGAAACAGTTGTAAACTTTGAGCACTACCCGGAATGGTGGTCTAGCAGCTCAGGAGTCTGAGACCAGAGGATTGCCTCATAGCTTACGGTCAGCTGGGCAGCGTAGGATGGCCACAGCTCAAAGGATCGTACAGAAGGAAGAGGAGGGAAGGGACCATGGAAGATGAGAGAATATGTAATGATATGAATCACAATTTCATTTTATTTTCATTAAATAGTTTTACAGTCATGGTAGAGAAAGGAGGAATTTTTCTAATAATTTAAGGAAGTACTTCTGAACTCAAAAATATAGAGATAGACTAATTTTAAATAATTGTAAGTGTTCGACCAAGGAGTATTCCCAATTCTTTACTGATTCAGCCTTTTCAAAGGTCTCTCTTTAAAGAGGGTTTTATGATGTCCGAGATCTAATGCTGGCACTAGACTCTATGATCCCTCCAGGAGCCTTTGATTGAGTCTTCAGAGACCAAATACTGGTACTCCATCCCCGAGTCTTCTGGTAGAACCTATGCAGTCGGCGTTCTCAGTCTCAGGTCTCAGCTCTGGGCAGCTCGTTTGATAAGAATGAACATTTCAAGCTGTAATTTTGTTCTAGTGCATCCAGGCTTTATCCCGGGATTTCAGCCTACGGAGCTTTAAATTATCTAGTTGCCAGGCTTATTCCTGCCTCCGGGTGCATGACTCCACCCATCCCCTTTATTGGCTCCACCCATCCCCTTTATTGGCTCCACCCATTCCCTTTATTGGCTCCACCCATCCCCTTTATTGGCTCCACCCATCCCCTTTATTGGCTCCACCCATCCCCTTTATTGGCTCCACCTATCCCCTTTATTGGCTCCACCCATCCCCTTTACGCCCACATCACTCGTTGTGGGTTTGTTTTCATCATTGGGGCTCAGCTCATCTCCCTAAATTTTCACCTAAACTTTCTAGATCATCATTATCTGTTTTGTGTGTTTTCCCTCGTCACACACTACTCGATGACACGGTCATTTGTTTATGTCTTGCCCCATGGAATCAGAAATGAAAGGGTCATGGGAGCAAAGGCATCCCTGCTCCAGCTCCCCTGCAGAGTGCAAGGTCAGCCACACAGCAGCTGCAAAATAGGTTTTAAGGGGATGATCAGCCCAATGACGTAAGTCTTAAACTTCAAGCTTCTATCATAACCAAAATCAAAGACTTACTATGAGAAATTTTCCACATACTTCAGAGAGGTTTTCTTCGATGCTTGACATTATCAGGGTGTCTGGACACGCTAAAAGTTGACACCAAGGATGTGTTCTTGTTTTCTTTTATTTTTGAGAGCCTAATATGATTAGACATCATTTCTCCTCCCCTTTATCTCTTTAGACCTTTCTATATACCCCCACTAGGTCTCTCTTACATTTATGTCCTCTTTTTCATTCATTATTATTACATGTATACATAAATCTATATATGTGTATTCCTAAATATAGCCTGTCTGGTCTGTAATGTTACTCATGTGTTTTCAGAGCTGACCATTTAATATTAGGTAACCAATTAATGTGCTTTTGGCCTCTGCCCTACACAAAGAAACCACAGCAACTAAGGGATGTTGCACGTGGGAGAAATAGTTTTCACCAAAGAAAAAAAATAACTTTTTTTCTATAGATGTTTTAGTGCATTGAAATTTTACATACATCTTAGCTGTTGGGAAAGGAATTTCAGAAACTCTGGGAGTCACATGTGCCCCTTAGTTGATCTCACGTGAATAATAAACTATTCTGAGACCATTGAGCATTTTTCCTGTCATGAGACTCAAGACTTGAACCCTTAAAGATTTGTCACTAATGACCATAATCAAGACAGATTCTTTGACCAAAGAAACTTCACTACTTAGTTAAATATTTTTCCCCAGCCTCAGGGCATGCACTTTATGGTATACACACATACATATCCCCCTATACTAATGCATTGTATTATTTTAATATAACCTGTTCATATTTAGGACATCCGATAATATTAAAATCTTAAATAAAATAAATAAATAAATAATTTAATTTAATTTTAAAATTAAAATAAATAAATAAATAATAAAAATCTTAAATCAAGCTTCTATCATAACTAAAGTGAAAGAATTACTATGAAAAATTCAGTTTTCCATATGCTTTGGAGAGATTTTCTTCACTGCTTGATCCCGTTGGGCTGTCCTGACATTACAGTGGGTTTTTCTCTTTGTAGCCCTGCCAGCGTTCTTACACAGCCAACAAACAGCATCATCGCCGTCTCCCGACACCGGTGATAATTAGCATTCCCTAAACACTCTAATAAATGATTGCCACTGCGTTTGCTTAGATGGTCATTTGGGCCATAGTGAAGTAAAGCTTATTAAATAGTGAATAAACCAACATTTAAGTTCCACATGTTTAAAAAGAAACAGGTAGTTCAGTGGATCTTTTTTTTTTTTTTTTTTTTTTTTTGTAAAAAAAAAGGGAACTTAATGCAGACCCAAGATGTTTTGTTCTTCTTTTTTCCACGCTAGTTCTAAGCTAGACTCCAAGGTCTCACACTCTAAGAATGAAATCTCTACCCAACAACTGCCAAGACTGCAGTTAACATTGGCTTATAGGACGGAGAAGATAGCTTAGTGGTGACTTTGGATGCTCATCACACATATCCAGGCTGGGTGCAGCTCACACCAGTAGCCCTAGAGCTGTGGGCAGAGGCAGGGTGATCCCAGAAGCTTTCCCAGCCAGCTGGCCTCCCTGAACCCTTCCGCTTTGTTCAGGAAGAAACCCTGCCTCAAAAGTAAGAGGGGAGGCAATAGCACAGTAGCACCTCACTCATGATGACCCCCGGCCTCGCTGCATGATCACAGACTCGTACACTAGACATTAACAGCTTGTGTCTTTGCACGTGACACCGGGGACAAGACAGTGGGAAGTCACCCGTGCCTTGCCAGGCGATGATGCTCGGAGGTTAGCTAACCCCACTGGTGCTTTGTTCACTGGGTGCCTTGCCCCGCTGCCCTCCCTGCCCTCCACAGATCCTGCTGCCGGGCCATCTGTCCAATGTACTACCCACAAAGTTCCTCCTCTTCCCAAAGAGGTGCACATGATACAGTATGTGTTCACATTGGAAAACAGCTTATTTATTGTGCTGCTATTGTAAGCGGTAATTCTGAGATGAACGCTTAGCTGTATTCTGTTAACTTATCAACTGATATATTTGAATTAATGTACTCTTAAATCTTTTCATAGCATGGACGTCTTTGGACAATACGTGCACATACTTTGTGGGGAAGACATGACTTTTCTCCAGTAATACTCGATTTGACTTTTAATTCTGTTTTCCGATGCATCTTAACAACTATGATTTTATTGTAAAACTGATCATTTCCATTGACAATTTTATATTTCATACCTTAAAGCTATAAAATATGTAAAGTTGGTATTTCTAAAACCAAAACTTGGAAAACACAAAGTCCTATTTAAGAATATGGAAACTTTGCCTGGGTCTGCAGGAGCACACAATTAATCATCACAGTTTAATAACACCGCAGGATAGCTAGAAAGCCATGGTCTCTAATTCATGGAGTGAACATAGGTTCAGTGCTTCGCATTTATGTAAAGAAAACTTATTTTTGGCCCTTGCTTGCTCTTTTCTTATGCCTCTTCTAGCTTATTTTATTTTATTGTTGTTACTGCTGATTCTTTTTGTTTATTCTGGAAAAACCAGAATAGAAAAAAAAAATGAACATTAAAAATATTGCTTGAAAAAAAGCAATATTTTTAGTATAATGGTATTATATACATATGTGTTTCCCATATTTTCTTATGCATGAATATTTTGCCATGTATTTATGTTTTCTACCAAAATAACCACCCTGTACAAATATTTCTGCTTATCTATATAGTTCTGTTATTTCTTGTTATGTACCTAATTGGTTCATCAGCTCATGAATCTAGACTTTCCACATTGACTGGTTTAGCTGCTTCCGGTTTCATTTCCTGTTGCTGTAAGAAGAATGTCCTGACAAAAGCCGCTCAGGAGTGAAAGGCTTCCTCTTAGCTCACAGTTCTTAGCTGTAGTCCCTCATAGTGAAGAGGTCAAGGGAAAGGACCCCAGCAGCTAGTCAAGACAAGGGGAGGAGGGGAAGAGAGAGAGGAAGGGAGAGAGGGGAAGGAGGAAAGAGGGGGAGAGAGGGGGAGAGAGGGAGGGAGAGAGGAAGGGGGAGAGAGAGAAGGAGAGGAATCCATGTGTGTTGTACCAGCTTGCTCTTCTTTCTACTTAAGAAAGTGTCTAGGACCCAGACACAGACTACGTACCACTTTAGTGAGGTCCTTCTTTGTTACTATGGTCTGGACAGTCCCCATAGACATACCGCAGACCAGGCTGATCCAGGTAACCCTGGTTGACACTGCCTTCCTTAAATTTGCTTGTCTTCTACAGTAGGTTAAATCCCTGTATAATATGTCTGCCAGCAAACAGAAGCTACAAATACCTGCTTTCCACCTGCCCAGAAAGCATATATTTATGTCAATAGACATTTATTAACATATACACCTTCAAAAGTATTTTTTGTTATGGACCAACTAGGCATTAGTAGATTTGTTTCTTTGTATTTCTTTGTTCCCGTTAGGCGTTTTTTACATTGTTAAATTTGTAATATAATTACAGCTAAAGCTGTACTTCTTGTTGAGTTTTACCTTAGCTTAAATCCTGAAAGTTGGGTTTTTAAGCTAAAGAGTATGCTTTTAAAAACTTTTTAACGCATGTTGCCAAATTTCTCTCCAAAAAATATCACTGGGCCAGATACAGTGTGTATATACCTGTAAATATAAATAATAAATATAAATATACCTCTGAGCCAGATACAGTGTATATAGACCTGTAAATATCAGGTTAAGCCAGTGCTATGTCACTAAGACATTGTTGCAAAAACAAAGAAACAAACGTAGAAAAGCCATAAGAACAGGCAAACTACTAGAAAACAAAGGAAAGTCTCACTGTTGTAAACACAGTGGTGTTGAAGTTTATCACACTTCAGACCCTTAGGAACTGATTCTCTGGTGTAATTTCTAGCGCGACAAGACTGTTTTTCTAACCACAGTGACAGTTCAGGAGAGTTCCCAAGCGAAGTATTTGTGTGATTGGTTTAGTTTAGGTGATCCCTAGAGAGGGAAGGACAGGAATCCTACCCTCAACCTCCTCCTGCAGACGTCAGTGGTTGGAACTGCCGTCCTCTCAGCCCTGGGGTTAGTATGAGATGAAAAGCACATTCATGTCATAAAACTGTCAATTCACTCCCAACTGTAGACACCCAAAGACATTAAGGTGAATGCACCTATCTGTATAACCATAGTTAACATCACAATATTTATCTGTTCATCTACAAATTGCTTTAATAGTTTACGTTATCATTTTTATCGTGATTATGTACTTTGTATCAACTATTCAAATTAAGAAGAAAAATAAGATAGTAGAAAGTATTGTGTATGCCTGACTTGCTTTGATGTAGTAGTTCAGGTAGTCCTTTAGTAAGGCATGCATGCGGCTGCACACCCCGTCACACACCCCGTCAGCTGTCACACTGTTGGTGTGGATGTGGGACAGAGGCCTTTATCTTAACAAAGCTGTCAGCTTCCGGGAGCGGGAGTTCTTTTTCTCCTGCAAGCATGCTCCTAAACTCAGATGCTAAACCTTTGATCTTATTTACCCGGAATCCATGAGCTATCCAGAAAGATGTATCATAGATCCAGATAAACTACAGGAAAAGGCTTCACACAGCTTTACTGAATAATATATTTTTAAGGGCTTTAATCTCTCCATATTCCCAAATATTATCATTTTCATTCATCAGCTTTTTCTAACAACTTATTTAAAATAAATATTACTGTTTTATAAATGATAAACCTAAGGCTCAGAGGAGAAGCAGTCATTCTTCATAATGTGTCTGAGAGGTCGCAGCACAGCCAGGATTCAACTGTAACTGCCTCCCACAGGGCTTTCTTCTATTTTCTCTTACTTATTAAGAGAACAAATTTAAACATTGTTTGTGTAGGGTACTGTAAAAATAGAAACACTGGTTTTCCTCTCTGTCTCCTTTCTCATTAAAATTCATATGAGGGATAAAATAGTTCAATGTAGTTTTCAATTTTCACACTCTTTTTAAATACTTGGAGATAGTTTTGTCTATTGGGTTTTTATTCTTTTTTTTTTTTTTTTTTTATGTGCTGAACGGTCCCATTAACAGGGCCAAAATAAAGCACAAACGCCGGCTCTCCAATACCAAGCCAAAATGATATCAAAATGATACCGCCTACCTAAGTGGCCTAACCCCTGCACAGGCTGTGTCCTTCCACAGCCTCAGATTTACGAGGCGCTGGGGAGCATGCGCGCAGACGTTTCTTGCCTACCGCTGCCAGGGACTGGGCAACCCCAGAGGCCTTGTCTTCCATGACCCTCTGCGGTGTTAGTTTTGCAGATCGTCTTTTCTGCTCCCGTTTCAGCGGTTCGTTAACTGCTTTCTGACTCTGTGCGAGCATATGAGGGAAGTCTACTTCTGAAAACTTGAACTAAGACAATTATTCCACACTTAAGCAAAGAGAAACGACTTTTTAATGCTTAAATCTAAAGAAAGTAGCCCTCTTAGAAAATTTAACCATTATCAAATAAGCCTTCTTAGAGTACGCGCGGCCTTGATGTAAGGCACACCCCTAAGTAAGCCACTGCCACACGCGTAGACATTTTGAGTCTGACCAGTATCCTCTGTGTAGTGAACTAGAGGCTGGCCTAGAACCTACAGAGATCATCCTGCCTCCTGGATGCTGGGACTGAACGTAGGCGTGACCACGCCTGGGGAGTCTGACATCCTGGATAGCAGCCTGTGTGTTACAGTTGTCTGGATAAGCAATAAGACATATTTAAGATTATAACACTTGAAAACCTTTAAGTCCCTAAAAAGCATTCCAAAAATGATAACGTTTGATTGTTGTGTTCCTGATGCTGCTTCTAAAATTCCTCTTCTGTCTTTTCCCTTGTCCCTCTCATCTTCACTTGTAACGGTCCACCGGCTGACAGTGTCTTTACATCCAAAATGCAAAACAGACAGATGGGCGTGTCAGGGAAGAGCGTGACCAAAAGCAGGAGCATCAGTGGAGACGTGTGTTCACTGGACAAGAACGACGGTAGCCAGTCCGACACCGCGGTGGGCGCCCTGGGTACCAGTGGCAAGAAGCGGCGATCTAGCATTGGGGCCAAAATGGTAGCTATAGTTGGTCTCTCACGGAAAAGTCGCAGTACCTCTCAACTCAGCCAAACCGGTAGGAATCTTTATGTTACTCTTGACTTCCTGTTTGACTTGTTACAACACACATTTTTTTTTCATGTCCTTTTATCACAGTAGTGTGTGGATGGTGACATCGTCCAGAGGAAAAGGACAGTTTTACTAGTTCATCCCTCTGAAATGTAACGATGATCGATGATCGTGGGTTTTTTTGCAGAGACCAAACAGCCTGCTTCAAAGTGAACTTTGGCCACTGTTGAAAATGCCTGTCTTTGCTCCCCAGGGGACAGGCCCTGGCCACTAATTGCTGCTGCTGCTGCTGCTGCTGCCACTGCCTGGGCGGCAGCTTTGATCTACAGGCTTTCCGCTTTCCCCCAGGTTCCTCACCAGGGAACTTATGTAGTTTTCATTCCCAGCAATTTGCAATGGAGATGACACGTCATATTTTGTGTTTATTGCTGACAACCTAACTTTCTTTTCAGCTTGTAAGCAGCATTTACCAGTACTATGAATTTCCTCACTGAGTCTTCTTTTCCTTGTGAAAACTCCAAGCTCCAGCATTCTTCAGCTGCTGGGATGGAAAAGTTTTGTTTTGTTTTGCTTTGCTTTCTGCTGACAGTGAAGATATTCGAGACTTTGCTACTTTAAAATTTGGTTTCTAATTACATCTTCAAAAATAAATTATATACAACACTCCTACTCAGAAAAGCCACTGTTAGCAATTAAGAAATTTGTGAGTCAAAGCAATGTCTTTTTTCCAAATAGCTGTTGCTAATTAAACATTAAAACCTTGGTATCTTGAAAATAATAGCATATCTTCTACTTAAACAAACACTCGTAATATGGTGTTCTTTTATAGCAAAATAAATTATAGGCAACTGGATTAAATCTAATTTCTGTTTGAATGCTAGGGGTATTTTTAATTGGAAATCAGAGTATATATCTACAACACAAAATAATTTAAGCTTGTATTAACTCATGGACCCGGCAAATCTTGGTTTTGGAAACCATACTTTTCAAACCATATTGAAGTAATTATTTGATAATATTCTTTAAATTCTGGTTACAATAATCTGTATTGATGTAGATTTTGTTATTGTAAACTCTTGTTTAGTGTTTTAAAATGCTATTTCTAATTTTTATATAGAAACATAATTTTAGTTCACAGATATGCAGATTATCCTCAATTATTTCAAAATAGCTAATACTTACACATAATTACATGTTGTCTTGGCATAACTGATGTTGGGAATTTGACTGACAGATTTTTTTTATACTTTCTAACAAAACTTTATTGCAATTCCTTATTGAAAACGTGCAAACATCTGTACATCTGAAGTTGCTTTAAAATAGCCTATGTTTTAAAAATAATTAGAAATGCACAAAAGGCATTAGTGAAGAAAAGCAGTTCTCTGGCTGTAGAGCTGGGTTAGGACAGAAGCTAAGCAGTCCTTGTTCTGCAGAGAACCAGAGCAGCAGTGTGCTGGACACTGGAACAGGCCTTCAAGGCTGAAAATGCTGTGCTTAACCCAGTGGAAACGCTAAGCAGTGCATACACGTTTTGAAATATCACATTCAGTTAATGTGAAGTTTTTATTGTTACGTGTGTCAGTAAAAACACTGCTCTTGAATTTCAAAGTGAAAAATAAGACTAAAACTTAGATAATATCTGTTACTAATCTGTATAGTAAATTTCACTTAATGAAAATATTGGCAAATGTTGAGCACGTATATATCAGACGTATCAGACAAGCAAAAGTCATTCATTCTAGCGAAATAGTTCATACCCTGCTCCCAGAGTCTAGGTCAATGGCTGAGCACTCACACACTGACACTGTAGACATGGGGAAATGAGGAGGCGACTCAAAGCTGCCCCCTCCAGGTTCCTTATATGCCTCCCTTACAGACAGAGCACCGTGCTCTTGATACTTAGGCACGGGAGAAGTGTGGAGGGAGACAGAGTCTGATTCAGAACAGCGTGAATTGGTATCTGGGCGATCCCCAATGCAGATACCCCAAACATACTCAACTGACCCGTCTACTTCTTGACAGAAATATGAGAGCTACAGAGTTCAGACTGTGCTCAAAACTGAAGTCATGTAAGAACCCAACAGAGCAGTAAACATGGGCTCTTTACAGGATTGAGTTTTAGGGTTGGGTTCTGGAAGGAGGTTGCACAGTGGAGATGTGCTTTCTGTGCGTGGTCGGAGATTTTTATCTTTGTAAACGCTGTGATGTTGGGGAACTCAGATTTTTTAAATGTTCTCTGCTACGTAGCCCTTTTCTCTGTTAGAGAGCAGAAAATAAGGCGTCTTTTTCATTAATTTATTCAGAAGTACTGTGTTGTAAAACTTGTTATTATGTTTAACATTGTCAATTATTCCTAAGCACCAACGTAGTAGTTTTGACCTAGTAACAGCAGAGTTTAGATCACGTATGTTCAACCATAGAAAAGCTGAATTTGTAATAGCTAATACACACACATGCATGTAAGTGTGTGTGTGTGTGTGTGTGTGTGTGTGTGTAAAACGGGTCCTCCTTTAACTTATCATCCTTTCCTAATAACAAGTTTAGTCCCATTAGTGTTGACTAAGTGTTCATGGGTGCGCAACTCTTCACTGGATCATAGATCCTAACAGTGGCCACGCTCACCAAAGAAAGTCGCTCTTTCTTCTAAGGTAGGGGTCGGTTAATGGACATCAAATGTTTCCTCAACACCGTCTCATCTAGTCCTGTCTTATTGTTACTGCTTATGCAGAGAATAAAACTCTTTAAAGTTGTCTGGTTGGTCGCGGCTCACACCTACACTCAGGAGGCAGCGGCAGGCAGATCTCTGTAGTTTGAGGCCAGCCTGGTTTACAAAGCGAGTTCCAGGACATCGAGGGCTACCCAGAGAAACCCAGTCTTGAAAAATCAAAACAAACGGAAGTCTTAAAAGCTGTCGTTAAGGAAATGTCACTTGTGTCCAAAAGTGCACATCGTTTTCTCTTTTCCCTTTCTATAGGGCAGGTTCTAAGTCAGTCATTTGCTAGAGTGTCATTTTATCTGTTTTCCTGTCACAGACTGAGTCCCTCGGAATCTGAGATTCTTATCTGTATTTCACATACATACTTTTATGACATCTGAGAAAGACGTTTCGCAACTAATGTTAACATATTTCGGATTCCATGAGGTAGAAAATAGGTACCAACATAGGAATGAACATGGGGGTCTTTCTGACTACTATTAATGTCAGTGGTAAAGGGGGTGGAAAAGAGAGATTCAAAACACGATGATGCCATTTTATGTCACTTTCTTGGTGACATTGCCAGAAGAAATGAGTCAACTCTTCACAGTTTACATGGTTTTACCAGAGAACACATTCTGTTACCAAGACTTAGACTTTCTCTAACACGTCTACTAGTTATAAAAACACACAATTAATCATAGCAGTAATTTACTGTTTATTTTTTAACATCCTTAAATTTCTAAATCTAAACACCCTTTCACACATCAAAAGCCTCAGGGCACACAGCCCGACTCTAATGTTCGTCCTCTTGAGGCAACTCTGCTGTGTGCTTTGTAATTAGTTCTTTTCATATCAGCAGAGAAAAACTTCTTTCAAAGTAAAAGTTCCTCCTCGGGGTATGACTTTTAATATAGGCTTAACTTAATTTAATTGGTTACAAACTTAAGGTATAAATAGCCAAAAGCAACCGTTGATGGGAATATTCAGTAGTTGCCTAGTAACCGTAATGAATGTAAAGAAAGACACCATAAAGCACAGTTTCCGATCCAAGAGACAATATAAAGGAAAGAGATCTCCTAATTTAAGGTTTTCTGAGTATCTGGCTCTCAACAGAAATGCAGTTCTGAGGTCAAGGCCGTGTGAAATAAAAACCTCATACACTTTAGTAGGCGCACAGAGATGCTGTGCCCTTTATTCCTTTATTCTTCAGAGTTCTGCTTTGGCTGAGGACTGGGAAGACTTGCTCAGACATCTGCAGTTGTTGCAGGGCGTTAACAGATTTTAAACAAATAGCGCATCCGTGAGCAGGGATGATCAGGGACTGCACTGTGCGGACGGGAACGGACTGTGGGCTCTTCATCCCCGAGGCCTTGGATTCTGTTTGCGCCACCGACCGCGTAGAAGAACCAACAGCAGCACAGCCTCTGTGCAGTTCTGAGTGAACATCCTTGTAACGTCCTATTTCAGGATGAACAGGGTTTTCTCGTTAAAACCTTCTACTTTGTAAATTTTAAAATGGCTGGATGAATAATTTCATTCTAAGATAAGTGGGATTTTTTTTTTTAAATCGGAAACGTTACTAGTTTGTAGGGTTTTACAATTATTCAGTGAGTATCTACTGAGGTCCAGTATTTAACAATGTGATGTGTGTTCACTTGGGTCCTCTTTGTTTGATGTGTGTGTTCCAGTGGGGCAGACGCTCTGTAACAAACAAAGTGTAATTAGTCAAAATTCCAAAGCTTGCTCTGAAGAGTGCATTACAGAGGACACTCGCGTGTGCCCCCTATTTCTACGATCAAAGGCAAATAACTTTTGGATTTTAATTTGTATGCGGTGAGGGAACAAAACAACCAACTGCAGTTTACTCAAGATATGTGTTGTGGATTAAAACATTGGCAAAGTAGCATCTGGCGTGCTTTACTTTAGCATTTGAGTTGGGAAGTAAACGAATGATGTAATTTGGGTATTTTTAATCCCAAGAGTAACTTTGTTTTTGTTTGTGTTGTCTGATATATGCAAAATTCTTTTTTTTTTTTTTACTGGCAGCTTTATACTTGCTTAGAAAAATCAAAATATAGTGAGAGCTCATAAGGAGGATAAGGGACGGAGAGCGGTTTTGCTAAGGAAAGTGCCAAGCTTTGGAGACACAAACAGCTCCACAGAGTGCCTCCAAGAGCACAGAGAACAGACAGAGGTGTTTACTACAACACCTTTCACCTAAATCTGGTGCTGAAGGTAGGGGACGGGGCGCAGACCTCCTGTCTCTCCATTAGGGGTCCCTGACCCTGGAAGTATTCCTGTCCCTGTTCCCCTGGTTTGTTTTGTTCTGGGAATAATGGGAGGGGACTCCAGCAGACTGAGCTCTTTCTCCTTGTCCCAGTCCGTTGTGAAATATCTTATTGAAAGTCTAGTCTGACAAAATTCCACTTCAGCGTGTTAAAACAGATTTAACGCAAAGAGAGTATGTAAGAATTGATCTCAAATATAACATTCATTTGATTTCTTTCACTTGGAAAATTTTCCTCACAAAGATAATAAAATTATATTAAACAAATTAAAAGATCTCTCCTTAAAAAAAATCAAAATTCTCGATTTTATAAGCCATGAGAAAGATGCCATGAGTATTCAGTCTGGCCTCCTTCCTTAGATGCTCACTAAGCCTGTCTCTTCTGGTGTCATAACGTGCTGACTCAGGAGAATATGGAGACCTTTGAGTGGATACAGCCTTATGTATCAACACCACCACCACCATCTTCACCACCACCACTACCACCACCACCACCACCACCACCACCATCTTCACCACCACCACCATCACCACCACCACCACCACCACCACCATCTTCACCACCACCACCACCATCACCACCACCACCACCATCACCACCACCACCACCACCATCACCATCTTCACCACCACCACTACCACCACCACCACCACCACCATCACCACCACCACCATCTTCACCACCATCACCACCATCACCACCACCACCACCACCACCACTACCACCACCACCACCACCACCACCATCATCACCACCACCACCACCATCACCACCACCACCACCATCACCAACACCACCACCACCACCACCATCTTCACCACCACCACCACCACCACCACCACCACCATCATCACCACCACCACCACCATCACCACCACCACCACCATCACCAACACCACCACCACCACCACCACCACCATCTTCACCACCACCACCACCACTATCACCACCACCACCACCACCAGGTCATTGCCAATCAGTACTGGCCACGCCTTAGAGCAAACAATTAAACTCTTTCAGACTCTAATCCTATTGCAGATAGACAGACATAGAGACAGACAGACCGACAAGATAGATAGTGAGTGCTGTGTACGCATAGACGTGCATATGTAATAGTTCACAACTCTAATGAATAAGCCTTTGCATAATGAAGAAATATACGAGTGCTGGATAGTATCTTTTCTTTTTGAAGAAAAATGATATGTTAGTGATTGAATGTACGTTATGGGGTTTCCACATAGATTTCTCAGTATTTTTGTTTTCATATACTTTTGAACTTAAATCTTTTTATAAGAGTGCTACTTCAGAGACATAAATAGACACATATCAGTCTTTCCAGAATGTCAGAATGTATTGAATAACCACAGATTACAAAATACAGTAGTTTCATTATCATTTTTTAAAAATTGTCTGCTTCCCTTGATATCCCACCTAGGCAAACACAGTTCTTTTACTCCAATCTTAATTACTAATATTAACTCCCATATCACATATTATTTTCATTGGATATTTTCTTTACTTACATTTCAAATGTTATCCCCTTTCCTGGTTTCCCCTCTGGAATCCCCCAATCCCTTCCTCTCCCCCCTCCTGCCTCTATGAGAGCGTCCTCCTCCCACCCACCGTGGCATTCCCCTACACTGGGGTACTGAGCCTTCAGAGGTCCAAAGACCTCTCCTCTCATTGATGCCTGACAAGGCCATCCTCTGCTACATATGCTGCTGGAACCATGCGTCCCTCCATGTGTGCTCTTTGGTTGGTGGGTTAGTCTCTGGGAAACATATATAATAGTAAATATATCTATCTGTATTGTGTAAATGTTCAGAATGGCTTCAAAGACTTTAGAGGCCGCAGTAGAGTTCAAGGATGCCTGGGAAACAGGAAACCCATAGAAATGCAAAACGAGTCAGAACCAAGGGGATGTGAGAGGAGAAGACATCTGCTGGAGTCCCAGGTGCAGAGTCACAGTTGACTTCCAGAGTAAGATGGGGTAGAAGCTAAAGAGGTAAAGGGAGGGACCATGGGAGGCCAACAGGCAGCAAGTCCAGGTAGTCACACGAGTGGATAGACAGTGGTAGTTCACACAGAACACATCGGCAGTTGTAATGTCTCTGAAGGACCTGGGACTCTCCGGAGTTCTCTGCCTCCTGGTCATGGTGTTCTCCACGATGTCGTTTTGAGGACCAGATGAGAGAGTTGCTCCTTCTTCAGGCTGGTGTGTCTGCATCCCTGTTCTTCTGAGGAGTTAGATACACCCATGGGTCTCTACAGTTCCAGTGTACCTTAATTAATGTGCAGGGTAGCATGCTTTCTACCTTAGGTAGAACTTGTTCTCCAGTCTGTGCCTTCTGGGTCACAGGTGCTGTCACACAAATGGCTTCTTCATTTGTGCACCACAGTCCGTTCCCCAAGTATGAGTCAAATTCACCTGTGCAATGGAGTCTCTCAGGGCAAGGTACCCTATGAAGCTACTGTGTAACCTAGAGTAGACCTTCATCTCTTATCTGGAGGGCAAAACAACAGTTTCTAGCAGTGTTCTTTTGCCATTATCCAACTCTAAAACTTTCATCGGCCTTAACCTGATGCTTATTTGACAGACATGTAGGAAAGCGGTTCGCTCAACAAGTGTGCTCAATATGGGAAGCCAGCATAGAAATGAATACAGTTTACTTCTACAAGTAAATATGTTTCACTGTGATGTATTCATATTAACAACACATTGTCTCTGCTTCTAAATGAGATAACTACATTTTTATAACCTGATTTACTTTCCTCAGTTTAATGAAGCAGACGGTAAGAACACTGTGTATTCAAAACTGAAGCAAAACAAAACAAACACAAAAAAAAAAGGAAAGAAAAACCAAGACTTTCTCACAATATCACAGTAACATTTATACTAAAACACATAGGCTAGTTTATTGTTTAATGATGTCTTAAAGTAGGAAAGTTTCTTCTTTTTAAATTTACTATTTATATCCTAAGTAGGGACTACATGAAGAGAAAGCACATTGTGGTGGTTGGAATGAAGGTGGCCCCTCTCGGCCCGGTGAATTTGAGTGTTTGGTTCCCATTTAGTGGAACTGTTTAGGAAGGATTACAAGGTGTGCCCTTGATGGAGGTGTGTCACTTTGAGGTTTCAAAAGCTCAAACCATTCCCAGTAAGCGCTCTCTCTCTCTCTCTTTCTCTCTCTCTCTCTCTCTCTCTCTCTCTCTCTCTCTCTCTCTCTCTCTCTCTCTCTCTCTCTTTCTCTCTCTCTCTGTCCCTCCCTCCCTCCTTCCCTCCCTCCCTCTTCCTCTGTCAGTTTCTGTATCTGTTTATCCCTCTGTCTCTATGTCTCTCTCTGCTTTCTTTTTTGGGATCAAATGTAATCTTTCAGCTACCGGATTTTCCTCCTCTTGACCACTGAACCCCCACTTAAATGCTTTCTTTTATAAATTGCCTTGAATCTTGAAGAAGGATAAGGAACCCTAACAATGTGTATACAAGCAGGCTTAAAATTACAAGGGGCTAGAATCTGGATCTGAGAGATTGTATAAGCTTTCATTACCGCTGTAACTGATTGCCAAAAACAAAAAGTCGATATTGCATTTGTTTTCTACTACTCCATAGGTTACTGTGACTTTAAAGGGAGGAGGGAAAAAACATTTATTTTAAATTTCTCAAACCCAGATCTTCATTCTATAAGTCTTATTGCAAAGTTATGCTTTTTTCTCCTATGGCATATCATCTATTCTTCTTAGTTTTAAGATAGTTCATTGCTTTTTAAGGAGATTGCAATATTTAATAAATTAATATGACATTGGGGGTTTTTGTCAGTCTAAGATCTATTTTTGGCTATGGGTATTTTCAAAGGCATGAGAAAGGAAAATGTCGGCGTGTTAACAAAGTGACAGGAACAAGGCCAAAGCTAAGCAAAAGCAAGGCATGACACTGCCACAGACCTCCCACGCACGTGACCCCCTGGGGAGACGGGCGGCGTGCAAACTAGAACAGAGCCCCTGGTGCTGTGTTAGACAGTCTGCTCTCTGGGAAACACCAGGTGTTCAACAAACAAGTGGAGTTTCCTGACAGATAGTGGGGTGTGGGGGTGGCCCAGCCATGCTGCAATTCTGAGAGGAAAGCATTATTTCCACTCAGCAAGTGACACCCTAGTGACGTGTGCCTTGTGTTTAGCATCCCTTAGCCTATCTGGGGAAGCACCTGAGCCTCCGTGGGTTAACCTCGTCTAAAGGATTCAACCGTCTTTAGGGCTGCTATAGGCTGGCAATAAAGCCTTCAGTATATGAGCTTGTAGAGTCAATTAGGATAAAATCCAAACCCATCCTCAGTTTTCCATTACAGCAAGGTGGAAGAAAATAGGCAGAAAGCCTGCATGATGACTGGCACAGCATTGTAAGGACCCATTTCTCATCATAAGGTGTAAGAGAATTGGGTCTCACGATGCAAATATGGTGTTAAGGAAGACCAAGATTTCTGCTGACGTTCTGTGTCCTGTACCCTGAGCATAGTGAGATATGACTCCTGAGCCCATTAAAGTTCTGTCACTAACGTACACTGCAGGTGTCGGATGGCGCAGTGGGTGGGGTAAACTTACAAAATCAACAGGGAAAACATCTGTGTTACTATAATGTCCACAAACTTGTTTTTCCTTTTAAAGTCAGTTCTATGTAAGGGAATGTTGTCGTTATGGCATTAAACCACAGGGAAAATGACACATCTCAGATACTTCTATACAAATGTCTTTTTTCTTTATTTATTTTAATTATGCATATGTACATCCAAATGACTGTGCTTGTAAAAAAGAGGCTCTAAGAGGCTCTGGACCGGGAGTCACAGAAGGTTGTGTGGTACCTAATATGAGTCCTGGGAACTAACGTTGGATCTTTGCCAGAGCAGCATATGCTTGTATCCACTGAGCCATCTCCCCAGTGCCTCGCTCATAAAATATACCAAATTCAACTTGAAAAATAATGATCAGATGCTCTAATCTGTAGGCAACTCTTCTCTAACGTAACTCTGCATTCCTACATTTTGAATCATTTTTCTGGGGGAATATTTATTTGCTTACATATCATTTTATTTCTCCCTAAAAAGCATTTTATTTCTCCTTTTTATGCTACATAAAAGACCTACCTCCAGGCAAATGTTAGTGTAATAAATTAGGGTAACAAAGTAATCTTGAATTAGATGCTAACTGACAGACTTTTGGTTTCATGTTTGGGTGTTTTTTTCCCTTCTGCAAATATATATTTTTCTATTGGGGGAATGTTGTACTTGAAAGTTACAATTTTTATCCTGAGAAAAAAAAGATATTTAATCATCTTTATTGTGGAAATTTTATGTCCCACAATCCACTATTAATATTTAGAGATTTTTCAAAGCTATTTACATGATTTTGTTTGTATGTTTTTGCCAGTAAAGAAATGCTTGTTTTAGGGGCAAGGAATCACATACATGCAGCAGGCAAACAGAAAGAAAAACCCTCAGAGGCAAGACTCAGGAAGCCAAAGCCCTGATCATCTGCATGGTTTTATATGCAAATAAATAGATCTATTTTGTACTATTCTGCATAATATTATGACAATAATTATATTCTTATCATAAATATCTGGCTCTAATAATCATTATGTATATTCACTGTGATTCTCAAAGCATGGTAATTCTTTTAATTATATATATATATAAATTAATATATTATATACTAATTTCTTTTAGAAACACCATTGAGATATAATTTACATAAAACATAATCCCTTAAAACCTATATAACCCAACCATTTTTTTTAGTATTCTAAATTAGTTTAAATTTTAATGAAGCGAAAATTTACTTACTTAGATTGAAAATACACTACCCATTAAATAAAATTATGTATACCCAGGTGTTATAATTTTATTCACCCATAAAGAACATAATAATGTCATTTGAAGAAAATGAATAGAACTGGAAATCATCGTGTCAAACAAAATAAAAAACCAAGACATAGTATGCTATAAGCTTTCTCTTATAAGCAGAATTTATATACATACATTCAGGTTTCATATATATGTGACAGGAGAGCTTCTTTCCGCACCGTTTCAAACAGTGTGTACATTTATCAAACATTATCTTTTCCTATGACAAGAAGATATCTGCAAAATTACAATAAACTAAACGGACTTGACTATATATTCTTGACTATATTCAGATCATGTGAGATGCTTTAAGAGCAGTGTCCTCACAGGGTACCCCAGCCCGAGCTATCTGTGCCTCTCCCACCCATTCCCTCTGCACCTACCAGCAGCTGCCGACCTAGTCAACCTGTCTGTGCAACCCTCCGCTGGGCTTCCGTTCAGACGCCCGTCTTTCCTGACTAACTTCTTTCATTTAGAATAATTTTTCTTAAGATTTGCCCATGTCATCTTATGCTTTCATTTGTTATGTGCTTGTGCCCATTTTATTTGTCTGTACATCTCTCAATGAACATCTGGGCTATTTCCACCATTTCACTATTATGAGTAACGCTGGTGTAAAAAAACCCATGCACGAGTGTCTGTATGCGTATTCATTTTCATCTTCTTGACTCTGCAAACGTGCATGGGGTTGCAGGATGACAGGATAAGACTATATTCAGTCATTTGGGGAAAAGCTAATAGGATTCTGAACCACTTACCAGCGTATAAGAGAACATGCATGTATCTTCTGACGCTGAGACCCATAACATTTGCTCTATAAATTTGTGATATTAGTCGATTTGATAGTTTTCATTCATTTTTAAATGCGTTTGTCATTAAAGATCTTTAGAGTGAAGTCGCCAGTGTAACTAAGGTCTATGCACACATACGTGTTCTAACGCTGGTTATAGAGTTTCCATAATGACAGCCTCAGGTGACCAGCATTGACAAAGGAGGGACCGTTATCTCCAAAGCCAATGGCTGATGATATGCAGTCAGTGTTAGCAATTACAGCCGACTAATTAATAGGAAGTGTGACATTATACATGCAGTCAGTGTTCACGCAAAGCCACCCTAATTAATAGAAATTATGTGATTGCTTTCTTTTTGTAAATGCGTGTGTTTTTTCTATATAGCACATATATTCCTATTTAGCTTGAGACAAAAACACCCCAGTGCCTTATCGTAATACTCAGAGGGCCACTGTGTGCTTTCTTGGTGTCTTGACCACTGGACTATGTTAGCCTGTCTGTGCCAAATTGGGTCATATGCTTTTACAATCCAAAGATTGTAGGTGCTATGAGAACTACTAAGTTTCTATTCTCAACTTCATATTTAATCAGAGTTGCTTGTTACCAGGCTACCTTTAAAGCTATTCAGGAAGACATTACTCATTTGAGCTCTTTTTTCTCTTTTATGATATCTTAAGAGAATGTTTTTATTGGCTGACATAAAGGATTTTATGCTTGGTTGATTTTAAATATTCTTTCTGGACTAAACACGTTGACTGGTCATAAATCTACGCCTCTGATTTCATCAAAGTTTAGACCTTGCTCCAAATAGATCAAAGAAGTTTTCAGTCCTTATCATCAGTTGCCATTGAGGGTTTTTTTGGGATTTTTTTTAGAAATTTTATTTTAGTTAATCCTAAAAAAGGTAGAGTAAGACACATCCTTAAAATGAATGTGATATACTCTGTATAAATTCTTTGTAAATTAAATATCAGGGCTTAGAAATAGTAAAGAATACAGCAATTATGACTAATTTTCTCACTTTGAAAGCATTGTGTTTGGGAAGTTTTTCAATGTGTATGTCTATGTGTGTCATAGTAAGAAGTCATGTTTCTTAAAAGTGTATGCATATTATCATAAGCAGTTCTATCTTGTTTGTCTACCAAAGAAACCATAAGAAAGTTGTGGTCTGTGTAATGTTTGGTTTGTTTTACTGATAATATATGAGGTATGCTGATATTATTAACTAACACATGCTCTGACCAGGAGATTATAAAATAGTGTCAGTATTAACCCCGGATTATAGAAAGTATAATGTTTTGATTATGTCTTCTATGCATATGAACAGATGAAAATGTGTTCAGATTTACAGGTACATTTTCATTTCACACCAGAAACCTAATTTTAATTCAATAACCCCAAAGGCATAAAGCATGGAATTTTATTTAACCCATTAATTAATTGCATTTTATAGTAAGCAAAATGATTCGTTAAAGTGCTATGTTTTTCATTTCTGGTAACGATGGGTTATACATGAATTTTTAACTACCTCAGATCACTGTAACCTTTCAAAACCATCAAAGAATATAGAGCCATTCCACATGTTCAAGTTGAATACCACAAGATGAAAAACACCAAGTAATACATGGGTGGGGTTTTTTTGGTTTTTGTTTTTGTTTTTTTGGGTTTTGTTGTTGTTGTTGTTGTTGTTGTTGTTGTTGTTGTTTTGACCCAAAAAGACAGAAGGCTTTCTAGGTTGTCTGGGCTGATGATGTGCCAAATTCCAGACAAAAAGCACTAATGCCCATTGTAAACGTTATACATTTAGGCTTCAAATATATTAACAGAAATAAAAGATTCATCGTTAAAATTCTAAGAAGACAATGAACTCCTGAAACAGTGGTTCTCAACCTGTGGGCGGCAACTGCTTTGGGGGTTGAATAATCCTTTCATATTCACCTAAGTGTCACCTAAGACCATCAGAAAACACAGGTATTTCATTCTGAATCATAACAGTAGCAAATGTGTAGTTACAAGGTAGCAACAAGAACAGCTTTATGCTCGGGGGTCACTACAACATGAGGAACTGTATTAAAGGGTCACGGCATTGGGAAGACTGACAACCATGGCTCTAGAGGCGCAACAGAAATCCGTTGTTTCTCGCTTACTAAATACTCTCCGGGTGTAAGGTTTCTAGCAGTCTTTGCCCACGGGTGTCTGACTTCCAGTACTGCCGAAGTAGGGGAGCCACACAGAGGAAGCTGCTGAAGATAGTACTGGCCTTTGTCGGAACAGGGCTGACAACTGCATTGCCCTGACCACGAGCCCTGTGGCTTTTGTGGTAATACTGTTACTGGTCATGTCCACTTATTCTTTTAGGGCTCATAAACTCTTAGATTGTCCGGAAGGATTCTCCTCATGCCAAAGCCAGAAGATTTTGCATAACCACATTATATAGCATTTGCTATTCCAACCCATGACTTTTCACCTCTTCCAGGAGAGTCAGAATTCCAAAATGCTGGACTCTTAGCAATTGTCTAGACTTTCAGAGTGGGGTTAAAATACTTTTCAGAGGAAATAATCCTTAACAGGAAAAAAGGAGAGGAAAGAGCCTACTTCCCAAACATACTTAAGGGAAAGAAAGTATGGGAAGAAATGACAGTGACACACTAAGAAATGTAACAAGTCTCAGGTTATGTGACCTTTGCAGACACTCTCATGGTTTTCCCTCCATAGTCTTCCTGGAAATCAAACACTGTTGTGACTACCGTCAGTACAGGATCCAGTAGATGTAAAGAATCTTCACAGTTCTTGGGGCAAACTCTCTTAATTCTATTGATTGATTGATTGCAAAGATTTATTGAGCAACGGGGTATATAAAATAAACCTATTTCACACGAGCCCTTCAAACCTACAGGAAGGGAAAAATCAGTAGCATTTTCCCAAAAGGAAGGGTGTTTGTGGATAGAAGTTCCAATGGATCAAAACATGAACAGTGTCAAAGGAAAATACCAAGACAGGATTAGGGGAGGCCCTGTGAGTACTGGTGTTGGCGGGGTCTATATTACCTCAATCGTTTCTGCATAGTGCTTGTGAGTGATACCTATGCCAAATAAATTTCTTTTTAGGAGCCCAAGAATAGATAGTTTTTTTTTATTGGATAGTTTATGTATTTACATTTCAAATGTTATCTCCTTTCCCAGTTCCCCCTCTCCTGACCTCCTCCCCCGGCTTCTATGAGAATGCTTCCCTCCCACCCATCCACTCCCACCTCAACACCCTGGCATTCCCCTACACTGGGGAAACAAGCCTTCACAGGACCAAGGGCTCCTTCTATTGATGCCAGACAATTCCATCCTCTGCTACATGTGTGGCTTGAGCCATGGGTCCCTCCATGTGCACTCTTTGGTTGGTGGGTTAGTCCCTGGGATCTCAACCCCAGGGTCAGCAGCTTCTGTCCATTGGTTGGGTGCAAATATCTGCGTCTGACTCTTTCAGCTGCTTGGTGGGTCTTTTGGAGGGCAGCCATGATAGGTCCACAGCCTCAGTAATAGTGTCAGGCCTCAGGCCTCCTCATGACCTGGAACCCACTTTGTGCCTGTCGCTGGACAATTTTCACTCAGACTCCTCTCCATTTCCATCCCTGCAGCTCTTTCAAACAGGAACAATTATGGGTCTGATTTTTGACTGTGGGATAGTCTTTTTATTTAATAGCCAGTTAAAATCTTTATTTCACCCAGGTATTCACCTAGGTGTAGTCTCAGAGTTGCAAACATGGGGTTTTTGACAGCAGAAACCATGTCTAGGTATCTCTCTTGGCAGCTTTTGGGGAGGGAAGTGTTTCTTGTAAGCAAGCAATTTGCCAGAAGCTAAGCTAAGCAGTTAGCTGGAGTAGGGTTGCAAAAGCAGATAATTTAGCAGAAGCTCAGAGAAGCTAACTGGGACACACTGGCCTTGGGTTCTAGAGTAGGGCTGTGGAATTTTCCCTGGAATTTCCCATCAAGGTTATCTGATTGGACTTTAAACCGAAAGGCCTCAGCCAAAATAAAGATGGAGGAACCTCTTTGCACCGTCCTCTCTTGTCACCTGGTCCTTTCCACCTGTAGCTTTGAATATCCTTCCTTTGTTCTGTATGTTAGTGTTTTAATTATTATGTGCTGATGGGACTTCCTTTTCTGGTTCATTTCTTTTGGTGTGCTGTCTGGTTTTTGTACTTTGATAGGCATCTCTTTCTCTGCGTAAGGAAAATTTTTCTCTTTGATTTTGTTTAAAATACTTTCTGTGCCTTCTTCCTGGATTTCTTCATATTTCTTCTCTTTGGCTTAACCCTTTTGGCCTCCATGGGAATGTGAGAAAGATGCAGTTACATTTCCATTTTTTACACAGTGTGTTCCCCAGAAGAAATATTAAAGGAAAAATTTCATTTCAACTCTACTCCCAGTTATTTTTTAGATCTATCTGAAGTCTGTTTACATTGGTATCGTAAATGTTTATGCTGTATAAAATATAAATTCTAAAAATAAGGCTTTAGTGATAAAAGACAAGATAATTTTTTTATTTTGTAGTGTATAATTGGATAGATGTGTAATTTGACTAAGCAACAATCTTGTTCTTAGGTATACCTATTTTAAACAAACTTTATTCCTTTTTAGTTACTTCTTTTAAGCTTATCTTTGGCAGCATTACAGAAAGCTAAAGCCTGTCCTTGTAGAGAATTTGATCCCTTATAAGATGACTGACCATTAACTTGAATGTCTTAATTATCTTTAATTAAGCTTCTGTAAGATTATGGCTTTATAGTTTTATCCCTGTAAAGTTTGAGCCATAAAATTTGAATTGATGATCTCTTACCAGCAACATAACATTTTAAACCATAAATATGGTAGGAGCTTTAGCATTTTCAAAAACACTATTACCTAATAGCCAATTACCTGGTGTTAAGCAGTCTTTATCATAACATTTGGTTACTTTGAATTTGTTAATATTGAGCAACTGGATGAGCTGATCAACCTTGTTCAGTTGTCCAAAGTTCTGGAAATAAAAAAACAGATAATTTCCTTAGAAGAGCAACTATCTTAAAATTCATTCTCAGAATTTGCTTGGTGAAAATTTGTACTAGAATTTATATGACCCATCCCTAAATATAGTTTACTTAACCATTTAATTTCAGGCAGCAGATAGTCAAGCATCACTTAGAAATAGAGCTATGCTCTGGTGGCGGTGTCATTAGGACATTTCATCGCTGCGAAAGCATCACGGAGCACTCACAACCTCAATGATACAGAACAGTCACTCCACCTGCCTGACGGACAAATCCAGAAGACTTGATAAACGTGTATGAGGCTGCTGCTGCCATAACTCGCTGTGTGTGTGTGTGTGTGTGTGTGTGTGTGTGTGTGTGTGTGTGTGTGTGTGTAGGTAGGTAGGAGTAAACTATAAAATGCATATATTATATATTTATGTTTATATTTATGTATGTGGGGTGGGGGTTTGACTAAACTATAGAATAACAGTTAAAAGCGCAATATGGAAGGCAAAAGATCAGTAATGCTAATATTTCTCATTTTCCATCTTCTCTACCATCAGTAGAAAACAGTTTGTGTGCTACAGTGTGGTGGATTTATCTGCACCCACCATGAGTAATGTGTTGTGCTATGAAATTGCCTTGGCTGTGGGCCACCATGTGTGCAGCATGTTTGCTGGACACTTGTTCTGAATATCCATGCTTTGGGAAGTAGGGCAGTGCCCCTCTGAGTCCTGCTGTGCCCAGTACACACCCGGACGTGGAGCTCAGAGGGCAGTGTAAGGACCTCTGTCAGAAGGCACAATAAAGCCCTTTTGGAAGGAAAGTTGTCGAATTGAATAGGATTTAAACATCCTTCTCCTTTTTCCTTGTGATGTGAAAATAATGGAAAGTGAATCTTTATTTTTCTCCATGTTAAATGACTAATTCATGCGGAAGTGCTTCAGCCTGGGCCAGAGAAGTCTCACTGGGAACAAAATCGCTACTCCTTTTGTTCTGTGAGAATGGGATGTAGGAATGTAGCCTTTAAGCTGAAAGGATCTGTTGAAAGTTGTGTCAAGAGCATAAGTTCAGCTTCTTTATGTTAGCCTGAGTAAACGCAGTGCTACCTCCGTTCATCCCTTCAGCAAACCCTCCTCAAGTAACTCCTGTGCGTGTACTGTACCAACTATGCAAGACAGACCTGTGAACAACACAGATACACGTGTCCAACACCTTGTGGCCTACGAGATGATCAAAGTGCCGTGAGTGTGTGAGCGCACTAGAGGAGAGCATCTCTCCCGGTGAGGAAGGAACCAGCGGAGGCAGCTCTCAGGGAAATGGTTTGTCTCATCACATACCTCTGTGATGCAGAGCTCCAGCTGGCTTCCACTCTTCCCACAGGCAGCACTGAGTCATCTGCTCACAGACCTCTTCACCCCTCTGCCTGCATACCCAGAGACAGACCAGTCCGCCTGAGTATTTGAATTCATCTAGCTAAGGTCCTAACAGCTTCTTCACCAGGGGGCTGCTCTTGCCTCCTTTCCCACAAGGCATTGGTCTCTGGACGGTAATAGTCCTGCCAAACAGCGACAATGCCAGTGTCAACAGAGCCGGCAGGGCGCCAATTGTCCTGACTCTGTTTCTCTAACGTGAGGACTATTACTATCTCATATTAGCACGTCAGTCTCTAGTTAGTAAATTAACTACTCCTTACCCTTGCTTACTTTTTGCTGTTGTTGTTGTTGTTGTTGTTGTTGTTGGAGTTTGTGCTTTTGTCAAGCATTTCTAAAACGTTTTCATCTGAATTGAGTATTACAAAAACCTTCACCCTAGCAGCCATCCCTCTAGTTCATAACTAAAGGGACCTGTGCAGGACCCTGTATGAGCAGTGACATGAGAGACCCAGGATAGCTTGGTCTTGACAGTGTGACGGTGACAACGCTGCTGGACCTGGGACGTTTGAGCTTAGTTAGAAGAAGAAAAAGTCATGGACCGAATGTGCTCAGAAGTGCAGCTGAGTTGGTCAGACATAGCCTGAGATGGGTTTTCAAAGGAGGCCGTGATAAACCAGGCTTCTGCACAGTACAGGGAGTGGGAGCGCCAGGACTAGAGATGTCTGAGGTGGTCACCCGTTCCGTCTCGTTCCTGAAGGCTGGAAGAACACAGCACCTTTGAGACCCAGGACAAGGTGGGATTTACCTCTAGTAGCAGTAGACAGAAGGCCGTGGACAAGATAATGAATCCCATGGCGACAAGTTGGTCCAGAGGAAGGGAGATGAGAGATGAGCGGAGCACTGTAATGGGTGCGTGAAGAAAAAGATCTAGCAGTGCCGGTATGTGCCTGAAAGCAGCAGGGACAGAGGTAGGAGGGGCACTGAGCGGGGACGGGACCCTAACCTCCAAGTGTGGACATTACAGTTTCTCCTACCAAGCCAAGTTTGTTGTCTCCCTACGGAAGATGTGGATTTTATAATGGTTCATTGATATTTTTAAATTTTGCGGGCGGGGGGTACCTAGGTACATGAGTGTAGGTACCTGTGGAGGCCAGAGGCCTCAGATCTCCAAAGAAGCTGAAATTACAGGAATCATAGATTCTGGGAGAACCAGGGTCCTCTGCAAAAGCAGAGTGTGCTCTTAACTGCTGGGTGTTTTTAAAAGTTAAGAGTATTTTTAAATTCTTTTTATTAATTTTTATTTATATGAGTACACTGTAGGTGTGTCTTCAGACACACCAGATCCCATTGCAGATGGTTGTGAGCCACCATGTGGTTGCTGGGATTTGAACTCAGGACCTCTGGAAGAGCAGTCAGTATTCTTAACCACTGAGCCATCTCTCCTGCCCCTTAATATATGATTTTTAAACAAGAAAATCTAGGTTAGAAAAATCTGATTAAAAAAATGCATAAAGTAGGAGAGACCGGAAGCCAAGATCCCGGAAAGGGCTCTGTGAAGGAGCCGAGAGGAGGCAGTAAAGACGGAGCCTGGACTCGGGGACCAGAGAGAGATGAAGAGAATGTGGCTTCAAGATCTGCGTCAGTGCTAAGGGAACTCGTCACTGTCATCTTCGGGTTTTGCCAGGGCCTATTTGCCTTTCCATGTCCAGCTTATTTTATTTAATACACGTGCCACAGACTCACCCACACTGTTGAAAATGGTAAGAATTTCTCTCTTCATATGGTGGAAAGCATTTTATTTATAAATGTTTTATATATGTAATATTACATTATATATTAGATAATGTAGTCTCACAAATAATATGTCGCATAATATACTGTACATTATATAATATATAGTCTCACATCTTGTCTTAGTGTACATTTATTGCACAAAGTGCAATTTAGCGGTGAGACTTTCCAACACGTGTGCTCCGTGTTTTGATCATACGTGCTCACTTCAACTGAGACTCTTCTTCCCAAAAGGAACGTTTCTACTTTTATAGCTTATTTGTCAAGATCTAGATTCTACATGTGAGGGAAAAAATAATTGATATTTGTCTTTTGGTTTCCTTCGTATAGCTTAGAGTTTTGAGGGAACACTTTTAAACCTATAGGTTGAGTTCATTTCTCTCAAATACTATGCAAACACTTACTGAAGTTCTAATATTAGCAAGAAAATGATTTCAGAACGTATTTTAATGTATTTTGTTTTATATCAGCATTTACATGTGTGTATGCTCAGAAATATACTCTTAGATTAATGGAAACTTTTAATTATTATCTATAATCAATGCTTTCTACTCTGGCTGGTAAAAAACCACTAGGGTTTTTCTGTTTTTCTAGAGCTGCCAGGAAATTCTCTAATTAAAACTTACCTGGCTTCGCCATAACAAATACCATCAGTAGTATCTCAGAGGTACAGCTCAGGCATGAGTCATCTTCACTGCAGGGTTCAGAGGCAATAGATTAAGACACTCTAGAAATGTACGGTTTTGTGTTTCTCTTATATTTAATTTGGAGCTACAAATTGGCACAGTTTATTCTCAATATATTCTGTTCTTTGAAAAATGATCCAGGCTTCCCTCCTGCAAGCCTCAGATGACGAAAGCTAGGAGCAGATGTTCGCTTTTGATCTGTTTCCTGGTAACCTGGGGTATGAGAGACTGGCTCAGAAAATCCGTTTACGTCGGTGTACCGAACACGTTATAAATGAATAAGCTGGGGCTGTTTAAATGTCATAAACTAACATTTCTAAGTATAGGTTCAAAATACTAATGGAAAAGTATCAATTCCAAAAGCCAGTTTCAACAGGAATTATAGTCAGATGGCTCATTCAGAACTATCACAGAGGCTGGTGTTTAATTTTAAACTACTTTCTCTGGGAGAATAGGGTAAGAATATACCCTTTGGTGGCATGTAGCCCCTTTATCAGCATATACTGAGTTACAAAGCCAATCAGTGACCCGGACTTTGTAATGGGCTTGGAAACATGAGCAGTGACCTCAATGAAATACATTTTTGCCAATAAGAAATGCGTCTCATCTATGTATATATAGCTACATGAATAAAGACAAGTGTACTCTTAATAAACTACAAATGTACTTTGTTGAAACAGAAGGCATGATATTTTGAATCGGTGCCGATAATTTAATCTTTTCCTTTAATGCTTTTTATTGTGACAAAATATATTTAAAATTTGCCACCTTAGCTATTCTTAAGTCAGTGGCATCCATGTTCTCAGGCCGTACCATGTTCTATAGAGTTATAAAACTTTATGTTCTGATCTATATGGACCCAGTGGCCTGCATAGTCAAGAGAAGGGGACTCTAGAGCTAACACCTCCTCTGGTTAAAACTGAACTGCAAATATAATCACAACACTATGGCCCTGGTACAGACACAGGCATGCATCGCACGAACACAACCAGGAACCCAGAAACTAACTCTTGCATATGTGGCAAACGCTGGGGAAAATGCAGTCTCTTTCTCCAGATACCAAAGCCGGACCCCGCCGAGGACAAGACTGGCCGGTAGCTTTGGTTTGTGACCTACTCCATTCTCTTTGGTGGTTATGGGTCTACTGAGCACATTCCATCGCTCTGTAACCCTGTGTGTTTCTGGGGAGGCGTCCACTATTCTATAGACCTCACACTTCATGTCTACACGTCTGCACAGCATTCACACAGAACTCTCAATTTCTATCATGTTCCTTCTCTATTTCTCCCTCTCCCTCTTCCTTCCTCCCCCCATCTCTGCAGATGACTCTCAGCCACACTCGTGACTAAATGTTGCTTGTTAATATTAAAATATACCTTTGGTGATTTTATTTTTATTTTGGTTTCCGGAAATACTACTTTAATAATAATTTAATACTTGAATAAATTGATGTCCTAAAGCAGCTAGAGAAACCATTAGTTACAGCAATAAAACCCTACAGGCCTTTAAGAATAGTATGAGCAGAAAATAAAAACTGATTTGCCATAGCAATACAAAGTTTAGGCAGCATTGTGTGCCACTTGACATCTGTAAAATTCGGTTTATGAAGAGTCGCAGAACCACGGGGCTTGTAACTTGCTAGTTTTTAGGCAGGGTCTAGGTGCGTAGCTCAGGCTAGCATTTAAACTCACACCCCTCGGCCCCATCTTCTGAAGCATCCTGCCACATCCCACTCAAGCTGTTCCTACTCTTCGGAGGTCACATCATATTGACATTTTGTTAAGGTTAAGGGATGTCGATGTTTGCCTGTTCCAAATTCTAGTTAGTATAAATTCCTATTTCTCAGAAACGTAGAACAAAGTACCAAATTCTAACCAAGGGTTTATTTTTAGGAGTATTTGAACCACATTACCTGAAAAATAGGCTCTTTGCTTTTCTGTAGATGTCTATTGTGTTAGTCGACTCTGTGGCTATGACAAAACACCTGAGATAAGTAACTTCAAAGGAAGAAGGGTTCCTATAGCAAAGTTTCGGGATTTACTCCATGACGGGCAGGTGCCATTACTGCGGACCTGAAGTGAAGCCTGCTGTCACCTGCACAGGAAGCAAATAAAGAGCTAGGTAGACAGGCTTTTCAGACAAGTTTCCTTTCTACAGGTCCCGTCCTCTCACGACATGGCTCCTAGACACTTCACAAGGAGGAAGGGTTGAGGCTGTCGTGGTGTTTTGTGGAAGAAAGTAAGAGGGTTAGCTGTAACCACTGAATTAGAGAGAAGCCAGAGACACTGGTGTGAATGATAGAAAGAAATCATACAGTGTGTTTGTGAGAACAGGAGACTGGCCGACTTGTGTAAGTCCACTGGGCTGTAGTTGACCTTGGGTAGGATAAAAAGCATACGACGTAATGTGTACTAATGGCTTCAAGTACTGATGAAGATCTATATTACATGTTTCTCGTTTCAAGTAAGCTCTGTACCACCTGATCATTTCCTTTGGGTCCGGCCAGTCTTTTCCTCACAGAGAGCCAACAGCGTTGGCAGTCTGCAGAGCTAGAAACTGGCTTCATGACGAAGGGAACATAAAAGGCAAAATTAAAACTGATGAGTTTTTTTTTTTTTAACATGTAGTCTGACTGAGTTGCAGCAGCCATGCTGATAGAATCTCATGTCACTTTCCCCATGTTCAATGCTGACTCCCACTCCTTGCCGTCCCAGGGAGCGTGATACAGCCTCAGCAGGGCGCATGCTCCACTCACACAGCCTCAGCAGGGCGCATGCTCCACTCATCTCGCAGCATTAGTGAGTGACAGGTGCTTCGGAGGCAGATGGATGCTGTAAAGCGGCCTTCCTTCCCATAAGTGACTGTTAAATGATCACGTACTATGGGCTCTTAGGGCATTCTCCTAGCTAGAAGCAGGAGCACATCTTAAGACTTGGAAAATATGTTCGATAGAATTCTTTAAACCGGGATGTGAGTAGTTAGAAGAAATGGACAGTTTAAAATTGAAAAACACCTTATATAGAGGTTATTATACGACATAACAAAAATACTTAGTAATCTGCTAGAGTGCCCAGTTCCACAAGAAGTCCTGTGCTACAATAAACTAGGAAACCTGATATTTGAAAACTAAGAAGGAAGTGTTTTTGAGGTAAAGCTGAGCCCTGGGGAGGGGTGGGGTTAAGATTTATAAAAATTAAATAAAATACTGTGAAATAATCCATCTTTCTCCATATAAACAGATCTTATAGAAAGAAACCCTAGATGAGGAAGGCCATTTGGTACATAAAACTTCTCAAAAGACTTGAAATCCTCTGAACCTGACAAAGAAAACCAAGTAAAATATTTAAGAGACTCTTTTAAAAAGTAAGTGTGATTTTCAGCCTGAATACTGTCAAGATGACATGCTTTCTTGAAGCCATAATACCTTTACTAAAGTAAAATGAAATTTTAGAAACTTCCATATATCTGAATGTGTGCAGGGATATTTCTAAGACAATGGGTCTAACCACCTCCAGGACGCCTTTGAACAACAGCGGGAATTTGATGAAGAACAGACAGCGCAGAAGTCTTGGGAAGGGAAGAGCATATTTTCCTCAAAAAACAGTCAAAACATAGTAGGATTAGTTCCTTCCACTTCTGTGACTTGTGTTCACACTCTTCTTTTAGCACGTAGCACGCAGGGATGTCTGTTCTGCTTCTGTCCCTGCTAGCTGTGATCCAGGAGAGGGAGACTGGCTCGTGGGTCCCATCCCCGGGCCCTGTCACCACGCCTCACACATTGTCAGCACTAATGACTGCAGGAAACAGATGGTGACAGGAGGAGGGAAGGCGGTTAGTTCAGGGGACAGGAAAACGACCCTCGAAACTCGCCGCCAACATCATCATCTTGTGGAGACCTCGCTGGCTATCACCTCCGCTGTCTTACTGTAGAAGGTCTACCTTGCTTGGTTGTGAGATCTGTGGGACCTGGGTCTTCGCTCTGTGTACTAACGCGTGTGAGGTACTGGAGATGTAATAAGTGCCTGCGTACAACCGAAGTGTCCAAGAGTCTGTGGCGTGTGTATTTGTGTGTATTCATGGCAGCGGGCTGAATAATGCCATTTCTGCTCCAGTATATCTCATACTCGGAGCATGTACGCTTTCCCTTAGTCTCTCTCATCCCTGACTCCCTCTCACTCTCTTCCCAGGGCCCCTTTTATGTTTATCAGAAACAGGACTTATGGAAACATCATCAAACACGGTCCGCATGGATCTAAGAGACACGGATAAGGATGTGCTAAAGTATGTTTATATTTGTTTTGACTCAGTAATTAAATGGACGAGGAACTTTAAAATACACTTCTGACACAGATGGTAAATGTGGGCTTGGTTTAAATCCTGGAACAGTGGAGAAGGGAATACAGAAGACCTCTGTGAAGGCAGAGCAGGACCTTCTGACTTCTGTACAAAGGATGGGGCGAAACAGAGGGACATGCGATGAAAGATTTAAGAAAATGAAGGAAAGCAGTTTAGAACTAAAAGCAAAGTATCTAGAAGATTAAAGTTCTCAGGATCTGACCCGCAGACATTTTGTATAAGTTGAACCACTGTGGTGGTTTGAATGTGCTTGGCCCATGGAAAGTGGAATTATTATTAGATGTGTCCTTGGAGGAAGTGTGTCACTGTATAGGCAGGCTTTGAGAGCTTCTAAAGCTCAAGCTCCGCCCAGCGCAGAAGAACGAGTTTCTTCCTGGCTGCCTTTTGATCAAGAAGTAGAACTCTTGGCTCCTGTCTACTAGACCCTGCCATGATGGTACTAGACTGAACCTCTGGAACCGTAAGCCAGACCCAATTGAATATCGTCCTTTATAAAAGTTCCCTTGGTCATGGTGTCTCTTTGCAGCTAGGAAACCCTTACTAAGACAGCTATGAAAAATAAGGTGACATTCTCTGTCTTATAAACAGAGGGAAAAGGCATGAGGCTGGAATGGTGGGGACATGGGGACATCTGGGATGAGATGAAAGAGGGGAAGCCATCATTTCAACATATTGTATGAAAAAAATATTTTCAATGAAAAGTTGTCACAAAAATAAAAGACAGCAATATTCCCTAATGTTTTAAGTAACTCATTAAGAAAAAAAACTAGGTTTGGAAAGTCGGCTGTGGGAAGGTGATGTTTTAAGTTTTCCCGTGGTTTTCTTAGGGATGCAGACATCTGCATATTTCAGATTTTGGGAGGTTATAGTAAGTGCTTAGACACCATATTAACATCATCTCTTCCTGTATTCGTTAATTACAAGTTCATCACTGAACTTATCCAAGAACAGGTGGTCATGAAAGTACTTGCCTGCACAGAATGCCGACCACCCTCTTTGCCTCACTGGTACCTTGGAATCTCACTGAGCTGTGTATTTTAAGAGTGTTCAAAGGAAAATTAAGGTGGATTCTTTTACCCTGAAAGGGCCCTTAATGCAAGTGATGAGTTCCTTTCCCGGATCCTGTTTTCCTGTAGCCACTGTAATACTTTCGAGAACGTGGTGATTCTACACAGAATTCAGAGTGTTTCTCCTGGTGGGTCTTCGGGTCTCTTCAATTTTCTGTGACAACCTGGCATTATCATAGGCCCTTCTCTATGAGGTGCACAGGCAAACTGCAGCTGCTTTTCCTCCCCCAAGTTCATTCACTGAAACTGACCTTTCTCGGGCAGTATTACATGTGGCCTCCTGAAAGAAGATTTTCTGATATCATAAGGAAGTCATAGAACATTCCTTCCAGTGATATTAGGAAAAGTTCCACCTCTGGCATAGAAAATCTCCGTGCCCCGAGAATATTAACTTGGAGGTTACTTCTGTTAAAATAAGACTGTTGTGATGGGCTTAAGGTCTACAAGGTTTGATATTGTGATTCATAGTATAAGAAGAGGGATTTTAAACAGCACAATATTATAAACTCCTTGTAAGAGTCTAATTGTGTTTTATTAGCTCGGTGAGACCACGCCCCTTTTCCGTTTCTGCCTCTGGGTAGTGAGTGAACAGAGACTACCTTTGTTCCCGTCCTGGTGATGTCTGACAGGGGTAGGGAAGGAACAATAGAGAAATGCTCCTGTGATTACTCCTTGGGAACTTACTGTGAAGATCAGTTACATAACACTAAAGACTCTACACACCCCTTGCTTCCCAAGGAAGGAGAAGTCAAGAGAATAGATAGTGAAGCAGAAAGGAACCGTCCTAAAGAGTAGGTTCCCCAAGTGGCTTCCTTCTGCTGGTCCATGGCAGGTGTGGCCTGCATTGTGTTAGAAATGCAAAAAAAAAAATTCTGGATGTTTTTAGGTGGCTGCTGGAGTGACCAAATACACATTTTCTTTTCAGAGATGTTCTTGGCTCCCTCACGAAGAAAGCCTTTAGGCATGATTGGAAACACTTTGGAGTATGATTAAGAGAAATGGGCCATGGTTGGTTAATGACTGCGTGGGAAGGCATCAGTAAAAAGTGGGTTAAAAATGGGAGTCCTGATTTGTTTTTATCTTAGCATCATTGACTTCTCGTGTCTTTTATTAAGTCTGTAAAGATACGAAAAACCGCAGATTTCTTTGGGAAAGAAGCCAAACGAGTAGGTTGACAGTGTTAAGTGAACTTCTCCAGAAACTCAGACTAGAAGTCCAGCCTAAGTACAGTTTCACGAATATATTTGAGTTTTCAACCTGACACTGGAAAGGACCCCTCCTTGTAAATGAAGGTGTGTGTGTGTGTGTGTGTGTGTGTGTGTGTGTGTGTGTGTGTGTGTGTGTGAAAGAGAGAGAGAGGAAGGAAAGACCGGGCACCGATGGCTGGGATGCCGTGTACACGTTGAAAATAACTGTGACAGAAGAGACGCAATCCACTGGAGGGTGTTGGGGACTGGAGGCAACTGGGAGGAAGTGGTCTTCAGAATCTAGTGCCTGGCTCTAAAACTGCCACTTTGCAGGCTAGTGAGAGCAGGACCTGAAGCTCTTTGGGGGGGTGACAGGAAGGTGGCCATTTTGGGTCTCCTAAGAACAGTTTTATTTTTAACTTCTTACTTTCCCATTGGTTTATTCTTTTCTGAGTCATTTTGTACCTGTATAATTTGTGCTTTCTGTGAAGACCAAAGTAATTTACTTACAGATCTCTCCTTTATTTCCATCTTCTAGGTGAATGCTCTGCTTTTCCAAATTGTATATTAGAATGTTACGGTTCTCCAATCTGTAGAAATAGTCTCTTGATCTTAAAAAATGTAGCAATTATCATCACCGATGCAAGAGTGCTTCCCTCTTTTCCCTCTCCCTCCCCTCTCCCTCTTTCTGTTTTATTTTGGTCTGTGTTATCTTAAATACCTCTGGGCTATACAGACTTTGTTCCAGAGGCATGATGGTCCTTTTATTTTTTTTTAATTTAGATGTGTTGATATTAACTTTTTATACTTAGCAGTTTGCCTTGGTAGAGTTTCATTGCTGTGAAGAAACAAAAACAACATATACAAAGGAGACCCTTTATTGGGGCTGGCTTACAGTTTCTGAGGTTCTGTCCATTATCATGTAAGGAAACAGGGTAGCAAGGAGGCAGGCATGATGCTCTAGAAGGATGAGAGTTCGACATGTCGATCTGAAGGCATCCAGGAGGGAGATACTAGCTCTTGTTCCAGCTGCCAGAGAGAGGAAGAGGGCGGGTCTCTTTCACGATGGGATTAAAGCTGTATACCACCTTGCCTGGGCCTCAAGATTCAAATCTAAAGTACGTGCCATCCCACATCAAGATCAGTATCAAAAACCTGTGTCGTCCAGCCTCCAGATTTGTATCACGAGTGTGCCCTCCATTTCTAGATTGTAGTTCATTCCAGATATAGTCCAGTTGACACTTGGGAATAGCCACCGCGCCGTACAAATCACATAATAATTAGATGCAGTAAACTTAACAGCAGTTGTCACTATCCTCTACTTCATCCACTTGCACTGGTGGGTAAATATTTCTTTAATATTATTTACTAGTGAGTGAACAAGGGATCCATACATTCTACTAAGCAATCAGTTGTCTGTGCTAAATGCTTTTAGTGGAGACCCTTGGGTGGGAATATATACATTGGTACTTTGTGTGTATTTTTTTTTTTTTTTTTTTGCAGATATGTAAGAAAATTTTAAACTCACAGTTGAACCATATAGTTATTGCTTAAGTCATTGCTCATGGATGTGTAAAGTGTTGCTGATGAGTTTCAAGGTTCATTTTAAAGCTGTGTCACACACATGCATATATATATACATATATGTGCACATACATACATATATAATAAGGTCCTTATAAAGCATGAGGACATGAGCTTGACTCCCCAGAACCCACATTAAAGACAGTGTGCTCTGGCAGTGTGTGCCTGTCCCCCTGTAACCCCAGAGCTGGGGTGGACCTCAGGGCACGTTCCAGGTTCAGCAGTACACAGTTTCCCATCACCAGCCTCTGGTTTCCACACCTGTCTACAGGGACTAGCAGTCATGTACACACACTTGTAACACATACATGCACGTGCACACACACACACACACACACACACAATGAAGAAAAGTAAAAGAAGAATAAACATGTGGAAAGTAAATTAGGAGTTAGATATAATATCTAAAACCCCTGGAATGAGGCAGGGAAGGTGCCTTGGTTATGAGCTGCCGCTGACCCTTCTTTAGGATAGTTTGCACAGTTGTATGTGTGTATGGAAGTCTCTTATCTTGTGGGACTGGTTTTCAGTATACCCCTCCCCCACACCTCAGTCTACAAATGGTCAAGTCTTTATATAAAATGGTGTAGCACACTCCAGGCTGACCTAGACCTTATTATTTAACCAGAAATTGCCTTGACCTCCTGACCTTTCTGCCTCCATCTCCCAACTGCTAGACTTACAGACATGTACCACCTACCTAGCTGTGAACTGTCTTTGATGGTTCTTCTTTAGTGTCTGTCCGGTCGTTACGTCATCAGCTTTGTGAGGAAAAGGACCCATTATAAGTGATCATCACTTTACTCTCAGGCTTAAGAAAGAACTTAAAGAATAAAACTTTATTGTTGCTGCTGTTGTTGTTGTTGTTGTTGTAAGAATGCTTGTTGAAGAGGTAGAAGGAGCATAAACTACACCACAGATGCCTGTCTCTGAGTGTTCTCCCTGCAACAGTCCTTGTCTCCTCAAACTTAGATCCCTGCCCTACTGTGAAGTTATAAATAAAACAGATTATTTGGAGACACTTTAACTTAAATTCAAGAACAACATGTTTAATCTATTTATTCTTTCCTACCATGGGATTTCAAATTCTAAAGATATTCCGGGCTGCTCACAGTCTTCACACTATGACTACGGTAGAGATGGCTGTTGAAAGTCACTTAGCTTGGTTCTTAAGCTAGTCACTTGGCACATCATTTTTTTCTGCTTTTCAGGCAGGAAATCACTTACATCCAGTCCAGGTGATATTTGATCTGGATGTTATATTTTTCATTGGCTTTGTTTTTCTAATATGCTATTTAAAATCCATAAACTTAAAAAAATATTTTGAAGAGATCTCATGTATCTATAATGCCTTTGGTTTTTAACAGCCTTACTGTTACAAATTTTTCATCTCCACATATAGTGAACATGATTAAGTTATCTATAAGTAAAATTAAACATCTACAAAAGAATTGAAATTTGTTTTGTCAGTCAGGGTGAGTGGTATCAAGCAGTGTAAACAACTTTAAGCAATTTATGTCTGAGCAGTATGTGACCTAGCTGGACAGAGTAGCCATCCAAACTCTTTATTGCCAGGTGTACTGGGATGAATAAGTGAAACTCAGTCAATAAAGAAACAGAATAACATGGAGTCTGAACTTTACTGTGATTGAGGGAACCCTATGCTCTGTGCATATGTAACTTACTGTAGTCACACTGCACTAGAAGAAATAAATGTCAGCACGTACTTCTGGGAGGTGCTGCGTGATTCTATTTCATCGGTGCCCAAAACTCAGAAAGTCATTCAGATCTTGTTGTCTGCTTGTACAGGATGATGAAAGCCACAAAAAAAAAAAAAAAAAAAAAAAAAAAAAAAAAAGATCTCATGAGATCTTGCTAGATAATACTCCTCTAGAGTCTCCAGGGGAGTCATAACAGGAAAAGAAATTTCTCTTTTCCCTGAAATGTTTGAAGATATTCTTGTGATAGTCCTGTGTAGAGGTTTATGAATTTATTAAGGTGTCATTACGATGCTGTGCTCTCTGTGTGTGTGCGCGTGTGCGTGTGGGTTGTGTTTCCATCTATAGCTCCTGGAACTTATTGTTCTATAGGCTAGGCCACTGAAAAGTAGAATTTTCTCTCTTCACAGCAGGACACACAAAGTCTAACCTCCTTCCTTGCCTTGAACTGCATCAGTAAGAAAATGTGTCACGTGCTTTTTCTGATAGTAGATAAGACCCTGCTTTGTTCTCCAAGGGAACACTGAAGAATCTGAGTGAGCAGGCTGGGCTTCTGCCCCACCCTGTCTACTTAGCATTAGTTACCACCCTTTCCCAGTCACATCTTGACACAGCTGCCCACACTTCACTAATGCCTCTGCCATTAAGTTCCTCAGAAGCCGTAAGAGGCATTTTAGAGAGATTCTATGTAGCTGAACTTGTTGCTAAAGGGTGGTGAGCTAAGAGAGTATATCGAAGCTGCAAGTTCCTTCTCCACTGTTCCCTGTGTTTCTCTGCCAACAGCCTTCGTAATAAAGCACAGCTAAAGCAATCTGCCGTCTAAAGTCTAGGGGACTGTAACATTTGTAGGAACTGAGCCCTCAGTCTGGGGGATCTCACTGGTGTCCACTGCTGCAGAACTGATTGCTGGCTTGGGGCTAGGGAGAAATGTGCATGCATTTTGCAATCATGGATGTAATTTGGATCTGAATAACATAGTAGGAACAGTTTACTTCTTAGCTCTTTTCTTTTTATCGTGGAAAATCACAAAGCCTAAGCTTTATTTGGAATGCACTGCTGTGTCTGCTGTTGGTGATACTGAGCCAGCCATGTGTGACACAAGCTCTAGAGACTTACTAGAATCTGTGCCTCGGTTTCCTAATCTATATAATGGGTTGTAGATAGTGTTTCTCTCATAGTGCTGTGTACTTATGTGGTGATTTTATGTTTGCACGCAGAGTTGGGGGTGGTAAATAGTTTTCATTAAGTGATGTATAAATGTTAGCCACTATCTTACTAGTGTGCGAACTGCAAGAGGGCAGTGATTTCTGTCCATTTCTGTCAAGTGCTGTGTCATTAGTTGTGGGAGCATGCCTGGCATATGGTGTGCACTCAACACACACTGGATGAATATTTTGTCAACCTTGTCGTCTGTGAAGTAAAGACACTGAGAGTAAGTACCTCATAGTGTTCTCCTTAATTAGGTAATATATCTGAAGAATATACATTTAGCTGTCACCATCCTAAGTGTCACTATGCTCAAAGGGACATGGCTAAGTACGGTGAATCCAACCGTAGCTCCTCCTCTGAGCTGCCAGGCCGTCCTCTCTGGTGACATACGACTTTGATCTTTAAAGAATTTTCCCCATTCCTGCCACCAGTCAAATCTTGTCACCCGCTTAATCAGTAACTTTCCTGACTTCCATGGGCAGGTTCTTATAGGAGATCAAGTCAAGTGTCATGATAAATCTTACTGCACAAATAAGGAAACATCTCTCTTGCTCTTTTATCCTCTTATCATATTCGGATACAGTTTTACTTCTTTAACTTTTGCAAGTTTTTGGATTGGCCAGCTGCTAAAGTGTAACATCTGTTTTTCACCTTCAGAATCTGCCAAGTAAAAAAACTAAAAATACCTTTGAAATGTGAAATTTCCAAGGTTTGCTCCTAATTTCTACCAGAGCGACATAATGCTAAGAATGAGATAGAGACGGCTTATTCCAGAACTTACGTTCAGGCCGCGTGATGTATCAGATCGGTATATTTATAAGGAGAACAATCATGCTCTGAGCACACGGTGTGGAGAAAATGGCTGGGTTGTCGAAGAATTTATGGCATAATTATAACGGAGGTTGTCAGCTTTGTTTTCTGTGTCTTCCTATCACTTTAGCTTTACATGAGCACACGCGTCATCTGTGGCGTTGTATGCAGGGACAAGCAAGCCTAGAGCCAGTCTGTGGGTTCCAGACCTCGCGGCCACTGTAAGGCTGTACTTAACCTTGCTGAGTTTCTTTCAGCCCGGCTGCCAGGAAGATACTCAGTCAGGATTGATGTAATAATTGATGTGTTTTTATAAACTATCTGTGAAATATTAATTTGTATTCATCAAGTGGCATACCATTCTAGTACATGCAAAACGTATCTGTTTATCTTTCCTTCAGAAAGATGGCTTCCATGTTTTCTGGTAGAATTCTTCAGAATTTTTTTTTAGAAGGCAATCAGTTACATTCGTGACTCTTAATCTCTAATGTTTGGATGGATAAGAGAATTAAAAATAAAGCGGGATCCTAGGTTATAATATTCTAGACATATACCTCTTTCTGCGTAGTGAAATATAGTGGCTCAAAATATGAGAAGTAAATCCAAAAATATGTACAATGTATTAACCGTGTAGCTACACATGCTAGACTATAGATGCATGTACTGTGTACACTACTGGAGTCTTGGACTTGGACAATTTCCAGCTTTTGCTAGTAGTTTTTTATATAGTTTTAAGTCAGTTAAAGTTGCAGTAGATATGTGTGAATAGGATAGGGAATAATGCTTCTGTTTGTTAAAAATGTGTCGACAACCCACATACGTTGGCACACTGCTATTTGCAGCCCTCAGAAGACTGAGCAGCAAGACTGGGCTACACAGCGAGTCCCATCTCACAAACAAAAATGCAAATAGTGCTAAATGCACGTCTTTATGTGAAGCTAGAAATATCGTAGAAAACAACTGAACATAGAACTAGTACGATTACCCTCTGAATCGCCAAGGTGACGGTAGAGTCACCTGGTCACGTGTGACCCACCTGTTTGTGTCAATTTGCCTTAAGTACTTCTCCCACCATGCAAAGCGGCTTCCTGTGCCCCTGTCATCTCTCTGCGTCACTAACTATGTCAATGAGAAAGGACCTGAAAGCTTTTTTGGGGGGGGAGAGGGCTTGCCTTGGGTTGTCCAGAGAGAAGTCAAGCTCGGATAGAAACGGTGCCTACAGACTCTAACAAGCTAACCAAGCCAAGATGAACACAGCACCCGGGCCACGAACCTCTTCCCTGTGCAGTCTCTACCAGGAACTTGGGGTGTGCCGTTCTGACACAGTTTCCATCCACCAGGATGGCCCAGGTGCTTTGAACAAGTTTCTCATCCAGTTTATGTCTTTGGGAATTCTCTGCTCCACCCTCTGCCTGCGTACATTCCTCCTGCCAGGAAACAAGTGTCCCAAGAGTTTCCAAGCTGGAAACGTTCACTTAAGAGACTCTAAATCACAGACTTCCCACTTTTTTGGATTCATATAGCAAAGATTTTATTAGTCAGTCCCCATCCAGGCAGATATCCTGATAAAGATACCAGGCGAGTGCTTTTTCGTCCCCGTCACTGCTGAGGCAGTGCAGGCACCTGTTTTACTCTTAAATCCAAAGTTTTTCACGTGTAAGGTAGACATTTTATTTCATTTATATTTTCCAAACTGTTTCAAAGGCATAAAAACCCCTTATTTTGCATTGTAACTCAATGCATGCATACGTACATACTTATGAGACAGAGCTGTAGGTGACACATACGATATTCAAGCTGAACTTTGGTATTTTTTTTTTTTTATTTTCCTTCTTTAAAATGCTGGCCAAGAGTTGAGATGGCCTGGTGGTTGAGTCAGTTTGATTCCCAGCACACTCACATCAGTCACAGCCTCCAGGGAGAATCTCACATCCTGACTCCTGACTCTAAGAGCACCAACACACACTCTCACACACACACACAACATGCATGCACACTCATCATAAAAAACAATTGAAAGTAAGTAAATCGGTGATAGTCAGACGTTTTCATAACTCATGGCTAACAGTTCCAAAAACATCAGATGACTTTAAATAAATCCGTCTGTTTCTGTGAGTCTGTGATATTTTTCTTTATTCTTATAATGCAATTCTTATTTAATAGTAAAAAGGCTTCTGTTCAGTCAATAAAAGTGAGTTACTTGTAGGTTTCTAAGGTTTTAGTAGTGGGAAAGGGACTACTGAAAAGAAACTGGCCTGGGGCTGTGTGAATGTTAATGGGAAAGGAGGAACCTCTCTCTGATAAACAGGAAACTTGATCTAAGTAACAATACCTTTTGTTGCAACGGGAGGGTTTTGTGAGGAAAGTTTTGGAAGTTTTAGAAAGATTCGAAAGAAGTGTTCATTGTATAGTTCTCTCTGAACTGTCACCTTAGGCAGCTGAGTACTTAACACATCTTCTCACTTGCTCCTGGCCTGCTTCTCAGCTATTCTGTGGTCCACAGGACATCACCTCCAGGGGCTTCTTTCTACTGGCAAACCTCTTCTCACACTTGGGCTGGGCAGAGAGACCTCGGGCCTTTCTAAGTTGTCCCCTTTGCATCATTTGCAAAATGGGGGAATTTCAGCTGCTCAGATTACTGCTGTACTGTAAACATCTACAGACACCTGGAATTCATGATGGTCTCAAAGAACTCAACCTGAGTATTTGAATCTCCCAGTACTTCAAATAAAAACCATGAGTACATTCATACGTGTGTGTGTGTGTGTGTGTGTGTGTGTGTGTGTGTGTGTGAACTTAGCACACTCTCCTGACTCCTAGTGAAAAGTGATAGATTTCTAACTTGCAGAATCGTTGTAGTAACTTTGCTTATGGGCTGTTGTTTTTAATATGTCGGTGTTGTTTCCACATTTATGTTAGGATGTGACATAATGTACAGCACTGTAATGTTACCCTTGATGGGGTTCTGTTTAGCAACAAGGGACAAGTGATTGCTTTATGTAGACAAAGAAGGAATTCATTTCCTGGCACGGACCATGTGTGTTTTCCCTTACTCGGTGCTTCAGCTGTCTGTTTAAAGAGATCTTCTGTTGACTGTTTACCATTACTTTAAAGTTAAAAAGAAACGGCTAATGTAGGTTTTCATAAGATCTAATCAAAATCTGCTTATGACTTGAAGACAGTGCCTCTTACCCACATCTGAGTGTGAACAGCTGCTGAAGAGACACTAGTAAGGGAAAGTTTTGCCAGGAATTTTGCCCACATATTGCCACTCTGAGAGGCCTAACTCATTCTACCCAGTGAGTCACATTCCCAGGCACTGGCCCTGCCAAGGGAGACAGCAGCAGCAACAAGTGAGACCCCAGGCCTGAACCTGAGGTGCGGCCTGGCACCAGCGCTACGGTGCCGCCCCCTCCATCCTCTGATTGGCGGTGAGCGCAGCATCAGCAGGCATCTCCCTGCGAGGGAGGGCGCGCCGGGACCAGCGGCTCCAGCCTCCCGAATCCTCTGCACCCCTGGGTGACGCTTCGGACTTCCGCCGTGAACAGCTTCTTCCCTTGATCCTTCCCCAGCAAAGCCAAGGTCCCAGCCTCGGGCCGGGGAGGCAGGGGCCGGAACCCCGGGGTTCCGCGGAGCCAGCCCGGCCCCTACCGCAGCGGTCTCCGCTCACCAGCCGCCAAAACGCCTCGTATCTTGTACCGCGGGAAAAGCGGGTCCTCCTCCAAGATGGGCCGGCAGGGCCTGGGGGGTACGGGCGCTGCGGGGCGCTCCATGCAGCGCTCCCAGAGCCGGAGCAGCCTCTCTGCCTCCTTTGAGGCTCTCGCTGGCTATTTTCCTTGTATGAACTCCCTGGAAGAAGATGAAGGAGGTGAGGACCCCTGTGCGTTCCCACCCTTCGGTGTGTGTGTTGTACATCACTTGGGTCCGGTGGTGGGAGGGCTGGCCCCAGGTGAGAACTCCGGATAGCCTCTGCTGCCTCAACTGTACCTGGAAGACCCCTAAGAGCACCTGCCCGAGAAACACTGATAGTGGGTTGTTCACGGGGCTCCACGGGCTCTCCTGGGAAACAGTTGTCCTAGTGAGTTTGAATTATGGAGCACTTGAAAGATGGTTGAGCATGTAGACTGGGTGGCAGTGAAGCCGAGCCTCCTAGGTGCCTCTCTCCCGTTTGCTTTCGTTTACTCCCTAAGTCCGCAGTCTTGGTGTCAGCATATAGTCTGGAGAACAGAAATGCTCGACCCGCTGCGGTAAAACTTTATGTGTCCCCAGCCTTTGACAGCCAAGGTCTAGATGCCGAGGCAGGGAGGGTGTGAGCTGGGCCGGTGGAAGGTGTGTGAACACCAAAGGTGAGTTTACACTGTGTTCACTCTGGAGTTTGCCCACCAGCTGCGGAGTGTGATTCTGGTCGTCCCTGCTGTTCAACGATGCCTATGTAAGTGAAAGAAGCTACTGGCTCTGTTGAACTTTTTACTGAGAGATTTGCAGGCCTCCATAAAGTTTTGAATAACAGATCCTGTTTTTCCTTGATGAAGAGCTCTCATAAAATTCTGCAACCAACATTGGAAATTTGTCAATTAATGTAAATAATATAGAAATAGTGTTCTTTGCAAACTGTTCATCCTTAGCCCATACCCAGAGGAGTTTAGTCATCTTGTTAACACTTGTATATAATTAAGATTGGCTTTTCTTTTATTTGGTGACAATGATTTCTCACTAAAAATTTGCCCTAGCCCTAGTTTAGAAGAAATTAGTTACCTGCTTTAAGAACAGGTAGAAATAAATTTTCCCATATTTCCTTCTGAAGAGGGAGTGACAAAGTGACCACAGGCCAATTAATGATATGGTCAGTCTTCAGACTGAATCACTGTAGCTGTCCATGTCTCTTCTGGCTCGTTGTTGCAATATTAATTTCTTATAAATAAAGACTCACAAATGCAGATAACACAATAAGATAACACTACTTAGACATAACTTTTCACTTTCATATTCCTGTTTTTCTGTTTCATAATTTACTTTTGACTACTTTGCTGCAGTAATTCGCTAAAAATTCTAGGAAATGTGTAAAAGTCAAACAGTTAAAAGCTGGTTTTGAGACTCTCCTGCTAACCAGGCACTGCTTAACCAGGTCCTACAGTGTTTAGCCTTGAGGGCCCATAACTTTTATTAGCCCTGTTTCACAGATGAGGTTACTGAGGCAAAAAGAAATTCAAACACTTGCTTAGCCAATTGTCACTGCAGTCAGCATTTGGAGTCACAAATACTGCTGTGTACACAGGATGCTTTACTGCACACGCTCACTAACTAACCTATGGTATTGTAAGTATAGGAGCTGTAATTCAGAGTTAGGTGTGCCTGAAAATACATATAGCTAAACAAAATATAGGCTGCTGCAGGCTTATTTCTAAGCATGTTTAATGCCAAGTCCTCAATCTTGAGTTTACCTCCTATAAACTATCAACGTTCTTAAGTTATTACTAGGATTTAGGGGTTTCCAAAACACCGTTCTAAGAGCCTTTTTGAAACAGTAAGAAAAGATTAAACAAAATGTGAAGATTTTTCAGAACCGGAAGCACACTCACTCATCCGTGCCTCATACAGGCAGTGTGACATGGAAGTTTCTACATACACACGTGAGAAACTGGAACAGATTTTTGTGCTGTAATACTGCTTCTTGAGTTGCCAACACATAATGTTCCACAAGGAAGACACCATTTTTAAATGTACCCTATATGTCTCTATTTGTAACAAGAACGCTCTCCACAAATGAATTCTTCACTGGCTTAGCGCCAGCTTACAGCACTTTGGTTTCCCAGGCTCCTTTCAGCACCCCTACAGGTCTGTGAGGCTCAGAACCCTGGTCCAGAGCAGGGCTTCTCTGCAGTGTCTTTTCTTTTAAGATGTCCATGCAGAACGCTTGGAAGCAGTATTATAGTCATAACTGTGAAACCTGTTCTACCTCACAAGATAGGACCTGTCAGTCTGGGAATCGCAGTGATCGACTAAATTATCCGATGGATGTCAAAGCTAGTATTCATTCTCCTTCTCTTCCTACTTAGGGCTTAAAGAAGCGTCCCATAAGAGCCTGTGAAAATGCTGGTTTGGGTATCGGTAACATGAGTTTCTAACCACCTCACAGAACAGCATCCTGCGTGTATTTGAAAACTATCCAGACTCCTCCCCTAGTAAAGAGTAAAGATCTAAACCCAGGTGTGGGTCGGAGTTTATACTGCTGACTAAAGTAGTTTAAATACTATTTCCTGACAGTTGCATCTCCTTGTAGGAGTCTATTGTCTTGAAAACCAAACACAGTGATAATAGTTGCCGTTAACTGTGCAGCCTCTGTGTTTTTCTCTCTTTTATTTCATGGAGATTCTTCCAGGGAATGCTTTTTGCTGTTTTACTGTAGTGGAAATACAGGAGTTGAACACAGTGCTGACAGGTAGGATATCTCGGTGTGACTGACCTGAGCCTGCGCCGAAAGGATGTTTCTGTGAGCAGAGTAAGTTCACTCACTGTATGGACTGGCTTCTTCCTCTCTGCGAGTTTGTTTTTACGCCTTTCCCCTTGGTATACTCAGTAAAGATGTTCTCCATGTTCATGGGGTTATTTTAGATGAAGGCAATGGAAATGCTGCTTGTCCTGTTGTTTAACGATTTATAAGATGCATCCACTCATTTAGCATTGACCCCTATTCGAACACATTCTGTTTCCACTGTTTGGTATATTTGGTTCTAACTCTGACTCTTCCTGACACGGCCCATTAGTATATGCAGGGTGTTTGAATATTGCAGGCACGTATCAGAATGTAGAGACTAGTTTAAGGCAGTGTTTCCATTTGGAATTATAGAAGCAACTCTTCAGCTTCCCAACCATTGATTCCAAGGGGGAAAATGTGTGGCAAAGTTGTTAATGGTTGTGGGTCTCCCAGGGGCCATCTACGTGGCCCATATGTTCTAAGCTCATGGTCCTTGTCTAGTTATACATACACTGTGTAAAAAATTTTACTTCCCCAATAGTGTACACCCCAATAGTTGACACCTCTGGTTGAAATATGATTTGGCAACCATACACAAGAGATCCTATCAACACAAAGTAACTAAACAAATTACCCTTATCTCTTTCCACATGCCAGCCAGTTGAAAATTAAATTATAAGAAAATCAGCAAGGGTCTGGAGAGATGGCTCAGTGGTTAAGAGCACTGGCTGCTCTTCCAGAGATCCTGAGTTCAATTCCCAGCAACTACACGGTGGCTCACAACCGTCTGTAAATGGGATCCGATACCCTCTTCTGAAGACAGCTACAGTGTACTCCATACACATTAAAATTTTTTAGACAAACGAAAAGTCAGCAACAAAATAAAAATAGCTCAAAAACACTAAAACTCAGAGGGAAATGATCTGCTGACGACAGTGAGGCTGTGAAGGATGGTTGGCGTACAGGGATCCATTTAGACAGGCATAATGGTGCAAGCCTGGAATGCCCAGCACTGGGCAGTCAGACCAGGCACCATGGGCTACATAGAACCAACAGTAGCCTCATGTAAACACACACACACATACATACACACACATATACACACACATACACACACACATACACACACATACACACACAAACACACACACACACACACACACACACATCTCTAAGAGACCATTCATTTAGTAGGATGTGAATCTTGGTGTGGAGTTACTAATACACATAAGTCTTAGAAACCACACTCTCTTGATAAACAGAGAGACCTTCACCTTTGCTCTGTTGAAATGAAATGCTGTCCATATACAGTCAGCAACACACTGCTACGCACAGAAAACAGGCACAGCTGCTCATACTGAACAACCAAATACCCGCGCTCTTCTTTCAAGCTGAATGCTAGTAAAACTCTCCACATACAGTGTTTCTCAGTGTATGGTCATGAGATTAATACATCTTCCATAGCCAAACAGGCAAGAGAGAGAGGTGTATAGGCCATTTCGGATCTTTTCATAGAGATCATTTTTCTTGAATGATGATTTTATATAAAAATCGTTGTATTAAATGAGGACATACCATATCTAAGAATGGCACAATTTGTATATTAGAGTTATACTTAAGACAGACAAAGTAAAGTAAGATAGTTTGGAACTAAAAGCAAATGAACAACTTAGATTTAACCTGAGAATCAGCATCTCGGTATCTAGGTCCAACGAGTGCACTGAGAACGGTTGACCTCAGCCTTCCTCAGGCCGTGACCCTTCACCACAGTTTCTTGAGTGGTAGTGGCGCCCAACCATAAAACTATTTCCATTGCTACTTCATAACCCTAATTTTACTACTGTTTATGAATTACAATATAAATATCTGTATTTTACAGTGGTCTTAAGTGACCCCTGTGAGACTGTTACCTAAAGTCATTGAAAACTTTAATACATTAGACCCCAGTTTGCCTTCAGACTTTACTGGGTTCATTAAATTCTAAGCCAGCAATGGGACCACGTTTCTCAGTGGAGATATTTTGCGCACAGTGGCTTACAGACAAAACTGGCTAGGAAGTTGTTGTGGTAACCTACCATCACCACTGAGGACTGCGCCCCCCATCCCTGCCTGCGCCATAAAAACGCCCTCTGCTGTGATGTGCCAGAGTCATCTAGGCCCCACATGGATCTAAAGGAAGCAGGAGACCCAACCCTCTTCCTGTGATGCCCTCATTCCTGCTTCACATGACAGCTTCTGCTTTTCTATTTCCTCTCTTTTCTCCATTTTCTTTTCTATTTCCTATGCCAGCTCATCCCTTTTATCCACTACCCTGTGCGCATGTTTAGTGAACCGTGGTAGCAATTAACTTCCAGGTTCATGTGTTACAGTTCTACTGTTCTTTCTCAATCCCAATCCCAAAATTCTAGGGAGAGATTTCACAGTCAGCTTAGTCCTGTCTAATAAGAGAGGCCGGGCCATGTGTGTGGCTTCAGCTCCCACTAGGAATGTGTTTCTGTGAATGGTGAGAAAGGCATCGTTATGAATTCTCTGACATCCCCCAAGGAACTGCTTCTGTCTGGATAAGATCTTGATTTAGATTTTATCTCATGAGACTAATACACAAGCAAAACTATTTTAGCTATTTAAAATGAAGAGGTCAAATGGTGACAGCTTCCCTTAGGATTTTTGTAGATTAGTGGTCCTGTAGATGACATAGATCACTAAGGCGGAAGAGGACCAGGAAAGGACTGAGAAATTGGAGAGAGCCTACCAGAGAAGAGTTGGGAGCAGCCATTTTGAGCAATGCCAGGTTGGCACGTTGACTTTTGTTTTTGTCCCCAACCAATCATGAACTTGGCTTTTCCCATAAAACCCTTAAACTTTAAGATGTTGGCAGCAAAATTTAAAAATTCTCAGCATTACTTGAAGCAAACAAATACATTTGTATTTATTGGCCAAATGTGACCCAGAGAACACAGAGTTTTCAACCTCTGCCAAGAAACTCTGCCCCTTCCCGGCATTTCTCAGGTGTTTCTTCTCATTCTCACTGGTACCTGGGCGATTTGGAACCAAAGGGCTTATCTCTGAAGCCAGTGATGAATATCACCTTCTCCTTCTGTTTTCTGGATCCAATATGGCGTCTGTACCGCTGACAGGTGCTTCTCAACAACCCCTTTTACAGGGCCCTCCTCAAACCATCAGGAAACACAGATATTTACATTACGATTCATAACAGTGGCAAATTACAATATTAAGAGGCCGGTAGCATTAGGAAGGTTGAGAACCACTGCTCAACAGCGAACTAGAAGATTCCCGTTTCTTCTAAGGAAAGTCTTTGCCCCAATGATCTAAATCTCTCAAAATCTAGCTACTCGATTTATAAAATAAAACCTCCTTGCCTCCAGAGTTATGTTCATGTCTTCCCATTCTCTCTCTGCTACCGTGTGTGTGTGTGTGTGTGTGTGTGTATGTGTGTGTGTGTATGTGTGTGTGTATATATGTGTGTGTATATATGTGTGTGTATGTGTATGTGTGTATGTGTGTGTGTATGTGTGTGTGTATGTATATGTGTGTGTGTATGTGTATGTGTGTATGTGTGTGTGTATGTGTGTGTATGTGTGTATGTGTGTGTGTATGTGTGTATTTGTGTGTGTGTGTATGTGTGTGTGTATGTGTGTGTGTATGTGTGTGTGTGTATGTGTGTATTTGTATTTGTGTGTGTGTGTGTGTATGTGTGTGTGTGTTCCTTGCCCATCTGTGGTATCTTCATATCCCATCTGCATTCAAGGTCTTCTACCAGAGCTTCCCCTGGTGGAGAAAAACTTAGATTTGAAATAGTCATTCCACTTCCTCCACCTCCACTAGTTAATGACCTAAAAGAAACTTAAGTTCTATTACCTTAGCTTGATAGTACAATATCTCTAATAATACACACGTTGGCATAAATATATTTAAATTTAAATTCTAAAGTTAAAAATGTGTTGCCTTTTCTGAGCTTGTTATCTGATACATGAGATGCTAGCCATGTGTGGCTATCTGACTGTTAAAAGGTTAATGGAGTTGAAATTTTATTTCCTCCACCATACTAGCTTTACTTCAGTGCTCAGTAGCCCCGTGTATCTGGTGATGACCTTTTTGGATACGCCCCCGTTACATAACATCTCCATCATGGACTGAAGGTTCTATTGGCTGTGTAGCCCAAGGGATGAAGGGATGAAGGGATGAAGGACTACTCCTGTGGAACTCAGGATACACTGTCAGCGTTTGTTGACGAGCTAACCTCACCGACTACATAAAAGCTGATGTAGATGCGAATTTTAGGACTGTCACATTTGCCGTCTCCCTTGCATTCTGTCCCTAGCAAGGACAAGAACCACAGCTGTGGCAGGAGACCCGAGCAAGATGGCTTTCTCTGTGTTTATCAGGAAATGAGGACACTCTCTTAGGTGAAGCAGAACGTACGGACTAATCAGCCACCTGTTTGGTACTAGTGGGCTCAAGAACGCTTGGATCCCGCTATGTATTACACGTAGAAGTTATCACGATATAAACTTGGGTTTTTTATTTTATTTTTTGTTCTTTTTTCCCCCTTTATTGGGTGTTTTAAATTTACATTTCAAATATTACCCCTTTCCCAGTTTCCCCTCCATAACCCCTCATCCCATTCTTCTCTCCCTGCTTCTGTTGGGGTGCTCCTCCACCCACCCACCCAGTCTCTCCTGCCTCCCCACCCTGGCATTCCTCTACACTGGGGCATCGAGGCTTCACAGAACCAAGGGCTTCTCCTCCCATTGATGCTTGGCAAGGCCATCCTCTGCTACACATGAGGCTTGAGTCATGGGTCCCTCCATGTGTATACTCTTTGGAGGTCTGGTTGGTTGATATTGTGGTTCTTCCTTAGGGGTTGCAAACCAGTTCGGCTCCTTCCGTCCTTTCTCTAACTCCTCCATTGAAGACCCTGTTCTCAGTCCAATGGCTGGCTTCGAGCCTCCTCCTCTGTATTTTCAGGCTCTAGCAGAGCCTCTCAGGAGACAGCTGTATCAGGCTTCTGTCAGCACGCACCTCTTGGCATCTACAACAGTTATTTGCTTTGGTGTCTGTGTGTGGGATGGATCCCCAGGTGGGGCAGTCTCTGGATGGCCTTTCCTTCAGTCTCTGTTCCACACTTTGTCTCTGTATTTCCTCCTGTGAGTATGTTTGGTCCCTCTTCTAAGAAGGACTGAAGCATCCACACTTTGGTTTTCCTTCTTCTTGAGCTTCATGTGGTTTGTGAATTGTATTTTGGGTATTTCAAGCTTTTGGGCTAATATCCACTTATCAGTGAGTGCATACAATATGTGTTCTTTCGTGATTGGGTTACCTCTCTCAGGATGATATTTTCTAGCTTCATTCATTTGCCTAGAAATTTCATGAAGTCATTGTTTTAATAGCTGAGTAGTACTTCACTGTGCAAATGTACCACATTTCCTGTAACCATTTCTCTGTTTAAGGACATTAGGTTCGGTCCAGCTTCTGGCTATTATAATTAAGGCTGCTATGAACATGGTAGAACACATGTCCTTGTTATGTGTTTGAGTATCTTTTGGGTATATGCCCAGGAGTGGTATAACTGGGTCCATTTTTCTGAGGAACCACCAGACTGAGTTTTCAGAGTGGTTGTACTAGCTTGCAGTTCCAATGGAGGGGTGTTCTTCTTTCTCCACATCCTCACCAGCATCTGCTGTCACCTGAGTTTTTTATCTTAGCCATTCTGACTGATGTGAGGTAGAATCTCAGGGTTGTTTTCATTTGAATTTCCCTGATGGCTAAGGATATTGAACATTTCTTTAGGTGCTCTATGGACATTCAGTATTCCTCAGTTGAGAATTCTTTGTTTAACTCCCTACCCCATTTTTAATAGGGTTATTTTGTATTATGGAGTCTAATTTCTTGTGTTCTTTGTATTATATTAGATATTAGCCCTCTATTGAATGTAGTATTGGTAAAGATCTTTTCCCAATCTGTTGGCTGCCATTTTGTTATCTTGACAGTGTCCTTTGCCTTGCAGAAAGTTGGCAATTTTATGAGTTCCTATGCCAATTTTTGATCTTAAAGCATAAGCCATTGGTTTTTTGTTCAGGAAAATTTCCCCTGTGCCCGTGTGTTCGAGGATCTTCCCCACTTTCTCTTCTGTCGGTTTGAGTGTACCTGGTTTTATGAGGAGGTCCAAGGAGATAAGAATGGGTTGATTTGCCTTCTTCTGGGTGCTGACTGCCAGTTGAACCAGCACTAAGAGCATTTCCTAAGAGAACAGGTGAGACCAGCACTTCTGCTCCATGGGACCAGCCTGGAGCCCTCAGGACACAGGAATGGAGGAGCAGCCGAATCCATTTTTCTGTCCAGTTGGAAATGGAATAAGTGGGAGATAGATGCCATTTAGAAAAAATTCCATAGGAATAAAGAAATTGGGCAGAAAAGGTTTGCTGAGTAAAAGTTTGGTTAGGTCATGGAATTTCTTCTGCACAGATGCAGAAACCTAGACTAAGGTTCGTAGTGATGGTCAGTCACACCTGCGCTTATAGAAGGGTGACGTGTGGCAAAGGTGACGTGTGGCAAAGGTGGCATGTGGCAAAGGTGACATGTGGCAAAGGTGACATGTGGCAAAGGTAGCTTCCACAGTTGGAGAATGGACTACTTCTCTTAGAAAGAAATTTGGCAAGAAAAAAAAAAAAGTAACAAATGCCACCTGATTATAGAAAATGACCGTCAATAGCTGAAAGACTGCCTATTATACTCAGGGTATATCTTTTATGGCTTTAAATACTTTTAATACCTTGCTGTTTAGTTGTTTTTATTTAAGAGAGAGCAGTCAGGAAAGGAAGAAAACTATAGATAAGTAAGGTAAATAGCAGGGTTTTTCTTTTTGTTGTTCGTTTTACATCTCACTCACTGCCTGCTCTTAGGCAACCCATCGTATAATTCTTTCCCCATTCCCCTTCTCCTCTGACGGTTGGAGTCCCTCTGGGTATCACCCCACCCTGGCACATCAAGTCTCTGAGGGGCTAGGCACATATTCTCCCACAAGACTGCCCAGCTAGAACATATTCCACACACGGGCAATAGCTTTTGGGATAGCCCCCAATAGCAGGGCTTCTTGTATTTAAATTTGCTGCAGTTTTGGTCACTCAAATATTCAAAGACACTACTATTTTTGCACATAGCACTCATGAAAGATCTTCACCTCTCACCAGTTTACTGTTGTATTCTAGAACCTTTGTGCGACATGCAGATCTTCTTCTCAGAGAAAGATGTGGCTCCTCAATTTATGATGATGTGTAAGAACGAGAGTCACTTATCCAAAAGATCAGTTTGAACAATGAGGTAGCAACAGGTCCAACAGAATAAAAATCCCCATTTAGAATAGAAAAGAAGCGAAGTAGGGGAGAAAAAAACCGTCCTGCCAGGGAATTGTCAGTCTCTCCTGGTGTGGCCTGCAGAAGCTGACAATACAGCCCCCAGTGTTCTTGCTCTGTTTCCTTCCTTCTCTGTGGCTGCAGAAGTTTGCAATGCAGAGGAAGCTCTGCCATCCTGAGCCTGCTTCTTGCTGCTGCTGCTGCAGCAACACCACACTGTTTAGGTGACAGGTTTTATGCCTAGAATGGCTCTGCACAGTCCAAGTCAAGATTTACTAGTTCTGTCTTCACTTCTTTATTTTGAATTTAGCAATTGAATTTTGTCCCAATTTTAAACCTTTTCATAGGTGTGTGTGTGTGTGTGTGTGTGTGTGTGTGTGTGTGCACATGTGAGTGTGTGCACACATATCTGTCAGGATAACTTTAGTTGGATTCTAATGATGACCAAAAATGTGTAAATGCCTTTACACAAAATAAACCACGTCTCACTCCTATCACATGTCCAGTGGGATACACGGATGGGGTGGAGATACGCTGCCAACTCCTCCAGCCCACCGACTCCTGTTTACCTTATCCTGTTTCCTGTGTAAATGTTTCCTGATCATCCTGTGCCTGAGCTGGAGATTCCCCAAACTGCCTCCAAAACGTGTCTGTCAGTTTTGAACTTCTTGTTTATTGCTCTAAAACCTGTATTGATTTCTTGGTGTTTACTTTACAAACACTGGCGTCTTGCCTGCATGGATGTCTATGTGAGGGTATCACATCCCTTGGAACTTGAGTTATAGACAGTGGTGAGCTGCCACGTGGGTTCTGGAAATTGAGCCCATGTCCTTTGGAAGAGCAGCCCACGCTCTTAACCATCTCTCTAGACTTGCATTTAAAATCGTTTTATTGCCTAATGACTTCTCTAAATTATACTCCCTTTGAAAAATAGCAATCTCACATAGGATGCTGTCTCACTGACTTACAGCACATGAGTTGTGGTCTACACTAAAAATTAATGACTATTCCGGTCTCAGCCTGTTCCTCAAACTTCTTCCTAGTAGTGGTGAGAAAACCATGAAGCTTGAATAACTCTGATGACATTGATGAGACATTCTAGGTGTCACTATAGCAGGGTAACTTCTGTGCATGTAGGATTTAAAAGCTACAACCATGAAATGTTTCTTTCTTGTCACGTGTCAAAAGCCTTGTCTCTGGCAGGGCAAAAGATGGCCTCCAAGTCAGTAGCAATGAGGGGCTTTTGAGTTTTGTTGTTCAGCCACTTGAAGAGCTTCCTGATCTCAGGGGAAGCTGACACTTCAGACTTTTAATCGGGTGACTTTCTTTGAGTATAGGGAGTGTCAAGGAAATGAGTCATGAGACTAATCAAGATTAGTCAAGAAATGAGCAGAGCAGAAAGAGGAGGATGCCTCCTGTGTGTGTGCCGCCTTCTGCCTGGGGGGTTGGCAATTGAAGAACTTGGTTCTGACCTGTAGGGCATTGTTCAATGCTTAAAATAACTTACACCCAAGTGTAAAGGCTTAAGGGCTCAACCGCAGCCTTATCTGGGCTTTAGTTTAAGGATTTACTGGTGTATTGCTTAATATGCAATTCATTCATATATATATATATATATATATATTATATATATATATGCATGTGTATATAGGTATTCACTTTTTAAAAGCATACTTAGCAATTCTGTAACAACTTTGGTTGTTCTACCCCCACAATCACAATAAAATGTCTTTATGCATGTTTTCTATCTGAGCAAGACTCTGGAAAGGAATGACATCAGCTCTGCTGGTCTCCTGCTGCTGTAATAGCCAGCACGTGAAACCAACACACACTTAGTAGGTCTCAAGCACAGAATCAGTTAGTTCCCCTCGGGTGTAAGTCCAGTCCAGTTGTCTTGCTGCTTCTCAGCAGGATGCTGGTGGCAGACACATGTCCCTTACCATCCTCAAGCGAATAAGAGTAAAGAATCTTTTCTGTGATTCTGCTCTTGGGTTTCTTCCTCTGGAGCAGCCAGAGGAAGCAGTATGCTCTTAAAGGCCTGGAATGGTTATCCTTGCCTAGTCAGTCAGGTGATCTCCCTACCTTTAAACAACTAATTACCATAGTTAATTAGCAAAGCCCCCTTTTCAGTGTAAAGTAACACAGTCATCAGGGTGTGCACAGGATCCCGCCTAACTCACGTGCACTCTCTCTCTCACAGATCTTCACTGGGTTGAGTTTCTGGCTTGCATAGCAACATGGCACATCATTTAGAACATTACACATGAATCACCATGATGCATTATAGTTAAGTTAAATTGGACTTATTGTGACTGTGACATAAAGATTTTTATGTGCTAAAAGATTGTAAACGAGTCTACAAATGTTTCAGGTAACAGAGTATATAAAATGACAGGCTTTTAAGGATATCATAAATAGTGATTTAGCTCGGAACTTTTGATTCTTTGACAGTGAGTAGCAGACCCATGCGCTTTTGTTCACTAAGGAGACAAACTCAGACTTCAGAGAGAAAAGTTGCCAGGGGTAATCTGCTCTCTTCTTGCCCTTTGCTCATACAACTAACCCCAGACTCATAGAAAGTCACACAACCATCTAGTTAGTGGTCATAACTAGGCACAATGTAACCTATTCCTTATCTGGTACCTTAACAGTGTCGGTTGAAGACTTTCTGTGCATCAAGGGCTCTTCCAAGCTCTTTACATGTGTGTTTTCCTTAACCCTTACCACTAACCCACCAGATCTGTGTTATCGTCTCACAGTTGAAGATCATACACAAAGAGGGGTCTTGCTTAGTGTCATACTGTGTGTTGCGGTAGAGAAAAAAACTTGATGTGGGAGCTAACTGGTCTGAGGCTGATGATTCTTCCCACTCCACCAGGTTACTTCTCACAGTGTATTCTAACATCAAATGATTGAGTCACAGAGAACTTGGAGTCTGGCACCGGCGGACACATTCTAGTCCTGCCCCTTGCTGTGTGGCTTTGGGGAACCTTGTGATGTGCTGGGCCCTCAGATGCCTCCTCTGTGGAAGTGGGAAAACTGACAGGATCCTCACACTTTTTTTTTCTTTTTTACTGTTGTTATTTTTAGCCAAGTGGTGTCTGGTTCTCATCCATTAACAGCAGATTTCCAACTCACTTTCGCTTGGCCATGTCAGATTAAATAGGAAATAATAGACTTGGAATCACGAGTCTTGGTCCTGAGACCCTTTAGGAGCTTTTCCTTTGTAGGTCATTTCCTTGTCTGTATCTGGCGCCCATCCCGCATCCCAGATGTCACTGGAGTGGTCACAGGTGATGGCAGTTGTTCACTTGGAGCAGTGCTGATAGGAAATGAGCATTAAAGCATGACTTGGTCTCACACAGGCTCCTCACTCCTCATTCAGTGTGCTCAGGGTGTCTGAGGGGAAAGAGCATGCTGCGTAGTGACACGGCATTTGAAGATCGGTCTAAAATGAAAGCACAACTGTTAGGAAGTGTGGGCCACAAGGTAAAGGGCTTGCTGCACAGGTGTGCGGACTGGAATTTGGATCCTAAGCACCGGAGGAAATGTGACTGTCAGCAGCCATGGGTGCTGTTTGTAATGACACATCATTAGAGCTAGATGACATGTCATTATCTGAAAGACCCTGGCTCAATGAGCAAGGTGGAATGCACCCGAGGAAGATGAGATCAGCCTCAGGCCTTTACATGGGTGTACACACACACACACACACACACACACAAACACACACACACACATGCATATATGTGCTTGCAACCACACACAAAGACATTGGTAAAATAGTCATTATATTAGATTGATGGATACTAGAGTCAACTCTGCTATTGTGTCTTTTTAAAAAAAAACATTTTTATACGTGTGTATGATTGTTTTGTTTTTCTATACCATTTGAAAGTAAATCACAGGTAACAGAAGATTTTGCATCCAAATATTTAACATATATCTCCTAATAGTATGTATTCAATTTTCCCTGCCTTTCTTAAAATTGTGATGTTGTTTAAAATGAGTTGTTCCACTTTGGTTTTACAAACAAGGCAAAATCCATATACCCAAGGTCACTGGATTCCAATCTCCTTACTGTTTTCTAACATAGAAGGTTACCTTACCTAGTTTGCTTGTTTTGATGGTGTTAAGTTGTTCAGAGACTCGGCCAATTGTCTTGAACAATATCCCATATCTGGCTTTGTCTGGCTGCTTCGTATATGCACGCTACCTGTCTTGTGACTTTACTGTCTGTGTTTTTCAAAACTTGATTAGAAACACACTGTCTATTTTTGTCCAGAACAGCTTGGTAGATGGTTCGGTCTGCCTTATATCAGGAAGGTTACATATGACTGTACCTGTTATCAGTGACTTGGTTAAGAGGGTGGTAGCTCCATCGTCCATGTTGAAGTATGTCTGTGAACTGATTATTTAGCTCATACATCTTTTTCCATGGTTTAATTTTCAACAGTAGCCTCCATTGGTGAACTGTGTTAAAAATCATTTATCCCAATGGAGGCTACAAATTAGTATTTTGAAGTCTGTCTCTATTCAAGAGTTTCTGAGCAGAGCAGATATAAGGAAGTTGGTTAAAAGATTCTCAGCACATCAGTAGCACCAACCTCCTTCATTGTTGGGGGAAGGAAACCTTATGGTTTTTAACCATTGATCGGTACATGTTTGCTCTTCATCGAAATCAGCATCTTTTGATGGCTGTGGGTTAGCCATGATGTGTATCAGAGCTGGAAATGAGTAATGAGAAGTGGGTGAAACCTAAAGCAATGTTTCAAAGCGGAGCAAAGAGAAGAGGCTCGGTGAGAGTCTCACACATCAGTAGCACCAACAGCATTTAAGAGAACTTACTAATACCAGCTTCTGGTAAAGCATGTCCCATGTCCGTTTATCTCCAGATGCTATAACATAGTCATTCTAGATGTTATCAACAGATGTAAAACTGCCATCAAGTAAGACTTTCCTTTTTTATAGCTTTCTTTGCCTTTCTCATATCCACTACCCTAAAAACTTTGTTAAATGGTAAAGCTAAAAATCAAGCATCTCTTCCCACCTGGTTTTTTGTCTGTAATATGAAGACCTATTTCTTTCACTGAGACAAAAGCACTGGGGAGAAAGGTGAGCATAAATGAAGTGTGCATTTGACTGTTACTATGAAAAACAAAATGAAGAAGAAATGAGGTCTGATAATTAAAGTCTGCAATGAAGACAAAGCTTATTCCTGTTAAGTTAAAGCTCTTTGTTTCCCATGTTAATTTAATGGTTGGAAGACTGTTTCAAGTGGAAATAAACAATGGTACCTTGTACCGCTCACTCAGGGAGACGTTGTTTAGAAGGGTTTTAAATGTGGTTCCTCTGTGTCTCCTTAAGAACACAGTCCTGCTCACTTGCAGCCTCCGAGTGCTTACTGCTCCAGTCCGTAAGCAGCCATGATGTAATTGATGCCTTTGGCTTTCTGTCTCCTCAGAAGGAGGAGGTAAAAAGCTCCGAAGCACTGTCCAGAGAAGCACGGAGACCGGGCTAGCGGTGGAGATGAGGAACTGGATGACGCGCCAGGCCAGCCGGGAGTCCACAGATGGCAGCATGAACAGCTACAGCTCCGAAGGAAAGTGAGTGTGGCCAGTCCGTCCTCCTGCCCAAGGGCTGACTCTCGGGACTCATGGCCCATTTCCATTCTCGCTGCCTGGTTCTGTGAAGCTGTTTCACCCTCCACTGAGCAGCTGACACATCAGGCCTTTTATTCTGAATGAAGTACCTTGGGGGGCGATAAAGTGTTTTACTTCCATGACAAGATGCTAAGATGTGGCTCTCAGCATTACCTACAAGTAAAATAGTTTGTCCTAGCTTCAAATAATCAATAAAGCCACAGGAACAGGAACAGCAGACATACCGCACCGTGGGGACAATATTAGGGTTTTTTTTAAATATATTTTATTGACTTATTCATTTATTTTATGTATCTGAGTACACTGTATCTTCAGACACACTAGAAGAGGGCATTGATCCCATTACAGATGGCTGTGAGCCACCACGTGGTTGCTGGGAATTGAACTCAGGACCTCTGGAAAAGCAGTCAGTTCTCTGAACCACTGAGCCATCCCTCCAGACCTAGCATTAGTTTTTTAAAATCTTTGATCTGGAGACTGGGGACATGGCTCAAAGGTTAAGAGCAATGACTGGATCCTCATTATCCACATCATGGCTCCCAGCGGTACCTGCAGTTCTATGATCAGACGCCATCTTCTGGCTTCCTCGGGCACGGCACACACATGCTGCACAGACATACATGCAGGCAAACACCCATACACCAGATAATCAAAAAACAATTCTTACTCTAAAAAATCCTTTGATCTGTTGAAGAGATGCTATTGAAAAACTTAGAATTCTTCATTTATATTCAGTTTTATGTAACGGAAGTTATATAATTTATATAATTTAACTTACTTATGTGAAACCAACAATCAAAAGGCAGTGGCACCAAAAAGTTGCTAAACCTTTTCCTCTGTGTAGTGTTTCTTTGAATCCACTGCTGTAGACACTTGGAAAGGTTTGCAAGCATGGGGTAGCCCAGTCTCCAACAAACAACAGTGCTTGTGACTTCCAATCTATAGATGAGGTGCAAAGGGTATCAGGAGAGGGACGTGAGGCCCGGGGCTCACTCAGCCATTGCCACAGGAGTGTGCAGTATTCAGACACATGTAGCCAATTTACAGACCCAAAGCCATAGGAAATATTGGCTTACCATTAATTACTTAAGCCAGTGATACTTTCTCCAACATGATTATATACGGAGAGGATTGTGCGTCTGCAGTGTTTAAGTAGGGCCATACAAACAGGCTGAATGTTTGAGACTTGAGGCGAAGGAAGTCCAGAAGAGTGAAAGGCTAGCAATGGCAGTGGTTCAGTCAGGGGCGTGTGACATACCGCGCATGCGCTAAGGAAACGTGGTCTTTCTGGAAGGAAAACTTTCTCTGAGCTCTGGTCTTTATGAGCCACTGCCTAGGCTATAAAAATGTTTGCTTCATGGTCTCTACGTACAGGTTCATAGTCAAGCATGACTTCCGTCTCGGATGTTTGTCATATTATTGAAGAAATGACACGAATACTCATAAACTCATTCAGTAACTACTACCTTTCAGCACTGCAGACAGTGTGCTGTGAGTTGGGGGTGTGAGACACTCAAGCAAATCAAAATGGAACTTGAGACAGTGGGTTTCGGAATCACAGGAGACAGAAGTCCTCTGCTGGGCTCCTGGCACTTCATGCTTTGGGTACATTACGTAATGCTCCTAGCATGAAGGTGGCTCCCTAAGGCTGACGGGCATCTATTGTTTTCAGTACTCGAGGCTCTGCTGGAAGAGCTGGAGTTATAGCACCATACAAACCAGGCCAGGCCTACGGTAAATTGGGAAACATAAATGTTGATGAAACGGGCAAAGAAAATAAATGAGGAAGTGAGGAAGGTTCAACCAAGCGTCTCCTGAGACTTCAGATCCCTTCGTCCCGAAGAAATGAATCCCCTTGCTTGCGTAGCTTTTTAATTTTAATCTTTATTACATTTACTGAGCAAGACAGAGAGACACGGAGAGGAATAAGTACCTTCATGCTGTTGTCCCTTACACATGGCCACTTTCTCATCCCATCAACCCCTTACATTCTCAGTCCCTTCCTTCCTCTCTCATTAGAGTTATTTCCCAACCTCCACCCCTTGTGACTGCATTTGACTTTCATTTATGTTTACCTGTGCTGTGGCTTACTGTGGGTTAGGACTTCAACATAGCATTTGAAGAAGGCGTGGCCATTAAAGATGAGCCCTCTGCTGAGCAATTGGAAGACGTGTTGTTCTATGCTCAGTAGATACCCTGTTAGCCCACCGACTGTTGGAGCCAAAGCTTATGGTCCAGAGAAGAGGGCTAAGCCGGAGATGCTCTAGGCTGGCCAACACCAACGTAGGCACCATTAAGGGAACTCAGACACGTGGAAAAGGTGAGGTAGGAAGACTGTAGTATTCAGTGACAAAACTGGCAGAGATTGAGACACAGTGGCAACTTGGATGAGCAGAAAGTGGGGACTTTCCCAAGGATTCAGAAAGAGAAATGGATTTCAGGCTCGGGAGGAGAGTGCAGTGCAGAAAAGGGTTGTTTGTCTTTTGTAAAGTGGCATGGCGACTTGCTTATATGCTGGTGAGAGTGACACACAAGCTTTTTTTTCTTTTTGTCAGCCAGAAAAAAAGATTAATAGTAAATTCTGTGAGCGTAGCTAAGAGGATTAAACATGGCGAAGCATGCCGTGGCATACGTGCTCAGTGTAGGCTAAACATGCATGACGGAAATCATCTCCCCGGCCCCCAAGACCAAACAAGAGCAGACACATAAACAGAAGCCTACATGGTGCGGCGGGTGCTTCCGGTGACCGGCGTGGGAGGCTGTAGCTGGTGACCGGCGTGGGAGGCTGTAGAACATCAGGAGGACAGAGCCATGGAAGGCAACATGGATGTTGTGGCCCAGTGCATATCAGTAACATCTTGGCCCTGTCACATCAACAGGAAGTGACATCATCAGTGACAATAAGTTCGCAGGAAGCTGGAGGCTGGCCTGAAGGGAAGGGAGGCTGAGGATGTAACCCCATGTGTCCTTCTGTTTTCAGTCTCATCTTCCCTGGGGTCCGCCTGGCCTCTGACAGCCAGTTCAGCGATTTCCTCGATGGCCTTGGCCCTGCTCAGCTCGTGGGACGCCAGACCCTGGCCACTCCTGCAATGGGTAAGTTGTTCTGCCACATGACCCCATTGTCCCTTAGGTCACTGAAAGTCATATCCCCCCAGTTCATTCTCCTCTCAACAAGATTACCAGCAGGAATAGGGTCCTGGGTCCTAACCGTACATGTTCTCAGTGTTTCCTGTTGTAATTTCGGATCCTCTTGAAAGTAAGATGTCACTGAGAACATTTGAACCTTAAAGAATGTATCTGGGGACTTAGGAGTATGTCTGGGGACTATCTGAGGCAGAGTTCTTTGGCACCAGGCTTCTTCCTACTTCTTTTCTTTCTTCACAATGTGCCCACCAGGTGACATTCAGGTGGGGATGATGGATAAGAAGGGACAGCTGGAGGTAGAAATCATCCGGGCTCGCGGCCTTGTGGTCAAACCAGGTTCCAAGACACTGCCAGGTAAAACAGAAGATATGTCTCTGTTATTTCTCATAGTCTTTGTTGTTTCGGCGTAAAAGTCACTCTTCTTTGCTGACATCTTCTTAACGAAGAAGTGAGTAGAGAACTCTGTTGTTGTGGTGTTTGGAGACTGGCAGTTTGCGTGCGTTCTGGGGGAGCTGGAACTGAGTGACCGGGAAGGGATCGTGTAATCCATACATGGTTGGGACCTCCACCATGTGAGTCACATCGTAACTGTGCTCTGCAAGCGAGTTTTCCAGTTAGCTGTTCTTCAGTTTACTGGGAACTTCGTCCCTCAAACCCCCCTTAGGCATCCTTCAAGTTCTGGGATTGAAATAAAAATAGATTCACTCCACACAGCCCCGTGAGCCCATGAATGCTGGCTGTTCAGTCCTGCAGTGTGTAAGAGGCTGGCATAACCTGGTGCTACATGTCCCAAGCATCACTATAATTCAAGGTGCTCAGAGCCGTAGATAGCCTGGTGCAGAGTCTTCAGGTGCTGTGCAGGGATGAGAAGATCCAGTCCATAAAGCTGTGGATTCTGAAAGTCCCTGTCCCCGTCTGTCCCCAGCACCCGCACCGACATAATTCTGCACTTCTCTCTTAACTCCTCAGTCCTTAGAGGAATTTCGAAATAAAGTTATGTCACTCTGCGGCTTTGGAATCATGTTGTAAAGATTCTGAAGCACATGAGACACAGGAGGATGTGCTTTTCATACAGTTTCTGTCATGTAAGGTCGAAGCCACAGAAGTCCTAGTGAGCTGCCTTTCCAAGCTACTTCTGAATATATCACCCTAGAGCCCATCCCTGCCCGGACTCACCATTACCAGTTAGCGAACGCTTTGAATGGTAACTGAGTCTATGGGGTAGATGAAGAGACAGCCTCATCTCCAACGTATCTAATGAGATCAAAATTTGGGTACCTTAAAAATAAGGTGTTGCTCTTGAACCTTGTTTGTGACTGGGAGCATCATTTAAATTTATACAAGAAAGGGTTGTGGAGGGAAAAAAAAAAAAAAAAAAAAAGACCCGAAAAGGCTATGTCAACAGCTTCATACTGAATGGCTGATAGATAAATGTCCATTGTAGATCTGACGCAGGAGGCAGCCCGGTGGCTGGAGTGACAAGGACGCTGTTGTTGTTGTGCTCCGTGAGTTGGGCACTTGACAGCCTTGGCGATCACTAACTCTGTTTTTATCTCCCAAGCACCGTATGTCAAGGTGTACCTGTTAGACAACGGAGTCTGCATAGCCAAAAAGAAAACCAAGGTGGCGAGAAAGACCCTGGAGCCCCTGTATCAGCAGCTCTTATCCTTCGAGGAGAGCCCCCAGGGAAAGGTGTTACAGGTGTGTACTCATGGGTGACCACGAGGTCGTCCTTAGGTCTAGTGTCTCTTGTGTGGAAGTCTTTCTGTGTGAGCTGCAAAGCAGTGGCCAGTGCTGTACAGCTGCGCTAGCTGCTGCCCTCCTTAAAGGGGAGGCCCCCCAGATGTGTGAGCCTGGGTTACACTCCAGATCAGTGTGCCCATGTGGCTTCTGGCACTACCATGAGGTTTTCCTAATGTAACCGCATCTTCTAGGAGTTTAAGGCAGCATTGCATGAATCAGACACCACGTCTACCTTGACCCTTGGCCGCAGCTCATTAACTAAGCACATTTTACCGTCGTGGTTATGATTTTCTTCTCGGTCATGAAGCCCACGTCTATGCTAACACGAGCTGGTTTGTTTTCTGCCGACAGATCATTGTTTGGGGAGATTACGGTCGCATGGATCACAAGTCCTTTATGGGAGTGGCCCAGATACTCTTAGATGAACTGGAACTATCCAACATGGTGATTGGATGGTTCAAACTCTTCCCTCCTTCCTCCCTAGTAGACCCAACCTTAGCACCTCTGACAAGAAGAGCTTCCCAATCGTCTCTGGAAAGTTCTACCGGACCTTCTTACTCTCGTTCATAGCAACTCTAAAACTGCTGTCACAACAACCAGCGATACAAAAACCAGAAGAGATCGCACAGGTGGGAACCCTGGTACCACTGAATGCTTTCTGTTGTGTCTTCAGAGCCCACGTCTAGGGACACAAAGCAATCCTGTGTTGTCAGAGGGAGACGTACACTTTGTGCCCTAGCACAGGCCCTCAGGAGAAAGAGCAGATCTGTGACAAACTGTCGGGTTTGGAGTTCAATCTGAAGCCATGGATTTAATCTCAAAGAATCAGTCAGCCCTTTTCAATGGCGCCTTTATATTTTTATCGTTTTTCTTCATTTAACTGACCCCAAAGCCCTGTTATGGCACAGAAACGGAGTTCTACAGCCATTAAGCCACATTGCAGGCCAAGGAGCAAAGACCTAGGAAGCATCAGGTGAAAAGCAAGAGACCAAAGAAGTGGTCAGGAGCAGAGCCAGCCACCGGTCCTGGAGGGGCCCCAGCGGGGGAGGGTGGTTTGACTGGGCTGCTCCGGGAGGTATGTCTCTCACTAAGGCCAGGATGTGTTGGACTCTGAACATCACAATTCTGTGACTGCACTGTACTGAATGAAATCAAAGAAACTCTTCCTGCATGGACAGATTAGCTGAATATTTAAATTATCTTCTCGGGGCTGCAACTTGCAAAGAAAAAAAAAGAATAAAAATCAGCCATTTTCAACAATTTATATTATTTTTAAAAATAAATTTCACTAGTGCATGGTTTTAAAATGGGAGAGAATGCAACCAGGTGGAACAAAGACACACCATGTTTATTCTTTAATCATAGTCTGTGTTTTGGCAGACATTCCAAATGAAGCTACTTTCTAGCAGATACAATCCTCTTTATGTGACAGTAAGTACAGTATATTCGACTTGTTTCCACGTTAAATACACAGATCTTATGATTTTCAATATGTGCAAATTTTTCACATCTTTCTCCCTCTTGTCTGTCTCACTTTTCTTCTTTCGCTTTTAGCGTCTCATTTTCTTTACCCCCTCCTCAGTGAAACACACCCAACAGCGCGCGTCTTTGACGTGACTCTCTTATCCCAGGTTTGGTTCAGAGCCGTAGCTGTATCTGAACTTACGGATTTCTCAAATCTCTTCGAGAGCTTTCTGTATTTCAAGTTTGTTGAAAGGATTTCGCAACGTAACTTGGGACATACCATAAAGCAAGTTAGCACGTGTTTGACAAAGAAGATAATCTGAACATTTGAGTTTATTGTACAGTGCGTGGTAATTTTGTTCACCTTAAAAGATTCAGTTTACAAGCGAATCCTAAAAATCACATGGCCTTGTCCAACATTTATTTTTAGCACCAGCATTATTCATACTGGGGGGTTAGTATTATTTGTAGGTCTTAGGTTTTGTTTGTTTTTAATCCGTTAAAGCAGTTTCTTTAGCTGATTTCCATTTACTATGTGAATAAAAACACTGCTCAAGATGTGGAGCCCTGAGAACAAGGGTGTTTATTAATTCATTTTTCTGTAGTAAAACTCAATTTTTCACAAATTACATTTCTAAAGAAATATAGGAAACGTGAATTTGCAACAATTTTAAAGCTCCAATTTTTAGGTGACTCAAGGAAACGTCAATTAGTTATCTGACGCCATCACCAAAAGTCTATGTCCCTTACGTGAGACCCACCTTTGGTTTACAGGAACTTCCTACCATTGGGTAGCTCTGCAAGATCCAGTTTCTCTCAAGGTCCCCGATCAACAGGAAATGTCATTGGTCATGTAGTAAGCCACCGTCCGTTCTGTTTCTTACACACGCTTTGATCACACATCCTTAGAGGTCAGTTTTAACTTCTTGCAGTGATTTTTGAAATTCATCCACATCCATCCTATTTGTTTAAATGGAGGCCATGCGAGCTCGCACACACACGCACACACCCACTTTTTTTTTTGTTTGTTTGTTTCTCTTTTTTGATTCAAATGCTGACCATCGAAAACTGTCATGCTTGATATGGTGCAAAAGTTAAAAATGAGCTTTCACTCAAAATGCCTTCTCCTAATGTGGTGCAACATGAACTACATCAAGACCATGTCTTGGTTTTCTGAGACCTAAGCTGGATCCAGCTGAGGGAAGTGAAAAGAAGGAACACAGTTTGGAAATGATTAGACGCCCGTGACCAGCAGAATTTGGTTCCATAGACCTGTAATGTCTATGCTTGCCCTTAGAGTAGACGTTTACCATCTTCCCCACACTAAGATGCAGTCACATAGCCCTTTCTGCATATTTCTGTGCACACTATTTCTCATTTTAGTAAGAAGGACATGACTGTGGAATATTTGTACATACTTGTCATTAAGCAGTATTTATTTAAAAGTTGGTGTACTTTTTTTTTTTTAATTTTCACACGTCCGCACCTCAGCTTGTGGTTAAGTCATGTATATAGCACTCTGCCGGTGACCACTGCTGCCCTGTACACAGACTGTTTTCGAGTGAAGGGAATTCCAACTGGGGGGGAAACAGGGGGGGAGGGCAGATTAGTCCTGTAACAAACACCAACTGATGTAAATCAAGTTCATTCTGGTGATGGTATTTAACACTTTAAATAAAACATTTTCTTTACATATGTTGTTGAGGGTGCTGTCTGAGATCTCCCCATTTGCATCCCCAAGTCTGCCTTCATTTATCCTGTGAAGTGGCTTATTTATCATTTCCAGACAATAGCACCTCTTCCCTCTCTCCTTCCTCCCTCCCTCCCTACCTCCCTCCCTTCCTTCCTTCCTCCCTCCCTCCTTCCTTCCTCCCTCCCTCCCTTCCTTTCTCCCTCTCCCTTTCTTTCTCCCTTCCTTCCTTTCTCCCTCTCCCTTTCTTTCTCCTCCCTCCTTCTCTCCCTTCTTCCCTCCCTCCCTCCTTCCTTCCTCCCTCCCTCCCTTCTTCCCTCCCTCCCTTCCTTTCTTCCTCCCTCCCTTCCTTTCTTTCTCCCTCTCCCTTTCTTTCCCCTCCCTCCCTCCCTCCTTCCTCCCTCCCTTCCTTCATTCCTCTCCCTTTCTTTCTCTCTCCTTCCCTTCTTCCTTCCTCCCTCTTTTCCTTCCTTCCTTTCTCCCTCTCCCTTTCTTTCTCCCTCCCTCTCTTCCTCCCTCCTTCCTTCCCTCCTCCCTCCCTTCCTTCCTTATGACATGAATACATATCTAGTCTTACCACATTGCTGTTAGCAGGATGCATCTATAAAGTCTAGGAATATTTTTGCTTTTATCAGTAACAGTTGCTAGGGTGCTGTGCAGTTAGACTAGGCAGCCTGGAGATTTTATGAATGGAATGGATGAGGTCTCAATTTGCCCTGAGGGTTACAGACAGCACACTGCTTAACTTCTGTCACATTGTTGTGAAGAGACATCACGACCAAGGAACCTTATAGGAGAAAGCATTAAATTAACCTACTTGCATTCTCAGAGGTTTATCCATTATCACTGTGGTGGAGATCATGGTGGGATACAGGCCACCTTGGTGCTAGAGCAGCAGCTGAGAGCTAGAACCCCATCTGCAGGCAGAGAAGGGGGAGCAAGACATGCTTGACCTGGACTTTTGAAACCTCAAAACCCAATCCCCATAACACATCTCTTCCAACAAGGCCATGCCTCCCAATTCTTCCCAAACCGGTCCACTAACAGAACCAAATGTTGAAAAAATGTGAGCCTTTGGGTCATTGCCATTCAAGCTGGCACTCTGGGTGTGCTGGTCCCTGGGTGAAGCTGTCATTCTACTGATATGTTTCTATTTCAGAATCTCTTCAGCTTTGTGAGGGGCTGGGGATTATTTCCAGTTGGGGAGACACATGTGGGAGCTTGAACTAAAGATCTGTTCAAAGAACGCCCTGTGCTGTGTGAGTGTAAGTGTAAGTGTGTGAAACTGTCCTGTCCTTGCACCTTTCTCTGGCCGTTCCTCAAACCCCAAACAAGAGAACCCCAGGAGAGTTTCCAGTGGGTTGTCCAAAGGCGCCAGCAAGTCCTAGCTGGGATTAACATTCACTGACACTACTCTGCCTCCATTCTTGCTCACAGAATTTTCCTCTATTAACAACCATCTTTCTATCCCATCAGACACTATTTTTCATTCTTCAAAGTATACAGCAAGATATTTCTCTTGCCATCTGGGAACTCCTCTTATAAAGTCCCCAGAGAAGCCCTTCACTGTTCTCAAAAACTGACCCATCTTGGTCTCTTTTACAACTCTCAGGAACAGTCCCTGACTCCGTTCTTGCGGCAGGGTTGGTTGTCGTGGATGGTAAGGCCTTCACATAAGGATTCTGATGCCAAAGTTCCACCATGACAGGAGTAGGTAAGAAATCAGTCACCAAGGATGGCCTGAACACTTAGACAATATGTGTGCTCCACATTTGTGTCCACCGGGCTATCTTGTGCCCACTTGTGTTTACAAGCAACAGAAACTCAAGCTCACTCTGGTTTGTGAAGTGTTGATTGAAACATCAAATCTGAAAGTCTGAAAACGACTGAGCAGCTGCCCTCTTAAAGCATCAGGTAAGCACGTGAATCCCTTAGTCTGAAAATAAGAGAAAAAATCTACCACTCAAAGTCTTCCTGGGACTCAACTCAATCACCCATGACCACCGGCTTTCCCTTTTTCTTCTTGGGAGTAGAGAGAAAAGCCATTACTACTCTTCCGTCATTAAATCAAAATCTTGAGCAGCAGTTAAGATTTTATGTCCTAGGGCACACGTGAATTTTGTTTTTGTTATCTCCCCAGTGTTTAGAACAACGTTTGCCATATAAACATCAATGTTTAATAAATATCTGGCAAATTTAATCTAAGCCTTACTTCGCTTAGCAGTATTATTCCAGGCAGAACAGAGAACAAAACATGGCTACCCTCAAGGCGGCTTTCATTTTCCCAAAGACAACCCAGAGGAAGAATCCCAAATGAGCTTGTAACATTTCTGGTGTAAGATCTCTAGACTCTTGTGGGAGCGGGTCGTGAATTGTTGGGGTAGCTGGTGTTTGCAAACGGGTCAATGGAGACAGTGGGGGGTTGTAAGCTAGAGACGGGAATATATATGCTAAGCAAAGAGCAGAGAGGGTAAGAAATCTGGGGGAATCTCTACCACACCTTTCTCCGCAGTATTTAAAGCACTGACCCCAAAAAGTACCTGTGAGGCGGGGAGCAAGTGATGGACTCATGAATGAACCAGCGGAATGAGGAAAGGTTCTGCATTCTGAATCAGTAAAGAATTGGCGTTTGGAACGCTAGGTTTTTAAATATTAATTTTATTTTTAATTAGGGGCTGTGCATATGTGTAAGTGCCTTTTAAGGGCCAGAAATAGAAGATCCGTGGAGTGGGAACACCGTCAGCTGTGAACATACCCCATGTGTGTTCTAGTAGCATTTAGGGCAGCAACAATAGCTTTATTGCTGGACCAGCTTCACAGCCCCTCGGAGCTTGTTTTAATTTCATCTTGATGGGAGAGAGACCTGCTTATTGATAAGTTATTTATTTCTCTACCAATGAAATGAGCCAATTCAAGACCATATTATATTATTATATTGTATTACATTATATTACATTACATTATATTATATTGTATTGTGTTATATTATATCATATCATACCATATCATATCATATCATATTATATTATATGCAAGTTTATTGGGAATCTGCTCTCAGGTGAGTTCACAGGCCTCAAAGTCTGAGGCCAAGGGAGTCACCATAGGAAGGGGAGTACTGGGATGAGAAAGTGGGCAGAGAGAGAAGAAGAAAGAGAAACCAAAGGGAAATGCCTCTGGGGTAAGAGCAGCTCAGCTTCTGGGCTGAAAAGTTCCAGGTTGGGTTCAGGGTTCACCGTGTAGGGACTGGGGAATTCTGGGAGAACCAGGAGACAAGGTCTGCTTTGATGTGTAAAGTATGCACCAAGCCCTTACCAACCAGTTGACTGAGAAGGGTTTGTCCTTCAAACCCCTGAAGCTCATGTTCAAAATTTTCGTAAGCTGAGTGGAGAGACTTTAAACCTGTGATAGTTAGCTGTTACACTTTTGGAGGACCAGCTTCCTGTCGTTTTGTCTTGGGGCTGGTATGGCTGCTCTTCCTGCCCACCAGTATTGTTTCCATAAGCACAGTCATTTTCTACTGAATCTCATGTCATGTCCCCAACTGGTGGGGGACTAGGGGCACAGACTTTTAACTGGATCAACCCCTGTGCCTCACCTGTGAAGACTTTATGCTGTTCTGTTTCACTTTGCCTTGATAACAAAGAGGCTGCCCATCTCTTCTTGTAGGTGCACTAGAGAGACTCAAGACGGTGGCGGCTCTGCTCACTGACAAAGGCTGGTTGTGACCATACGAATCCTTTGTCCATATGCATTCACAGGACCATAGGAACCCCATCTAGTACTTGATTTCAGAGTCTATAGACAGCCCTGTGATAGTCAAAGCCAAGCTCCATCAGATCTGAGGGCTGGCTAAAGTCTTGTTCTATCAAAAGAGTTCTTGCGCCTTCAGGTTATGTGTTGCCATGGACCACATCCCACTCCAGTCCCTCAGCCTCCTCTTCCTATGATGCTCAGTCCATTGCTATCAATTGCTTTTCAAATACTCTGATTTAGCTGTTGTGTTTCCCCTAACTCTTTGAAAGTATGAGACTATGTCACATAAAAAAAAAAAAAAATACCCGCTCCAGATTAAAATAGTGATCTGAGCCCAAACATAATCTTACCTTGAATGATCTGTGTACCTCAGTTCTCCTCTACAAGGGGGAAATAAAATATTGTAATCTGGTACGAAACAAAGTAACTGAGTTTGAGAGACTGGGCCCAGTGCCGGGAACGCAAGGACTCCAGAAGTGGTAGCTGTTGCTGAATATATCATGGAGTCACTGCTTCACAATGTTTCCTTCCCATTGTGGGTACTTGTCATCCCTTGGACTGTTTGTCACTTACTAGACACTGTCCTCTTACCCTCTCCTGAGGAGGAGAATCCTGTGGCCACAACCTTGACCCTGTTGCCTTTCTAGTTACTAGCTCCCACCATCTTTTCAGAGTGAGCTGGTGGTTAACCCCAGCTTCTCAGATACTGGGTTCCCTCCCAGAGAATTGTTTCTTCAGTCTGTCTTTGTGGGATTTCATTTTTAGCCAGGGGAAATTATGAAAGTTTATCCTTGGTTATTGTTACCTTAGGGGCTTTGTTCATTATTTCAAACTGCTAAAATCATTATGACTGTCCTAAGACTGGTGTTCACTCTGAATTATGTGAGGTCTGAGGGCTCATCCAAGTCCTCAGACACACTGCCAAGCTCATGTCTCCTGTCACCTGATAATGTCATACTCTGGTTTTGTTCATGTCTTTAATGAAATGTTGACTAAAATGAGCCAAGATGAAAGCCTGTAATAAATTTAATTAATATCAATACTTACTGTCATATCACCCATAAATTACCAAAAACTTGGATTAATACATATCACCTAAGTTAATTCTTAAGACTGCCTTCTACGGTGTTTTAAACCTTTATTTTGTAGGTATAAAATCTATAGTTGAGATAGGTTAAGTCCTATAACCAGGGTCACCTGTCTGAGAAGGTAAGTTGGAAGGATCCAAAGATGTGTCTTGGACAATGAGTTGGTTTACTTGATTCAATTGATCACCATCTGTGAGGCATGTCTTACTTTATCCACAGAAGTGATTTGCTTGAGACAGACTATGGATAGAACTGTTCCTGTTCAATGGTGCTCACATGACATGGGGTGCTTTTGTGTTCCAGTGGCAATGGCTGTTTATTATCACGGCACCTCACCGAGTTTTTATTAAGATGGCATTTGAGTACACACATGGGTTTAGCATGAAATGGACCTTCACTGATGGCTCATTACTGTGAGCATCTTCTTGTCCTTTCGTTTTATTGTTTCTGGTTGAAGACTTCCTGAATTTTTTGTAAGGAGAGGCAAGGGAGAACTGGAAGACATATTAGTGTCTTTTCAAATCTGTCACTGAATAGCAGAAAGGCCATGCCCTTCCATGACAACTCTGATCTACTAAAAGGCTCAATCTTATGACTTGTAGCAGCTTTTGTTTTCCTGGGCTCTGCCCTCCCAACCCCTGCCACTCCGTCTGTGAGTACAGTCCCTGCGTCTGTCTGTCTGTCCTCACTTGGCAGCCTCCACCTCTTACAATTATTTGTTAAAATCTGACTTCATCGTTGGCACCTCTAAAACTACTTTGGCTTTGTTTAGATATGTGTTTTATATTCTGATTTCTTTGTATGATTTTTTCCTTATTATCTTCATTGTAGGAGAATGATAATTTCATTTTTCCTAGGATCTTCCATACTCTCTGACTTATCACCCTGCCAGGGCACAGCTAGTGCAGCCTCTGCATGTTTCCAGGAATCCATGGAGAGCTCTGGACTCCTGCCTAACAACCACCAGGACGTTCTTCTCGTCCTGACCAGAAAACAAAACAAAGAGTCACTCCTAAGTGCTGACGTGACTGATGTCTATATCAAAAAGTAGATGTTTTGGGTTTTGTTTGTTTTTTTTTGTTTGTTTGTTTGTTTGTTTGTTTGTTTGGTTGGTTGGTATTTTTGTTTTTTTGTTTCCTTTAGTTAGTTTTGTCTTGGTCTTGTGGTAAAGAATTCTATTCAACTGGCCCAATAGGTATTGTTCAGGTTTAGCAATGATATAATTCTCTGAGACAAACACACCCAGGAAAGAGATGAGACTGTGCATAAAGAATGGGCAGAGATAAGTGACATCAAATATGAGCCACACAGGGCATCCGTGAGAGGATGAGCGATCACAGACTATCATGAAAACCACGTTGTTCTTTGCTGCTCTGTCTATGTAAAGCAAAGTCATCCTTTGGAAGTACTTCTCCCTGGACAGCCAAGCCCCCGCCGGCTGTCTCCTGCTGGAGGCGATGCTGGCTCTGCTGGGTCTGCCTTCCCTGAAGATAAAGAAACCCCTCAGTGGGCTCTGCAGCCCACTACCCAGGCTCAACTTACAGGAACAGCCCAGTGAAGGATCCCAGGCTGCAGAGCAGCTCAGGGACCTCCCTAGAAGAGCAGTCCACAAATGGAGGCTGGTTGCTGCCGAAACAAGGCTTTGAAAATGTCCTGGGAAAGTTTCCCTCCATGCACTGAGGAGTCTCCGAACCATTGTGAGGTCTGTGTCTTCCTTCTCACTCAACTCAGTTACTCCCCAGGTAAGAGATTGACGCAATTCCACTCCCAGCCATTCTTACCTACAAAATCAGGGTTCTCATGTGCCACTTGAGACATGATTCTGTGGACAAAGCTTTTGGGGCAATGTGCTGGCCCGAATAGGGGTTCCCCATGGGCTCATATATTTGAATGCTTAATCGCCAAGGATTGAGAGGCATAGCCCTCTGGAAGGAAGTATGTCACTCACTGGGAATGACCTTTAAGGTTTCAAAAGCCCATGTAACCCAGTTTCTTTCCTCTCCCTTCCCCTCCCCCTCTCCTCTTCCTTCTCCCTTACTCCTTCCCTCCCTCCCCCTCTTCCTACCTTCTCCCTCTCTCCCCCTCCCTCTTTCCCTCCCCCTCCCTTCCCCTTTCTTTTCCTCTCCCTCCCCATTCTCCCCCTCTCTCCCCCTCCCCCTCTCCCTACCCCCTCCCTCCCTCCTCTTCCCCTTCTTTCTCTCCCTTTTCCTCCCCCTTCCCCTCTTCCCCCTCTCTCTCCCACTCTCCCTCCCTTCCTCCCCTGCCCCTCCCCCTCTCCCTCCCCCTCTCTCTGCCTGAAGAACAGTATGTAGTTTCCAGCTACTACTTCAGTACCATGTCTGTCTGTCTGTCTGCTTCGATGCCTCCCCCCCCCGCACCCACCATGACGACAATGGATAAAACCTCTGAAGCTGTAATGTAAGCCAGCCCTCAAATAAATGTTTTCTTTTACAAGAGTTGCTGTGGTCATGTAGTCTCTTCATGGCAATAGAACAGTGACTAAGACGGGTGAGGTCATCATCACCTGAGGACTTCAGCGCCACTGGGGACTACCATGGCACCCTGATCTGATCCAGCCGCCACTTGACCCCTGATGGGGACTGAAGAATGGAAAAGTTTCAGGGAACCTGCCTGACTATCTAAAGGCACAAACCTCAAGCTTTGATTAGACAACAGAAGATACTGAATGCAAAAGGATGTACCGTCCAGCTTATTTCTGATTTCTTATACAACTGGGCAGATCAGCTTGGCATGCAAAACTTAGGTAGATATTGTTTGTGATGTGGTTCTAAAAAATCACCCCTTGATGGTTGATGGGAGAGACAAGTGGTTGACTCATCCTGAACATTCTAAATTTGCTAAGTGCTGACTGCTTAGAATATACTGATGATTCTGTCAAACTTTAAGTACAAACTTAGTCACTACCTAAAGACTGTTAGGAAAATAATCCCGAATACATCAAGCTAGAAACCCAAATTCTTGTATGGTTTTCTGTGCTTTGTATCCTTTCCTTGTTCAATATTCCAATGAGAAGGAGATGGGAAGAGAGAAAGAGTGGGAAAGGGTGAATCAGAAGAGAAAATAACCCAACCCCAACTGGCTCCTTCGCTAGAAGGTGACCTGGTTTCTGTGTAGAATTTGGTCCATGTGTCTCAGAGGCAAGTCAGCATGGGAACACGAGGAGAACCAGAGATAAAGTGAAAACAGAAGCAACACTGGAGAGTCCTTTCATTATAAAGTGTCCCCAAAGAACCACGTGAATCTTGAATGAGGAACCCTGCCTTACAATGTAACAGATACTGTAAGCCCCTGGCAGAGTTAGCCAGGGCATTGTTCTGACATAAGAGAAAGCAGGGCCACAGGTGCTCAGCAGGAAAAGGTGGTCCTGTTGGAGAACAGTCAAACAGCATCAAGAGCGCTCCCACAGCTATGATGTCTAATAAAATCGTCTCCCTGGCTCCTTTTCCTTTCTCCACTTGTGTTCATGAAACACGGAAGTATTGACAGGCTGCTCAACCAGGTGTAGCTGTGTTTATCTGTTGAGTGGGTAGCTCATTGTTGTGGCTCATTTTGTGTCAACTCGACACAAGCTGGAGTCATCACAGAGAAGGAGCTTCAGTTGAGGAAATGCCTCCATGAGATCCAGCTGTAAGGCATTTTCTCAACTAGTGATCAAGGTGGGAGGGCCCAGCCAATTGTGGGTGGAGCCATCCGTGGCCCAGCCCATTGTGGGTGGAGCCATTCCTGGCCCAGCCCATTGTGGGTGGAGCCATCCCTGGGCTGGTAGACCTGGGTTCTATAAGAAAACAGGCTGAGCAAGCAGGGGAAGCAAGGCAGTAAGTGACATCCCTCCATGGCCTCTGCATCAGCTCCTGCTTCCTGACCTGCGTGGGTTCCAGTCCTGACTTCCTTTGGTGATGAACAGCAATGTGGAAGTTGTAAGGTGAATAAACCCTTTCCTCCCCAACTTGCTTCTTGGTCATGATGTTTATGCAGGAATAGAAACCCTGACTAAGACATACATCAAGCAGATTTTGGGCCCAGTGTATGCGTCTATGTGATAAAGACCTGAGCACATAACAGGTTATACCAGACTCCATAATGGCCACTCTGGGTAATATACTATAGGAAAATATGCTCCTGTCTTCAAAAAACAAAATTATACTGCTTATGACCAAGACCTAACAATGTAATTGTGTGAAAGACACCATTCTAGACTGAGGAGGGCCTCTGTGAAGAAGACGTCACTCAATGTATCCATACCAGCAATGCAGTGTCTTCTCTGTAACCTGGGGGAGTAGACAGGGCATGGAAGAACTGGTTGGTTTTCTTTAGGAAGGCAGCAAAAAAAAAAAGGAGTTAAGCTTCTTCAATTCACTGTGTATATCTGGTTGGACTGACTGGTCTGCAGGGATGCATAGAACACCCTCTGCAAGAAAGCCACCTCCTGGTGTAGAAACAACCAATCAAGTTGCCCTAATATCTACATCCTAGGAAAAGGGAAGGGGAAATCATAGAGTACCGGTCGCTGGGGCAGCTCCTTTGGAAGCTTCCTAACTATTCTGATCAAGACTTCTTGAATATTAATTATTCAAGTATCAACATTATATTAATTATTGTCAAAGACTCGATATTTAACCTCCACGTTTTAAAGTAGTTGGAGGATATGGATATTATTTTTCATGTTAATGATCTCTTTTTAAAAAATATTTACTCACTTGTGTGTGTGTGTTCTGTCTTTATGTATCCCAAAAGAAGAAAGCAGATGCCTTTACAGATGATTGTGAGCCACCGTGTCGTTGGTTGGAATTGAACTTACAACCTCTTGAAGAAGAGTCATTGCTCTTAACTACTGAGCCATCTCTCCAGCCCCAAGATCTCTTTATTCTTGTATTTACTAAGAGACGTTTTAGAAATAATAAATGGGTGCTAAACTTTGTCAAATGCCTTTGCTAGTTCTATTGAGGTGATTTTTGGTTTTCTACAATGCTCTGATAATACAGGGAGCAACGTAGATTGACTCAAACGGTGTTAATCCATTTGAATGCTTTGGGAAATGGATTGTGGTAGTAACGTCTTTCTCTACGGCTGGATTTGTTTTGGCAGTGCACTGTTAGACTTGTACATGAGATCCATAATAGAGACTGGTCTTCAATCTTTCTTCAGTCATGTGTTCGTTGGGTTGATGTCCAGGCGCTGGTAACCTCGCGATGGAGCAGACTGCTATTGCATGCGGTTAAATCTATTATTATATCTTTCTTAAATGTCTGGCAAGATCCTGCACTAAATACACTCGCAACTTAGGTTTTCTTTGGAAATATTTTGAATAGAAAATAAACGTGCTTAAATGCAAAATTATTATAGTATCTGTCTGACTGGGGTATGTTCCTCAAGGAATTTGTCATTTCACGTAAGTTTCCAAATTTATCTTTATGAAAGTATTTGTAATATTTTTCTCATTCCTTTGATTACTGAAATTATCTTCTTTCACTCTCAATAATGGTGAATTTTTCTTCTTAATCCATCTTGTTAGATGTCTGTCAGTGTTGCTAATCTTTTGTTGATACAAATCTTGAAATGTGTTCTATTTCTCTGTTGCTTTATGCACATTGATTTCTGCCCTTGGTGATTTTTTTTTCTTTCTAATTACCTTGAAATTGATTTGTTCTTTGTATGGTTTCTTAATGTGAGAACTTAGATCATAAATTTTAACTTTTCCTGTCTAATACAAGCCATGAGGCAACCCACCTCCCTCCAAACATTAGATCATCCCTCTTCAGATCTCTCGACTCCAGGGTCCCAGGCTGCTACTGTATGAGAAAAACAGCCATGCAGAAGGGAATTAACCTTAAACATTTGAACACTTCATTAAACTGCTATTTGTTTTTAGCTCATCCTATTTTGTCCAGAAAGAACAAGCTTTAAGAGTTTGGTCTCTCAGTGTTTGTGGAGGCTGTCTTTTTGTCTAGCAACCACCTCTCTGGCTGCCCCATAGCTGTCAGTTGTGTTGTTACTCTATAAATACCAGTTTTATCCTATTCATTTATATTAGTGGCAAACCCATCACTTCTTAATTGGTTATTGGTATTAGGACAAGTTGATTCACATTAATTAAAACTGTATGTGGTTATTGACTATATAATCCCATCATTTATCGAAAAGAAGGTGTTTAAGTCTCTTGCTGTTGTTTGTAGGTGGACGTATTTCTTTCTTTAGCTCTATAAATTTTTACATGCACTCTGAACTTCTGTTCCATAAAGTATTATATATTTTATGTATACATATTCTATATTTTATAATATTCTACATTCTATATACTATATTCTATATATATTATATATTTATTCTATATTCTATTCCATATTCTATATTCTATTTATATTCTTATTATATTCTATATTAATCATATTATATATGTTGTATATAATATATATACATATATATGTCATATATATGTCATATATATACATGTCGTATATATATATCTTCCTGACTAATTAAACTGTTTTTCACCACTGAGCAGCCATTTGTCATTGCGTTTCTAGCCTGGAAGTCTGTTCTGTGTTACATTTACATCCTCTTTCTGGCCCAGTGGTCTCACCCTGCTACTTACTTAGTATGTGCCTGAGCCACCTCACTGAACTGTTGACTCTCTTCAGGCAATGAGTGATTGGCTTCGGCCTTTAGTTTGCTCTTTTGGTTTCTGCTTTGTGTAAAATGTATGTTTAATTAGATGTGCTCTGTGAGGGTGAATGAACATGTGAGATCAGGTGTCTGAGGAGGCCGGAGAGAGTACTGGATCCTCTGAACTTAAATTATAGGTGGTTGTGCTCTACCAGCTGTGGGTGCTGGAAACCAAACACCGGTCCTCTGCAAGAGCAGTGTGCACTCTTAGCCAGTGAGGTATCTCTGCATCCCGCTTTCTGATTTTTAAATGGATGAAATTCATTTACACTTGATATAATTACTGACGTGATTAAATGGCCTATCTACCATCTTGGTATTTAGTCTCCAGCTTTTCTATCTGCTTTTGTCTTTTTCCTTAGCTTTTGTATTAGTTTGTTTTTTAATATTCCATTTTCACTCTCCAACTTCCTTTGCATGAATTTTTAATTATCTGCAGGTGGAATGCTATTGTGCACTGTGTAAAAATCATCCTTGTATTATTCACATGCTGAATTCTGTGGCCCCCGTATCTAGTTGCAATCGTTATTCTGAGAATCTTCTGTCTCAGTGCTATATAAACATTGCTTCTCAATTATTCCCTGACTGATCAATAAAGAGCTGACGGGCAAATGACTGACCAGGGGAGAAAATAGGGCTGGGCTTCCTCCCAGCCAGGGGAGGGGGAGCTAGAGGGAGGAGGTACACATTCAGCTACAAGGAGAGGGTCCAGGAACCATCGTAGGAAAACAACTCAAGCAGAGAAAACCATAAAATGCAGATATGTCAGTATTTTTGGCTGGGAGGATTAAAATAGATTAATAATGCTCAGTTGTACCTTAAATTCCTCTCAATTATCTGGGAGCTAGCTGGGTTAAGAGAAGACTGCAACATTTACAAATTAGGCGTAGCAACGATCACTTTTATCTCAATTATAAAATGCATCCTCAATTTATTACTGCCAACTTAGATATTCTAGTAGTTTATATGAAATGTAAAACTACGACAGAGAATTCTACAAATCCTGCCTATTCTTTTTGTCCATTTTTGTTATTTAGTTTGCCCACCTAAGTAATTAAATGCCATATGGATGTATCGATTTTGTTTTATACATTTCATTGATTACTACTTTCCCCAACTGTGAGTGGCGGGCCTTCATTTACATGTGCATACACGTGCACGAATCCCATGCTTTGTATGTGAATATTAGAGAACAACGTGTGAAAATTGGTTCCTGCCTTTCACCATGTGGTTTCTTCAAACTGAACTCAAATGATCTGAAAGCATCCTGGGCCACTTTGTTGGCCCCTTGTCTTTTATCCCATTTACATACCTGATCTGATGTACTTACATATAGCCTAGGACCCACAGATTAGTAAGAAAAAAAATCAGCTATTTTCCTGAGATTTTATAATATTATATCCAGTTGAATCCACTTTTCATTCAAATGATAAAGTCCATTCTTTTTTACGACTGAAAATATTCTATTTTGTGTAAGTACCACATTTTTGGTCAGTTCTCCTGTTTGATATCCATATTGGTTCCATGACGTGGCCGTTGTGCGTAATGCTGCAAGAATCGCTGATGTGCAAATCTCAGCGTAATGTGTTGGCTTTGAGTCTTTCCCATGAGTCCTCAGGAGTGATACCGCTGGGTGGTGTGGGGGATATGAGAAGCTTCTTAAGGAGCGTTCGTCCTGATCTCCACAGGAACTGGACTAGTTCACATTCTCAGCAGCAGCATGGGTCTAGAATCTCCACTGTGGTTTTAACTCTGATTTCTCTGATGGATCGATTATGAGGACCAACACTTTTTTTCATGTTTGCTGGCCATTTATCCTCCATCTTTTGATAATGTTTTCTTCCCCCACTGGTTCACTTAGTTGGCAATTGGGCTGGTTGGTTGTTATTTGGGTTTTTTTGTTTTATTAATCCTCTGTTGCTGTACAGGTGGATATGATTCTTTTCTCTTGTGGCTGTTCTTCAGAACTGGTGACCAACAGTCAGCATAGATACCTCGAACGGGGTTCTGAAAAGTAAAGGAGGAATGGAGCCAAGGCAACATTCTGATCAGGGCTCAACTTTATTGTGATGCAGCAGGCGTATAAAGGCAAAGCCCATAAGCCCAAACCCCTAGACTTGACTGATGATGTCACCGCATGCCGGCAGCCAATGGCCCAGGTTTCCATTTCTCAGCACAGGCCTCTTTTAGCAGGCACAGCTGCCAACTAGGGAGGGGAAATCCCACCAAGTGCTGTGATAGCAAAAATACCCGAGGAGGCAGCTCCTGCTAAGCGGCTCAGGGCAGAACCTCCACATTCACTCGGTCCTTTTCTTTGCTTATACCTCACATATTTTCAGTAGTTAACAAATTTGGTTTCCCACCCTGCAACCCAGTCTCACAAGTTTCACTGTGTCAGTCCATCCTCTTCAGCAACTATTGTTTCTGATGAAAAGTTACATGTTATTCATACCTCTGCTACATGTTTTGTAACTTTAAAGAGCTATATGAATGCTCTAGATTTTTTCCTCTTCATCTCTTGTCTTTTAGTAGTTTGACTACATTGTATCTAAGTGTGCTCCTCTTCATTTTAGCTCTCAAGCATGGCCGTGTGTTCTTTTAGTCCTGTCAGGCTTGTTTCATCCTTACTGGCCCATGGGAGGAAGGGTTAGCCCACAAGGGTTGGGGGAAAGAGGGGTGTTCATTTCAGATTAGAATTGTCTTATAGCACAAACTTTACAGTAAGACACAACCTTGCTGTAGTCATAACTGGACGTCTGTAGTGTTCACTGTGCAGCCTCCTCTCTGGCTCATTTGAATTCTAATACACCCCAACATCACCTGTCACCCCAACATTACTTGTCACCCCAACCTCAAAATCACCTGTTAGCCCATAACCTCAAAATGGCTGATCTCTAGAGAGGTGGGTCTTCTATATGCCATTCATACATGGTCAAGAAATTAAATGGCATGACCTTCCTGACCTATGAACAGCTTCTTCCTACGGCCTACAAATTTCAGCTGCATCAACAGCCCACCGCTTTTCCATAAAATATCTTAATTCCTCAGGGCCACAATTATCCTTGGTCCATACTTCCCTAATTTGTGCCACTCAAGTGTACTTGTGGCATGCAAGTGTCCAGACAAAAGGATGTGCCCACTGGCTCACGTCCTTAATCCCCACGTTTTCAAGATCATAGCCCTACAGTGTCATTTCTTACTCAAAACCACTGTTTCACACATACAGTTTTGGCTAAAAACCTTTTATCCTCAGAAGCAGAAATTCACTACCAAACAAGGAGTCAATTACTTAACTTTCTGCTGTAACTATCAACCACAGCATAACAGTAGCACTCTCTTGTGCATTTCTGAAGATATCTTAATTTTTACATTTTAAAATATCAGCGAAGAATCCCCTGGTAATGGTCAAAGGGACACATTGTTGGTGCTCTTATATCAGTCAGAGGCAGAGCAGAAGGCAGTCTTTTGTTCATCCTGGCTTGATTCCTGGCATGCTAGCCAAAGCAGTTTTATGCCTAGACACATAAAAGTCAAATTAAATCAAGCCCAGCATTGGAGAATGAAGACAGACAGAGGCCTGCTAACTGCATGACACCCACAGACCTGTACTCCAAGGGCCACGTCTGAGTCCATGACTCCACAGCAGCAGGGGCTGGTGTCAATGTCTGTGACTCATATTAGCACTAGAGAACATGAGGGTGTCCCTGGTCAAAGCACTGCCGAGGACACATGGATGTCCACGGGGCTGTACATAACTAACACTAGTCCTCACTCTGGTTCTCTTGACTTGCATCTTAACACGTTTCTATAGAGCAGGGATTCCCAAACATCAACGTTTACATGTTGATTCACCCAAAAGGCCTTGTTAAAAAGCGTCTTGGCTCCACTGCCAGAACTTCTGATATAATGCAACAGGAACTGGCTCCTAGGAAAGAGGGTCATCAGTGAAAGCTGCAGGTTGTTTGTGTATGCTACGGAGGATGGGGATTCAGGTAGTGGAGCCAGGAGCACCAGGGTGAGAGACAAAGATGCTTACACCTGGCTACAAGGCTCTAAGAAGGAAGGCTAGCAATGGCAGACTCGGTTGCTTAGCTTCTGTGAAACCTTTGCCCTTCAGTAGACATACACTAGATAACTGTTGCCTTTACCTATTCTGGTGTGACTAATTACAGCAGCTAATCCGATAAGTAAGGATGGCCTCCAAAAAGCTTGTATCATCTTAAGCAAGAGAGCCCAGATCGTGTCATAGACAAAGAGATACATATGGACATTTCAGTAGCTGCTCAGTAGTCGAGAGAAACAAAGTTCTTAGTTAACAACTCTTGGGACAGCTTCGAGGTTGGAAGTAGCTAACAGAGAGTAAGGGTCAGTGGCTAACAAATCCAAAATCAGCTAGATAAAGTTTTTCCAACCACACTTGACCAGGTGAGCAACATGGAAACAGGGCAGGATGACCGAAAGAACATGCAATAAATGTTGGGTCCTCTAGCTAACCGAAATATCATCTTGCTCTTTAACCATTGCTTTATAAAATGTCTATTCACAAATTTGATCCAGAAATCCCCAAGGGCTCTCTCTCTCTCTCACTAACACAGAGTGTTACTTTCTGTCTGTACCAAATCTTTTCCATTTGAAAATCTCCACTTCACTTCCTACTCATCTATAAGTCTCTAAATAAACATTGTCTTCTCCCCCATCACTTAGAACTGGACCATTAGTATTTATTGGTGTCTTAACGAAGCCACTGTTGCGGGTTGATGGCAGGTGGGTGTGCTTGGTCACTATCAGTCAACAAGGGTCCCACCACTGTCAAAACTGCTGCCACAATAGGTTGAAGAAGAACCCTAGAGTTTGCGTTTCCTACAAGTATGAAGATGAAGCAGCCACTGCTGAAGTTGAGGCTGGGTGGCAATTTAAGATCCATTGATCCATTGTTTTCAAAGCAAGCCTGTGCACACGCTCGTCTGTGATTATTCTATAATCACCAGGGAGGCATCAATGCCATGATAAGTCATTACTTGGTGAAATTCTGTCATTCATATTCCCAAGGTTAGGTGGAAGCTGTTATCCAAGAGCAAGGAGGCCATAAAGTACTCATTACATTAAGGATTATGGGAATTCTTCCAGAAGGAATGGCAGCAGGGAGATTCGAGGGCTTCTATTCCTAACTGTGCTGTGAGTAAACAGTCATAAGTATGTGATTAGGGTCTGGTTTTATTTCATTAGTGACCTACACCAAGGAAAGCTAATGACAGCAAGCTACAGATGTTCCTAATATCGAGTTGGTCATTATCACTGGCGGTAAATCTCTAATTCACATAAAATGAAATTTCAGAACCCAGGGGTGAACTGTTTGTTTGTTTGTTTGTTTTTTAATTGGTTGCAAAACTAAAAGAGAAGCACCTATTGTTGCTCTGAAAGAGCCCTCCCACTTCCGGTTTCATCAGAATGTGAAATTCTCACACGAATTCTGTATGTTTAGTCACACACTCTGGGAACTGAGGCCACATCTTGGTACTTTTCCACTCAACCAATGTTTATGGAAAATAAAGGCTCTCACTTGGCTCTGTTGGAGGGGGGTCGAAGATGTTCAGGATAAAGTGGCTTCACATAGAAAAGCATACTATTGAATGGAGAGGCTGTTTCCGCAGGAATTTAGGGATGTGGCAAAATAAAACAACCCTACACAAGGGCCCTTGCATCCCAAAAGTGGAGTTGCTTTTAGTCAGAGAAGGTTGTTTACATATTGGTAGGATATATATTCTCTTTTGGAAGAGAATTTGGGTTTTGAGAGGCACATGTGAAAGCAAATGCATTGTAAGGATTCTGAGTTCATTCTGAATGTTCCGGCATGAACAAGCTGATGCCTTAAACATACATTTTCTAGATACAAAGAGTGAGCTTTATTGTGAAGACCTGGCTCATGTGACGGTCCACTGTACACAAGCTACAGGCTAGAGGGCCGGGAAAACCAATGGTGTAAATTCCGCAGACACATAGAAACCTATGATGTGAGCCGATCAAAGGTAGCAGGAGGTTCATAGACTCACTCATGCAAAGAAGTCAGGCTTCCCCACTAGGTTGACTTATGCAAGCCTTATAGCAAGATGGATGAGACTCCCCCACATGGAAAGGGCCATCTGCTTTATGTAGTCCACAAAGCTTAACCACAATCTTACCCTTAAACATTCTCACAAGCATGCCCAGAAGTAGTTAATTAGTATTGAACGGACAAAATTAATGCCCCAAGTCCTACTTTTATATCAAAATAAGTGGTTTAATTCTCATGTCAGAATCACGCAGAAGGGTAGTGAAGACGGGATAGAGATGAGAGGTAAAGGAACAGTGAGGGGCAGTTTGAAAGGCTTTGGCATTTCCCTTACCACAGCCAGAAAATTTTTTCTGGAACAGAAAATACAACTGTATTTTCTAAGTGTAGACAGTTGGGGCTCAAGCTTCTAGCAATGGACAAGACAGACACTGTGAAGGAACCAGAGAAGTCAGATTAAAGAGCTGAGCTGTAAGGACAGATGACTTCTCACAGCAACAAAGCGCCCCATTGTTCATTACAGGAAGGCAGAGGGAATGATGTGGAAACTATTCAAAGGTAATATTCCAAGTACAAAGGTCCAACATGGAATCAAGAAGACACACAGGGGAACCACAGCACAGCCATAAAGAAAAGACAAACCATCACCAACTGTGTGGAGCATATATATAGAGGAGGAGATTTCACAGGGATCTTGGTCTCACTGACCAAAGCAGAAATGTCTGGAACAGAGAATACAACTGTATTTTCTAAGTGTAGACAGTTGGGGCTCAAGCTTCTAGCAATAGACAAGACAGACACTGTGAAGGAACCAGAGAAGTCAGATTAAAGAGCTGAGCTGTAAGGACAGATGACTTCTCACAGCAACAAAGCGCCCCAGCTTCTGCAGGGCTGAAAATCATGGTGCACGCTGATGAATTCACACAGCTACCAGGGCCCATTCTCCTGAACACGACGTCTCCCTGTGAAAGGAGAGAGTCAAACACAGTGTCCCCACACAGAAAGACAGCTGCCATTTTCTTTTTCTCATATGTCATTGGCAAAAGTAAGTTGCATGATCCCTTTTTTCTGAGATCAGGAAAATCTATGAGAATAGTTCGGCACATGCTCAGAGCAAAAGGACAGCCACAGAAACACTGGGGTAGTTCGGTCTGTGAGTCAAGGCACTTGTCACCAAACCTGATGGCTCCCACAAACTGTTCTCAGACCTCCACACACATGCACTCCTACACTATAAATATAAGAAATGGAGAGTTCAGCATACTTGGTGCAGTCAATCCCCACTTAAAGAGAGGAGAGAGATGGACAAAGCTCTGTGACCAGAACCTCAGATAACTCTTTTATGGGACAATAAAAGCACGTATTTGAGAACATGAAGAGAAACCAACAGAACAGCACTGGCTAATCACAGTGGAAGGCACCGGAAGAGGCTACTCTCAGAGCCCCAGGCTAGAGCCAACTCCCAGAATCTATGGCTGAGAAAGGCCACAGAGTCTGGCCTTGAAGCAGATGGGGTAGCCTTCAGGAGCAGCAGCTTTGAGAGGCCAGGAGGTAACATACACACCAAGCCAGGAGGGAGCTACAAAGGTGAGGCAGACTATGGGGATGTGGAAAAAGAACAGCCGTAAGATGGTTGCTCGTGGTCAGAGCTAAACCAAGGTTTATTGAATCAAACTGATGCATGTTGTCATTTCTCTGTCGTACTGTGCTGCACTATCTCACTTGCCAAGCAGTGTTTTAGGGGCTGTGGGGAGACTGAGAGCCAGATAGGTTCCCTGTTCCCAGGAAGCTTATCTTCCAGTGGAGGCATGTGTAATAAACAAGTGATCAAGAAAGGAATGAGTGGAAGATGTTTTCTAATTATACCTACTTCAGATAAAACAGAACATGTTATATTTAGTCCTTCCCTCTGAAGAGAAGTGACCAGAAGGGTGGGGCGTGTGCGTCTGGGTGGTGGACACAGACCTGGAGACACGAGCTGACTCCAATCTGTAAGACACACAGGCGAAGCAGATACCTGGAGAATGTGTGTGTGTGTGTGTGTGTGTGTGTCTTGTGTGATACATATATGTACTTCTGCATGCACATTTATGTGTGTGTTGTATGATACTGTATGCACATGTGTATGTGTGTGTTGTGTGATGCATATATGTACTTCTGTATGCACATGTACATGTGTGTGTTGTGTGATGCATATATATACTTCTGTATGCACATTTATGTGTGTGTGTTGCATATATGTACTCCTATATGCACATGTACATGTGTGTGTTTGTTGTGTGATACACATATGTATCATTTATGTGTGTGTGTTGTGTGATACATATATGTACTCCTATATGCACATGTACATGTGTGTTTGTTGTGTGATACACATATGTATCATTTATGTGTGTGTGTTGTGTGATACATATATGTACTCCTATATGCACATGTACATGTGTGTGTTTGTTGTGTGATACATATATGTATCATTTATGTGTGTGTTGTGTGATACATATATGTACTCCTATATGCACATGTACATGTGTGTGTTTGTTGTGTGATACATATATGTATCATTTATGTGTGTGTGTTGTGTGACACATATATGTACTCCTATATGCACATGTATATGTGTGTGTTTGTTGTGTGATGCATATATGTATCATTTATGTGTGTGTGTTGTGTGATACATATATGTGCTTCTATATGCACATGTTCATGTGCATACATGTGCATGCGTGTACATGTGTGAATGGATGCATGGACAGGCCAGAGCGCAGAATCAGGTGTCTTCCTCAGTCACTCTTCAGCTGATATTTCTAAGAAAGGATCTGTCACTGAACATGGAGGTCACTGGTTCAGCCAGGCTGCTTGGCTTGTAAGCGTCAAGGATTTCCGGTCTTTGCCTCCCCAGCACTGGGTGACAAATGTGCAACACCATGCCCAGCTTCTTACCTGGGTACCTGGGTGCTACTGGTCAAAACTCAAGTCCTCATATGAACCTTGAAAGGAGTTTGCCACTGAGCCATTTCCCCAGCCTCTGCTTTGTTTGGCTATTTTGAGATATAGCCTTATATATCTCTGGCTGAGGAAGACCTTTGACTAAGAGTCTTCCTGCCTTCACCCGGGGAGGGCTGAGATGCCAGGTGTGAGCCGCCATACCTGGCTTATATAAAACACAACTCAAAATGCCTATGTGTTTTTGTGTGCACCTCTATGGTACATTAATGTTCTAGAAAGTAAGGGAAAGTTCTAGAAAGCGATTCCTTATGAGTGTGAAGAATCCAGTGGTTTAGGAGCACTTACCTTCTATAGCTCACTCTGTGACTGAGGCGTCTTTGGTTGTTTGTGACAGATGGCTGCTAGATAATTAGCCTGCCAAGGAATTGTCTTATTGTGAGGCTTAGAATTTCCCATCAGTCTTCGGGAGGCTTAGGAATCCAACATATTATGTAGCATGCAATACCCTTTCCACTCAGTCACTCTCTAGTTTCGGGTTTGTAAAATTCGGACCCACTTTTAAATATAGATGACCTTTCTGTCATGTCACTACAGGAGTTCAAAAGAACCTTCTGGACCTTGAACCATGACACATGGAGTTAGGAGCCTCTTCACGGATGCTGTGTGTTACGGGATCTAAGATGAGTGTTGGTAGAGATTGTTTTAGTGTGAAAAAACTTACAAATCATTTTCTCCCCAAATCGTAATGTCCCAGATAGGGTGGCCATCACAGTAAGACAGAAACTCCCCCATGCCCACCCAGCCCCCATCTTACAGACAGTAGAGTAGAGCTGGTGACCTGGGAAGGGACAGACTGTAGTCCTCATGGTAACAGAAGCCTAGGAAACAACATCTTGAGTCTATGGGGGCTCACTCCCTGGGGCAGAAAGTATCAAAAAGAATATCCACTCGTCTCCTATTATCACCTACTCAAGGGAGAAAAGGCAACACACAGAGGGCATCTGGCTGTTCAAAATCCACTCGGAAGCCATGCGCACTGTGCTGAGGCTGAGACAGATCTGGAGCTCAGGGTCAGCAGCGACTGCTTAGTGGGAGCTCAGCTTTAATTATTTTCCTGGTTCTAACTTACAACTTAATCTTCTCAGTCACTTAACGATGAGGGGTGGAGGAAAGCTCTCAAGAGACAAGAGACCTCATCCTTACACCTGACATCTAGCAAACCTCCTCTGCTCTATGCAGGACAAGGAGGGCTTAGCACTCCTCCCAGAAGGCAATGTATCTCTTCCATAGAATAGGAATCTACCGTCTCTCTGCCACAGCCACTACTTACCTGCTGGGCTGAGATTGCCCAAGAAATGCCCCCTGACAATTTCAGAGGACCTTCTTGTTGTTGGGACTAGGGTGTGTGTCATAAGATTGACTATGAGAAGAGAGGTTTGATTTGATGACATGAGGGAGGTGGAAAGTCATTGCACAGGCCTCACACTGTGAGTACCACTTGTGTTGGATGAGCTGATGCCCCGAGGCAGGTGGATACTGCACAGAGGAGAAAGACAAGAGGCATGTCACAGTTCTGACCTCCATTCTTCTGAGAAGTTGCTGTCTCCTTGTTGCCTTTGAGGAAGAATGCTTGAGAGAAATGACCATCATACTTGCTTCTTGAGGTTTTCTCCCAGACATCTTAACTAATATACAAGTGACAGAGAAACTGGTTTGAAGGACATGGGTTAGTCAGGTAGATGTGCCTGAGGGTCTTTAGCTTTCCAATTGCTTAGAGCCAGCAAATCCCAGTGCCCATCAAGTCTTACTTTATTCCAAGCAAAGAAGCCATGGATCAGGAAGTCAGCTTCCCATCATATTGGGAGCACTTGTATTGGGCCTTGTCTTGTATTCTAATTCAGGGAGTGCAGGCCACAATAAATCTCACTATAGTTCCTGTTGAAATGGGAAGAAAATCAATTTGGGAGTTTAATAGAAACTTCTAATAGGAGAAGAACAATCCACTCACATGTGGACCAGCGAAGCATTCCTGGCTGGGATCATTAGAACTTCTTCTGCTTGAAAAGACCCTACCCCCCGCCCCCGACCAGAAGTCATGCAGTAAGAACAGAGTTGACCTCTGACCTCAAGAACCTGGTAGGAAGGTTATTTCCACACACAGCGTTCCAAGGCTGTTACAAAGATGTCACCAAGAAACCAGGATGGAGGTTCACTTGGGGAGGAAGTTACACTAGAGATCTCGGTCACATCACACACAATGACAAAGTCCAGTTGGGTTGTGATTGACAGTAAAGGACAATTCATCTAACAGAGCATCTCTGGGTTTTTGTGATGAGAAAATCATTTTGAAGACAAAACCCTCAAAGGTGTAAAGAACATAACTGACAAGTCACATGAATTTTAAACCTCCTCTACTAAAGTCATAGTCACTGCGTAGAAAATATTTTCATTCCATGCATGAATCAATGGGAAATGTGCCCCTGAAAAGCCAGTCTAAAAGATAAATGAGAAAACAAAGTTTACTGAGTATGAAGGTCAGTGCTCATGTCAAGAAATGTTAATCCTCGCACTGACAAAAATGTATTTGTATACATTTATGCAAAAATGTTTAAAATTTTTGTTCTTTTTTATCATTTTTTAAAATAAAGTTTAAAAAATTATTGGAGCATAAATAGAAAAACTGCAAATTTTATAGACATCTATCATTTATTTTAAAACAAATATTGTACCTCTCAATCCTGACTTGCAGATCCTAGTTCATTATAAATATTATCTATATTTGAAACCTTAAAAAAATGTTAATCCTCACCTGCGTTCACAGAATACAATCCCTTTGCCTATAGGTAGCAAGAGAGATTTTAGGATAAGTAGTTTTAACTGCTGGTGAAGGCTTCTCCACAGGTTGACCCCTTTCAGGAGGACGGTAATGCAATGTGTACTATAGATGTGGGAGCCTCCCTCATTTGAATGCCTCTGATTTGACTAAGACTTGGAGATCACAAATTATTCTGTTCATGCCGCCATTTCTAGGGGAGATTGTTCCACGGTCGGCTTCCTGGTGTTCCAGCTCTTACAGTCTTTCCTCCCCTCTTCCATGATGTTGTGCGTGTCAAAGATGCAGGATCTGTGTCGACATATACGTTAGGGCTGGACTCCCCACCACCCTTCCTTAATTTCTACATTGTATCCAGTTGTGATTTTCTGTGATGGTCTGCATTTGCTGTAAAGAGATTCTTTCATGAGAAATCTTGGCTATACTTATCTATGGGTAAGTAAGGATAAGGTTTAGAATGTAGTAAGGAATCATACTGACCTAGTAGCATGGTGGTGGTAGATTCCTTTCTAAGGTTCATGACATCACTAGGCCAGGGAAACTGTCTGGTTTTATACCATCAGACATGGCATTCCTCCTGCTGAGTGGGTGTTAACATAGCTGCTTGTGCCCACCAACATGGGAGTGTCACTTACTGAACCTTCATGGAGAGTCGGTCATGCTGGTCATTATCATTCTGAGGTGTCCCAGCTGGGTAGGTATAGTAGTAAATATTAATAAAAGTATTAATAAAATATTAATAAAAAATTAGTAAAATACATGGAGACAGTACCAGGCACCATGCCATGCTCTTTCCAGCTACTCTCTGTTCCTGGTGCTCTTTTCTGCTCTCTGCCTCCATGGCTAGCTCCATCAGTGGGTAACTGCCACTCCAGCCCCGTGTAACAACCGAGCATCTCGCGGTTACCTTTCACAAACCCCTGTAACCCAGTAAAATCGAAACTCTAGAGGCTTGTAATTCATCAATCAGATTTATATCAGTAAATTCTCGCCCTGTAAAATGTCCACACAATAAACTCAAAGCCAATTGACATTGATATAAACTGCCCGTCTAGATAAGACAACTTGTCTTATAATTATCAATCCCTTATAAGATATTCATAGCTATTTAAAGGCATATGGGGCCGGTCATTCTTCTCCTCCTCCAGCTTCTCTCCTCCTCTCTTCTATCTTTCCCACCTCTCAAAAACTCTGTGCACGCCTTTCTTTTTCACTGCCCAATCACAGGCCTTGTCTTATCTTGTGTCTACCCTCACCTGCATACAGACATCAACTCACAGGAAGGACTGTTCATTTCCACCCCCCTTTGAAGGACACATTTTCTGGTACCATGAAAGCTAGACTGCAGGAAGGAGGCTTTCAAGTCAGGTCCAGCTGAAACCATCTGGCTCCTAAGTCCTAAATGTGAATTAATCGGGAAGGGGGACATTTTCATGCTTCCACAACCCTAAACCAAGAACTATAGGTAACTAATGACTACTGTGATGGGAGAATTGGCCTCTCCCAAGGAAAAGTCCCCCTTGATGGTTATGCAACACAAAGTGGTCAGTCCTAAAACAGCACATATACAAACATAAAAATGAATTCAGCAGGTTGTATTTATATATTTGTGCGTATGTACACATATGGGTGTTCAACAATGATAATCAAGTGAAAAGAGGCTATCAATTTGAGAATAAAGGCATGAAAGATTATGGAGGGAGGATACCTAGGAGTGAACAGAGGGAAGGGAGGAGAAAGTAAGGTGACTCTATTTAATTAAAAATGCATTTTAAAAACACATTAAAAAGAATGATACATGGTTATAAAAGAATTAACTTCATATCCACATAGGTCGAGAAACACCGCTTAGAGCAGAATACAATATCATATTGTATGTAGTATTTATATAAATTCTTGGATACAAATATCCATAGACAAATGGCAAAGATAAAATAGAAGAGCGTGTTTTTCACTAAACCCAAAGCTCATGGATTCTGCTAGACCGGCTGGCCAGCAAACCCGAGGAGTCCTCTCTTTCTCCCTACCTATCACTGCGATTACAGATACTATGAATCTAGCTTTTAGGTGAGTACTATCGATCCAAACTTGGGTCCTAATATAAGTGTAGCAAGCCCTAGCTGTATAACGTTCTCCATAGCTCCCCAACCCCCAATTCACATGCACACACACATTTAAAATTGTGTCTGGATTGCTTACACTGTTGAACACTATAGAAATAGTTAATTAACACTGTGTTATTTAGGGAAACAATGTTACACAGTATCTACAAGTGTTCACTACAGAGGAGTCCCCTGAGTACTCGCTGTGTGAAACTGTTGAATTGATGGGTTCAGGAGACATGGTGGTTCTTGTTTTTGATCTCAGTACTCAAGAAGCAGAGACCTATGTATCTCTTAGAGTTTGAGTATACCAGCCTGGAATACTGTGGAAGCATTTTTTTTTATTCACCTAAAGTAATTGTCATCTCAGAGCATCTCCATCTATTCTCCTAAACCTAGTCCTGAAAACTTTAAGGTTCTGTTCAATCTTACCTAGGTCTAGAATATTTTTGGCCTCTGATACTTATTGCTGGATAAGCTCACCATTTCTAGCTCTTTCTGAATTCTGACTTGCTGGTTTAACTCAGCTGTTGTGGCTCAAAACTCCTCTCCATACCAACTGATTCAAACTGGCTTCTCTCAGCTTCTAAACGAATTGCTCTTCTTGGCTTCAAACCAACTCTAGCAATCAGTTCTAATACTTTGGCTCCTTCTCATTCTCTGGGTTATTCTGACTTCACCTGTGTCTAGTTTTTTTCTCTTCAGCCTGTCTCTGTAAAACTCTCCCAGTAAAACTTCATCTCTCCTTCTGTGTCAGCACTGCTCTCTCTTAAGTAGTCTCTCTTTTCTGTTCTCATGTAAGTTGGGCATATTGGATCTTGTCAAATCTTTCTCTGATTCATCACATTGTCTGTCACTCAATTAGACATTACTTTCATACATGGGTGTTTTTTTCTACAAACTAACTTTACCTTCATTGTTTGGGATTAAAGGTAGGTACTAAGGACACACAATCCTATACTGCATGAAGAGCTATGTGCCAGCACCTGTCACTCTTTCATGATTATAGGTGCTGTGTGAACTTCTGCCTCAGGTTTCTGTGTATGCCTGTATTCCAACCAGGGTACCCATGTTGCTGGATTAAAGGTGTGTGCTAAGGCTGAGCCACACTACATCTAGAAATAGATTTTCCCAGTAAACAACATAATCTCCAGGTTCACAGCATGACATGTTATGAATTCTAGGCCAGCTCAAAACAAAATTAAAAAAGAAGTCTCTGTAGATGTGGCATACAGGATCTAGAGAGTAGCCACAGAGAACTTCATGCACTGGGGCAGAGCAAGGACCAAGAGAGACACAGTAGGGATGTGGTTATCTACAAGCCACAGAGAGAGGACTCAAAAGAAATCAGTTCTGCCAGCATTTGAACAGTTTAGACCTCCAGAACTGTGAGAAAATGGCTTCCCTTTTCTTAAGCCAAGGATCCTCCATTGTGTTTTGTTACAGCATCCAGCACTGACTAGTGTACCCTTTAGTTACTGTCTCTATTGCTGGGGCAATATATCTGACAAAAGCAACTTAAGGAGGAAGGGTGTGTTGTCCATCAAACACAGGAATCCAAGGCAGGAGTTCACATGGAACCTGAAATCAAGAAACAGAGAGCAACAGGTACAGGTACTCAGCTAGCTCTTCATGTAGGACCAGGTCTAGAGGATGGTGCTGTCCATGTTAGGGTACAGATGTAAACTGTACCACATAAACTAACCTAATCAACCTCACCAGAATGACTAGAAGCTAAACAATCCCTCCTTGTTTGTGCCTGGAGTTTTCTCTCTCATGGTTGGTTCTATCAAGTTGACAGCCTCTAACTACACACTTCAAAGGCCTTCTGGACCCAGAGCACCTGAAAGTTGGGGAAATCCTGCAGCTACTTTGAACCAACCCACTGCTGCAGAGACTGGGAGAGATGATCATGTGGATGTCTTAGCTTACCTATAAGAAAGCTGAATGGATGTTTAGTTTCTGTTTGAAATTCACACTTATTTCTATAGGATAAGAAATGCTGGGGCATGGGGGGTGGTGGCAATTGATGATTGACAGGACCAGCAGTCAGTCGTTAAACACCAGCTATGCAACAAGGTTCTGAAATTTTGGTTCTAATTTAACACACACACACACACACACACACACACCCCAAATGACTTTTTAAAATTTTTCAATCAGAAACAGTATAACCAAATCTAGTTGAGAAGTAAATACAAACTGGCATTTCTTCTGCCTGTTCCAGGGGTTTTCAGTTGTCACTAACCTTTCCTAGAAGGCCTTTGATGAAGAGTCCCAGTCAGTAGAGGCCATCAGCCACAAAAACAGAAACCAAGAGCTTCACATTTGAGCTGATGCCCTCACAAAGTACCAGCATCCAGGCACATTCAAAAGTGACTTGAGCTATCAAAGCCAGGCCTTGTCTTAGGCTCAGCCTTAGATTCAGGGTCCTTTTATGTGGGCACAGCCTGGCAGGGTTCTCCAGTCTTTGAGCTTGACCCAGCAGTGCAAATTTTAGCACATGTCCAAGTCACCAAGTGCTAGACTTTGGAGTGTTCTGCACAGCTATGTGTGGTCTTCTTGAGAAGAACACAGAAGACCTGCCTGGAGGCCATGTGAGTGGGAACCTAGAGGACACCAGAAGTACCTGGAGCTTCACTGCCGCCCCCACCTACATCTGGCAGGAGAAAAGGCTTTCCCTTCAACATCCATGGCCATCCTCCTCTTTCAGCTGGAAAAGGGGCCTACTGGTCAACCAGGGCTTCAGAGAGCTCTCCATTGGTCAACTGGGACTTCAGCAAGCTCTCCAGGAACTGAGATGAAGCAGAAATTCTTACAACATGCAACAAAAAGCCACAGCTTTCTTTTTCACCCACGTAAGCAATGAGATGACTTGACATTTTGCATAATTAAACTTAGAAGGGATGACACACTTTGTAGCCCTATGTCATGGGAGGTTTCACTTCAGTGTAACACATGCCCTGACTCACTTTCATGTGCTCTGGGTCTTGAGAGCACTTCCTCTTTAGCCAAAATGTAGGCTTCTCAAGGTAGCTCAATGAATATAAGCCTAAGGCTGAGGCCATCTATTACCAGTCCCCACTGAACGCCCTGACCCGGCTTCCATACCCTTCCCTGTTCCCCTACCACGTATGACTCTATGGAGTAGTAGGTATCACCTTGCTCATATTTCTGATTGACACAGAGAGTGTCAGAGGACTCAGTGTCTGGGGTCATGTGACCAGGAGAATGTGAGTGTGCTTAAAACCCATAAAAGATACCGGAAGCTGATGGGGTCATACATTCCTAATTAGCTTACCTCTCATAACAACCTCACTAATTATCTCAGTACCAATGATGGGCTTGATGTCTGGACAGAGTTACTTCACTAGTCCAAGTTCACAGAGCGAGGCATCTGAATGCACACCTGTGCCTTCTGACCTCTGGGTATCAGCCCGGAACTCTGCCCATGAAGAGAGGGAAGAAAAGGACAGGCAGCTGGTCACTTGGACCCACAGATGCCACTCTCTGGGAGCAGTTGTTTCTGATCAAATGTCAAGGCTGTGGAGAGAAAGACTAAGGGAACACCAAGCAAAAAAATTAAAGGTCAGATTTATTTTAAAAACAAATTACCTCCCAATCACCATGTGCAGGGTGCAGCAATTTTAAAAATTCTTTTTGTAAGGAACACCATACACTGTGGGGAGAGTAATAGTGGAGATGTAGTTTAGTGTAGCCATTATAAAAAAACACTAAGGGTTATTTTTGTTTTTTAAACAAAACTAGTTGGTTGTAGTGGCACACTCAAGAAGCAGATTATGCTGTTGCTATTTCATAAGTATAATTTTGCCACTGTTGTGAATTGTCATGCAAGTATCTGAAATTCAACCCCATAGGGAGTCATACCCCATGGGTTTAGAATCAGTGTTCTAGGGACTGTCTGGACTGTCTTCCTAACTCTGTCCTGCACTGCCATGTTCCTTTGACTTAGAATAGGACCCTGGGTGGGTGTGACTTACATGTTGTTCTCTTTCTGCCACAATGACTTGTCCCATTGGTTAAGGGGATGCTGTGGAGATGAGGAGAGGGCAGTTGTGGGCATCCCAGAGGAGCTTCCGAGGTCTGGACGCTTAGGTTCAAATTTGGTGGCCTGTGGCGTTTCAGTAGATCCATCACTAAATAAAAACCTAGGACAGGACAGGATCGTCTCTTGGTGCTAAACTACATAAGGCAGTTAGTAACTGTGCTGTAGAGCAACATAGCTGTCACTATGACTGGAGATGTGCCATGGGTCCATTTTGATGATAGAAGAGAAAACTCTACTACGAAGGCCCAAGGTCACCAAACAGGTAGTGCTAAAGGCAGGAGCTCATACCAGACTTAGTATTTCAAGCCTGAGGCTATTTGACCCTCCAGTGAGAAATACAAGGGAAGACGAACAATGTGACATCTTTAAGGCAAGGTGCAAGATTGGACAAGTGGGTTGTAAAAGCAGAGCCCTGTGTTTATTTGATCAGAATGAACAGGGGTTGTTTCACCAGCTGGTGAGCAGGCCTGAGGTACCAGCTGCGAACCAGTGGTTCTGAGATCCGGCACAACATCTACTCTGCCATAACCTCGGCTTTCAGCAAACGAGATCTCCTCCTTCCTGGACAAGTGGCTTCTTACTCCCTGCATCAACAGGATACAGACTGGAGACTGCCATCAGAAATCATTTCACAGAGCCCCCAGATTGAGATTGCACCTCAAGGGACCAAGCTTCACTTCCTGAGCTCCGGCACAGAGAGCAGCTCTGAGGTTTACCCAACTAAGTTCCCAAGCATGGAAGGAGTCACACAGAAGCTGCGGGGACTTCTTGCTTTTGATCTCCCTCCTCCCACACCAGTCAGGGAGTTTCACAACCTCACGGTGAGTGCATTTCTTGGCATCTTTATCTGCCTTCCCTGCCAACATAGACCCCGGGCTGAGAGAGTACCAGGGTGGCATGCTGTGTCTGATCTTCTTTGCTGAATTGACCCATGGGTTCTAGAGGCTGGGATGGTGGCACATTTCACAGAGCAGGTATCCTGTCAAGAAATTTCAAGGAAACTCAGGAGTCTTATGTGTAACAAGATTCTAAGCACCTCCACAGGCTAAGCCCATCACAGCCTGGCAGCCTTGTTGGCCAAGAAAGAACAGCTCCTACATATGGGCTCTGCTCTGTGCTAGGTACTATTCTAGTGCCTGTCCTGGATCTTCCCAGTAGAAGACAGGCAAGGCTCTAGTGTCATTTTAAAAGCAGACACAGCTGTGCCAACAGGTCAAAGGGCATCTTACCAGACAGAGCAACAACTTAAACCCATGCTTCCTCTTTCTTCCCAACAACATCCCGGCAACGAACAGAGCTCTGAGGAGTCTTGTATCCAACAATAACGGCTCCCTCTCCCTGAGTTTTAGCTTGAGACAGACTTTGTTTCACAAGCAGTATCATAGTAGACTTCATAAAATCCAAGTCAGAACCAACCTGACCTCCATTCAAAGATGATGAGATTCTAGGAATTTCCACAACAGCCACAGGCTGCAGCTATAAGGGGTTGAACCACTTGACCACATGGGTTCTACCTTTCAATGACTGGGCTCTATTGGCCTGTGAAAGGTTCCTTGTGCTTTGTTCTAGGAGCTCACTGGACTCGGGCTGTTCCATTGGACAAGCAGAAGAGGAGCCAGGTATGAAGACAATCAAGTTGGCTCTAAGCTTAGCATGTGGTCAGGCCCAGTTACTATCAACTATGCTTGATGTGGGGACAGCCCTTTACCATTCGCCTGCTTAATGATCAGAATGTCCTTGTTGAATGACATCTTCACATCACAGTTGACACTGCGTCTTCATAGTTTAAGTGACTCTCCTACATAGCTAGTTATGTGGCTTAGAAATGGCTCCTCTGACAGGTAACACTTGTTAGTTGGCTCAACAACCTCCAATCTCTTGGTCATCTCCATTGGAAGAAAATTCCCCAATTTAGCCCCTGGAAGCATCATATGGCTCTGTCTTAGTGAATCAGCTGAAGGCCATTAGTAGCTTCTGTGGGGGCTGTAGCTTTTCCTAGTGAGGGCACAACAGGAAAAGCCACAGCCCCCACAGAAGCTACTAATGGCTCTCAGTAGATAGTATGCCCCCAGGAATGTCAGCTGTCTTGCAGCCTTGTAGGAGAGGCCAGGAATACCTGTTTTGTGGTTGAGTCTTATGCCTAACACCCTCAGCTGCCTGTGAGCAAGCAGAGGCAGCTAACTCACCCCGTTCTGTTTAAAGCTCTGTAAAGATGGCTGTGGGTCATTTGTGACCACAGACACTACCTCTGCACATGTCCATAGAGCAGGAGAGTGAGAAAAACCTTGCTCTGTGCCCTGGTCATGTGCATTGAGTGAAGAAGTCGCAAGGGAAGTTTCTCTACCCCTGACACCCCTGCCCTACAAATTCCCCAAATGTTCATTCTTCTCTTTGTCAGTGCCTGACAAAGAGAGATAAGGGGAACAATGGCCCAGCAGTGCACCCCGCTTCAACAGAAGGAACATCCTTGAGTAAATAATCCTCAGAAAAAACCTCAGAATGCACTGACTGATAGTCACCTGGTCCTCTGATCCCAGATAGAGTTCAAATGCCTGTCACATGCTTGCTAGCCGATCGATTCAAAGGCCAATAAGTTTAAATTGTAACCTTGCTGATGTAACCTGTACCCCTAAAAACTGCTTGTAACAGCCTTTCAGGGTCGCCTCTCCTTAGGGTGTTGGACAACCCCGACGTGATGAATCAATAAACCTCTTGCTTTTGCATTGATTTCTGCCTCTGTGTCTCTTTGAGTGGGGGTCTTCCAGATACAAAGACTCCCCAAGTCTTTCATGAGTACTTCAGTAGCCTCAAGCCAGACCTGAAGCTCGTGGATGTGATAATAAAGCTTCTGGAAAGGCTACATTCATGCAAAATAGATATTTCATTTCTGCATTAATGTATGAAAAGCAGACCAGCGGCTGGGAACAGATAAGAAATAAACCTGGTAGATCTTCTGGGAACAAAGGTTCACGGGTACGAGCCTCTCCTTACAACACCTCAGGAATCCATCAAACCCATGAGAAAATCTTTCTCAGGGGAGACAGAGAGGACCACATTTTAGGAGCCAGAGGAATAAGGAACAGAAGTGCTCTGTTCTCTCTCGAACACTGAGTGTTTAGTTGACCGTATTCCCCAGGGCTAACAGCAAGGCATTGCTATTAAGTGGCTGTGTTCAGCCCTTAGCTACGAACAAAATCCCATTATGAAACTGACTGCTCGTGTAGCACTGGAGAAGATGCTCGAGGTCTCAAAGCCTGTGCTATAAACTGGGCTACTAAAAATGCCTCAGACCTAAGTTGTCACAAGCTTAAGTAGAGAAACCATACCACACAGATGATAGGTACGGTCCTCCCTGTTTCTCTTTGACAAGAGCTTGTCACGAGCTTTCTTCATACCCATGAGGCCATCTTGTTTCTTCACTCTGCGTTCTCTGTGAGCTTCTCTGGGGCAGCCATATTGCTTCTGCAACTTACAGCTCCTTTGAGAACACAGACACTGGTAGCTTGGGGGTGCATAGCAGTTAGCTTCAGTTCTTGAGCCATGACAGATGCCCTAATTAAAGGGCTAAACATGACAGTCAAACTCTCCACTCAGTGGCCTTGACTGTCCCAGAATTAACTTTTTTATATCCAAAAAAGTAAATGTACTGGGTCAGGTCATCACAAAAGCAGAAGGTCAAAGGGAAAGCCAACCCATGAGAGCTGGGGCCAGAGGGATGCCATCTGAGGCCCCATTTAGCCCTTTGATTTGATACTGAGATAAAATATTGAGTGCAATAAATTTAACTCTAAGTCATACAACACCAAAAAAGAATATTTTCTGGTCCATCTAAGTCTGGGTAGGCTTCTTATTAGCCAAGAGTAGAAGTCATAAATCTCCTTGTGGATGTGAGCACAGGGCACATGACACCCTGTGCTGTCTTCTGCTTTCAGAAAGGGCTGATGGCTCCTTTCCCTCACATTTATTTCATCCATTAATGTGGCATCGTAGATGTTGAAACAGACAGAAATAGAAGGCAGGAAGCTCGGTCCTGTCAAATGGCCTTAGTGCAAGTATAAGAACCCAACCTCCATGTGCTCTTGACATCACTCAGGAATCATTAGGCTGCAGATGCTGTGATGGGGGAAAAATGGAGGTGGGGAGGAACAGGGACAGGCAGGCAGAGGGTAGGCTAAGGGGAAAAATGGCTGCTCTGGCTACGGAAGAGAAGGACACTGGGATGCTTCTTTCCTGCAGATGTCCTGGAAGTCCCAGTGATTTATAAAAGCGTCGGGTAGATCTTGGGTTGTTCTAGGAGGCCACGAATGATTCTAACTGCTGCAGCCGAGACAATGTGGCTCTACCTACACTCACCTCCGGGAACATCCTGTGCTCCACCTTGATGTAGAAATGCATCCTTGTCTGCAGAAGTGGCCCTGGACACCAAGCATCCAGACTGGCGCAGGCCTTGGGAGGCAGACCCAGCCAGAAATTCAGGCTCAATCCCTCACTCCCTGAACAACCCTTCTCTGTCACTGTTTACTTTTCCCCTTGAAAAGCAATCTACAGAGTTTAAAAAAAAAAAAAAGTCTCCAAAGTCTATTCCAATCCATCTCTTCGGCAGCTTAATTTCCATCCTAATGTTTGTGGGGTTCCCAGGGGTACTGGGCACTCATTATTCTTCCTGGGGACTAGAGATAGGATGGCAGCGCCGGGGTGTCTGGAAAGGAGTCCAGGAGGATCCTGGCTCCCTGGAAATAATCTTAGTAGGGTTTCATCCATTCTGGCCCCGAAGGTGGGCTTCCTGTAGCTTCGTGTGGCTGTCACTTGGACACCAGAGTTTCCGATTCCATGCTGATGTTTGAATGGCATGTTACACCCTGGATGAAGGGTAGGTGTGGGGCACAGAAATCTGCTTCCCTGAGGTTCTGCATCTGCCTGTGGAAGGTGATGCTCACTCTATTGATAACTGCTCCTGAGCCTGGTTTGAATCTCAGAGCCACGCCCTGTCTGCTGTGTGACCTTGGACAAGTAGTAAACCTCACCATTGAACACTAGCAGTGCAGGGCCATATCACTAAACAAATCAGTAGCCGTGATTTCCGGGAAGGCTGGTGGGCAGACAGTTAGTATCAGTGAAATTAATCTCGTTGTCATCAGACGATCCTGGGATGTACCAGGGTGTAGGGGCTGGAACTGCATATCCGGCAGTGTGTGCACTATCTTACTTTAGTGTGTGCTGCCTGTGGCTGTCAACTCCTGCCGCACTGGATGCCAACTTGGGATACTGGCTGGACCTGTAGATCCCTCCACTATAACACAGGCTGCAGCTTTATTATTTCAGATCACCTGGCCTAGTGACTCAGCAACTTGACTAGTTTATGAGGGCAGAAGGGAAGATGCAGCCATTCTGATTTTCCTAAGATGGGTTTGGATATCAGACCAAGACCACAGCCCAGGCAAGCACCCGAGCATTCTAGTTATATCGCATCAACTGGAGTTCCCAGAGCTTGTCCAGCAGCCTATGCTGCCCTTCAAAAGCTTGCCCTGATTCCAGGACTCGCTCTGTGCCATCCCAGCTCAGGAGCAGTGGGCGGTGGGGATGGTTCCCTCAACAAATCTCCCAGAACAGAGCTGAGGCTGTTTCATAATCGGCAAACGCTGGATGCGGTCCAGGCAGAGGGAAGCTGCCCTACTTAACAGGGCTTCAGAGAGGCAAATTCCCGGTGCATTGCAGACCTAGGAAGAGCTGCCACCTTCAGGCCAACTGAGGATGACAGGTCCCCTAAAGATTTTTAGGCTAGGTACCCCCCAGACCAATGCTTGTGCACACTGGCAGGCAGATAACCTCAAGGCCAAGATAGCGCCTATTCCTTGCTGACCGAACAGATTCTATTTGTCCCCACTGAGCTAGGTCCCCAGGTAAGCGAACACAACTGTTTCTATCAGCAATCCTTTATACATTTTTAAAAACTTGTTTTGTAGGATGTCACCAGCGGCCTTAGTCTATGGTGGCTCTGCAAGATTAAAATGCTGGTCACAAAAGATTAAAATGCTGGTCACAAAAATGCAGGCTGCAGATGACTTTAGCAAGCCGGGACAGGGTTGAAAAGTCAAAGGCTGTCCTCGGTGCATAAGGATGGGCGATTGGATCAGCAACCCAAGTTGCATAGCACCAGCTGTGTCCCGAAGGCTACCAAGCTGCCGGGCCTTTTTATGCCTGTGCTTTTGCTCAGAGTCTGCTTTATTGTCATGAAGCAGTAGCTGGAGCTGCTTGTCCTGAATCAGGGACACAGTCGCTGTTCCGGGTGAACAAGGGGTGTTTGGTGTAGGCCCCTTGTAGTCACAGGTCTCTCCAGTCCCAGGCTTTGTGAGCTCGGCAAACTCAGCAAAATGAGAACTCTCTGGAGCAGAAAGGAGCCGAGCACTAAAGGCCACATGGGAGAGAAAACGGAAGAGTTGGCCAGGGAGCTCGAATCACTTGTCCAAAGATTCTCAGGATGCTGAGTGAAGCACCCACCCCCTCCCCGATCCCACAGTCTCTGGGCTCCCTCTTGGCAGTGCTCTCGGGCAACCTTTGCTTAGAGATTTGCTTTTTACAGAGGCCATGGAATCTTTCTGGGGTGATGGCAGAGGTTAAATGCGGGAGATTTTCTACAAATCTACACACTTGGGTGGGACACTGCGTTATGTAGAAGGACCTAAGGGCAGGAACACCTAGGGGCGGGGGGGGGGTGAGGGGCGAGCGGAACTCTCCACTAAGGAGCCTCCTCGGATCTCACCAGAGGCCTTTCTGCTGGTAATGAGAAGAGAAACGTCTGATTCGAAGCTTAATTGGGTTCCTGGTACCTCCCTTTTGCATGATGCAATGTCAGCCTTCGGAGCAGATATCAGATAACAGAAGACCCCCCCCCTTCCTATAAACTGCCACTTGACTGTGAGGTCCAGCTGTCCTCCTGGGGGCCATCCGCGGTAGAAAGAGAGGCATTCCAAGAACAAGGCATTGGGTCAGAGAGTGTTCAGGGTACTGGAGCTGCAATAGAAAGGAGCCATGTGCCTGCCTAAGTTCCTTCCCGTCTTAGCAGGGCTCCGATGAAACTGCCCCTGCCCCAATGGTGCCCCGCAAGAATCTTGTAAATAAGATCTCCTGGGCTGCAAACATAAAGAAAGCAGTTTCTCTGGTAGCCAGTTCTCCCAAGTGATCCCACCCTTCAAACAGAACATCCACAGCTACGGGTCTAAAGCAATGAACGGGGCTGGTAGAGTTAGTGCCGGAGGAGGAGAACGAACTTGCACTGCAGACCCCGTCAGACACCGTTCCTAGCTGCCAGCCTCCACCAGCCGTTTTCAGCCTTATCTTATCGATCCGTTTAAAAGTAGGCAGTAGATTTATTAGCAATTTTCCAGAGTCTCTGCCTTCCCGTAAGATGTTTTCCACCTATAGAGCTCAAGTTATATATCCTGCAGAGCACTGACTCTGGGGGCTACCAAGGGGTCCCCCGGAGTAAGCTATTGGTGCCCACAGCCAGTGACATTTGGGAATTCACTGTGGGTTGGTTATTTTCTTTCTTTTCCTCTTTCTATTAATTCTGTGATTTCAAAAAATCAAGTGTGGAGAGAGCTTAATTAAGATCAGTGTTTTGGTTCGTTTGTTGATTTGGTTTGTTTTATTTTAGCTTATATTGAAATCTTTATCTCATTAAAGAGAGAGGTCACAGGGAGAAAAGGCTGTAGGTACTTGGGGTGACAGGGCTGTCCTGGGCCTGCCCATTTAGCTCTGAGTCCCAGACCCTGTGTTACCCAGAAGAAAAGCAAGGGGAAGCAATGGCCACCTCTCTGTCCCATGACCTCTTCACAGTCCTGGAAATGAGAAGTCTGCGGATGATGGCAACTCTGACTCACCTCGGAGTGGCAGCCACCCACTCAGCAGAAACTCCCACGAGTGAGTGAACTGGAGAAGCTGGACTACAGAGGTGCCACAGCTTCTCGAACAAGGCTAGCCCAAGACCCAGGACCCCTAGAGACCTGGCTAGGAAGAATCTTCAGGACTGTATAACTCCAGTATTTATCCTGTGGTGGCTAAGGTAACAGGGCCAAGCGGAAGCCAGAAATTCAGAAAGCTCTGGAGCAGTATTAGGTCTTCAAGCTTTCAGGCCAGAGTTTGCAAATAGCATCTGTCTCTGCAGCCGGGCATAGCTGCTCTCAAAGGCAGTGTGAACTTAGCTCAGCACACTCTGCCCCCCTGCTCATCTGCCTTAGTGTCCCTATGGTCCTTTACCTAAAGATGGGTCCCCAGCTGGTGAGGATACCAGCCACTGCCTCCCCTGTGTGCTGTGCCCACCTATTTACTCTCCTGTCCTGTGCTTAGTGTAGGGGTCATAGATGTTACTTAGCTATGGAGGCAAATGGAGGTACCAACCCACTTTACCCAGCCAGTAGCTGGCTTTGGGCCTCTTTTATTTGGTTTTTCTAATATTTGCACCATAGTAAGTTACTGGTCTATAGAGCCACAAAAAAGATACAGTTACTGTATAATTATATTACTATAATCGGATAACAACATAATTTTACAGCTAATTGTTTTTATTGTTGTTATTGGGGTTATATGATTTAGTTTTGAATAAGCGATTATTCATGTGATTAAAAAATTAAAATATCCCTTAAAGAATGCTACTTAAAGGCTCTCTCATCAGCTTCTGTTCTGTGACAACCAGGACCCTCTTCAGAGGTGACGATAATTGAGGATCACATTCCTTCAAGACAGCAGTATGGATAAACACAACAATTTGTTACATTTCTTTTACCCCTTTTCTGCAAATCTCTTCTGGACTCCTCTTCCTGTTTTTTTTTTTTATTTCTTTGGGTTCTTCCCATCTCAGCACACAAAGAACGCCTTGATGTATTTATAGCTCTATGGTTGGAAGACACCATTAATTACATTTTTAATCTCAAGGGGCAACTTTTCCCTTCCTCCCCTCCCTGTCAGATGCACTAGGCTGGATCTTCAATCTTGCATATTGGCCTCCAGGTCTGCGGACTCTGGAATGAGGTTCTAGGCTGGGTCTGCGGAGTGTGGAGTGAGGTTCTAGGCTGGGTCTGCGGACTCTGGAGTGAGGTTCTAGGCTGGGTCTGCGGAGTCTGGAGTGAGGTTCTAGGCTGGGTCTGCGGACTCTGGAGTGAGGTTCTAGGCTGAGCAGCAGCTTGCTGTAAGTTGGACATGTCGGCAGCACAATGATCCCTCCATATAGGATGTGTGCCGACCAACACTGCCTTCTCTCTTTTAGAAGGAAGCACTTGGAAGTTTTGTCACTGTACAGAGGAGCCATGGAAGCAGAGGATCCTGGGAAATGCTGGAGCACTGGGGCCACACTTGATCATTTCACAGTAGCGGGATCTATGGTGGGTTAGGATTTTAAGGGTAGAAGTGATCAGAACTCGCCTTCTTTCCCAGATCGCTGTTGCAGAAACACGGTATGGGTAAGCAACACACAGAACACACAGCTTTACAGTGAGTGGAGACACCTATTCCAAGGAGAGAGGTGACCACAGCATTTCCTACCTAATGGCTGAACGACAGTCCACCCAAAATCAGTGTGGATAAGCAAACAGATAGCAGACATCCTCTCTGAGATGAACTCAGGTCTATTTACAACAGCTTCACCTAGGACCATGGTAGACGTTATGTGAGCTGTCAGGGGATGGTGTGGATACTGTAGGATGTAAACAGATGTTGCTGTCTGACAAGGTAAATGTTATGGTAGTTCTCTATGGATGCCAACATATCAGCCAACTCTTGAAGTATTTCTAGGACTGGGGGTGGCTCCCCAGTTGATAGTCGGTGCTGCTCTTACAGAGGACTAGAGTTCTATTCCTAGCATTCATGTAGGGCACCTCATAACCACCTATAACTCCAGCTCCAGGGGAAGTAATACTTTTCTCCTGTCTCTGGGCACCTGCACTCATGTGCACAAATCTCTACACAGACTAAGACACAATTTCAAAATAAAACACAACCTTTTAAAAGGCAAATATCTGGGTGAGTCTTGACATTTCTCCCAGAAGGATGGCAAATGGATGCCCAAGAGCATGATACAATCAGTCACTAGACAGGGACTAGCTACAGCTACGGTGGAATGCCGATCATAGTGCCTAAGCTTAAAAATGACCAACACTACTAAGTGTTGGCAAAGACATGGAGCAACTGGAGTGCTCACACTGCTGGTGAGGGATAACAGTGGTACAACCACTTTAGACAACTCTGTCATCTCTAACAGTATATTCATCACAACTACATGATCAGCCTTTCAGATCACTGGTATGTCTAAGGTTGTGGGGCACATCACCATAAAGACTTGCAATTATGTGCTCACCATATCCTTATGTTTTAATCCCTCGAAATTGGAAACAGCCCAGGTCTCCACTTGTGGATAACAATCGTGATGCACTCAAAAAAAGGAAGACTACTCAGTAATCAAAAAGGAATAGAGGTATGATACACTCAGTACAGTGAGCAAATACCAGAACAGTTGCAGTGTTAAGCCGCAAACTGAAAAAGAACAGACTATATTGGACGGTAGCTTAGTTAAGGTTTACTGCTTTGAAGAGACACCATGACCAAGGCAACTCTTATCAGAACAACATTTAATTGGGGCTGCCTTACAGAATTAGTGGTTTGGTCTGCTCTCACCAAGGCAGAAGCATGGCAATGTCTAGGCAGGCCTGGTGCTGGAGGAGCTGAGAGTTCTATATCTTGTTTCAAAGGCAAACAGGAGAAGACTGGCTCCCAGGCAGCTAGGATCAGGGTCTTAAAGTCCGTACCTACAGTGACACACCTACTCCAACAAGGCCACACCTCCTGATAGTGCCACTCCCTGGACCAAGCATATACACACCACCCCAGGGGTTTCATGTATCAAATTCTGGAAATTTAATCTAATTAGAATAGCGTAAAACATTAATGGAGCAAGTGTGTCAATCAGTTGTGAGGGTGTCACAGTGACACACAGGAACTTCAGAAAATGAAGGCTGTGCTCCCTGTCTTGTTCGTGATAATATTGTAGACATGTGCAATGTGAAAACATCATATCGTACAACTAAACCATGTAGTTTCTTATTTGTTAGTTATATTTTGATTAAATGTATTCCAAAGTAGCTTGACTGAAAAAAAAATATATATCACAAGAGAAAGCAGCCATCTGAAAGGCTCCATTCTGTGTAATTCCAAAGATGTGATCTCTGGAAAAGCCAACACCATGGGACAGACAAAAGAAGTGGTCAGAGGGAAAATGAATAGCAAAGAGTTCACTTGCAGAATGTCAGGACTACAATGTGGACACACACACACACACACACCACAGATATCCACACACACTCACACTCATACACACACTCGCACACACACACATACCACAGATATCCATCCACACTCACACACACATGCACACACACACACACACACACTCAAACACACACACTCACACACACACATACCACAGATATCCACATACACTCACACACACACTCACACACACACTCACACACACACACACACACACGCACACACGCACACACACACCACAGACATCCACACACCCACTGGCTGACAGTAGTGATACAACAATGCTGATTCTTAAATTTAGCACATAAACCTTCTAGCACAGGGGGCAGATTATGTTTGTACATGGACGGGGCTGTGTGCAAAATCCTTCTTATGTTGTAAAGGTGGAAATTACTCTAAGTGGATGAGTATATAGAGTTGGCTGGTCTAGAAAGAGTTGCCTTTGCCCGTTTGCTTTTTGTGATACTGGAGATTGAACTTGCTGGCAGATGCCCAATCTCTGATTTATATTCCCAGCTCCTTCCCTGTCCTTTTTATGTTCCTCTTCCTCTTCTTTATCTTCTCTTCTCTTTCTTCTTCACTATCCACAGCCACCACGATCATCACCACCATCACCACCATCATCCATTCTTGCCGTTGACACAGGGCCTCACTAAGATACCCAGACAGTGTAACCCTCCTGCCTCAGCCCCCAGAGTAGCTGGGATTTCAAGCCTCTTGCACCAAGGCCAGCTTTAGAAACTCTATATAAACATTGGGATATTTGCCCCCTCTGACATCAGCATTCTGGGAGCAGAGAGGATCAGAGATACCACCAGGCACCCAGAATTTCCCATCATGTAGCTTTGATGTTACAGTGAGTGGTACCACACTGTAAGTACATTCATGTCCAATAAGACACATCATATCATTTTAAGAGAGGGAGAAAATCTTCTACACCCTCCTCTTCAAGTTCCACAGTGAATCACGTGTCCATGGTCTGCAAGGCTGGCTGGGGCAAGAGGAAGGCTTGGCTGAGCATCTCTCAGGGGCTCTGTGACTTTTCTCACGTTCCTTCTCTCCATCCTTCTCGTACGAGGGTCCAGCCAATGGTTCACTTGCTCCACTGTTCACAGTAAGCAGAGGGTCCTGATGCTGGAGCACATGCTGTGTGGAAAGCCGCGATAGCATTCGCCATCACAAGATGGCGCTGACTTCCGTTGCGGCAGCCTGGTCCCTCCCTGTAAACAAACTGTGTGCGCATGTGCGAGAGTGTGTTTGTGCCAAGTCTTTGCCCACCCCGGGGCGTGCCAGTGAGATCATCAGTAAGTGACCAATTAGACGTGGACACGCAGCCTTGGGGACTATATAGAGGACAGCTCGCGGGGCCTCGTGGTCTTCCTCTTCAAGATGCAATAAACGCTTTGCTGCAGAAGGATCCGGGTGTTCCGTGTGTGTTCTTGCTGGCAAGACGGTAGCGCGGGACAATGTTGGAGGCTGAGCATTTCAGGACTCTCAGGAAGCAGAGCCAGAGAGAAAAGAGACAAGGCAAGATACACTCTGCAAAGACACACCCCTCATCCACGGTCCCGCCATCTTCTATTCCCAGGAGGTTTCAGAGAGCCTCTTGTCTTTACCCTAAGCCTTTCTATACCACATCGATATCCCTACGCTATAGCTCAGAATTCAAATGTTTTTTTTTAATGGTTCAACAGCTTGGTCCTCATCAGCAGAGCTATTAGGAGGTAGTAGTAATTTTGAGAGGCAGCCCTAATAGAGAGCCCTAATAAGTTACTAGGGCTTGAAGGTTATTGTAAGACCAATCTGTTCTCTTTCCTCTCTGTTTATCAGCTCCCCTGAGGCAAGCAACTTATCCCACCATAGGGCCAAATGCAAGGAAACAACCAACCATGGACTGAAATGTCCAGAACTGAGCCCAAAGAAACCTTTCTACCCCCAAAGTGAGTAAGGAAGACAAGGTCAACTCATGCCTTCCACTTAGACTTTCTTATATGTCCAAGTCTTGCTGATCAAGGGACCTAGGGACCTAGCACAGGGGCAGCACACAGTAATTCTTGAATGTGTACTCCACCAAGAGAAAACACAGATGATACCCTGGGTGTCAAAGGTGACACAGGCTCAATTAGTGGAGCTGCAGAAATAATTAGGACCTGTAAGTGACGTAGTGTAATTGTCTGAGAGAAACCAGTGGATCTGCAATGCAAAGGAGAGGCAGGGCCAAGACCGCTGAGCTCCTACACACAGGAAACATTGTATCACCCGTTGGCAGTGCAGGAAAGTTTGTCCTGATTGAAAGTTGAAAGTTGTGATGGTTCTAATGTCCGTGCCTTCCAAAGACATCCTGCGGCTGTCTTGGCTCTCAGAGGCATTCTTGGGTTGAGACAAACCTGGAACCATGTGCGCATCTATGGTGCGACTAAAATGGCGCAGCTTCCTCAATGGTGCGAGAAAGAAAGAAGCCTGCTCCTGACGCTCGGATTCTACAGACATTTCCATGATGGCTTCTCCTTGCCAACAGAACTCCAGTGAGCTCTGTGAAGCCCAGATCCTGATCTAACACTGTAGGATCGGAAGGCACTCTATACCGTTGCCCACCGTGTCTTGCCGTCAGAAGCTGTTAAGCTGAGGCCTGAGGACAGCCTACTGTGCACTCTCAAAGTCACTAAGGAGCATCTCAAAGTCACTAAGGAGCATCGGAGCTGACCCGGCTAGGAGCCACAGCTGGGAATAGTTTGTCTCCTTTTCTAGAGTCACGGGACGCACTAAAATGACATCGTGCAACTGAATTTGAGATGTCCACACTCCTCTCCTCTACTCCAAGTAAAACCCACTTGCAGGGGTCTTTACGGTGGAAGCCCACCAGGCCATTAGTCTTGCTCCAAATCTTGGGACTTTTGAGGGACTCTTGAAACTCCCCAGGGGGCACTAGAGAGTCGGAATTCAAGCCTTCCCTTACCTGCTGCAGACGGCCCGGGTGGAACCCTCTGATCGGTACCTCTTCCCGGAGCGTAACAGGATTCTAGCATCCTTTTGCTGCGAGACCGGGAAACACGCTCCACTTTTCTCCTTGCTTCCAAGAGTGCCAAGCCCCTCCCAGGGTTCACTGCCCTGGTGTTTCCTGTACCAAGCCTCTCCCAGGGCTTGTCCGCTAGGCTGCTTCCTGTACGCCCCCCACAACCCCCCCATATCCATTTCTCACTCCCAGCACTGCTCTGCTCAGCTCTAGCAGACTCCGCTCATCCTGCCTCATGGATTCACCCCTCCACCTTGGAAACGGCGATTCCCAAAGCATTAAAGCCCTAGTCTCAAGATTCAGGGAAGTTCCCCAGGTCTCCTCTTTCTAACCCCCCCGCTCGAGGTCCCTCCCTCGAATCTTCACTGCTTGATGCTTCCTCGCTTGGGGCCCCACCACAGCTTTCGGATCAGTCGTCTTGGACAGGAAGGGCCGCATGTGCCTCTCCCCATCATTGGTTTTTTTCTTTGCCCCCCCCACTCCACTGTTATCAGTCCCCTTGACTAGTCACATCTGTCCTTCTCCACCTCAGCTCTCCGTGCATGAACTCAGCTCTCCAAAGCTTTGCTCTAGGAACCCTGCAAAATGGTCTCCTGGGGCCATTCCTAAGAAAGGGAGACCTTTGTTCTCCCACCCCCTGTCCCAATAGGGTGCTCTTCAGACAGTCCATTCACCCCGTAGTTTCCAGTTCGATGTGACCCTGTTGTTGGGGTGCCATCTGGCTAATTCTCATTCCCTTTACCCACAACATCCCAAATTTTCATCAGAGTAAACAGGTGTCTTAACCTGACACGTTGTTTGAATCCAGCGACACTTGAGTTTGTCTAGGAATTGTGAAATTTAAGGTAAAAGTTTTCTCGGACGTATTGACAGGTTGTATACGAAGTTTCTGCGTCTTCTCTAAATCCCTTCAACACCAATGGACTTTTTAGCCAGAGACTGAATCTAAGCTGTACATACTGTGTGTAGCCTTAAAGCACCTACTAGGCTTCAGAGGTTGGGCTTATCCAGAAGCCTGATTTGTCAGTTGTGGATGGGGGCTGAGGGCAAGACCATTCATTACCCCTCCCAGTGACTGGGGTGAGTGGGAGGAAAAGAAGAAGAAAGAGAAGGGGGTCTCTATTTCCACAACTCATTGTGTTGAAAAGCTTCTATTACATCATTCCCTAGCACTACTGTCTGGAACATTGTCAAGGAAAGTGCTAGAATGAAATCTGCGGTTCCTTTGAACAGTCTTTAGCCTCGATTAACATTAAATAACTTAGTCACTTTGTGAAGGAAATGAAGAGGTTGATTCACGGTGATGTGGCCCACCTTCCCATGTCTGCTTCCCCTTTCCCTGACCTATATTAAGCCTCCGAGCTTCCAGAAGGGCATGTTTTGTGCTTGTGAAGGAACCTAAGAGGAACTTGTAAGTAAACTTTCAAAATAATCTTGCTCCTAGAATTGCTTTTAAAAGAACGTGCTAGTAAACTGAAATCTAGCCCCAGAGATCATAGAGTACTTTAAACCTGTCCTCTACCTCAGCCGTGTGTCTGTGTGGCGAAGGAGAGGGGAGACAGCCTTGCAGGACTGGTACCGGGTACTCATGGGTACTCATACGCTCAGGGAAGGCTGTAGAGGAGGAGGAGTGTACTGCTAAAGCCTAGCAGTGGCTGTGGTTAGCAGGGCAGCTGGTCTGTGGGGTTCACTAATACAGGGCGAGCCACCTTGGCTAACTGAGCTTCCAGCACAGTGATGAACTGAACCGTCCCACACTTACTGCTCTGTTTACCCTGAAGCTTCTATTAATCTCCTTCCTGTATGATGGCTGCCTTCTCGGAGAGGGCAGTTGCTGGCTTTTCCCAAGGCAAAAAAAAAAAAAAAAAAAAGAAAGAAAGAAAAGATTAAACCAGAGTGATGAGGAATTCGTTCCACCTCAGAAGAGACTGCAGCTCCTGCTATTTTGGCAGCCTGAGAGAGAGAACAGCGTGTTCCCAACCAAAAGATAAGCTTGCAGGAGCTTAACAGCGAGCAAAAAAGAGAGGGGATAAAAAGGAAGGGAAAAAAAGCAAGCGGCCATCTTTCATTCCTCCTGTGTTCCACTTTCAGGGCCGAGCTTTGATTCTCTGCCTCAGAAGTGGCTGTAAAGAGCTCGCCCCAGGAATCTGTGACTAGCATTCATCTATCACCTGGGCCAGCAGGGACCAAGCCGAGGGCTCAGGAGGTGAAATGACCTATCAAAGGCCACACAGCCTGTGTAGGCTGATGCAATCTAGAGAGGAGGCCCTCCTTTCTCCATGCCTGGAACCCTTTTAAAATCTCACCCTGCCTTCTGCAGGAATTTTTTTTCAGATGACTTTCACATCATGTGAAGTCCCACAGAAAGTTGGAGGCAGAACTGGCTGGAGGTGCCCTGGCAGAAAGGAGAGACTGTCCCATTGGGTTAATGTTCCCTTGGGTGTCTTCGGATAAACTGTGCTGGCCGAGTTTAGGCCATTGGATTCTGTTCAGATGCAGGGTCGGACTTCTCACTGGAAAGTGTTCTGCCAGAGGGAGGTCATAGGCTTTTTGCTTTTCATCATCAGCGGAGCAGCAGGCCTACTGTGTGCCTCAGTGGAGATGTGCAACTTCCACCTAGAGCACTCTCGGGGTGAACCATTCGCTTGCAAGTTGTGACTATTTCATGGGTGCCTGTGTTATAGTATCTGACCACATCCTGCCTCTGAAGGAAGGTAGGAAATACACTTGCACATTGAGGTTTGACTTGTGCTTGAAGGATAGTACTCAGGAATAGGGGTGTTTCTGACTCCCAATAAGGTGGGAAGAATAGATTCTGGGTGTTGAAGCAGGAATTCATGCATTCCATGTCAGACCATGAGGATGCACTGAAACTTAACATGTGTGAGTGCGTGCACAACACACACACACACACAAGAGTACACACACATGAATATACATGCATGAGTACACACACACGTGCATACACACTGTATCAGAGAAAACCACAGCAGCTGTGCTTGCTAGCTACACATGTAGGGTGAATGAGAAAGGCTGGTGCTCCCGTTTCTATGGCAACAGCTCTTCATAAAAGCAGACAAACATGGGCTCGGGTTAGATACACAGGCTTCACAGCTCTGCAGGGTACTTGGTTTCTCTTCACTGCAGCTCTGTTCTTTTTTGTTGTCTTTCCCCCGAACCCCCAACTGAGTCTTATGAACATCCCCTTAACCCTTTGAAAGGGACATGGTGTTTTGGTGGCACTCTGTTGTAAACCCTAGCTAAGGCTTGTCTGCTTGGGGCATGATGCAAACTGTAGGCTAGGGATAAAAGCAAGGTAGAGGAGCTTACTCTCAGAAAATTGCTGTAAAAGCAAGAAGCAGGCTCTTTATGTTGGAGAGACAAGGCTGTTGAGTCGGGCAATAGTCATTATTGATAATGGAAGCAAAATGAAGAGAAATAAAGGGATCCAGTAAGCTTTCAGAAATAGCACAGAGGATGAGGAACCCGGTCCAGTAAACAGAGAGAAAGGGAAGCAAATGGAGCTCAAATAAATTCCAAGATGCAGAGACTAGAAATGAGCTTACAGCACACTCAGAGTATCCCACGGAACAAGAGTGATCCCAGGGTGTGGCTGGAGGAGGTCCTCAGCTTCAAGGTCAAGTGCAAAAGGACAACTGAGCTCAGAGTCAGCCAGACTGAGCCACGGTTTTTAACAGTGCCATAGCAGCACTTAAAGGAAGGCGTTAGAGAGTGAATCCAGTGTGTTCAGTGTGCAAGTGTGCTCGGTGAGAGAGTGCACTCTCTAAGGGTTCATGAGACCTACAGGTAGCAATCTCACCCAACGTGACTGCTGTCCTTAGAGGAGGAAAAGGTTACTGCTTACCATCGCTGAAGAGAGAGGAGAAACTGATCTCACAGACTGGTGGGGGGCTTCACGTTAATTAAGACAACACACTGGGAAATTAAAAAGGAGAGAAGAGAGACACAAAGGGAGAGGAGAAATCAGAGAGCTGCCTCTCCCTTTCTGCCTCATGAGGACACAGAGAGGAAGCAGTTATCAGGAGGAAAACCCCCACCAGAAGCTGACCCTGTGCAACCTCAAGGTCTTCCAGTTTCCAAAACTCAATGGACACCCTCTGCTTCTTCCTAAGGCATTTTGTTACATTGTTCCTGTCTGACCATGGCATGCACACAGGAAACTTTTACTCCGGGAAAGAAATGGCTAGTGTTGCTTGGTTCTCTGCTTATTGGAAACGAGAGAATCGGGATATCTAGCAGAATGGTAGGGCTCGCACTGAAGTCGATTGTAACCACACAGAGCCTCCTAGTCCCAGGAGAATGGCTCAACAAGCTTACCACTCAGCCCTTCCATGATCGTGAGTGTCCAAGTTCAAGTACAGAAAACAGAAAGTTTTCATTTTCTACGGAATTGCATGATGGTCTGGAAATGTGTTACTTTGTCAGGACACATCATCTCTAGGGAATGGTGATGTGTCTGGAGAAAATTTTCTTCTTAAGTTTCAGTCAGAAGGATCAGGCGTGTCATCTACATTAGGGAAGGTGATAAGCTGAAAGGTGGAAAAAAATCAAAGCCACACTTGGGAGGAAGGGAAGGACGGGGTCAAGGTCAGGACTCAGCTTTGTCTCTAGAACGACACACTGAGAGAATGCCTCGGGGAGACATCCTGTTCTCAAAGCCAAGGAGTCTAAGGGTGGAACTGTTTGCTTGTTGAGTAAACATGTACCCCTGACAGAATGAAATTGCAGCCATAGATCTCATTTAATTGATATTAGATTTTATTGTAGAGTACTCAAATTTTAATGTGTCTATAAATCTGTTTCTTACTTGTGGAGGAATATCTGTATCAAGAACATGCTGTACAAGGAAAAAGGCAAGAGAAGGAAGAAATGAGCCTACAATATACATTATTAATATTTCAGCAGACAAGAAAAATTGGGACCTCATAGAAGAAATTAGGAAAAAAATGAAACTGGGTCTTCTCGTTTGGTTAAAGATGAATCTACTGACATTCTAACCTCAGAGGTTTATGACCTTTCAGATGAGGAGAGAAAAAACAATGAATAGACAGTGGAAATGGGCCTGTGATGCTTGGATCAGCTCTTGGCAGTCGGGGAAGAAAAGGGTTTATTCAGCTTACACTTCCATATCGTTGTTCATCACCAAAGGAAGTCAGGACTGGAATTCAAGCAGGTCAGGAAGCAGGAGCTGATGCAGAGGCCATGGAGGGATGTTACTTACTGGCTTGCTTCCCATGGCTTGCTCAGCCTGTTTTATAGAACCCAGGTCTACCAGCCCGGGGATGGCTCCACCCACAATGGGCTGGGCCAGGGATGGCTCCACCCACAATGGGCTGTGCCAGGGATGGCTCCACCCACAATGGGCTGGGCTCTCCCTCCTTGATCACTAGTTGAGAAAATGCCTTACAGCTGGATCTCATGGAGGCATTTCCTCAACTGAGGCTCCTTTCTCTGTGATAACTCCAGCTTGGGTCAAGTTGAACAAAACCAGCCAGTACAGCTGGCTAATTTCAGCAAAGGCTAATAGCTTCAGTTTCCTCTGCATAAGATGCAAAGTGTGTTTGAAGCAGGGGGTGGGGAGGCTTCTTGCAAAGTGCCCTTGATGTAATAGACAATTATTGCTTATGTATCAGTCAGTCAAGTAACAGCACAGGATCAAATCTTAAAGCTCTAAAATTAATAGCAAAGAAAGTGCAAAGGGCTGAGTCTAAGGAGACAGTTCCTACCTACCCACTGCCCAATATCCACTAAGCTCTCCTGGGGCAGTGGAAAAGTTTCAGGAGCACAGGCCTATTGGTGATATTGGCTTTTTCTTCCCTGGAGGCCACGTGCAAACATGGCTCACTGACTGAGAAATGACACAGTTCACAGGAAAAAAGAGAGATAGACCTTCATGATCTCCAGCCTGATCTCTCTAATTCCCCTTCCTTATGATGCAGGAACAGCCTCCTGTGGGGCAATTTTATTTAAAAAGATTTTAGTTTATCTTATTAGTGTGTATGTGTGTGTGTGCATGTGTAGGAGAGAGATATTGATTCCTGTGAAGCTAATCTACGTGACAACGACCCTCGCTGTGGGGTGAGTTTGCAGTGCTCCCGCCCAGGCTCATGATTGGAATTTTAGTCTCCAGATGGCCACACTATCTTGAGAGGCTATGGATACTGAGTGGGTGGGGCTGAGCTTGAGGAAATAGACCACTGGGGGAAGAGTTCTTGGGGCATATTATCCCTGCTCACTTCCTGTCTCCATCTCTAATTTCTGTCTGCCTGCTATAATAGCTCTCCTCCGCAATGCCTTCCTGGTTCCCAATGTTCTGCTCCAAATCCTTGACCCAAGCAACCCTTGTCTGAAGTTGCCCAACCCTGCACTAAAATCCCCTCCCAAGTTGATTCTGAGGGTTCCTCTCCCCACATGACTCTACCCTGTGTCGAGCTAACAAAAACAAAAGAAAACAAAAACAAACCCAATTTTGTTGCAGCAGCTTAAATTTAGAAAAATCAGTGGGCACCGCCTGTCTTTAGTGTGAGTTTTCTCCACATGTCTTTGTGCCGGGATCCATTCAGAAGGGACGCTGTCTGTGTCCTGCACTGGAAATTTACACGTGTTTGTTCCTGGGGGTCTCTCTCCTCCATCGTAATTCTGCCTTTCGCTAACTCCACTCAGCTTGAACACATCAGATCTTCCTCCGATTTTCAGTTCATGCCCTAGAACTGCCACCTACATCCATCTCTACCACACCCGGTGTAACACACACAGCGTTCAGCTATGCTGCAGACCCTACCCCATAATACTTCCAGGAAAATGAACATATTTGAGAGTGTTTAAAGCTTGCTCAGAGTCCCCCATTAAATCTGAGTATATGTTACAGTGTTTGTTAGGTATTTGTTTATGTCATTCAGGTTACACTTACAGGATACAATCTTACTGGCTTTGAGACTGAGGAAGGAGCAGCTGGGTTCAGAGGATGCAGGCTCCCTTCCCCAAGGAGCTGGGCAGGAAAGTAACCCAGTTCTCCTGGTCCTCCAGAAGGGCCACGGCTCTAGGGACCCATTTTAGACTGTTGACCTCCAGGAAGAATTCTAAGAATAAGTGGGTGTCTCTTTGATCTCCTGAGTCTGTGACAATTTGTTAACATGCTAAAAGACACTAATTACCACAGTACAACAGATGGTAGTGCGAGACTAGAGCATAAAAAACCGAGTCCTGAGGCTGGCGTGTGGGCATCGCTGCCACATTTAATTGCCTAAATCATGAGGCCAACCCAAAGATGCAGAAACACACCTCACATGCAGTTGTTGTTGCTGTTTCCGTTTGCTTGGTTGGTTGATTTTATTTGGAGACAGGATTTTTTTTTTTTAAATGAAGCCTTGGCTGTTCTGGAACTCACTCTATAAACCAGGCTGGCCTTAAACTCAGAGACTTGCCTGCCTCTGTCTCTCAAGTACTGGGATTAAAGAGTTGTGTGGCACCACTTCCAGGTGTCATATATGTATATGTATATGTGTATGTGTATGTGTATGTGTATATGTATGTATATGATGTATATGTGTATGTGTATGTGTATGTCTATATGTATGTATATGATGTATATGTGTATGTGTATATGATGTATATGTATATGTATGTGTATGTGCATATGTATGTATATGATGTGTATGTATATGATGTATATGTGTATGTATATGTGTATATAATGTATATGTATATGTATGTGTATGTGTATGTATATAATATGAATACACATCTTTAATATATATTAAAGGTATATTTAATACACACATATATGTATGAGTATTTACAGCTAGTCTACCATCTGATTTTTAAATAATTTCTGAATTTGGTTTCCTTTTTATTTTTAGGGACACAGGGAGTATGAGGCTCTGGACCTTGGGGACCAGTATTTTCCTAAGGCTCTGGGACACGTATGTGTTTCCAGGAAGCACTGGCTGGCTGGACTTCACCCAGCATTTGGGAATTTGCTGCATTGTGGCTTTCCTTTCGGTCACCCTTCTCTCGGCAGCCTTCTACTGGCTCTTCCCATCCGTTGTTCTGTTCTCGGTTGTCTGGGCGACCACCTGTGTCCTTCTGTGCTGCTCTAAGCACGCTCGGTGCTTTGTTCTTCTGGCGGTTCTCTCGTGTGGCCTCCGTGAAGGGCGGAACGCTTTGATTGCGGCTGGCACTGGGGTGGTGATCTTTGGACACGTGGAAAACATTTTTTCTAACCTCAGAGGTCTCCTAGACAGCATGACCTGCAACCTAAGGGCGAAGAGCTTGTCGATACATTTCCCACTTCTAAAACGTTATACTGAAGCCATCGAGTGGATTTACGGCCTTGCTACTCCACTGAGTCTATTTGATGACCTTGTTTCTTGGAACCACACTCTGGTGGTCTCTCTTTTTAGTCCCAGCCATGCCCTGGAGGCTCATATGAATGACACTAGAGGGGAAGTCCTGAGCGTCCTGCACCACATGGTGCTCACGACAGAGCTTCTGACTTCCGTGGGCCAGAAGCTGCTCGCCCTCGCCGGCCTCCTGCTCGTCCTGGTCAGCACCGGCCTCTTTCTGAAGCGATTCCTGGGCCCTCGTGGCTGGAACTATCAGAATGTCTACATCACCAGACAGTTTGTCCGGTTTGATGAACACGAGAGGCACCGGGCGCGGCCCTGCGTCCTCCCGCTGAACAAGAAGGAAAGGAGGAAATACGTCATCGTCCCATCTTTGCAGCTGACTCCTAAAGAGGGGAAAAACCTTGGGCTGTTTTTCCTTCCTGTCCTGACCTCTCTCTACACGTGGGTGCTGTTCGCGGCTGTGGATTATCTGCTGTTTCGGCTCATTTCCTCCGCGAACAAACAGTTCCAAAGCTTGCCAGGGCTGGAGGTTCACTTGAAGCTACTCGGAGAGGTAGGGCTCACAAGCGTGGCGTAGCGGGGCTTTTTATTGGTGTGGCTTGCGAAAGGGCTGCGCTATCCCAAGCCAGCCAGTGTGTCTTCAGACTCCTGGTGCCTGGCACATAGTAGGAGCCCAGTAATATGATCTAAATTAGGTCCCGGAGTTAGAATATAATTCTGTGTTATTTTTTCCCCCTATGGCTATTATAATGGTCATTAGCTGGGTGCCTTAAAACAGCATAAATTTATTCTCTTTTAGTTCAGAAGATGTCTAGATCGCTATTGCTGGGCTGAAGTCCGAGTGTGGGCATCTTCCTTTGGGAAGCCGTTCACTCTGTACCGTCCGGTTTTATTTAGCCAGCAGCATTACGTGGCTTGTGGAGGTATCACACGTATCTCTCTGTGCACGGGAAAAATGGCCATGTCCCCCTCAAAACAGGCTCAGGGTCACATTAGGGCGCACGAGGACAGTTTCTCCATCTTGAAGAGTCCGACTTAATGTCCCTGCTGAGGCTTTTCTCTCAGTGTCAGAGTTTTCAGGAACTGGGACATTATATTGTTGAGGTTTGACAGTCAGCCAACCCTAGGGTGTAGGTGTAAATTTGTGTCGGGTGTTAAGCTTTGGTTTCACTTTGGTTGAGTCTCAAGAAGTATATACAGACCAACCAAGCAGGGTTTTGGGCCTGAGTTCCTCTTGCTGTGGAAACTTGAGCAGACAGACTCCAAACTCTTCTGACTGAGAACTTTGTTTTGTAGCCCGAGTCCTTACCAACCGGAAATAGTGGGATGTGGAGGAAACCATTAAAATGCTGTCCATAAACACCTTGGTTTCTCTTTTTACATAACTTCAGTCAGTGACTGTCAACATGTGTCTGGGGGAGCAGGGATGTGTGTGTGTGTGTGTGTGTGTGTGTGTGTGTGTGTGTCTGTGTGTGTGTGTCTGTGTGTGTGTGTTTGAGTGTGTGTGTGTGTGTGTGTATGTGTCAGTGTGTGTGTATGTGTGTGTGCGTGAGTGTGTGTGTGTGTGTGTGTGTGTGTGTGTGTGTGTGTGTAATTGAAAAGACAGGAAGTGATGCTCCTATCCAGAATCCTCGAAGAATCCACTTTGCTTGGATTAAAGTGATTTTTTTCAGCTACCATTCCAGTAATGCCACTGTGCAGTCAAGACTGCGAACCCCTTTCTATTTCTCCCACCAGAACGAAGCTGGAACTCCAAACCTCGATACGCCCAGCAGCTTCTGTGAGAATCTTCATCACCCAAAGACTTTGTCTTCCTAGGACCTGGTTTTGTGTGTGGAAAATCTGTTTTTCCTTTAGCTTCTCTCTCTCCGCTCTGTAGCCATGAGCTTGCAGAGAACACTAGGGTTACACCACACCTTTTCTCTTTTCCCCATTTCGCCCGCAACATTTCACAGGATCTGGAAAACATCAGATACCCGCCTGTTTTTATTACATTAAAAATTATGGAGTTGAATCAGGTGGAAGAAGGGGGAAGGGTACCTGCTGGGGTCAAGTTCCCTATAGGCTATGTGAGTTGTCCCCTCTTCATCAAGAAGCTGTGGTGAACGGCCACTTTGAACTCCTCTCTCCCTTTCTCTGCTTCTGGGTGCCTCAAGTTCTTCTGCCCTTCCCCTTCCTCTGGTTTGGCACCCCAGTCTCGGGGCTCTTGCCCTCCAAATCCTGAGCTGCTTCTTACAGTTGATTACTTTGAGCTCTCTGCTGCCCCTGAAGAATTCACTTAATTGTAAGGTTCCCTGTTGCTCTAGATGTTTGGAATGGGCAGATAATGGAAGGCGTGCTTCAGATGATGCTAAACAAAAAGCCCAGGAGCAAAAGACTTCTCTCCACCTCGTTCTCCTCTACCTCACCACGCTCACCTCACCCCCCCACAGTCTTCTTGTTCTCACACTTGTCCCGATATCTCCTGATTCTCTTGTGTATTTCTCTCTCTGCCAGTATAAAACATGTGTGTGTGTGTGTGTGTCTGTGTCTCTGTATCTATGTGTATGTCTGTGTATCTGTGTATACCTGTGTATGTGTGTCTGTGTGTCTTTGTCCATGTGTGTGTCTGTGTTTCTGTGTGCACATGTACATGTGTGTGTTCATGTGTTTGTGTGCATGAGTGTGTCTCTCTGTCTGTGTGTTTGTGTGTATGTCTAAGTTCTATCTTCCCATAAAACTCATCCTTAAGCATTGTTGAGTACCAGCGATATAATAATGTATAGGCCATGATAGTTCCACAACAGAACTTACATGCCAACGGAAGAGACCACTGCACACACATAACAGTAGCTGGATGTTGGGCACTGGGTCAGGTCTGAGAGCAAGGTTTCTGTGACACCTACATTTCCTTCTGCTGTCCCTGGGAGACTGTGCCAGAAGCTTGCCTCCTTCCACATGACTGGCAATGCCCTGTTCTTACCCCAAGATGCCCTTGAAGGCTTCTCACCTCTGCTATGGCAGATTTGCAAAAGAGAAACCGGACGGGAAGAGAAAGAGTGGTATAAGGTTTTGCCAATATTTCTCTTCCCTTGTACAGTTTTGGACAGATGCGTTAAGTAAGGAGAGTGGGAAGCGATCCAAGTGGAGCTTGGGTGGATGAGCAATGTAAGTAAAAGTAGCCATTGTCCCGATTTAGTGAGGGCATCCCATAGGTCAGATACTGGACTTCCTTCATTTTCCAGGGTAGCAGAACCTCCCACGCATTGCAAGCAATACCATCTCAGCGAGCTGTTTACTTAAGAGAAGTAAACATATTCTAAACCATTGGGGTCTCATTTCTGATATTGCTTGCCATTTTAAAAGAGCAAATAAGTCTTCTACGTCGCCCCGAAGCAAGCCCATACAAAAGCGTTGACTCAATCTTTCTGAAGCTCCGACTCCCAGTGGCAAATCCCCGGTCAGATTTCTAGACTAAATAGCTTCTTCCCAGACCGAACACCCGCTGCTTTCTCATTGCAGGATTGCTCATCGATGACTCGATCGCTGTGTTTGTTTCTCCCATCGTATTAAAAAAGAGTGCGTGCGTCTGCTCTAGGGACTGAAATCTCCATTTAATCGTAGATTGAGACTGTCTTTTTAATAAAAGGAGAAGAGAGGCTACCCAAATGTTTCCCACTGCTTTGGCACACATGTCACTTGGCATTTGTAGAGAGGTCCTAGGTTTGATGGGAGGTCTAAGACACAAGATGCTCACTGGGTGTGGTTACATTATTTACTTGTCTATTTATGTATTTATCTATCTATATATTTATTTAGAGAAGTTCATTTATTGAGTTCTTGCTTGGCCCGAGGGCTCTCTGGCCCTAGGGTGATAATAACTTACTGAGTATTCCAGTCTGTAAGGTTAATGCCTCATCCCCAAGGTGTTTAATTTTCACTGGGAGTAGTTTATTCATGGGCAGGATCTGGTCCATTAATTCCTGCTTTACCAAATTAGAAAACAAATCCACCGAGAGACTAAATGACTTTTCCAGGTCAGAGGAGAGAAAGAGCTGAGTCAGCACGCACTCTCCATTCGGGTGTCTTTGCTGGGGGTTTCAATGTCATCTTCTGTCTTTCTTCTCATTGGCTGAACAACTGGTTTGTTCTCTAGCCTTCAAACCCCCTTCTACCATCCAGAGGGATCAAAAAATGCCTCTTCTAACCTCCTCCAACAAGATCACTGAGTCTCCCTCAATGATGTGGGTCAACATGCCATCCTAAATAGAGATGTTCTATTCTAAAGAGGAAGAATTCCCCCTAACAGAAAAGATTGAGTCTATGACTCGGTCTCTTGTTATCTTTTAACTGTGGTTCGATGAAAGGGAGTTTGTCCTTACAGGCGTTTGAATGTCCATGTATCTTTTAACTTTGTAGGATGATGAAGGCAGTTTGTCCTTCCTCGAAGGCTTGAATGGTTGTGTAACCCACCAATTCTCTTTAACTTGAGCTGACTCCCCATCTTTCACCACCTCTGTGGGCCCTGAGTAAAACACCAAGCCAAAAAAAAAAAAATCCATTAAAATGGTATATGGTTACTCGTGTTAAAGCATAGTTCTCTGCCTTCCGAGAACCTAACATTCCCACAGGCATCTGGTCTAACAAGGAGAGGCAGAGCTATTGGCTCTACCTGATAGAGTTTCTCCACAAACCCCCTTTGGAAAACACTGTCACCTTTACAGATAAAAGTCAGCCCTTCTTCTCTGTCCCAATCATAATGCATACAGGGATATTTGACAGACAGCTACACCCTCTGCATCATTTTCTGAGACAGGTTTCTCCCTGTCCCCAACTGTCCTGGAACTCACTCTGTAGACCAGGCTGGTCTTGAACTCACAGAGTTCACCACTGCTGTCCACCTTACAGACAGCTACTTCAGACAAAGCTCCCTGAATATTTTCAGGAGAATAGTGTGTTTCGAGAAAGTAGAAAGACAAATGAGACAGAGTAGAAGATGGAATATATAGATAGATATAGATGTGGATATGGATATAGACATGGATATAGATATAGATATAGATATAGATGTAGATTTAGATGTAGATGTAGATGTAGATATAGATATAGACATAGATGATATAGATATAGATATAGATATAGATGTAGATATAGATATAGATATAGACATGGATGTAGATATAGTTATAGATATAGACATGGATGTAGATATAGATGTAGATGTAGATGTATATATAGATATAGACATGAATATAGATATAGATATAGATGTAGATATAGATATAGACATGGATATAGATATAGATATAGATGTAGATGTAGATATAGATATAGACATGGATATAGATATAGACATAGACATAGGCACAGATATAGTTAGATATAGACATGGATATGGATATAGATATAGATATGGATATAAATTATAGATATGGATATGGATATAGATATTGATTATTTTACTCTTTCATTTTAGAAGCAAGGAACTGAAGGAGTCATCCATGATTCTGCCTTTAATATATCTATGTTTGAACCAAGCTGCACTTTTAAGCCACGGCTCAGTGTGTCTGAGACCTGGGTTCCTCTCAGTATTATTCTCTTAACACTACTAATACTAGGACTGCTGTCTTCTATGCTGATGCAGCTTAAAGTCCTAGTGTCCGTCTCCTTCTATCCCAAAGTGGAGAAGGAGCGAATTGAACGCCTCCATGCGAAGCTCCTTGAGAAACGATCTAAGCAGCCATTGGGAGAAGCAGACAGGAAACTAAACCTGTACTTTAAAAAGGTAAGGCCATGATGGTGCTATATATCTAACTAAGCGAAAGCCCAGCTTGACAGCTCACAGCACTGGATTCCAAAGGAGTCCACGAGTTTACATTAGGAACCAAACTACAGTATGAGTGAGTGAACCTATTCTGTAGTTGGCTATTGGGAAGATGTTCTGTTCTGTCTATTGGAGAACACTGGCCAATAATCTACCTTTCCACACTAACGATAAAGTAAAAACATAGAAGGAAATAGCTCTTAGTAAACTTTAAAGATTCCTTTCTTTCTCTGTCTGTCTGTCTGTTTGTCTGTCTACCATCTATCTATAATTATCTACCTATCTATTTATCACTCTATTTATCATGTATCTATCACCTATCTATCTATCTATCTATCTATCTATCTATCTATCTATCTATCTATCTATCATCTGTCTACCTATTTGTCTGTCTGTCTACCATCTATCAGTTATCATCTATCTATCTACTATCTATCTATCTATCTATCTATCTATCTATCTATCTATCTATCTACTATCTATCTATCTATCTACTATCTATCTATCATCTATCTATCTACTATCTATTATCTATCTATCTACCATCTATCACATATCACCTATCTATCGATCATCTATTTATCTATCTTTCTCTTATACACATTACTGGTTTGATTAGACTTACTTATTAATGAGAGAAAAAAAAAAACAAGAATCTGCAAGCAATTCAAAGAATAGTTCAAAACACTCTCTTATTCAGATCACCAGGTCAATAAAGAAAGTTGCTTCATAAATGCCAAGCTGGATATGTCCCCAGGGATGAACAGGAGGAAGCACTTGTGTCTAGAGGGAGAAATTCACTGATGTGTCAAGCATGAAAATCATTCACGTTGCCTCTATTGGACAGCTACATATACACAACACACATACACAATACACATACACAACACACATACACAGCTGGAGAACCGTTCCAGCCAATGAATGACCGGGAAAGCCCCAAGGATATACTCTGTGTTTCTCAAAGTGTCTAGCAGTGATTTGAACTGATTCCAGTGTCTATTTACCTAATTTTCAGATTTACTTCTGGCTTCCAGTCCTGAAAATGATTAGGAAGAAGCATGCGATCCCTGAAAGTGAAGATAACCCGTGAGCAACATGGTCCCTCTCCCTGGGTCAGCCGCTGCTATTCACTGTCTACTCAACAAGAGGGGGCTATACGAGGTTTACAGATGTTTGAGTTTGCAAACCTTTCCCTCTGGTTATTCTTCAAGCCACTTTTCAATCATACTCCAAATGGCTCCTAGGTGAATAGTTTTTTATTTTGCTTTCCAAACAAAACACAGCATCTAGACTGTTCTGGTTAAAGCTGTGGTTGGCATGAAAATGTCCCTCAGAGGCTTAGATGTCTGAAAACTTGGTCCCCGGCTAGTGAAATTTGGAGGGACTTACGAGGTGTGGTCTTGCTAGACAAAGTGTGTCACCAGTGAGTGTTTTGTAGTTTTAAGAGCCATGTGCTAATTCCTGTTTGCTGTACTTCCTGCTGGTGGCTGGAGATGTAGGCTCTCGACCGTCCCTGCCGCCACGTCTGTCAGCCTTGTTCCCCATTGGGGTGGTAACTGAGTTCCTCTCTGGAACCTTAAGCCCAAATAAACCCTTCTTTCTATGCGTTGCCTTGATTGTGTGATTTTATCACAACAACAGAAAGGCAAGTCATTAGGAAGTTATGTCTGGACCCCTTCCTGAAGAGGTATTGCACAGGGCAAGTACCATTCAGAGAAAAACACCATTTGGAGAATAAAAAAAGTTCATAAAAACAATTGTGAAGTGTCTCAGCGGCAGGACTTTGTATAAAGTCACCAGTGTCTACTGATCTCCTGGTCTCTTTCTGACCCCTGAATGTCTTGTATATAACGACTTTCACGGGGTTACCTCATAGTTGCCTTTTCCCCGTGTGCCCCTCAGTCTGAAACACTAAATATTGTGTACAGTTGTGTCCAGTTTCTTCTCATTATCTCCCCACCCTCCCATCCCTCCAGCCTTTGACTCTGTGTTTATTCCAGTCACTCCTCCAGCCCATGTCTTAGGGTGGAGCTGCACAGCCCCCCCCCCCCCCGCCCAGCATCATAGGACATGCTTGTTAAGACACATTTCAGCCTCTTTCACCTTTCTTATCTCAAATTACCCAACAAGGGGGAAATCTCCTTGAATAATAATCCCGTTATCTCTAAGTACCAGAATATGAGAGTAATCTTTTTTTAGCCTTTCATTTTGAAAATTGGCAGGGTTATAACAAGTTGGGAAAACGGTAGGAAGCCACACTTGCCCTTTGCTGTCATGGGCAAACTCACATCTTACACAACAATCTCAAAATCAGAACACCGACTCCGAAAGACAGAGAATCAGGAGCTGTACTCCACCGTTACCAACCGAAGGATTAGCACTGCCTTTGGACCCTGCACTCAAGCCAGGATCCCATATCACCCTAATGGTGCCAATTCTTCACCCAGGAAGATTTCCTCAGTATTTCCTTTGTCCCCGGGTCCTGACAGCTTCAAAGACTCATGGGTAGTTATTTTACTAAAATCTCCTTCGGTTTGGGTTTGCCAAGGTTCTCTCTTCGTTTAACTGAGGTGATGTGTTTTTGGTGAAAATACACAAAAGTGACGCCATGTTTGCCTACTGCACCACAGCAGGAGGCCCAAGATGCTGACAAGCTGCTTTTGATCACAGGGCTAAGGCGGCATCTGGCGAGTTCTTCCATCGTAATTATTGTTTTCCTTTGTAATTAATAAGCATCTGGGGGAGATACTGTGAGACACACTCGTCCTCGTTCAACATGTGTTTACTCTCTAATCTTAGCATCTGTTGATGTAAAAGTTATTCCTGTGGTGATGAAATAGTGGTTTATTCTAGTTTAATAATTTCCTGTACACATCTTACTTATAATGCAACCACAAGGCACGAACATTCCCTCTAAGGAATTGGTGAAAGAGTGAGTTTGTGTGAGGTGGGTATTGTACAGACAAGGACACTAGCAGCAGAGAACGATCTTTCCTCTGCTCCTCGGAGGCTCTGGATCTGAATGTCTGCACATGTCCAATGTCTGCACATGTCCAATGTCTGCACATGTCTGAATGTCTGCACATACCCATTCTTTCACAGGTGCACCCATTTTTCTCCATACCTACTAGGAACTCTCTTAGTATTTCAAGAGAAAAATGGCCCTGACCTCCGAATGATCCAAGGGTTACATGAGATTCCCTTGTTGGAACCCGAGGGACAGTCAATCGACACTTGTTAGCACTTACCAAGATGGTGGACAGGGTCTGATTAGAGATTCTCCCACTCAGCCTGTGCTGTGTGCAGGCTTTTCTGGCTAAACCACTTTCCACTCTGTCTGAACCAGCATTTTATCCCTGATAGCCTTTTAACGCTCTGCAAAGCAGGTGTGTTGTAGAAATGGGCCCAAAAAGATGGTCCTCCTGGGTTGACTTCATAGGTTGTCCACCGTAAGCTGAGACCTCGTATGTAATAGCCTGGCCTTCGGTGCTAATGCTCTACACGTTCAAGCAGCTGTATATTACACAGAGCAGTGGTTCGCAACGTCCTAATGATGTGACCCTTTAAAACAGCGCCTCAGGCTCCTTGGATCCTCATCCGTAAAAATAATTTCTTTGCTACTTCCCAGCTGTAATTTGGCTGCTGTCGTGAATTGTAAAATATCTGATCTGCAGGGTTCCTGGTATGTGACAGGCAGAGGGGTTGATACCCACAGGTTGAGAACTGCTGCTCTGGAAGATATGTGCTTTGTGTATCCATGGAAACCTTTTTCCACTTCTTACTGTCCACCAGGCAGGTAGAGTCCTGTGGTCCTAAGACAACAGGTCCTGCCAGCCTGCTAGCTGTTGACCCCATGTGCTCCCAGCCATGACACCTACACATGTGGCTGGCTTCCACTGTCCCCTCCCTGTGGGTTTGATTGAAGGGCCAAAGTGGAAATGTGAGAGGTTGAGTTCGGTCGAAGCCCCGAGGACAGGTGACTGTCAACTGGCAGGTGCTTTCTGAGCTCCCGATTGCAAATCCACTTTGCCTAGGTGCACCACAACGGGCAGATGTACAAGGCTCTAGGCAAGCCCCAAACCCCACCTCCACAGGAGAGAGTGACGTAGACTCTAGCCTAAGTCCCTCGCCTGCACACACAGGTAGCATTAGAAAAACGATTATGGCCAATCTTAGAGACAAATGTATGGGAATCTGGTGGTTGGATCCCAGGCTGTTTAAAAGGAACAGAACAAAGGAGAGAAGCAGGTGAAAATAAAGACACACTTTGAAACCTTCTCCATGGTGGTCCTGGCTTCTTTGTGGTCCCGACTCCTTTGTCCTCCATGAGCGCTTTATCCCAGAGCCTTATTGCAGGCTCTGCACTTTTCTAACAGTCAGGCAGGGGTTTATGGCCCTGGCCAGCAGGGCTATAATCTGAGTACCGGGCTGAGTCTTGGCCCCCCACAGTTCACAGGTCTGGCGGCACCCCGCTGGGATTCATTCCCAGGCCTTCCAGCCTGAACTCCTGTGACCAGGCAGAGTCCGCACCAGAAGCAGCTTCCCTGGGACCTTCAGTGTGAGGAGCTACCTTCCCCCCACGCCCCGCGCCCCGGAGGAGCAGAGCCGGACGCCCCCCCCCCCCGCATCCCCCCACTACCATTAAGTACAACACCTCCCCTCCGCTGAGAGCGCTTGAAACTTTTCCCCTGGTTGAGCCTCCCTCATTTCTCTGGTTGGTTTTGTTCTTTGAAGGATATTTAAATAGAGCTTTTTGTTTTAATGCCTCTTATCATTCTCCTTCCATGGCCCCAAATATTTATCTTCTATAAAATATTGTCTCTATTTTTCTTTATTCTTCGCTTCTATTTATTTATAATTTTTACAAAGAGCAAGTTTCATTCACAGAAACATGACTTTGGTCCACGTTAGCCGTAGTAAGTGTGTGGAGGCGCTGGTTTTTAGAATTTTCATCTTCCCAATGACTGCCAAGGTTGCACATCTTTTCAATACAAGGACTTATTTGCTATCTGTAAGAACTTCACATAACCTTGTTAAAATGTTTAGCCTTGTCTTGTTGTTTATTTGTTTGTTCTTGAGACAAGTTCCCTTTATGTAGCCCTGGCTGTCTCTCTCTCTCTCTCTCTCTCTCTCTCTCTCTCTCCATATATATATATGTGTGTGTGTGTGTGTGTGTGTGTGTGTGTGTGTGTGTGTGTGTATGTGTGTTTGTATATATATGTGTGTGTGTGTGTATGTGTGTTTGTGTATATATATATATGTGTGTGTGTATATGTATGTGTGTATATGTGTGTGTGTGTATATATGTGTGTGTGTATATATATGTGTGTGTGTATGTGTGTGTGTATATATATATATATGTGTGTGTATATATATGTGTGTGTGTATATGTGTGTGTGCATGTGTGTGTGTATATGTGTGTGTATATGTGTGTGTGTTTATATATATGTGTGTGTGTGTATGTGTGTGTGTTTATATATATATGTATGTGTGTGTATGTGTGTGTGTATGTATATGTATATGTGTGTGTGTATGTGTGTGTGTGTGTATGTGTGTGTGTGTGTGTGTGTGTGTGTGTGTGTATCAGGCTGGCCTTGAACTCACAGCGCCCTAACTGCTGGGATTAAAAGCATGCACCGTATGCCTGCTTAAAGACGTGGTCTTCCTAAGTAGGGGCTTGGGACATGTTTTACAGGCCAGGCCGGCCTGGAGCTCACCTCTACTTGTGTCAGCCTCCAGAACGAGACTAAAGGCGTACACAATCAGGCGTGGCCTATCTCTGTTTTTACACATGTAAACGAGGCATTTTACACATTTGTAACACAGTTGGCATTTGGTAGGATGAGGGGGCAGATTCCATGGAGTTCACGGTCTTGAATTCATCATTTGAGAAGGATTCACATCCTTGGCTCCGTGGCCCCCGGGCTGGTAAGGAGGTATGTAACTCCCGGGATGGGCATCTGCAAAGGTTACTACTGCTCTCTTCATGCTCCGAGGCCCTGACTCTGCTGCTGGGGCAGGGACCCCTTCCTCCCTGGGATGCTCGAATTGCTTAGGGATTCTTCCGGGTAGCTGGGACTCAGAACCACACGCTGTAGAATCTTCCAGAATTACAACTCCTCAGTGGTGAGATTTCTTTCACAGAAGAGACCTGCATTAGAAACATGGCTGATTCAGAATTTCTGAAATCAGATTCTGAACTCCAGAATAAAGACATCCCTATTAATACCGGTCGCCCAAAATTTCCCCTAAACTGTCAGACCACAGAACAACTGTATCTCTGATTATCATAACCACGACACACCAGTGCTATAAAAATGTGCTCTAGTAAAGTGCACATAATTGCACACAATTGTCAGCCATAAAAGGACTTGGGAAGGCAAGGATGCATTTGCAGTTTTGAATTGTTGGAGCACTGAAGATTTTATGTGCCCCATTTTTGCATGTGCCTGTTCATGGTGTGTGGGTGGGCCAATGATTTTGCTACAGAAAAGATTAAACCTTGGGCTTTGTGGCCTTATGCATGACAGGCAGGTGCTCTCCCAATGAGTCATATCTCTAGACCTGCTGTGTTTTCTAAACAAATGCATCTATTAACACATTTATATAATGAATGATTTCATGCATAAATTGTTTAGTTTATTCTCTCTACAAAATAAGGATCTCACTCACATTAACCCAGACAAAGGATCAAATGGACAGTTTCTAGAGACACTGGGTTGCTTTTAAATATCTCATTTCTGGTAATTATGTAGCCTATTCATATACCTCACCATCAGCATCACCGACTTCCAGGGCAAGCATTTGACCCAACTACTCTCAAGGGAAGGGTGATGCTTACCTGGTCCCTTCGGTATTCTCTCAACCTAGTGAAGGAGTTGCACAGATGCTTATCCAAAAATAAAAGTGTGCAGCAGATTTAGGTAAGTGCTATAGGTCCAGGGGAAAGTGTTAGATGACCACACTGACTCTCTGTTCTCCTTACTGCAAATGCCCAGGCCAGCCTCTTCTATGTGGGGAGGGCATCACATGTAAAAATGTTTTAATTTTAAAGAAATCTAATTCACTCCTCTCTCTCTTGTCTCTAGCAAGAGTAATAGGAACAGGGACTTGCTCTTTCACTCTGTTGGGCACAGTTTTCCTGTGACCGAATGGGTCCTTCCCTGGGGAGGAGAGATGACAAGAAGATACTGTCACAAGGAGCGATTCTGATGTGGGACACAGTCTTGAACCTGCTCACTACCGTCCATCTAAGCTGTACATCAGATGATTGTTTAACTGTAGCTGGTCCACTTTAGATGGAAATCAACAGTGGGTTGAATTCTTGGAGGAATCGATTGTGAAACTTGCTTTCTTTTTGTAGAGGCAGAAAGATCCTGGCACAGTTGACTTCATGTGGAGAGCGGGTGTAGTGGCAGTTCCAAGATGACGCTTGGGACTCAGGCCTAGTCTTGTGACTAGCACCTGACTTCCTCCTGCCCCCCAGAGATTAGCCACTCCCACCACGCGAGCTTCGCAGGCGCACCCATGACTTGAGATCAGGCCAGATGACGGGGACCTATGAACTGCAGCCACGCAACATGGACTGAGGAGGTGGAATTGAGAGAGGATAAAAGGGACTGCGCTTGGGGGCGGGGAGGACAGAAAGGGAAACAGAAAGAGAGACAGGAGGAGACAGAAAGATTTTCAATGGCATGCTGTAAGGTTCCTGAATAAACCGCTTTGAGAAGAACGCTGTGTTGTCGCTCCTTTTCTGCTGGTCGGAAACAGTAGTGACAACTTCACAGTTGCCTCTCTTCCCTAGTTCTGATGGCTAATAAAGTCACTGCATTGTAGGCTATGCCAGCCTTTCTCATGTCGAAGCCCAGGTTGGTGGCAGTGCTGTACTGGAATCTTTTTGATGTCCTCACTGACTCTATATTTGCTTTCGTTATCTAATTATATTGTTACTGCAGATATAGTGATTTTAAGTACTTCATAGGAATAGTCTCATAATGGTTCTTCCTGTGATGTTTGGACATCTTTCCTTTATCAAATTCTGTGTCTGTTGCTTTTCTCATTAGGATCTAATCAATCAAAATTACCACGTGGGATGTTCTGAAGCTCTCAGAGAGTTTTTGGGTTTAATTCCCCCATGACCAAGTGTCACACATAGTTCATTCTTAGTAAGAACTGGCTGTCTCGCCCAAAGTTAATAATAGTGATTTCTAACAAGTAACAAATGCTATTGAGGTCAAGGTAGGAGGTGAAATAAGTGTTGGATGAATGTAGGTACAAACTCACATCTGAAAATCTGTGTCTCAACTTTAGATCGCCCTACACTGCACAGATAAGGTTGAAATCAACAGCAGACTAAGCTTCTACACGTTCAGGAGTCAGTTTCCCTTTTGCCTTCCCCCCTATAACAGCTTTAGCGACATTGTCAAAAGCTAGCCATGAAGGACAGATGGTAACATGATGCAGGAGACAACTTTTTTTTAATTATCTAAATTCTGAATGTCTATGAACCTAATTTTATACTCAGAGAACAAATCAGAGTTAAGTTGGTCAGTGGACCAGTTTGTACAAATGCAGGCAAGTTAAAAAAAAATGCAGTGGCAGAAATAAAATACAGCTAGCCACACAGTGCAGTTAAAATAGAGTGGCCTCTGCTTTCAGGGATATTGAAGATATACAGTGCCTCCCCAAACCTGCCAGCCTCATTAGCAAAGACTAGGGATGATGCTTCTCTGACCACAGCATGTGTCTATTTATGAAAGAGGAAGAGGATGGAGTCAGAGACACAGGGAGGTCTCTGAGGGACAGAGACAAACACTCATCCCTTCCTGACCTGCCTTCCTGACCTGCTGTCCCATGGTCCTGGATTTTAGAGTTGGCTCAGTGACAAAGTGGTCTGCACAGGGCAGATGAAATGAATAGGTCAGGAGGTGATAGCCTTTGCCCGTAAGCCTGATCATCCCAACTTGATATCCTAAGCACTTAGAAATCAAGATGTGGTGGCTTGCGTTTGCAACCCCTACATTCCTTAGGTCAGAGGGGAGGCAGAGACCAAGGAACCTCTGGAAGCTTGCAGACCAGCTAGCATGGAGTATGGAGGGCTACAAAACCAGGAGAGATAGTGCCTTGACAAGGTGCAGAGAGAAAACCAACTCCTAAAAGCTGTCCTCTGATCTACACACACACACACACACACACACACACACACACAAAACAACAGCAACAAAAATGATCAGCTGCATATGCAAAGAAGGAAAAAGAAATCCCAGATATCTAAACCTACATTCAAATATACTGACATGTATTTGTAGAATATACATGCCCTGGGAATATATGGCCTAAAGAAGTCAATAATTGAGAAGCTTATGCAATCTCAGTACACATTCATTTGGAGAATTTTAGTAAGCCTTGGACAAGAGGGATTGTTGATTAAGTAAAAGCACATCTACAAAGTGTCTATATAATTAATTGTGTGTCTGGCTATACACACAGGACTTCCACCTACTGTTGATGAGCCACTGAATTTCTTCAGTAACACAAAATGCTAATTGCCTGCCAACCAATGTACCCTGCTGAGGCCCAGTGGCTGACTTGTGTGAATGGGTGAGAATAGACAATTTTGTCTATTCTTATCTATTTAATAAACATGACTTGCCGCCAAATATCTTTTCATTTAGATGATTAAACTTAATTACATTTTACTTACATTTAGGAGATTGAAGGTCACATTGTTTTAAAGTTGAGGGCAACCTTGAAAAGCCACACAGGATGGTAGAAGGAAGGAATAGATTTTTAGACTGGGGAAAGGTAGATCTCAATCCTTGTGCTAAGCATTGGTGATAGAAATGTAAGCAGCTGGGGCTGGAGAGATGGCTCAGCGGTTAAGAGCACTGACTGCTCTTCCAGAGGTCCTGAGTTCAAATCCCAGCAACCACATGGTGGCTCGCAACCATCTGTAATGGGATCTGACACCCTTTTCTGGTGTGTCTGAAGACAGTGGCAGCATACTCATATAAATAAAATAAGTATGAAAAATAAACGTCAGCAGCTTAAGTGCCTGTCTCTCTGAGCCTGTTTCCATATGTGTAGCTAAGATCCACCCCATAGACACTCAACAAGAGGACATTTTCCATCCAGATTAAATCAATAAATGCTGGCCCTCTGTTTCTCTTCTTTTACTGTTACCATCTTTTTTTCCCCAACAAGTCTGATACGCACAGTAAAAACAGCGGAGGAGGACTTTTAAGTAGACTTGACAGACACCTGAACTCTGCGACAGTCCAGGTGGTAAATAGTTCAGCCTTCATACGAACTTTGTCATTACAGTCACATCAGCTGCAAGAGCAAGTAAGTCTGCCTTCCAGTTAAAAACTCACTGTAGAAGCAAGCAGTAGTCTGTATTGAGCCTTCTTGAGGCGACTGAGCACCAGATAGTATGGAAAGGGATTTGAGAAATCCACAGATGACCCAGGACATGGTATCATGGAGAGTCTTTTAAGTTAGAAACAGAGATGCTCCCAGATCCTCCCCAACACTCCATTTTAATAGCCCGATAGCTGGATGACTTTACCCTCAGACATCAGCTATCAAAGTGTTGAGCTCAGTAATCTCCAAGGAAACTGCTACCTCTTAAAGCCCAGGGTCCTGGAGAGACAGCAGTGTGCCGGAAGGAACCTCGAAGGTGGCCAAGTCTTGGCATTTGATTGGCTTTCCTCTTTCATGGCTGGTCAATGAAATATAAAGAACAGAAGCTCCTGGAGCCGGAGTATGATTTATTTGCTGAAAGGGGGGAAGATAACATTAGGTCAAAAGAAAACGTTCTTTTTCAGAGGCAGTCGGAACCGTTATTCAATTCTAAATGTCATGTGTAATTTCACACAGTTTAAAGCCACACTGTGGTGTCAGTGGCTGACCTGAAAATTGAAGGCTTGCTTTTCCGCAGCAAGCGGTGCGCTGGCTGTAGATGTGATATATTAATTAGAGGAGAAAGAAATCAGTCAAAATGGTTTTGAAAAGGAAAGCATACTAGAAAAGTGTTTATATTGAAATAATAAATGCCCATGTGTTGCAATAAATATTCTTTCAAAATACTCAATATAATGAATTTTAAAAAATGCTAAACTCAGAACTGAGAGAATGAGTTTATTAGTCCGGGGTTGTTATGAGGTGACTCGACCAAGTACGTCTCCCTCCCGGCTCAAATCAGCTCTTCCCAGAAAACATTGTAACTGCTGGTATCCTTACTGGGTGGCGGGCACATTGCTGAGTGTATCATGTCATGAAATTCCTGATGCTATTGTGGTTTTATGGATGAGGAAACTGAGGCACAGAGAAGCTCGTTCCAGAAGCAGACTTGAACCCAGGTCCTTTCTGCAGTGGGAGCTTCAGAAGCGCGGTCCAGCACGTTTTCTCTAATGAGCTCTGTGGAACAACAGTCCCCAGTCAGCCAAGGCTTGAAGTAATGCTAGGTGCCTAGACCTTCCTAACCTCCTGGTCACTTCTGTTGTCTTCCAGAAACCCGATCGATCAAAACGCAGAACGAGAGAGCGCCACAGGTGTACAGGGTTTTTTTTTTTTTTCTCTCTCTCTGAAAAGCAAATGGAATGGAGACTTTCCAGATTATCCCAATTTATGATGATGGCTCATTGCTCTGAATTCAGATGCTGTGTGCTCTTAATAACACATTACACATGGGTGAACAATTTACCTTGGCTTCCCAGCTAGATTCTTAACATTCTTGGGAATAGAGAACGTGTGCCTTACTTCTCTGCTTGTCTATGGCAGTGACTAGTACTGTCAACCTGCCAATAGCACGCAGCTTCATAAAGAGCACGTCATCCTGGCTGGGTGCACTGGGTGTGTCTGTGATTCTTGCACTTGGAAGTAAAGGTAGGATGATGGCTGTAGGTTCGAGACTAGCCTGTTCTACATAGGCCAGCAAAGGATACAGAATGAGACCTCATCATGTGTGTGTGTGTGTGTGTGTGTGTGTGTGTACACATGTATATATACATATATGCATATAGGAAAACACACACACACACATCTTATTAGTTTCATGCTGAATGAGGAGATCAAGGACCTAGAGCAGGCACTCCTTAAGACTAATCCATGGCAAAGCAGCAGAAGAGTCTCTATGGCTTCTTTGGATAAAATAATTTGCTTTCAAAGTAGAGCCAACAAACTCCTTGCTGTTTCGGAGACATTTGGGTGTCCCCAAGTGAGTCCCTTGTGATGCCGCTTGTGTGTGACCAATACTCCATCCTATCTACATAGGCTCCGCTCTGTCATTTACTCAGCTTACAGGATTTATTTAGATCGCTGATAACAATATCTCATGCAATACACGCAGTGTGTGTGTGTTGCTTGTGCCTATGTTTATTATCCAGGAAGTTACAGCATCAACAGCAGCAGCAGCAGCAGCAACAACAACAACAACAACAAAACAAATAGATGTACTATGGTTCTTTCTGACGACTTCCAGTCTGTGATTACCTGTGTGGAACAGATAGACCAGATACACGTATATTAGTACATATATAAACCACAGCTGCACTACACAGAGAGAGAGAGAGGGAGAGAGGGGGAGGGAGAGAGAAGAAAAGGAGGGAGAGAGAGGCGAGGAGAGAGGAGAGAGAGAGGGAGGGAGGGAGGGAGAGAGAGGTGGGGAGAAAGGAGAGGGAGGGAGAGAGAGTGGGGAGAGAGAGAACACAAACCCTACTATAGTCACTTATAAGTCCACGTTTGGCAGAACTTGCCCCTCCCCACCCTTTCTGTGTTGAAGAACTCACTGAGGGGTCAAGGCATTGACACGCCAACTCATCAGTGGGCAGCTGAGTCTTGGCGCCGTCCTTCCCTGGCACTCTAGACTGCACTAAGGGCTTCCCCTGTCTGTGTTGTCTGAGTTTGAGTGTTGGGGTGTGGGTGGAGCTGCAGTAGAGCCTCCTAGTATCGCACTATCCCCCATCAGGGAGCTGTGATGGGGTACGGTCCATAATCACCTAGCTGTCGCTAAAGTCTTGCTGGCTGGGACTCATCTCTTGCCATAAAGCTCGCTGCGACCAGTTTTGACTGCTTTCCTCCAACTGAATGCCTACTACTAGCGAAGGGGTCTGCAAGTAGAAAACAGTTTTGCCAGAAAAGCTGCATAAATGTTTATATTATCTACTAAATGAGTGTGTGTGGGGGGGGATTAATTCAGCTTAACCAATGAGTGACTTCTCGATTCATGTCTGTGTGGCTCAACCATGAAATCCTAGAGAACTTGCAGAGAGCGATGACCCGGAACAATCTGCTCTTCTTCAGAGCACTATTTATAGCACGTCCCGTGTGCAGCCGACTTTACAGTTTTTCTCTCCTACGTTCCTCAGCCTGCGTAGATGGCATTTATGCAGTTCAGAAAAAAAAAGAAGACGCTTTGACAAGATTAGTCAGCAGCAAGGTCCTCTGACGCAGCTCCATCTAGTTAAAAATAGGAAGAGGATGCTTTGCCTAAGTCATCGGACTGTGTGGCATTAGAGAACTGACCACAGCTTTCGTTCCCACATCCTGTTCTTTTATCCAGAAATAGATGAAAACTCTGTCCCTGGATTCTCAACAAGACCTTTTGCTTCTGTGACCTTGGCTTTCTTCTGGTCCTTCTTATTCTGCGTTCTTCTGCCTGCTTCCCTTCCTGCGTTCTGTAATATAAAATCTCAACTGTCCACCAGGGGCTCTGAAATTTGTTCCATCCTCCACCCTGTCTCCCCTACTCCTGCCCCACCCTGTCCCAGGGCTTACAAACTCCAGGCCAAGTCAACAGCGTAACCTCAGGCCTGGCTGGTGTGTGAAACTGTCCTCTTCTACCTCATCTACAGGACGAGGAAGCCCTTAATCAATTTCCCACAGAGCCACTGGCTTTTCCCAGAACATCCAGAGACCCAGAGGATTATGGGAACTTGCCTAACTGTTAATGTTAGAAATAAAATCGGATTCTAATGTGTTTAAAAATAAAGTAGAGCCCTGGATGTTAACTATAGTTTGTAGATTCTGCTCCATTTCTTTTTCTGGGGTTGGGGGGTTGTACATCAATCGGCTAGAAAATGGGACTCTACAAAAATCTACACATTCTAAGTGAAACTGTCTTTTCTCGTTCTTGACTCACAATTTTAAGGGGTGTGAGTCAGGCTAGAAAGATGGCTCAGTGGTTAAGAACACTGACTGCTCTTCCAGAGTTCAATTCCCAGCAACCACATGGTGGCTCACAACCGTCTGTAATGAGATCTGATGTGTCTGAAGACAGCTACAGTGTCCTCATGTAAATAAAATAAATATTTTTTTTAAAAGGAAGCATTTATAACAGGGGTGTGTGTGAGTCTGTAACAAGTCCTGGCACCCGATTTTCCTCTGGCTCTCCATTAGCTATGGAACTTTATACTAATTTGCTTCAATGGTGATGATCTTCAGACTTCTAGAAACCTCCATCAGCCTGGTTTTTCTCACCCTTCATCTTAAAGACTGACTCCCCACAGCAACTGATGGTCCATATATTTCCTTGGTTTTCTCAGACTTGAGCCGGCTTTGTTGGTAGCCCATTGTGTCTAATCCCCAAGCAGAACCACAGATGAAAGATGAAGCACTCAGAAAGTTCCCAACTGTTACCAGCTTTAGCAACTGCTGACTGTTTCTATATCTTCTACAACAACAAAATCAACTTAGAAACACTTTGTTGAGGCCTTTTTCTTGGAGAATTAGCATTGACTATATAAGTGTGTGTGTGTGTGTGTGTGTGTGTGTGTGTGTGTGTCCGTGTGTCCACCTATCACAGCCAACACCCAAATCACCTACTGCCCTTACAGGCTGCAGAGGCAACTCCAAACAATCACGTTCAAGTCATGTGGGGGAAGGGCAAAGGCTCACAGCAGGACTGGGCTGGCTCCAGTTGCCCTGGCATTTCGTGACAGGTATTCATACCCAGAAGTACTGCCAATATCCAGCTCAGCCTCTGAAATGCTGGGATGAATGTCTTACGGTCAGTTCTGGTACTCCCTGTTGGGGACGAGAAAAACCATTCAGAAGAGTAACAGCATTGTGGGCACATTCCCATCTGTTCTTTGGAGGCTTGAGCTCTTACGGTGGGAGATCCTGGTGGGGTCACACCTCTCAGCACTGTCTAGTGTTTGACGTGCTCAGTGTCTCCATCTCCTCTGTCCTGTTGTAACCAGTGACCAGACACCAAATGGTTTCACATGACAGAAATCTATGCCCTCATAAGGTTGAAGTCTAAAAGCCCAACTTAAGATTCTTTTCCCTGTCTCTTCCGACCTCTGGTGGTTTCCCACAGTCTTTGGCATTCTGAGCCTATAGCATTATGATTTTAATGTTTGCCCCTGTCTTTGGGAGCTTAGGAGGTGTGACCTTTTAGGAAGTATGTCACTGGAGGTGAGCTTTGAGAGTAAACACCTCATCTGCTGCTAGTTTGCCCTCTGAGCCCTTAGTCTCCTGTCCCTACACCACGTATGTCACTTGCTACCATGACTTTACTTTGCTACCATGGACTCTTATCCCTCTGGAGCCATGAGTTTAAATAATCTTGTTGTCCCCCTGTAAGTTGCTTTTGGTCATGGTGTTTTATAACAACGAGGAAATGGTACTACAGAGTCTGTAAGTGTGAATGATTCCGGTGGGGCGGAGAAGTGACTATGGCCTGAATGATATATTAAAACTAGTATAACATATTGAATTCAATATATTACATATTCAATATATATCCAATAATACATATTCAATATAATATATAATATATTGATTTCAATAATATATTGAATAAAAGTTCAATCCTTATTTCAATTAATATTTTCTTCCTTATTTCAACTTACAGACTATTGATACAACAAATCCCAAGAAACTGAGGAAGGAGAAGTAAAAAATGCTAGTACCAGCCAAAGGAGAAACTTGACAACCAGGAAGGAAATCTCATACAGCACAGAGAATTTGTCAGGTTATCTTGCTGGAATAATGGAGCCCGGGCAATGATGTGTGGGTAGCACCTTATCCTGACTGGGGACTACTTAGAGATGTGTGTCCCCGACCCTTACTTAAACCTCAGTTTCACTTCAGAACCCCAAAAAATGAACTTAAAGAGCATCAATAAATCTCTTTATCATTTTTGCAAATGTAGCCACACAAAATAAGTCCCATTGAGTTACTGTTTGCTATTAATTTATCCATTCTAGCTGTCCCACTGAGGCCAGGTGGCTAAAACTGGCTTCTCAGGGCATAGACTAGGAACACAAGGTCATTTATGTCCACTGATGGCCAAGGGCAAATGGCACACTGGTCTGCTAAAAAATATGGAAATTCGTTCTGAAAAGGCAAATTGATTGTCAACCAGCATTTGTGGTCCCACATCCAAGCACCTCTTAAAAGTCTTGCAGTTTCATAGCTAAAAAGGCAAAAACGAAACAGAACTCAACGCAAATCATGGTGCACAACCATGAGATGAAGGGTAAAGGCTCAGCAGATTTAGCCTCACTAAAGAGGAAAACGATGCCAAGGGACTTAGAAATCACTAAGATGGTCTGGGAAGATGGCTCAGCAGCTAAAGTGCTTGCCACGCAGGAAGAGACCCAGAGTTTGGATCCCTAGAAGGTAAATAAATGCCAGCTGGATGTGGTAGCTCTCAAGCTGGCCAACGAAGCTAGTCCTGTTGGCAAGCTCTGAGATCCATCCACAGATCTTGTTTCAAAGAGAAAGTGGAAAGAACCATAAAGGTAGATTCATAAACATCAGCCCCAGGCTTTCAAGTGTATGCACATACACTTGTGGGGAAAGAAGAGACAAGCTACGAGGATCCGTTAGTCAGAAAGCACACCCGGAGACAAAAATGAACTTTCACCACGACTCCTGCTTCTGCATGTGCTGGAGGTGAAGTCCTGGCATCAGTACGAATGGGGACACTAACAGAGTCTAGTCACCATGGAAGGTGTCAAGAAACTCTGAGAGCCAGACATTATGTTTGGAGCCTAGTGCCTCCTGGAGACCCTTTCTATGGTTGTCTTTTAAGGTCTTAGATACTCTATCGGGAAGAGACACCGGACCAAAGCAGTTTATAAAATAGAGCACTGAGTTAGACATTTGCTGACAGCTTCTTAAGACTAGTCCATTACCACCACACCATGCAGTGTGGCAGCAGACACGGGGGCAGTAGTAACAGGTTGTGTGTAGAGACAAAAACCATGAAGCAGAGAGGAAGTGAAGCCTCAAAGCCAACCAGAGACCCACTTCCTCCAACAAGACCACACCCACTTCAACAAGGTCACGCCTCCTAATACTTTTCCAAGAGCTCTACCCTCAGGGATCAAGCATTCCTGTATATAAGCCTAACATTTAATATACCTGAAGCAAACAGCCTTGAATAAGTCAACCAAAAGGACTGATAAGGCAAGTTATTTTCTGACTAGCAAGTGTGAAGAAATTCTGTATTTCTACTGTTTAAAGATCTTGCCTTCCCATGTTTAAATGCTCTTTAAATGAATTGTTGGAAAAGACAGTGTTCCTTTGAGAACATGTATCAGGACAGGATGTAGACATGGCTGAGGGCTGCTGTGGTTAGATGCTGGACTCAGGCATAGCACTACAGGCAGTGTAGTGAGAATGCCAAAATGCAGAAACGAGTTGCCATGGAAACAAGCCACTAAATGGAGCGTGGCAGTTCTAGACCTCTGTATCACATGAAGAGAAGAAGAGAAGGGAGTGGGCGAGGCACGACTGGATGGCATAGTCCTATAATTGTAACACTGGGGAAGCTGGGGTAGGGTTGTCCCATGTTTGAAGCTACACACACACATAACGCACACCATACACACACATACCACACACCATACACACACATACCACACACCATACACACACATACCACACACCACATACATAACACATACACACACCACACAGAGAGAAAGACAGAGAGATAGAGATAGACAGACAGACACACAGAGAGAAGCAGAGACAGAGAGAGATCAGAAACACAAAGATACAGAGATGAGAGAGAGAGAGAGAGAGAGAGAGAGAGAGAGAGAGATTTCTGGAAAGAAGTTAACATCTACAAAGAGGTTGCAATGTTGTAGGTCCAGAGTGCCCACCTCTGTGTCAGCAGTAATATCCTATGGGCTTTTGGAATATATAAACTTAGCAGACCACTGGTTTCCACCAACCCCAAAACTAAGAAAGTCATGAGGTAGTTTCTGAGGCCAATAGGAAAGTTTCCCCCTCTTGTTGCAACCATCTCTCTCTCTCTCTCTCTCATCTCTCTCACGTATTTTTTTTTAAATCTTCATGCACGATTTTCTCCTTTCTATAAAAGTATAAGATTTCATGAAACTGCTTTTATGTTGGAACATGGAATTTGGGGTGAGCTAAACTTTGGTTTCCAGGCCCATGGTCAAACAAATTTGGTTTTAGAATAAACTATCTCTTATCCTGTTTTAGGTGAGAGCTGTTATTGTGGTTCAAATTCAGAGTCTACCAGTCTGTTTCAAATTGCTGATTCACTTCTCTTTGAAGTGTTACAGTTGCACCTAAGGCCTGGCAGATACTAGGCACATGTTTTATAACTGCACCACCTTTCCTAGCCCACTGAGTTACATTTTTAGTTTGAGATGTGGTTTCAGTTACAATCCTCCTGCCTCGGCTTTCTGAATGACAGGCCCTGGCCCAGGGGCTAAAGAGGAGCTGTCTCCTGAGCAGAGTTTATGTTACTCCAAAGAAGCAGATTCCCTGTAGTTCTGGTCCTTGTCCCTTCCAGACTTCCTTCCTAGACAACAAACTCCACTAACACCTTGCCTAGGCCTCTCATCTTCTTGGCCTTCAGCCCTAGCCCAGTGGCACGACACCCCCCTTGAGGTCGCCCTCTGTGTCTTCCAGCCCGAGAACTCACCTATACTGTGTCTTACTCACCCTGCAACCTCTTCTCTCTTGTCTACGCTCAGCCTGACCTTGATTTTCCTATACTTGCATCTGGCTCTGAATTGAACACGTGACCCTCAGTGTGGATGGACTCAGAAAGCGCCACACCGTGAGCTGTCACCCCAACCCCACGCCTCTGCACCAATAAGCAAAAAGCTCTAGCTTCCTCCAGCGGGGCGGGCAACACCTCCACTTCCCGGAACCGCAACTTGCTTTCCTTGTTTGCCCACGGTTTATATCTCCAGTCCTTGCCACTCTCCTCACAGAAGAGCCTTTCTGTGTGACTGTGAGCTCATTCGTCTATTTTTACCGCCCCACCCCACCCCACTGCTTTCTAATTTCTCTCATCCCATGTCTGCTCTCACTAGCAATTTCTAGAGCGTGGCATTCAGGTGGTCGTTCTATTCTGTTCACTGCACCTTTTATTGCCGTCCACAAATGGCGTCTCTTTGGGTTCTTTTAACCATGCAGTCAAGGAAGCGGAGGGAATGTTACGGTCTCCAGTTCATAGATCAAGAAACCGAAGTTCATAAAGGGGAAGTGACGTTCCTCAAGACTGCAAACATCCTGAGAATCCTGGGTACCAAGTCCTCTCCAAATAGTCACCTTGCCCATGTTGTGTATTCTCACCGCGTGAGGTGCTGCCCCCTGGCGGCCGAGTCTCGCAGTTCCCAGTATCCACTCTTCCTTTCTTGTTGACAGATACACTAGCATCCACCAAAGGGCTGCCTTGCACAGTAACGTCAGTCCGTCCTCTCTCCTCAGCCTTCAGATCCAGGGCCACAACAGCATAGTCTACAGAGTTTTCATTTGTTCTTTCTTGTCTACAAATAAAATGAAACAAGGCAGCGAGTCTATCCTCGGAGACGTCCCTCCTTCTCTCAGAAGAACACTGAGGTCCCCCAGCCCAGTGGGCAGAGCTGCCCAATGCGCTCCAGGAGCCCCGCCAGGCATTCCCAGATGCCTCTAGTGCAATGTTTCCCTCCACCAGACTCATTTTCCTGTCTTATTAATGTGCTGTAAACCTCTTTCGTCTCCATAGGCCTGTGCTGAGCAGTAAATACTGATCTGAGGAAGCAGGGGGCGGTGGGTTTGAGGGAGGGGGCGTGTGCCGTGTACCTTAAGAATGGAAAACAAGCCTTCTTGCAACAAGAGTGCCCAAGACAAGTGAATTATTTACAGTGGGATTGTCCCCAAGGTGTGAAACCCCACAGAGTACTGCAAAGCACTTTGGAAACCGGAAGTTGGGGAGGTGGAGGCCGGGAGGATGAATAACTCCTAACTGACTTATCTGAGGTGCACTGGTTGAGGAAGAAGGGATGCTGAGGGTGCTGGGTGCATCCGGTCAGTCAAGTCTGCGGCGGGTCCAGCCTGAAAACAAACGGCTGGGTGGCCAGCAGATTATGGTGACACCTGCTTTCCTCAGTCCCTTCTCAGGGCTTTGCAGAGACGGGAATGGCACAGGCTAGACAATGTGCCCCGAGCTCGCTCGCTCGCTTCCTTCCGGCTCTGTGCGGGCTGCTCTGTGTGCCTTCGACTCTGCCTCGCCACATCTACAGGAGTCTACTGCTAATTACATCTCCGTAGTGACTCGGTTCCTTGGTCATGGTCCTTGCTAATCGATGCCACTTACTGGAACCTAAACCACCAACGTAAAACGTGGTGTTAGAGCTACCTGTAGCGGGATAGGTATTCTCTTCCGGGTGGGTGGAAATGACTCTCTGTCCTTTCGGAGAATATGGGGTTCTTCGTGTGTCTTGTTTGGGGGAAATGGAAAACCATCTGACTTTACACTTGCATCACAATATTTGTATTGCTACATTTATTTACAAATAGACTGGGGTCTATGTCTTGAGTCACCAAAGCCAACACTTTGGGCAATTACTAAGCCTCTCGGAGTTTGGATTTTCTCATTGATAACTAGGAGCAGTGCCTTCTCATAAGCTTGTAGGCAGAACAAGGTGATAGAGTTCGCACAGAGCGTATGCCCCTGGTGCCGGCCTAACAGGGATTGCTGCTTAGGATCTATTGAACCCATTTAAGGGTTCATTAGAGGAAAACCCCAGAGGTCCTGTGTTCTTTTGGAGACTACATTCTACCCTAAGGCAAAAAAAATAACAAAACAAGTAAATAAAAACACAGTTTGGAAACGCCCAGCTAATATGCTCTAACCCTCCAGCTTTTATACAAACAGCCTTGTCACAGAGTCCCAAGGGCCAGAGTCCCCATGAGCTTTGTAAGCTTACAGGCACCGCTGATTCATTATGGATGGCTCTTAAAACAGATGGAGCCCCAACCACGAGCACACATCACGATTTGCTGTTGAGTTCACTTTCACTGGGCAGCACAGCCCTTTTCTAGTTCACTACGTCTGATTCCCAGGATTACTCCAGTCCATTAATGCAGATTTTCTTGGCTCTATCCTGTGCTGTTCCGTGCAGCTTTTCAGGGGCAGTAGCAACTAAAAGAAAGAGTCTGGGTTAGTGCCCTGCAAACAGCAGGTGCTCAATAAACGATGACTGTTGAAAAGACTTGTCCAAGAGCTGGAGAGATGGCTCAGTGGTTAGAGCACTGACTGCTCTTCCGGAGGTCCTGAGTTCAATTCCCAGCAACCACAGGGTGGCTCACAACTAACTGTAATGGGATCCGATGTCCTCTTCTGGTGTGTCTGAGGACACTGACAGTGTATTCATATACATAAAATAAATAATTCTTAAAAGACTTGTCCACAGATATCTTCCAGAAAGAAGTAAAATGTGAAAAGGGGTTTGACAAAAAAAATCAATCTAATTATTATATTGTGTGCCTTCTTTGGAACCCAGCCCTTTTCTAGAAAAGGAGAAAATCCAGAAAAAGGAGAGGGGAAAGGCAGGTAGAGGAAGGACAGGAAGGGGTGCCTCTGAACTGACACAGAGAGACATAGTATCTTAGCTGTACTGGCTTAGTTCTATCAACCTAACAGACTTTAGAGTCATCAGAGAGGAAGGAGCCTCAGTTGAACAAATCCCTCTGTGAGATCCAGCTGTAAGGCATTTTCTGGTTTAGTGATCAATGGGAGAGGGTCCTTCATTGTGAGTGGAGCCATCCCTGGCCCAGCCCATTGTGGGTGGAGCCATCCCTGGGCTGGTAGACCTGGGTTCTATAAGAAAGCAGGCTGAGCAAGTCATGGGGAGCAAGCCAGTAAGTGACATCCCTCCATGGCCTCTGCATCGGCTCCTGCCTCCAAGTTCCTGCTCTGCTTGAGTTCCTGTCCTTTCTCCAGGGGTGGACTCCAAATTACCGCCCCCCCCACCGCAACTTGCTTTTTGGTTCATGTTGTTTCATTGCAGCAATAGGAATTCTAACGGAGACATTAATCTTTAACCATTCTTGTGTAGAAACATAATCCCAGCTACTGCATTTCATCAACAGAAGAGCTGAAAACTTAGGATGTTTGTATGTGCCTTGCTCGGCTGGTTCAAATGCAGCTCTTGAAACCTTCCAGCCTTTGACAAGTGCACAGCACTGCCTCTTCCTATAGAGGGGAAGGAGCTCCTGCTGAAACGTGGCTGCCTCCTTGCCTCATCTGTCTCCCATGATTCCAACTGGATCCCTGTTCATGGTGGCCACATCCAGGCCTGCATCCCCACTGACATCTCCAAGATGGCCCAATGCCCTCCTCTTGTGCCTGGACATGCACCACCCCCTTTTCATAGCTTCCATTCTTCTGCCACCGCTAAGGGGTTGGTTCTACCCGATGTCATGACCATCAAGAAAAGGGCAAAACGGCCGAGGCTTTCTGCGCAGCCGTTTTCATTGGCTCACCGCATTACCGGCAACAGGCACTGGAATTTGCAGACTGTGTAGGGCTTGGTCATCACGGGCCCAAGGTACCCTGTGTACACTCTTAGTTTTTTGTTTTTTTTTTCTCTTGTAGATGAAGAAGCTGGAGTTTAAGAAGATCGATCAAACTCCCCAAGGAAAGGGAGCTTGGTCTCACAGGCCATCTGGAACATACAAAGGGAGTCCCATAGGTATTTCTAACGACTTTGCTGAAGCCCTCTTTCACAGAGAGCTGTGCAGGAGACTCCAGGGTCCGCTCCATTGAAGACTCTCTCACTTCATCTGTATCCACTGAAGAACCCCATAACTGACCACACACTGTCTTGGGTAAGAGGGAGGGCCAGTGAGCCCAACAAACCCCTCCCTGTAGGGGCTTTCAGCTTCTGGAGGGACTAGGGAGGAAACAGGGAAGCAATCAGCTACCTCAGTCCCTCAGTGAGCACGCTTGGGGAGCTGGCTTCAGCACAGTGTGGACTCCACAATCTGAGGATGCTGACCTTACTTATCTAGGATGACGTCACGCCAACTAGCCACACTTACCCTCCCTTACACGTGAACCCACCCCTTGATCACTTTTATCCCCTAAGGTGAAGTACATGCTGTGCAGAAGCCACAGACACAAAGGGTAACTGCACATTGCAAGAGGTAAGGCCCAGTGATGGAGTGGATGCTGGACCCCACTGTGGAACTGATACAAAAAGGACCAACCAACTTTGGAAAGCCTCCAAGAGACGGTGAGATTTCTAGCGAGCAGTAAATGATGCGTGAGAATTGACTTCTGGGTAAGAAAGCAGCTCACTCACTGGCAAAGGGGTCTGTGCTCTAACGTACAGCTGCCTTAGTTGAGCCAAGTGTACAGGGAATAAAATAATAAAAGCATTTTGCAATGTCTTCTAACCCAAGGAAAGTAAGATTTGCAGTTTAACTGAATTGAAGACGTTTCCTCAGGTACATCTCCCCATCCTTCTGTGTGCTCAGAACAAATGTCACTGAGCTCTGAATACCCTTCTTTAAAGGAACCGCATCCTCTCCTGGGCTAGTATGCCAGTCCGAGTGTGGGTACATCCAAAGAGAAGCCCAGCCTTGCCGCGCAGATGGACCAAGACACAGGAAAGGGCTTCGGAGGGACAAATCAACATGACATCCTTCTGTGAGGCCAGTGCCCTTTAATTCCCTCAAATCCTGAATCTGCCCATGTGATTTGATTTCATTAATGGTTGAGTGCCAGATCTGATTTCTTGAGACCCATTACGGTGACACTTAGTATACAAGAAGTCACATCTCTCATCAAGACCAATTCTTGGGGTCCTAGTCCTGCCCACGAGGTAGAAGGACATACTTGAGACCCAGACACTAGAAGACAGAAAAACAAACTTGAGACCCAGACACTAGAAGACAGAACGAAAGCCCCAATGTTTATTAACTGCAATGAAATGTAAAATCACTGATTTTTCAAACAAATGTAGACATTAAAACAAAACCTTTACACCAGAAAGAAATCTTTAAAAATACAAAGAAACCCAGTGTGAGGAAAGACAGCATTTGAAAGGAATCATCAATGAATCTTCATGCAGACGTTTCATCCCAACAAGGTTCATTTATAGCTTTAATCTTCCACAGCAACAAAGGCACAGTGAGGCAGACAGCGACAGCTTCTGAGAGAGAAATCAAACAGGCCCAGAGCGGTGATATTTCCTAAAGGATCTTGGAGAGTTGAAATAGCAGCTTCTCCAGGGTCTGGCAGCATGGTGGTGGTGGGGGGGCTGGGAGCCCTTGCCCTGTTTTTGCCTTTGAAGAGAATAAAAGGTGCTCAGTGTAACATCCTCCCTCACAAAGAGACACTGGATTCAAGCTTTTGCCAAGAACCGTTCTGTTGAAAGTAAACACGGAGCAGCTCCTACAAAAGCTCCAAGTAACACGTGCTCACATCCAGCACCATTTCTTTGTCTTGCTCGTCTCTGGAATTTTAAATATATTCTTCCTGAATCACACGCATAGTTCCTGAGATGTGGAAATGAAATTCTGAAGCAGGGGGCTGGTGGTGTTAAGAAAAAATGGCAATGTTCAACAGTGAGAGAGCACCTGCAGGTGGGGGCCAGGTCTACAATGTCTTGGTGCTCTTGTTCAAATCCCCGTGGTCACAGAGCTTAAGCAGGGACTCACGGGCCATTAGATGGGAATGTGTGCGTGCCAGAGTGTGCAGAAATCCAGACCTGCATGCAGCATTGCTCCAGCTGACACACACTTATACCTCCACCCCTCCAGCTGACACACACTTATACCTCCACCCACCCGGCCAACTTCCAACAGCAGTGTCTGACCCTTTGAGTTTACACTTGGGAAGTGTGCAGTCACATTCCCAAAAAAATCAACTGATTTTGTGTGAAGGCTGTACTAACAACCTTTGACCCACAGGTTGTAAACCGGACATACCTGCCCGTGTAAGACTCCCACCTTGCTACATGTTGAGGCACATAAATGCACATCACAAGTATAACCATCAAACAGCAAAAATTCGAGTTTTACTGAGTCAGTGGATGTGACCTCACAGACACAATAAAACTGCAGCACTGTCCTTGAATACAAAATTTCCAGAGGAGGAACAGAATACAAGGGAGAAAAAGAAACTGAAAAATAGAAGGAAAGAGTAGTAGTTTCAAAACAGAAAGCTCCGCATGGCCAAAGACATCACGAGGCTGGACAGTGCTTCAACGTCTTCTAGTGAAATCTACACTCTTCTAGAGACTCTTGTCAACGCTGCCAAATACTTCTAGAAAAACTTTCTTGAAAAGCTGTGTAGCCTTCCTTTATTTCCTGAACTGTGTTCATTTGTCCACGCCTTCTAAATCATAGAACACAGCTGTATTTACAACACAAAGATTCATCTTTGTGCACATGAACTTCTAGTTGGTTTTTAGTATTGACCATGACAGGCTTTTGGTACAGCTGGCAGGGCTCTCTCTACCAGAACTAGCCCACTACTTTGCACTCATAGAAGATTCTCTTGGGCCCTCTTGAAATATTCTTGAACATTCTACGGAATGAATCTTCAGCTAGCTCCAGACCTATTTCATCTAACACGAGGCCTATCTAAGTTCTAGCTCTTGGGGCCTTTATGAGAGTTCTTCTACTTTGAAGTTCGGAGGTCTGGGAAGAGAGAAGCTAATTTCCTTTTCCACCCATCACATGCTGATACTCACCCCCTCGATCCAGCCTTCAGATCAGGAGTGGCCCTGCATCCTGGTCCCAGCTGTGTCATCTTCTTTTGTCTCTCTGGGTTTCAGTATGATGACCTCTCCTTCGTAGGGTGCACGCTGCACTGGCTTGGGTGTGCAGGTCTGAAACAGAATGCATTTCATTCCCCTCCTGCTTGGCCCCATGGATTCCAAGTTACCTTCTGGCATAGCCAAGTTAGTGTGAATTGTGAGAGCAATAACTCTGTGAATGTAACACATGCATCCTAGGCACTTCCCCTTGGCTCTCCCTCTGGGTTGTCTTAGTTGGTGTCAGTCTGCATCACAGAAAGACCCACTAGGGCTGGGGAGATGGCTCAGTGGGTAAGGTGCCTGCCACTCAAGCTTGGGGATTAGAGTTGTATCCTGAGAAACCAGGAAGACATTAGGGAGGTAGGGAATAATTCCAGCCCTGGGGAGGCAGAGACAAGGGCTCTCCAGGACAAGCTGGCTAGCTAGACTAGCTGATCAGTGAGTTCTGGGTTCAGGAAAGTAATGAGAATGACATGTGCATATGCACATACATGTATGTATATGTATGTACATAAATGTACATGCCTGTACATACATGTGTATATGCATGTGTCCAAACCTTCAAACATCCATATACACAAGCAAAAAAATCTTAGGAAAAAAAAAGCAAGCTAGTAAACATTCCGCCTGGCCCCACACTCTGTAAATGCCACACTATTTCCCATAGCCCCCTCCCCCATTCTTGAAGCTCTGCCCTGCATCTGTCCTAGGTCCATCTCTTGGTCCCCATCATGACTTTCCTTCATTCTTGCCCTATCGTCATCTCGGGACAGCCAGACAGTGCCTTTTGTTTTTCTTTGAAAGTAATATTTTAAGATATATATTATTTTATATGTTTACAATATATATATATATAATTCATTTTTTATGTGTATGGGTGTTGTTTCTGTATGAGTGTTAGTGCCCACAGAGGCCAGAAGAGGACTTTAGATCTTCTAAAACTGTGTTAACAAATGATTGTGAACTGCCATGTGGGCGCTAGGAATTGAACCCATGTCCTCTGGAAGAACAGCCAGTGTTCTCAACCTCTGAGCATCTCACCAGCCCCAACTGTCCTTTTTCCTTCCAACCCAGTTACCCACAGAGTTCTCTCTCTCTCTCTCTCTCTCTCTCTCTCTCTCTCTCTCTCTCTCTCTCTCTCTCTTCTCTCTCTCTCTCCTTCTTGTCCTTTCTCTCTCTCTCTCTCTCTTCTCTCTCTCTCTCCTTCTTGTCCTCTCTCTCTCTCTCTCTCTCTCTCTCTCTCTCTCTCTCTCTCTCCTTCTTGTACTCTCTCTTTTTCTCTCTTCTCTCTCTCCTTCTTGTCCCCCCCTCTCTCCTTCTTGTACTCTCTCTCTCTCTTTCTCTCTTCTCTCTCTCTCTCCTTCTTGTCCTCTCTCTCTCTCTCTCCTTCTTGTACTCTCTCTTTCCTTCTCTCTTCTCTCTCTTCTCTCTCTCTCTCTCATTCTTGTCCTCTCTCATTCTCTCATTCTCTCTCTGTCTCTCATTCTGTCTCTGTCTGTCTCTCTGCCTGTTTCTTTCTCTCTCATTCTCTCTGTCTCTGTCTGTCTATGTCTGTCTCTGTGTTTCTGCCTCTCTGTCTCTGTCTCCCATTCTCTCTCTCTCTTTCTCTCTCTCTCTCTCCCTCCCCCCCCCCTCTCTCTCTCTAACTTTCTGGCTGCACAGTAGAATAAGTTGCCTGTGTGCTTCATTTCTCTGATACCTTTGGTGCATTAACAGGTCTTCTGTAGAATGTTACCTCTTTAGTTACCCAGATGGAGTTAATTCAGAACTTGAGGGCATTCTGAACTTCATGAGAAAAAAAAAAAAGAATTCATGAGAAGGAACTAGATCATGGCATTTTAAAACATGCACAAGGCATCGTAATGAGTCTAGAGGCTGTCACTCCCCATGGCTACAAACATGGAGCCAAGTGACTGGACCCTTCTTGTTTCTCCTCCCTTAGCGCTATCTGGGGTGAAAAGCGGCAGGGTTGTTACAAGGATTAAACACAAAGCATGTAAAATGGTGCTTAGTGTGGGATACACTCCTAGTGAACACAATAATTCGCAAAGACAAGCATAACCACACAAACTATTATGGGTCTCCCATTGGCGGCTAAAACCCTTCTACCGTAATTAACGATCGACAGTGAGGGCTTTGAAGTGGGCCAGCTCTCAGGTGGAACTTTCTCTTTGTGCTCATGTTGGGTAGGGAACTGACAAGTTAATGAATGTCTTCGGGGCTGCATCCTCAGCCACAAAAGGGTAAATAAATCCCATCTCCAGAGGCAGAGCATTGCCTTCTCTCATTCACAGAGCCTTCGGGCGCAGGCAGCTTTGATTCTGGAGCTTGAAGCTCATTTGAAGAACCAGGCAGTGAGCGACTCTGCCCTACATCTGTCCAGGGTCCATCAGGGCTTTGCTTGATCCCCATCATGGCTTTCCTTCTTTCTGTCCTGTCGTCATCCCCAGACAGACAGACAGTGTCACTCTTCCCACGTGTACCACTCAAGTGATGCTCTGGTCACTTGGAGATATCACATCTGAAACTAAGCTTCCCCAACATCATGGTCTCTGACTACAACCTTCATCTCAGCTCTTCATCCTCTTGAGGCTCTAGCTGCCACAGTAGGTCGAACCCTATGTGGTCATCGTCCAAATCAGTACACTCCTGAGAGTGGGAAAGGTACCTGGCATTGTAAGCCACCACAGCCCAGGCCCTGCAAGCAAACCCAGATTCCCTCACACCCTCTTTTCACCCTCTCTTGCCTACTACTTGGGGGAGTCTTGCCTTTCTCTCAGTTCCTCTTGGCTAACCCCATGGTGTATTGCAGTGACTGCTTTGGAGGACCTAACCCAATGGGCAGACATGAGTATTCGTGTATGACCTGGCCCTTCCCAGACCCTGCTCCATTTTCCTCTTTCTACAGCAGTTCCTGGACCTTAACTACCTGTTGTGCGCCCTTGTTACCTTTCTGAGGGTCCTGAGAATATTCGGAACAGACTGCCGCGCCAAGTGTGCTGGCCCCGCCTCATTCATGGTGGGTTTGTTCTAGAGCAATGGTTCTCAACCTCCCTAACGCTGCAAACCCTTTAATACAGCTCCTCATGTTGTGGTGTTCCCCCCACATCCATTGCTACTTCATAACTGTAATTTTGTGATGGCTATGAATCATTAACATATACATCTGTGTTTTTATACGGCCTTAGCTGGTCCCCGTGAAAGAGTCATTAACCCGCTGAAGGGGGTTGTGACCCACAGGTTGAGAACTGCTCTCCTACAGGCTGGTCAGCTGCTCTAAACATCCCTTCCACGGATCCTAGCTGCAGACTCCGGACCTGCACCAGAAATCACAATTTGGGCTTTTCCACAGGCTGGGGTGCCTAACCTTTTCTTTTCGCTTGGTTTGTGTTTTATAGCTCAGCCCAGGTAAACACCAGACCTGAAGCTGTAGTCCTCTCTCCTGTGGAGACTCTTGTGTACACATACCGCTGCATTCTGCAATTGCCTTTGCCTTGTCTGAGGCCTGGTCAATTACTCTCCTGTTTCATAATGATAAATATAAGCAATGTGCCAAAAGTATGAGGAAAATAGTCTTTGGAGCAGAGAGTCCAGGTGTTTTCCAGATAAGCCCCCTTTCTTCTTGTGTGACTGGTCCAGACTGACTCTATTTTCCCCAAGTTCCTTTGTTGTACCCTGCCCATCAATGTTTTACTTCCTGGGTTTCTCTTTCTTGCTAATTAGCTGCATTCGATGCCCAGGTCTCAGGTCACCTGGTATCTGATAATTGCTTTCCAGCTGCCCAGTCACTGCCCTGGCCAGGCCTTTGGACACATGTAGCCTGATAGTCTCCACTCTGGTCACACCATCTGTGGAACATAGGTCGTTAAGGATACCCTGTTCTCAGTGGGGACAAGCTGAAGACCCGGGAACAATAAGTAGGATGGCAGGAAGCTTCCTAGTCACCCCAAAATCAGGAATCCTTGTGTTGCCATAAGCACCACACTGTCTCTTGGGGTGTTGGCCATGCACAAAGTCCCTCCTCCGCAGGTAGACATGATCACAGGTCACATAAGCTCCAGACAGAAGCAGGACCACCCTCAAATATGTAGACAAGGTCATCCCAAGCCCTTAGGCCAAGCCAATAGGAAGTAGTGATTGTCACACTATGAGCCATTCCAAAACTGTATATATATGGGGGCTTGGGTAGAGAGAAAAAAACTTGTGTAAGAAACACTCCACCATCCAAGAGCCTTTGGCCTAAAGAACTGATAAGACCTCTGATTGGGAAAAGATTTCCTCTCCTGGAGCGTCTTGCCCCCTGCACAGAAGCCTCTTGCTGGCTCAGTTCAGCGGCAGAAATGCAGGCAAGCACAGTCCAGAAGTGGAGGCAGCCAAACCAGTTTTTTCTTCTCTATTCACCTGAGCTCGTGAGCCCAGCTGAGCCCAGCAGCAGAAGCAGTGAAACCAGTCTCCCGGACCCAGCAGAGAAGTGGCTAGATTGGTTTTTTCCCTTCTCAGTTTGCCGGAGCTCCCACATGAACCAGCCGGGACCCAGCGGCAGGGATGGCAGAGGTCGCTCTCCTCTCTAGACAGAGAGCTGTGTGGGGACTTCTGCCTCTAGGTCCTACAACCATCTGTGTCTCTTACCTGCCATCCAGGTCCAGACTGAGGTTCTACCATTTATCCACCTCAGACACTTTGGATGGACAAGGTCTGTTTTCTTTTGTCTTAATCAGACTGATAAGACAGAGACCACTCCTACCCACACTGCTCTCTTAGAAATATATCAATTTCTTTCACGTGTCTTACCACCCTACACTGCAAAACCTTCACGCTATCAAATAAGTGAGCAGGAATCCATGACAAAGAAGGTCTAGTCTCTAGTTTCCCAGAAAGTGTAGCCTTTTGATATTTTCCTTTCCTTACAGGTAAGCTCTTTTCTGGCTGGACTCAAATCATCCACATCCCCGTGCGGAGGCTTGGTAGATTACTCTTGGTAGATGTTTCACCTGACATGCTTCTCAGAGCCTTGAGAGTTACTCACTGAGACAAAGCAGCAAACATTTGTTTTCTAAGTAAACGTAACCTACGTTTAGCAATTTGAGTCTTGATCCTCTCCTCTAGTCACAATGACAAATTTCCATGTGAAATATGAAATACTGGCATAATACGGAGCCCAGATTCAGTGGGGCGGGGCACCAGCACTCAGAGAATACAGTGTTGTTCAGCGGACTCCATCCCGGTGTCTTCTGAAAGGACACTTGATTCCCAGCAGATTTTTAGTGAAGCACAAAACACATGCACCTGGGTGAAGGAGGAAATGATCCGGCTGAACTCAGTAAGTGGATTCAAGCTCCTGCTTTAGGGACTTGTACTCTCCCTGGGAGTTTTTGCTTTTACTTGCTCTCCGAAGGTTGGACTCCCTGAGCATTCATATGTAAGACCTCTTTTATTGCTGTCTAACAGTTGCCTTGGCAATGTTGGACTTGGGGATTTAAATCTATGTTTGATGACTCTTAACTTGATCTCTAGCCTTTTTCTCTTCCATTCCAGAATCTCTGATCCAAATATCTGGAAAACCAGAGCAGAGAGGTGTGCAAATTGGGTCACAATTGGAAGATATAGGATGTGACCCTTTGGGTTCCTGAGTCCCATCCCCTGGTACCTTGAATCTTCTTGATGATGAACAGTGTTTATGAAATGAGGGAAGGCTTCTTGGATATTGGACCCCTGGGAACTTTTTATCTTTCTGTTGAGAGCAACATTATTTAAAATTATCCAACAGCTCTCTCGAGGTGCATTGGAAGACACTGGGAACCTGAAGGCACATCTGGTACGGGTCATGCCGTCTCTCTGAGATTTGGCGATCACACTGCAGCGCTGGTGGCTTCCATCTCAAGAGTAATCAAATAAGATGGCCTGACCGGAAATACATGTGCAAGGGCGTCCTAAGGGCCGTGAAAAGCCAAATTAGCCCCTCACTTAAAGGAATATGGGTGGATTATCTTAGCAGATGAGAGTTCAATTTGAGTTCATCATTTAATTATGCTTGTCATTGTGATGTGTTAGTAGAAAGGCAAAAACGAGAATTATATGCAGTGCTATGAATAAACATTAATTGCAATCATCATTGTATCTACATAATTACAGAATCGCTCTCTGGTTAGTTGATCGGGGAAGAGGAACGTGTAAATTGATAGAAATGTGACTGCATTATCTACTGAGAGAGAGAGGACAGGATGACAAATTTTCTGAAGGTAGCGAGAACAATAGAAAAGACCCCTTCAACCTCAGTGGGGTGACTGATAACATGTCACATGGAGAGTAAGGTGACAGCCGCTTGATAAAGAAATTCAGCCCACCCCTAGTGAAGTTTAGCAGGGAGCAGGGTTTTGGACACATTAAGCTGAACCACCCAGTGTTATTCCATGAGTCATTACAACATGACTGGGTTCAACAGAAGAGGCTCAACAATAAAAAGGTATGTCCTTTATAAATCTTAAAATGTGCTGTGAACTATCGCCCAAGGGCAGTTGCAACAACATTGAACCTTCTCACTTTGGGGGTGGCTCCCTCTTGAAGTTTGTTAGCAGAAGGGGAAGTGAGCCCCTACATGCTGCAGAGGGAAGACTGAGGACCCATTGAGAGACAGGAGGCAGGAGCTACGCACTGAGTAGGGTTAAAACTTTATGATTAACAGGCTTTATAGTGAGCCTCAATTTCTAAATCTCTGAAAGAGGACCACTACCCTTATCTCCAGGGTTGTGAGATTTCGACTATGACACCCAAGTGATGGTCAATAAATATTTCTGGCTGAATGATGTTGGATGGCTAGGGAAAGCAAAGAAAGAACCCAGGTTGAGTGCTCTTTGAAATGCTGGAGACAAGACATCTTTTATATTTTGAATTGCTTTTGTTGGGCATTCCTATTTGCAAGATTGGACATTCAAAGTTCCCCCCAATATTTCAGGCCAACGTTTAAAAGGTTTTTGGATTTTGGAGGATCTCAGTTCTCAGAGAAACTACCTTTCAGAAAGTAGTGGTCTGGCAGATATTAACAGCAAGACCCCCTTTTCTTTCCTTTCTGTCTTAAACATCCCAGTTGGGGTGGTTGCCTGTTTCTGGGGTGCAGGAGTGCCCTTCCATCTGCTTCCTGGCTTCCAAACTTGACACCAGGGATGAGGGCTGGACAGAGCTGCACCGAGTGTCAGCAGATGTTCCACCTTTGCTGGGTATTAGCCACCGACCCAGAGACTCGGAGCTGTATGGCAGGTGGTGACATGGGTTAAATGGCTTCCTCACACCGCCAACGGGGAGAGGCATTGGCAAACTATGACGCTGAAAATGGAAAATGCCCGTTCCAAGGATCCAGTCGGTCACCCGCTCGATTCTCTCTTATGGAGGAGAATGATGCTTATCGCTGCAGAGATGCAGGGCGGTTTAAAAGCTTTGGCAACAGTATCACTGGAAACATATTATTTCTCCAGGAGGCGGCTCTGGTTTCTCTCTAAAGTACAATGTGACCATATCCTCCAATTCTCCAGAAAAGATTGCAGTTGCCTAATAATGGAGAGAGAGAGAGAGAGAGAGAGAGAGAGAGAGAGAGAGAGAGAGAGAGAGAGAGAGAGAGATGGGGAGGGAGGGAGGGAGGGAGGGAGGGGAAAGGGAGAGGGAAGGGAGAGGGAAGGGAGGGGCAAAAGAGGGGGAAATCTGAAGGAAGGCTCATGTTTCCAATTTTTGTTGAAATTATTATACTCTAAATACAGAAAACGTCCAGGGATAAAATGCATTTGAAATTAAAGAGCCTTTGTGTTTGGTAAAAAAATTAATAATATGTAACTTCTCTTTCAGGAAACGTGAGATGTCTAAGTTTCTGCTGCTTCGGTCTTTCCTTTTACTTTTTCCATTTCTTTTTCTTTCCTGTTTAACTTCTTCCCAGAGTTAGAGTTGCTTTTTATGCAAAACTTAAGTCCTTTTAATGTCTCTTTTTTTTTATTGAAAAAGTTATAGGAAAGATTAGCTGCCTATCTTCCAAAATAATAATATTTTTTTAAAAATAGCCCCACCTTCCCTTTAGATTTATGCCTTTTATTTTGCCCTAAGATTTTTTAAAAAGATATTTTATGAGTATAAACATTTGCCTACATGTATGTGTGTGTGCTATTTGCACACAGGAGTCTATCAAATCCCTTGGACCTGGAGCTGCAGATGCTTCTAAGCTCACAGAGGTGCTGGACCATGGCCTCTAAAACAGTGATGCGGGCTCGTAACTGCTGAGTAAGCTCTTTGTTTTAAGATGTTTTATAAATATGTGTATATCACATGGAGGAAGAAACCCATCAAGCTAGAAATGCTGCATCAGACCCCTTAGAACTGAAGATGTAGGAGGCTGTCAGCCATCTGATGAGATTGTTGGGGACAAACTTGGGTCCTAAAAAAGATCAGTAAATGCTCCTCATGCCTGAATGACGTCCCTCCGACTCCTGAACAGGTCTTTTAGCTCCTTGATTGTCCACCTCACTGTGCTGGCTCAGTCAGCCTTCAGAAATGCCGGCTCATGAAATGTTAGAACTGCTTCATCTTAGCACACAAACCAGCAGAAAGACTTTCGGGGTCCTCACAGTCACCACCTGCTAACTACCGGTGTCAACATTTCTAAATGCAGCCCACAGTAAACTCAACATCATCTTAACACTGACTGGGTAGGGCCAGGGTGTGACTCAGCACAACCCTAGGTTCTGTCCTAGGTGGTACCCAGCATGAAAAACGGGAGGATGGGGGAGATGAAAAAAGAATTGTGATATCTGGATAGGATTTAAAGTATTGAGAAACACTGGCTTACCTAAGCAAAACCTTAGGGAATTATTTGAAAGTGGAAGTATTTTGTATAAAGAATTTTGAGTATTCCTAAGTCAAATAAATCCACAAATCCTTAGAACAGAAATAAAAGAGGCCAGAAGAATTGTACAACATAAGGGCTGGAGAGATGGCTCAGTGGTTAGAGCACTGACTGCTCTTCCAGAGGTCCTGAGTTCAAATCCCAACAACCACATGGTGGCTCACAACCATCTGTAATGGGATCCGATGCCCTCTTCTAGTGTGTCTGAAGACAGCCTCAGTGTACTTATATATAAAAGAAACAAGCAAATCCTTAAACCAAAGAATTAACCAAAAATTTTAAAAAAGAATTAAAACAGCTAGAGAACTTTGGAGGAGGAAAATACGTATTTGAAAAGTGGGACGAGGGGAAGTCCTGAAGAAAACCATGCATTACAAGGACTCTTGGGTTGGTTGTGGGGTGGGGAGAGTGAAGCATTCTGGGTAGAGAGCAGAAAAACATGCTCTGTGGGCCAGACGCCACAGCTCTGCGAGACTTAACGAGTACAAACCAAGAGCACACCGTTGCCTTCACGCTCTCAAAATACAGAGTTCTAGATTTTTCCATCTAAAGAGAAATTTTTTGAACAGTATTTTAGTCCCTTTAGTGAAATTTAAAAACTATTTAAAACTGTAAACTTAAACATACAAAGCACAAGATAAATTAAAAACAAATAACTTTGCTGTTGTTGTTGTTGTTGTTTATTTCTTTCTTTTTTTTTTTTTTAAATGTAATCACTGGATGGTTACAAAGATTCCGAGCCTTTGTTACAGAATCCATAATCAAACTGAGAAACCAAAGAGATGGGACTTACATCTACTAATTCTGACATTTCCAACTCTCATTTGAGGGCTAAGATATTTAACTTTCAGGTGGAAAAGCAGACCTAAAGGACAACAGGGACCTTGCTCAGGTTGTATGGCCAGGACACGGGAAGGAAGGGTGAGCGCATATTCTGATCACCCTTCCCCAAATGCCACCCCTGGTGGTTACCCCCAAAATGCTCCTTACAGATTTTTAGCTAAAGAGAACACATTTTTCTCATGCGCAGCTGCTGTACTAAGACCCATAATTGTATGCAGTCAGGTAGGCCACGCCCTCCGCGGCAGCTCCCAGCCAATGACTAGTGCCACTGGGAGCTAGCCAACCCCAGAGCAGGCTTAAAGATTCTCCCTGAACAGAACCCAAGCTGATATGACCTGTGTCCCTCAGTTTCCTGTCTCCTTCCTTCCGTCTCCTGGGTCATCTTTGAATTGAATTTTTGCTGCTCACGGTTTCCCCACTTCCTTTAACTTTCTCACAGTTGTCTCCGACAAACCCTACTCTTTATCCATCTGGATGCCTGGGTCTTGGACGACCAAGACCTAATGGTGAATAGGTTGCTCAAGGAACTACCCTAAAAAAAAAAAAAAAAAATGTGAAAAAAAAAAAAAAAAAAAAAAAAAAAAACCAACTACACATCTGCAAACCTCCCCCTAGGAATTCTTTCATCAAAAGCTGGGATGCACCTGTCCTTTTCTGGTCAATCTTGACGCTCAGGGGGCATGTTGAACGCACTCTGACATGGTGCCACCACCATGAATAATAAATAACAAACCTGACATCCAGGGTAGACAGCACTGGTCACCATAGTGGTGCAGCTCACCTGGTCTCGCTGCTTGATTCGTTTGTAAATGTATTCAGCAAAAGGTTGGCGCGGAATAAATCTCCCATGTCCTGCTGTGACGTCGAAAACGCCTGCCTCATACACCACTCTGCCTCTTGAAATAGTCACCAGGGGCACCCCGTGGCACACCATGCCCTCGAAGATGTTGAAGTTAACGGCCTGATGATGTGTTTTGGCTGAGATCCTCCTGTGTTTGTGAAAAACCAGAACGGCCCCAGGTCATCACTGTTTATCTGGTGAATACAGAATGCTACGAGAGAGCTGACTCGGGAGAAAAACTTAAACGGGGCTTTAATCTCGTACCGGGAGGCTTCCAGAACAGAACAGACCACTGACATTTTACTGCAAAGTTATCATATTCTTGAAGAGGAAAACCCAAGGGACCCATCCTTACCGTGACGAATGGAGATGGATGGAGGTGGGGCGATGTCTGCCCTATTGATTTCTTAAAAGCATTTCAAAGAACAGCACCCCCACCCTGACCTTTTAGTTATAAGGCATGCTAAGTACAACTGAGCATGCTTGCTCAGGTCTGCAGGATGCTCACTTTGACAGATGTAGCTGAGGCTCTCTCTCAATACCCCGTCCCAAGTGTCATGCTCCGTCCTGCCTCCCGGGGAAACTACTACTTGACGGCTATTAAATTGAGCTGGGTAGTTATCAAGGAGAGAAATACGTTTCGAAAGATCTCCTCTGGTCAGTGACGCGTTAGAAATGTGAGAACAGAGGGAATAGATAAGTGAAAATAACCACTTAGCATTTTCGATCACATATTTGCACATTCCTCATCAGCCCCAGTAGCTTATCTTAATCTTACGTTTTAACATTGACAGATAAAACTATGCATTTGCTGTGAGCAGTTTGTTATTTTTGATGTAAACAGTATCGGCCAACTAATTGGCTAGTTACCCCCAAAGCTTTTTTTTTTTTTCAAAGAATACTTTATATCCACTGTGTGAATGTTTTCCTATTGTAAAGACCCAGGAGTGAAATCTCTGGGTCATGTGCTCCTTGCAAGCTACAACAAAGGCTCTTACAGGCAAGTGAATGTGGAAAAGATCATTGCGGAGGAGGAAGAAAGACAAATGTAACCAGAACCTCGAATACTTGGAGGAGGGGAGGGCTGGCTCAAGTGTCTAGGTACTAAATAAGAAGATGAAGACATCAGCAACTGAGTTTTGGTGAAATGTGTCGGTAAAAGTGGGGTAGCCAACAAGGAGTCAGTATGGAGGAAGGCCAGGCATCTGGGTTAAAGTGACATCTGTGGCCCTTACAGTGAGTCTCAAATATTCCCACAGCCTGGGCACCACCCTTCTACAATTTGTGGCTACAGGTCTGTGTTCTTGCTGTCGGGTGCTGCATGAATGCTCTTAGTCTAGAGCTTTCTATGTGCTGTCACTCCTGGAGACCCTTACTTCTACTGTCTCTGTCAGATCAAGGCTTCTTGGAACCTAAGGATGAAAATTAGAGTTTATTAAAAAAAAGTCCAAAGCTTTCCCCAGTCAATAAAAAAAATCTAGCAAAATCAAGCCTAAGACCAAGCCCTTTTTTAAAAAGGCAATTTAAGCAGTAAAGCGTTCTCAAGAACAGAAGAAACCCATTTCATTGGAGGACTCAAGGGACAAATGGCTTTTTAGAAAGATCACAAGGCAAGCAGACAAGCCCTGACTTTCGATGGGGCAGAGAAAAGGCTTATAATTGGTGGAGGATCCAGGACCAAGAGCATCTTTATTTCCTGTGAGATCTTTCTTCCAGACCTGTCTTCATCCAGACTAAAATCATCCTACAATGTTGCAGGCTGGGATCCGATTTACTCGGTGTCTTCAAAGATGTGGGCGTTTTCTGTCAAGACTAAACTCTGTCAAATTTAGATTGCAAAATAAAATGAGGTTCAGCATCTTAACAAAAAAAGTGTTTGAGCAGATGCTTTGGTGAGAACGGTTCTGAAGGAGGCGAAATGGTTAGAAATGCTTGCTGAAGCTTGGGCCTGCACCAGACGGAGTCCGGTTCTGAAAGTGGACAGAAGCCATCTCCAGCCAACCACTTACAAATAAAATGTTAGCTTTCTCTGAGTCTCACTGAGGAAACAAACTTAAAGGTAGGCCATGTGCCCAGCCACAGGCCATGAGCCCAAAGAATTAACCCACAGGCATCTTTGGAGGTTTTTTCATCTTACAGTGTCATGTCTGGAGTGTTTTTCTTTTCAAATTTTATCTTATTTTTTAATATATATATATATATATATATATATATATATTTATATTTCTTTTTTTACCCTGTAGGTTCTTTGTCTACGGATTATGCCCTTCAGTTCAGTGGTTTTATGGGATGGATTTCTGAGTGTGGAGATAGTGAATCTCTGCGGCTGTGTTTATTCCTTGTGCTTTTTCTTGATCTTTCACCTTCTGTTTGTTTATTTTGCTCTATCCTGACATGCTAGCTTTTGTTTTATCATAGTATAGTATAGTATAGTATAGTATAGTATAGTATAGTATAGTCTAGTCTAGTCCAGTCCCTTAGATGCCTGCTTCTTTTCTAATGGGAGACAGAAAAGGGGTGGACCCAGGTGGGAGGAGCTGTGGGGAGGAGTAGAGGGAAGGGCAACCATAATTGGGATAAAATATGTGGGGGGGGGGAGTCTATTTTCAATAAAAGGGAAAATTAATGCTGAAGAAATAATAATTCATTTTAAAAAAGAGATCATGGATTTGAAGGAGAATGGGGAGACATTATGGAAGGATTTAGAGACGAGAAATGTAATCAGAGTATGATCTCGGAAAACAAAATTAAATCCACACTGAAATGGCTTTGTGCAGTGAGGGAAACAGGGCGGATTTGAAGGCAGGAAACTAAGGAATCTGAAGGGAAGCATGCTAACAGGGGAGCGTGTTCTACCCACAGTGGCTACTGTTACAATACTGTCTCCCCCACGGAAAAGCCGGAGCATAAGTTTCCCACAGACTCTTCGATAGAACGTTTGACATTCGTGAAAGATGAGACGTGAGCATAGTCCAGAGAAGCAAAAACATCTTACATTAGACAGAAAGAAAGCGGGCTACGGAGTGTATTTGCACCTCTAGAAATGGAACACGGGCACACGTGACGTGTGAGCAGTTGTGGAAGGAGGCTGGGGAAACGGACAGGGAGGACCCTGTGTGTGCTCTGTGACTGCAAATCAGATGTTCCTGCTTCTCACCGAATACAGAATGTGACTCTGATTTTTCTCACCCCGGGGCTTAGTGAGAGAAAGAGACCATTAGATAGCACCCAGGAGACGCTTTCTTATAAGGAAGGCACTATATAAATGCAGTCACACTAACACATGATGCAAATTCTAGGCATTATCACCATCAGCTAAAAGAACGGCTTCCGCTTTCACGAGGGAGGTGTCTCACAGTGTGTCATGGCTCCAGCGTTTCCTTTTCAGGCACAGTGTTCACCTTCTTCCAGCCTTTACCCCCAATGTCACCTCTGTCCCCTTCCCTCCATCTGCTGTGTTCTCACAAAGACATGAGAAGTGGGCAGTTGGTTGCTTTAATTACCACATGACACCATGTCACACTAGATCCTACCAGTAGCTGCGACTGTTCTGAATGAAAGAAAAAAAAATTGTGGATTCTAGAATCCAACCCTTATGCTCTGGCAAAACTGTTCCTGTTCTGTAGGCTCCAGTTCTCTGAGTTTTGTTTTGTTTCATTTTCATCTCTGAATTTCCGGGAATAGAAACCAGGGCCTCACACCCACTAGAACCTAGCTCTAACCCAAGGGTATGATCAGGATCTCTTGAGTCCTTTGGAAGCTAGCTCTTTTCCTACTGGATATACACTCTAAGTCATACAGACCAGGTAGTTTGATGTTCATCACATAGTAGGTGCTTTGTCAATACGAAACCGCCTAATAAAAGGGTCTCAGGGTATTTCCTTCTTGGTCAGGTCGGTTTTGTTTCCTACCCGTGGTGACAGGACTGTGTTCTGGAAACAGAATATTGAATTAAATAGAAAGTGAATACACACTCCAGGAGCTCTGTTGAGCACCTAAACATCCTACTAAGCGGTGCATGTTAATGAGCAATAAACAAGTAAAGGCGTTAGAGCGATAGTCCCCTATGGCATCCTGTCTTTTACATGAATGGATTCATTGATACCGCAGCACTGGACAGCACTAAGATTAGCTAAGCTTAGTTCCTGCCTTCCTTCCTGTGCTGCTGATTCTGATGAGGAGCTGTTTAAGAGCTTGCCCAAGGCTCACACAGTTCAATACCCAGAGACACCGCAGGGGTTAGGAAGCTTTTACCTCTGGAGAATAAATAGCCTGTGTGTGTGTGTCCCTGCTGGCTTTAGTTGCTCTTTTGTAGCTGTGATAAATCAAGAAAAGGAAGCAGTTACCGTGGTCTCTGGGATTTTGACAAAAATCTTCCTTCTACGGCCAAATCAAGAATATAAACCTGAAGTTCTACCTGAATGTCAAGTTTGGGATCACCTGAAAGCTGTCCCTCCAAGGGGCTTGGGACAGACATGAGTGTCCTGAATGGTCTTCTGTCACCACAGGCTGGTGTCATAGCACCTGGAAGAAATCCCATTCTTCTCCAAACAGCTCCCTGTTTCTCTATTGCACTGCCAAGTGACACCCCTCATGTGACATCCCTCATGCCTTATGGGTTTCCAAAGGAAGCTGCTTGTACCGTGAAGGTCAAGGACAGACTTAGAATCTTCCCTGCCAATCTGGTTGTCCCTGTGTTACGGATAAGTGAACAATGCCCTAACAAAGCAGTGACATGCATGCTCTGACTTTGACCACAAGGGACCCAGTCTAAGGTAACTAACTCATGGTGAAGGTCGGCAGACCAGGAGACAGCTGGAAAAGGCCTGATGTGTTTGCAGTACACTCTGCTCTTGGGTGGGAGACACCCGTCCACCGCATTACTGACCAACAGCCGTTCCAGCTGCTCGGTGGCTGACACCCTTCTTTCTCTGCAGTGAAGCATCATCAGCAGATTCACAACAAACATGTCCTCTCCTGGCCACTGAGCAGGGGGAAGCTGGCCTTTGTCAAGCTCACCCCAAGCCGGTATCACAGGAGTCTCAGACAGGTCTCACTAGGAAGGGGGTGTCACCCAGTCCACTGAGTCCCCATCATGATTTATACTTATCTAAGGCAGAAAATGCCCACAGGGAAGCTGAGGGCTCAAAGATGCTTTCTGACTTAGTCGACAGCTGCAGAAAAGCCCTCCTGTCCCTTTGCAAAGGGCGTTCTATCAACCAGCCAGCCGCCTGCTTTTACGAGATCACTAGATCACAGAAGCAAAGCTGGCCCAGGCAGCAGCCCCGCCTCTGAGCATCCTGAGAAAACAGCCTGGAGGAAGAGACATTCCTTAGAGCACCTTGGGTCTTCCAGCTCCTTTATTTTATCCACGGCATGAATGGATTCCCATCAGAATACCAGGAGAACAGAAAGTCAATAAAACCAACCGTCTCAGTGCTGTTAGCGGCGTCTTTAAAAGCATACCTCGTCTCTCCACATTATGATACCTCATGCACTCAGCATGAAACGGGAATAGATTCATTGCTAAATTTTTTTCTATCGCCTAAGAAGTAGGTGCAATTATTAATCCTATGCTATGGAGGAGGCTGGGGCTTAAAATAGATTAATATTTCACCTATGGCACACAGCCTAGATTCAAGAAGCAGAGGAATGGATATGAGTTATTATATATACACATACATATATACATATACATCCTATACATCTACATTCACCTCTATATCTACCTCTACACCTACACATACACACATATAACATATACATGTACATGTGCGTATGCATATACATCATTATACATATGCATATACATTATACACATACACATATACATTGTATACATACACACATATTGATCTTGTGTCTTTGGCTTCAGAAGCTGGGTTCCTACCACTGGAAAAAACTGCCCTTGGAGCTTTATGGGGTTCAACCCCACAAAAAAGTGTACAGTTGCTGGAAACATTTTTCACCCCCAGAAATAAATAAGAAGTCAACTCCTGTGTCATCCTTCCTGGTACGTCTCGGTCTGCTTTCTCTGTGGTACCAAAGGACTCCAGATGCTAGTAAAATTCCCTTTGCTGGAATTGGCCAGTCATTCATTCTCAACGTGACCATAGCACAAGAGTTTTGCTTTTCTGACGTGTGTTCCAACGGCCTCGTCCGTCAGCTCTGTGGATGTGACAAGTTATGGAAATGAAGAGTGGCATAGGCACGTCCCTGCCAGCCCTAGCTGGTGCTCTTGCTGCACACATCAATCTTCTTTTGTCTGCTCAAACTTCCACATCAGCTTCCCACAGAACCGAAGATGGGAATCGCTTCAACCACATTATTAATCTAAACTGGACAATAGCTTGGAACCCAACTGATACTCACGACAAAACATTAATGCAGGTTTCCTAAAATTGCTGCCCTAACACTGACTTGGTGGAATTAACCTATCCAGAGCCCCGTTCTTTTGCTTTGGACTTAAATATAGGCCATGGCTCGTGGTAGAGATCCCAGCAGCATAAATAGTGTTAGACACTAGAAATCTGGGGTAGGTACTGTGTCCTTCACCTCATAAACCTCACACAGCACTAAACATCTGGAAGGCATTTGTATGCATGCTCATTTATATGAAAGTAAGTTATTAGCAAATCTCTGGATTGCTACTTAACATAAATACTGAATATTTTAATCACTGGTTTTCAGAAAATGAGAAACTAAAAATAATTTAATGTTGTGAAGAAACAGGAATTGAATGTGAGCCAGGCATGCTAGCAGAATACGAAGAGGCACATCCTATGAATACTGAGCAGGTAAGTGCTTAGAGATGAAGGATGATTATTGGGTTTTAGAAAGGCTAGTCTACTGGCCTGAACAGTCAGTAAGAGTTAGAAATAGCTTCCTGGTGTGGAATTCGGAAGTGGCCTTATAATTTTGTGACTTTCCTGGGGGGCTGCTTCATCTTTGATAGATGACAGCCCTTGACATAGTCCCCAGGCACAGCCTGAGAGAGAAAAGGTGGGTTTCTTACACAGAGGTAACTGGGATAAAGTCATACAGTGCCCTTCTTAAATGTGCTCCATGGGCCAGGCTCCTTTGGAAACAAAGGTGGGGACAAGAAATAGCTGAGGGGTTCAGAATTCACTATTCTGATTTGATGGAAGAAGATGACCTATTTTTCCTCTACTCTCATCACAGGAGATAACCCCACCCCACCCCCAAAAAGAAGAAGGAGGGGGAGGAAGAGGAGCTGTTAGTGAGCATACTTGCTGACAGAAGAATGCAAGCAAAGAAAGTAGAACAGGTGAAACTATGCAGACAACCACACCATGCAGATATCTACAGCCATGCAGACAACTACACCATGCAAACAACTACACGATGCAAATATCTACAGCCATACATATATCTACAGCCATGCAGACAACTACACCATGCAGATATCTACAGCCATGCAGATATCTACAGCCATGCAGACAACTACACCATGCAGACAACTACACCATGCAGACAACTACACCATGCAGACAACTACACCATGCAGACAACTACACCATGCAGATATCTACAGCCATGCATATATCTACAGCCATGCAGACAACCACAGCCATGCAGATAACCAGAAGCTAAAGACTTGGAAGAAATTCACAGAGGGTCCACAGGAAAGAGAGTTGGATAATGGGCTGAAGAAAGACCATGGCCTCTTTCATGTAGCTCCGAGTACTAACCATGATCTCTTTGTTCCTTTCAGGCAACGTTTAGACAACATTTTGGTGAAATTATACCAGCAGTTGGTCATCTACTGAGTAACAACAGTAGAGTCCCAAGTCACTGTCCACTTTAGATTAATAATGTGTTTAGGGTAAGATTTAACACGTTGTCTCAATCCCATAAGCATAGGATGGCAAATCTCTTAGCATGCCCACTGAGGCTGGAAAATCACAACCAGGTAAGAGACTGATAGGACTCAGGGTTCTTAAAAACAGCCTTGATGGGTCCTGGAAATGGAACAGGTGGTCAGGCTTGACAGCAAGCCATCTGGAGAACCTTCCAGAGTTCCTGGAACTCCTCCTTCCACAAGGAGACATCACAGGCCGGAGATAGTGAAGGTCTCAAGGATTCCAGGTGCCAAGCTCCACGATTTAAGATGGCAGCAGGCAGTTCTAACCGGGAGCAAACAGCTGTGCAAGATTCAAAGGTAGAACTCTGAACTCTGGGTGTAAGACTTCCATTCAGTAGTGAGAAGTTGCTTGCTTACACATCACTGCGGGCTGTGCACACTTAACTGGAGACAACCGGAAACAATGGAGATGTAGAAACCGACAGCGAATGAGAGACGTTGTCGGAGTCACCCAGGATCTGAGTGACAGGAGCAAAAGCCAAACACAAACAGGGCCTGCTCAAAACAAAGCAAACAAACAAACATACCCAAACAAACAACCAACAACAACAAAAAAGATAGCTGGATGCTCTTCACTACGACCGGAACGCTGGAGATGCTGATGACAATTAGCAATTAGGTCATCATCTCTGTCTTCTGCCTAGTGCATTCTAGCATTTCATCTGCCCTCCTGATGTAGTGAGGCTCTCTCAGAACCCACAGCACAGCCTGAATCCCAATTAGCCATACACTGTATGGTTTGAACTTGACCCAGACCAAACGGCATCTGCTTCTAAGAAGCATGAATAATGATCTGCTGGCTCACAGGGCATCAAGGGAATAGGGCTATCTCGATCAAGTGCAAGGCTCCTTGTGAGATGAATTGGGAGTGGGGATTAACAAAATAAACAAACCTGTAGAAATGCAGGCTGCCAGTCTGACTCAGTCTCCACAGAGCAAGCCTGAGGGCAAATTCACTCAGAGCTGAGATGGGAAGGCAGCGACACCCAGGGAGGCCTGAGAACTTCTCTGTCAGAGCCAGATACTCTGAAATCCGCTGCGAACAGGCTGGGGAAAGGATAACCTAGCTCATGGTGTGGCTAAAATTCTGAGTGCTGTTGCCGAGTGTTCAGGTCGACCAGCTAGCTCCCTGGCTCTTCTGAGCGGCTTTGATAGGACTTCTATGATTATTCCCAAAAGGTTGATGAGTACACTGAGTCAAAGAGAAGCTATAGTGTTCACCTCACCCAGGAACTGGATGGGGGTGACTAGTCAGACAGCCCAGCCAACAGAGTCCACACGTTGACCTGTCCCTTTCCCTGTCTGCAGGACCCTCGTCTTTAAAAGGGATCCTTGAAGTGAACGTTCGGGTGGATAATGGAACACACGTTTCAAAGGATGGAGGTGAGGAGCAGTCATTCCGTATGGCACATTTCTTGTACAGCTGTTTCTTCCAGATCATAGCCATAAAGAAGAGGTTTAGCTCACGAGACTTGCAAAAATGTATGATACAGGAAATTCGTGGAACTTGTAAACTTCAGAAGCCCTTCCCTAGCGGCGTACCCAGAAAGCACTGCATGTGGAGAAAGAACTCATTTGTGATGGAGCTACCTGTAGTTTCACAGGAAACTCATGATATGACTTCCATGAGTCCTTTTCCATTCTGGGGCACAGGGCTTTTCAGTGATTCGGCTGTTGAATAGCCCTTCGTAAGCATTGCTCTGAGAATAGCCCCTGAAGACTTGTTGGTTCACTAAGCTAGACTTGGGCATAATCATTTCATTCTTCGGTCATTGGTTCACTCTCTGCAATAAAAATGGCGATCATGTTGTCTACTAAGAATGGCAGGAAGGCGGGGCTCAGACCTGCAACGCTCACCCTGCCCTGCATCTTCCTACACGTGCTGTAGGCCCTGGGCCATGCATGTGTGATTGGGTCCGAGACCAGTGGTGTTACACCACTGAAGACGCATGAACCATGGGTCTCACTGTCTCTGAGATCCTTGCTCTCCCCCACTTGCCCCCTACCCCGTTCCCTTCCTCCCTCTCTCTCCACGTGCTCATGGTCGACCTCTACTTCTCTTCTACTCTCTCTCTCTCTCTCTCTCTCTCTCTCTCTCTCTCTCTCTCTCTCTCTCTCTCTCTCTCTCTCTCTGCCCCTACCACTCTTGTATCCATGCCCTGAATAAACTCTATTCTGTATTATACTGTTGTGTGGCTGGTCCCTCAGGGAGAAGACATTCCCAACATGGGTCCCCCAGAGGCCTCCCCCTCTCCTCCATGCCTTGCTGCACCTCCATGGGACACCCCTCCCACACACACACACTCTTCATCTTTTTCCTAACACGGTCTCTCTATGCCATCACCCTGCCCTTTGGACTTCAAGCTCCAGCATCAGATAAAGAGAACGAAAGTGCAGACCCCGTCAGTGTGGAAGGTCAGTTTTACCTATACGTGTGAGAAGTGTATGGATGTACATAGAAAGACAGACAGACAGATGGACGAACAGACAAACAGATGCATGCACACAAAACCTGACATGATTTACATCTGGGACTGTGGCTCATAAGGATCTATCTTTCTTTCTCTTTTAAAATCTCAAAGGATTCACCTCTGAAGTCACTTGTTTTCCTTGTGTTTACTAATAGCACCGCAACGGTTCTAAGCATAGTCAAGGTTGTCTTTGATGAACGTGATGATAAGGTCTTTAGTTATGGCTTCAATTTACGGAATGCTCATCTATGAGACTCTGACATTAGAAGTGAGTTGTACCCCATTTTACTTAATCCTCATTACACAGAGGCTCAGGAAAAGCAGGTCTCTGTCCATAACAGGAGTCTTTGTCACTCAAACACCAAGAGGTCAGCAACAGTGTATCATTTTCTGCCAGAAGTGACACATCTGATACACTGACCTGAATATTTTTTCCCAGATCTTTCCAGAAATACTAGGGTTCCCTTAAGAAAAAACTAGAGGTCGAAACATACAAAAACATCAAACTGAAACTCATCTTTTGGGAAAAGATGTTTCCAGGTGCCCATGAGTTTTTTTTTTTTTTTTTTTTCAAATAGGAAAATATACTAATCAGCATAAACTTTTATTTAATATATTTTCCCCAAAGAGGTCTTCAAAGATGGCACATTTCAGCCCTTGCATGAAAAACATTCTCACAAGTACCAGAGAAGTGATAAATGGGTAGAGAAATGGTGGGTTTGCCCTGTATTTGGAAGTTAGAAGCTGGTAAAACAGAGCAACACCTTGGGTCTTTTATCAAACCACTGCAAGCTACTCCTGACTCATTAAACCTTTCTTGTCTCTCATTTCTCACACAAATGGGGTAAGGTTGCTAATTAGGTCTATGATGTAGAGGAATTAGGTTCTTAGACAGGTTGAGGATTTTAAGATAAACACTTCATGCCTCTGGCCTCCCAACCCCATCTGTACCACAGGACTCATCTCTGGCTTCAACTGAAACAAAGCCTAGAATGAAGGAAGGTTGGGATGGAGGAAGAAGAAAACAAAACAATTCCATGTTGGTAAAAGAATGCAACCAAGTCTGGACTGTTGATGGATACTCAGCCACCCTCTCTCCTCTGTGCACTTATTATCCAGCTGCTGTGTGCCAGGCACTGTTCTGGGTGCTGCGGATGGGGCAAGAACAGATAAAAATCCCTGGCCCTTGAAGCTGACATTTCAGTCTTGATGTTTTTCAATAAAAAGGGGTTTATTTTCTATAAACAGAGTTCTAATGTGAGTTCACAACAAGGTGAGCATTCCAATGATAATGGTGGGCACAGGGTACTTCACAGTTTGCCCTGGATACTTTCCAGGGACCACAGCACTTAATTCTCAGAAACGTTGGAGAGCTTGCAAGAAATGCGATAGAACCCTTAAATAGACGAATAATAAATTATGTCACCTGAAGAAGCAGTAACAGGCATGAATTGATATTCCTCTATAAGAAAGAGACAAAACTCAGTGACTAATAAACGGAAGAGCGCTTGCTTTCATTAGTGCTCAACTCTCAGCAATTTGAAGCTGAAAGGTAGTAATTTTTACATATAAAAGTAGCAAGCAGTGGAAGAAGAGAAAACGGTTGTGTCGCAGTAGGGGCGACTGTTTGCTAGGATAGGTCTGAGGAAACAAACAGAAGATCTGGTTTTAAAATAGTAAAAAACAGTCAAAGGTCCTCATTACCATGAGCCCAGAAGAAGGGCTTCACAGAGAAGTGTCAGAAAATCTTCCCTGTGGCCCCACGGCCCCTGCTCCACGCTGTTAAGCTGCGCTCCTGAGAATCAAAGGATTCGAAGATATATTTGGATCACCCCCAAACTATCTAGTGCCTCGGTACAAGGCAGCATCCAAGGGACATTCTGGTGACATTGTGGTCAAAATAGCACCGGGCAGACCTGAGGATGAAAGTGTGGGAGAACAATCGGCAGGGATGCGGCTGTGATTGACAAGCCAAACTGGCAGCTGTCGATTTCTCTAAGCTTTGTTTGCCTCTAGGCTTCTAAATGTGCATTATGTCTCCCCATGGCTTCTGAAACTCTAGAGCTGTCATTCCCTTGCCCACGATGATGGCTGCATTAATGATCCTTTCTCTTTTGCTACACGCTGCAGACTGGAAAGATTTCCTTCCAGTATTCACAAAACGACGATGCTGTTGTCTCTGCATTTCTCCAAAGGGGAAAATCCCTACTTTTACCAAGGTCAGGGGAAACTTGACCAAGGGCTGGTTCTTCTCTGCCACTGGATTGTGAGTCTGCTGTTGTCACCTGGTGTTTACTAAAGGATGGGTCGCAAATAAACACAACATCTCTTTAACTTCTTTTCCAGTGTGTCATCCATTTCTTGGAGAGAGTTTTTTCCTGTTAGGTAAAAACAAAACCAAATCCTCTAAAATCGATTCCTCTTTCTCTCTCCCTTTTGCATGGCTTCTGAGAGTGTTTGTTTACCTTTTTAAAAAATACCAAAAAAACAAAACAAGAGCCGCCTGTGTGTTATGTAAACATCCAACTTAGGGTCATTCTCCTGCCTTCTTTTCTGCGTCTGTGTTCTAAGACCATCTCCTCTTATGGCCCAGGCAATCCCTGAACTTGAGACTTCCTAGTCTCCGTGTCATAGCATCTTGCAGATACCACGAGTGGCCTGTCATAGTTCTCACTCCCTCCATCCAAACCCCATCAACTGCCTCCTGCAATTCTCCCTGACTCGACTCTATCCTACACACTGGGCTGGGTCCCTAAAATATGATTCAATCAGACTTCCTTAATAAATAAGACAAACTCTCAGACCCTGGGCCAAGCCGTTCTCATAGGGTGATAATTTGCTACCATTAATTTGTAACCCGGGGGAGATTACCAAGGACATGGGAATCTCATAAAATTGGCACTGTCCCTAGAAAAGCAGGGTACAACGTCCCGGCCACAGCACCCTCCTGAGCCATGAAAATGTCACGTAATTGTGCAGTGATATGTGTGAGAAACGAATGGGCAGTCTCAGACATTCGAACACTTGGCTCCCAGTTGTTGGCACTGATTGGAGAGCTTTTGGGGGTGAGACCTCGAAGGAGGAAGTGTATCACTGGGATCGGGCGTTGAGATGCTAAGACCTTTTCCTACTCCCAGTTTGCTCTCTCCACTTCATGCTTATAAAAACGGCTGCTCGGCTTCTGTTTTCCTTGCTGCCCTTCCCACCACAACGTATCCCTCTAAAATTATAAGCCTAAAAAATTTTTTTAAAAAACCTCCTTTTAAAATATGAATTGCTTTTACCGCAGCAATAGAGAACTGACTCGGGGCATAAAGCATGCATTTAGATAACTCAAACTCTCGCTTGAAAACATCCAATCATTTGAGCTCTGTCATAGAATTCCTTCTATATTTGATTCAGCATTCAAAGCCCTGGTCTGTATCGGCAAAAAATAATCCTAGTTTCTCTTCCTCACCAACTGTACCTCACCCTGTAGTGTCTTTAAGATTCCTTAGTGTCTGCCCCTCCCAGTCTTCTCATGGACCCCTGGCTTCCAAAACCGTGATAGCATGTCTGCCCTCTGTTTACCAACCCAGAACCACCCTTGAAGATTGTCTTGATCCAGTACCCTTTCCTAAGCACAAGCCTTTCTTCTGTGGAGTCACTGCAGACAAACACACATAGCTCAGGATTATCTTTAGATCATGTTGTTTTCCCATCGGGATTCAATCCTTCCCCGTCTCCTGTACCAAGGTGAATTGTTTCTTTTTTATTTTTCCTTTGAAATATTTTCTTTTCCCACATTTGTGCCTTATCTGCCCCATTAACACACACCCTTTTACATAACAGGTATTATTCATTATATTTATGTACTCCGTGGTGCTCCGAAGTCACACATAGTAAACAAGCAATGGATCTGTTTATAGCTAACTGCCAGTATTGTCTTTTTCCCTGCCAGGTGGAACTTTGTAGGCTTCTATGCTGATAAACATAATATCTTAAAAACATGGGCAAATTTTCCTTTTCATTGTTGTTCCTTTGGCAGGGGAGTAGAGAGCGAAGTCGGGATTGACTGTTGGGAAAGAAATGCCAAGGGGCAGGCAGAGAGAAAATAAAATGGCAAAGTAAAGAGGCTACATGTCAAAAAAAAAAACACAGAGGAAAAGAGCGTTGCAGACACAGAAAGTTATCTAGATTTGGACATTCACAGGAAAGAAAAAATAAAGTAAATCCATCTACCTCAGAAGACAGGCAGAGAAACCCAAACAGACATTCGCCCCTTGCTGATGTACCTCACTCTTCCTAAGGGGGTGGCCTACTTGACCCCTCCAGAAGGTGTATTGTGAGAGCTCTGGACAGATGGAATGCCTCACTTTATGTGCAGAGAGGCCCTATTACCACAATTACAGTACCAGAGGCAGGCCTAGTGAACCACTGAAAACTTCCCTTCAGGCAACATAACCACAGCATAAAAAGCAGTATTGATCTATTAGCCTCCCAGCCAAAGAAAAAATCAACTTAGACAAAGAGAATTAGGAAACAGGTTTAATGTGACTCCAGTTACAGAGGTCAAATAAATCAACCCTACCTCGTCTTCTCCCCAAGCTCTCTGAGGCGTGTGCAGCCTCTCTTTCCTCGGGAAGACACTGAATACGTGTTCTGGCGGCACACAGCCTCTTTCACATTGGAAAGTCAACTGCCTTCTGGTGTCCAGAGAAGCCATGCTGCCTGCCGGATGTGCTCTAGGCTGGGGTCCAGGCACCCTGGCAGGTTTGCACAGATCTGTGCTACGTCTCAGCCAAGTGAATTCTTATAGCCAAGGACAGACATGCAGTCTGTTGCCCGGGAACACAGGGAAGAAGCCTTGGTCTCAGCCTTGTATCCATCACACATTCTGATCATGGAGATTTAAAAAGCTAACGAATATATATATATACACACATATATATATATATGTGTGTGTGTGTGTGTGTGTGTGTGTGTATGTATGTGTATGTGTATGTGTATATGTGTATATATAGGCTATACCTTGGTATTTCTTATTGAACTATCATTTATTCTTAATTTCATTCTACCTGTCTTGAATGAAGAGATATTTAGAAAACTCTAAAAAGAAACAAAATAGGGGTTGAGGCAAAAGGCAGAAGATAGAACCTGTTTGCAGACCCTGATTTTACAACTTGGGTGTAAAGGTTTACGATTTTTTCCTTCTCTTTAGTGCGTCCACCATTGGAAGGACCAAACTATTACAGACATGTTACGGTACAGGAGAAAGAAATGTCTGTGGGCTCTCAGGACAAAACAAGCAAAGATGGGTGAAACCTTTTATTTCTGGGGCCAGCCCAGTCAGTGATAAGAATCTCTAAACCTCACTCAGTTCTTGAGTCTAAGCCAGAGCTTCTCAAACCCCAGTGTGTACCAGAACCCCTATGGGGTGTGTTAAAACATGAAGAAGCCAGTGTGGAATATGGGACTTGATAATTCACACTTGGGATAAACTCCCAGTAGTGGCATGGTTCCTTCAGGGACCTCTTCTCTGTAAAAGGCAGAGACGAATAAACAAAACTAACAAGAATCTTAAAATTATGAATTTGGGTGTCTTGTTCAAACTGTTGGGAGAGCAAGCATGCAAGCAAACAAAAAGAGTCTTGCTAAAATGTGCAGTCTTCAACTATCACTGCCTCGTGCTCTTTTCCTACAGGGAGTGGTATGTGTTTGCTGAGCTTTCTCCAGAGCTCCTTGTAGGAAGCTATGACTCTTTCTACACACTGCAGGTGGATTAGTGTCTACAAGCAGGTAAGGGCAGGCACAAGATAAGGCAAGGCCTGTGATTGGCCAGTGAAAAAGAAAGTCCAGGGGCAACATTTTAGAGTGAAAGGAGAGATGGGGGCGGAGAAGAAACCCAGATAGAGGAGAAGGACGAACCACCCCGTGTGGCTTTAAATAACCACATAGGAACTTATCTAGGTGGGCAGTGTATACCAGTATCAGTTGACTCTGAGTTTATTGAGTGGACGTTTTGTGGGATGAGAATTCACTGATGTAAATCTGATTGATAAATTACCAGCTTCTAGAGTTTTGCTTTGGTCAGGTTACTGGGAATTGTGACAGTAACCACAGGGGGCGGATGCTAGGAATGTGAGCAGAGTTCACAACAAAGAGTCACAAAAGGGTGGCCACTGCTGGGACCAGAGAGTAGCAGGAGGTAGCCATGGCGTGGTGCCTGGTCATGTTTACACTGATTAATATTTACCCCTACATACAAGGTCCCTAGGATTCCCATTAACTACTAACATCAAATTTCCCTTGGTCCCTTTGAACTCCTTTTTGTGTCCTCTGTAACCTAGAACCCATGTTGTCACTAGCTTGAATTTAGAGTGGCTCTCTAAGACCTACAAAAGGGTCCATCCTGGGATAAGCCACTATAATGCACAGGGTAGTGACACTCCCTGGCCACTGGCTGTAGACCTCGGCATTTATCAAGGGCAGCTTTAGGGATAATGACAGAAGTGTCTGGGATTCATTTCTTTCATTTTTTTTTTTAACTGAAAGGGAAAAACTGTAATCCGCAGATCTTGAGATGGGTCCATGAGCTGGTAAACAAAGTTCAGAAGGGAGAAACACACACACACACACACACACACACACACACACACTAATCTAAAAGCACATATTTGCTTTTGGTAGTCCAAGGCTACTAAAATCTGGTTCATTCACTCAGCAAATAATTACTGAGCTCCTGTGTTTTCCTGAAACTGTCCCGGGACGGAGGCTAGTACGAAGATGTGAAAACAAGAGTGTGCACTGCGTAGGAAGGAAACGAGACAGAATCTTAGCTGAGCCTGTGTCTCTTACGCAGCATCTCTTGGGCCTTACACTTTTGCCTGGTTTTAATGCTGAACACAGACCTTGCTATGGCAAAGGGAACCACTCGGGATTGGCTGGTCCCTGGGAGTGAATGCTGACATACTTCACTTTGATCATATACAGAATAGTCCAGCCATTGCTAAGAAAGCCCTCAGATATCATTTCTAGTTCACTTGAAAGGTTCAGTTGCATAAGAACATGTTCAAATAAACAGCGTGCAATAAATGGTTAGTATTTTACCCCTGTGTGTTATCAAGGAAGCTAGGCTTGAGTCCAAACTTTTTAAGCAAGTGTCTTCTGAAGGCCATAAAATAATCTTAAGTGGTTTGTTTGAACAGCTTCACTCTGAGTAATTTTTAAGAGGTCACAGTCTTGGGGGCACCCAGTTCTAGTTTCACCAGGCTGTCTGGGTCAGAAAAAACCCTGCAAGCTTCTCAGTTTCCGTCTTGGTGAAAACTTGGGGTGTCTATGAAACAGGAGATCATTCTCTTACACTGTCTCCAGTTCCTTCCTCAATGAAGCCATTATGCAATGAATTCTGATTGACAGCTATGGTTAGCCACGCCTCCCATCCATTCCCCACACTGACCTCCTGCTGGTGTGTGGGCACAACTGTGTACCAAGTACTGTGAGCGTTACTTGTGAGCTGAGGATTTGTGTACAGCAATATTTCAAAACAAACGTTGTTGTTTTAAACCAAGTAGCATTCTCCAATGTCACAGCCAGCTTAGAAAAGTCCAAGTTGTTAGTCTCAAACCTTTTGAAAGAAAAGTTCTAATAAAAAGGGTTCTTCTCCCACCAGGGTATTACTGCCCCAATGGCTGAATAGTGGGCTGGATTTTTTTCGTGGATTAACAACATCAAAAAAAAAAAAAAAAAAAAAAAAAAAAAAAAAAAAAAAACTCATACCTCAACATTCTTCACTATCATCAGCCACCAAGAAATTGTCCTGGGATCAGGCACATCTGTAGTAAGAACTGTGTGGAAGATGCTCCTACAGCTGTGCAGAGCCACCTGCGGTTCTTAGCATCAAGCCACATCATGACAGCACAGCAGAGAGATGGTGTGACCACCCTCCTTTCTATGTAGGCACCTGCACAAGCCCTGTGTTCCCATACCTCTTCCCTTTCCACGTGAACTGAAATAACTGGACTTCGGGGCCTGGGAGAGGAGTTCTCCACACAGTGCCAGCAATGAGTGTGGAAAGCAAATCTTTATACTGACCAGCTTTTCAGAATAATCAGAGACTGTGTGTGTGTGTGTGTGTGTGTGTGTGTGTGTGTGGTGTGTTATGTGTGTGTGCATATACTTCTTTGGAGGAAGAAGAGAAGAATCAGTTCAGAAATGAAATGATACACAATGGGCCACTGCAAAGAAAATCCCAAGTCGGCCCTTTGAAGCAGTCCCTGATGGTATGGCTGTATTCACACACTCCAGGAATCATTGTTTGGTTCTTGATGCTTTTTACTCCCCCAGTTGCTCCATGTCCCTTAAAGAACCATCCTTCTCCTCCTCAATTTCATACAACGGTTTCTTGGCAGAATCCAGGGGCACATTCATAATCTGAATATAAAGTTAAATCCCTTTATCTCTGTCTACACCGAGAAAAGAAAGGAAATTAAGCAGGAGAGGCAGCACAGAATGGTGTTTTCAAGGTCAAAGCTTGCTGTAATTGAGTTTAAAAAAAAAAAACAAAATAGCTGGGAACGAAATTATGCCTCCTCTGCAGAATACAGACCAGTTAGAAGTCTTCATCAAATGTTTCAGTGCACACAGTAGTCAACTGTGTGTTTGTGTGCCTGAGATGCTGTGAGATACCCCGTAGCTCATAAATACTGAAAAGGGACAGTTTCCATAGTAACTAAGTGCTCTTTAATGAATGCCAAAGAGCTGAAAGTACAGCCTTAAATTGCCAGACCGTGAGTTACTGCTGCTCCTGCAGACCCCCAAGGGGCTTGCATCCCCTCTCTCCGATCAGACTTTTAACAGGTTGGCCATTTTGGTTGATCTCCGTGTCAAGCACATGACACCTTAAAATTCAGTTTCAGCACCACAGGAAAGCTGCGCTCCTGATTTCTTCTCCATAAGCTAAGTGCCAGAATATTCTACCAACGAAAGGCCAAGCAACTATATAAGGGACATGTCCTTAGACCTAAAGCTTTGACCTATGTAGTGAAGCACAGGACACACCCTTCTGTCACAAGAAGTTGACTCAATGAGCTGTCAAGCTGAATACAGGGGACTCTTCATTTCCAAAATGGGGGGAGGGGGGGAAAGTTGATGATGTTCAGCTTTGCACTAAATGCAGCCTTTTTCTTTCTTTCTTTCTTTCTTTCTTTCTTTCTTTCTTTCTTTCCTTCCTTCCTTCCTTCCTCCCTCCCTCCCTCCCTCCCTTCTTTCTTTCCCTCCCTCCCTCCCTCCCTCCCTCCCTCCCTCCCTCCCTCCCTTCTTTCTTTCTTTCTTTCTTTCTTTCTTTCTTTCTTTCTTTCTTTCTTTCTTTCTTTCTTTCTTTAATGCGCAATGACACAGAAGAGGTATTGCAGTTGATTTTGCAGGGATGTTGTCTTTACAGGCTTATTAATGGCTAAGGTAACCTTTCACCAGGATTTCCAACCGCCACTCCTAATCCTCTCTCACTATCCGGCAGCACGCGTTCAAAGCCTCACTGGAACCACGCAGCTCGCTTCTTTATAGATGTGCAAAACAAGAAACGGAAGGAGGAAGTATGGATTCCCTGCTTTCTTTTTTCCTGACCTGCTTTGGTGACATTAATAAAACCCGGTTTTAGGACAGCAGTTTATGAGACAAGAACACTCTTTTCTACATGTCGTTAATCACCACCACGAATCAAAACCAAGCAGAAACATCTAGGTACCACGCAGCCCCCAAAGCCGGGACGCTGCCTCCTTACATAACCGGCAGCTCCGGAGGCCCAGTGTGGGTTGTGGGCGCCCCCTTCAGGATACGGGGTTCAATTGCACATTGCTGACATCTGCAATAACTAACCAAAGCAGGAAATCACAGTTGCTAAAAGCATTTGATGAATCTTGCAGAAAAACATCTAGTGTCTGATTATATGATAAAACAGAAATCACACATAACACCGGTGTATAGTTAATGTGAAAATCACCAGCGTGAGAGAAAGGGGAGTACCCATTTTGCTAGACTGAATATCCCCCTTCAGATAAAACCATTCCATCCCGTGGATGAAGAATACCTTTCCACAAGGCTGACTTTGTGAATATTCATTTCAGTCTATGACAGTCTGGTTGCCTTGTCCTCCTTTTCCCTGCAGCCCAGACGCCTTCTCTCTCACACAATCCTCAGCTTTAACTGTGTTGCTCTGGGCTCCTCCCTGGTGTCTGAGTTTGCTGTTTCAGTCTTGACTCTCAGATGCAGGTGCGCTAATCACCTCTCTGCCCTCATATGGGGTCGCTGTTTTGAAGCTCTCAAACAGTACTCTCAGCACATCTTTTCTGAGACTAGACGATCTCATTTTCAATCTCCTCTCCTCTCCCTGGACTGACAGTTTCCCAAAGGAGGGATCTGTACAGCCTCAACCCCCAGAACCTGACTCCAAGGTGAGACAGCTCAGAGTGAGTTTGTGAGTTCTCTTTAGGTCCCAGCTACTTCTGCTCGAAAAGTTTCTATCAACCTCAGAAGCCAAAGCCTGCCTCGAGAGAAGGAAAGGAGTGAAGTACAGCATCCCCCGACACTCAGGAAAATCTCACTTTTCCTGGTTGTCTCTGCGTCCTTTCATTCTGTTTGTGCCGAAGGATCCTGGACAGTAATTAAAAGCATGCGTCTCCTTGACTTCCTCCAAAGCACGTCTGTTGCTGAAGGCCATCTTTCCAGTGCCCCCATGTCCCACCAGCCTCCTGTGCAACTTGGCTCAACCGCATTCACTGAAATTCTACTGTGCTGCTCTTGACCAAGCCCAAGTTCTAAAGCACCAAACATGGGTCTAGGGCATAACACCACACTCCTTAAGTTGGACTTGTGTGCAGCAACTTCCTCTCCATAAGTGAGAGAGAAAAGGGGCAGATACTGGACTATAGCTATGCCTGGCAAAGACTGGCCCAGCCAGATACCCAGCACAGCATCAACTGTGTGACATCACACCCGTTATACTCAGTCTTCATGGAAAGTGAGACTTTTGTACTATTGGCTCCCCAAACCTGTGGCTAGGAAGGAGAAACCCCATCCGAGAGAAAATCACAATAGAAACATTCTCCAACAGACCTGAATATGATTCCTCAACACTGGCAAAGGAATCGAAAGCAAAGGTAGAGAAATCGTCACACCTCAGTCCAGCCTCGGGACACATGATGATGAAATCTAATACGTGATCCTGGGTGGGATCCTGGGATAGAAATGAACGCTGGGTAAGAGCTACGCAACCCTGAATAAAGAATAGGCTCTAGATACTCACAGAATAGCAGTATCAGTTCATCGGATGTGACAGTGGTGCCATTCTGTAAGGCGATAATAGTGTGAAAGAGCTGTGGGGGCCAAGGGGATTCTTTCTGCCAATCATCTTAACCCCCACTCCGTTTTAAAATGCACCTCAACAATATAACAGAGATTCAGAAAGTAAAGGAAGACTATGGGACGGGACTTCGAACAGGTGTGCCGGAGTCACTAGCATTCAGTGTGCAGGGTAGGGAGAGGAAGGAGGTGATGATGGTGATCATTCTCCATCTCAAAGGACAGCAGAGAGCTGTGGGTGATGTGTGCAGCGAGGCTAAAAATATTGCGGTGTATTAGAAACATCCCAGCTGAGGTCATCTGCATACATTTTGGCTGGGAACAGAGAGCCCAACTGAGCACCTTTTTCATAATAAGCAGGCCAAGAATAGAGAAAGCAGGTGTTGAGATCGACCTAGATACTCCTGCTTCTCCCTTTGTATGGGAACTATGGAAAACAATCTTTCTCATTGTTTAAATGCTCATCCCATCCCTTATCCATGAAGCCTCTTTCCCAACAACCCCCTCTCTCTTTTCTCCACATTCTACAAATGCTGCATGTCAGTGCAAAACTCTTATGGTGTATGAGAGAAAAAAAATTCACACTGAGTTTAAAAATGTCAAATATAAATTCCAAAGTGAACTGGGACCGTTCATTAGCTTAATAGTATTTTTCTACCTTCAACTGGGTAACAAAAGCAGAGAAAATGGAAAGATCTGTAGGATGCTAAGAGGATGTAGGAGTCGGCACAGTAGACCCCCTTGGTTTACCCGACTGCCTGGTCAACAAAGAGGAAGGAACTGAGCATTAACCTGAAGTACAAAGACTCAGAAAAGCACACTCGCCAAACGAAAAAGGGTAAGGTCATGATAACAATGTATCTTAATCCCCCACCACCATGTTTCCTGGCAAGCTGTTTTTAAACTCATTACATATCCAAAGACAATCTTGAATATCTGATTCTCCTGCCTCTACCTCCCAAATTTGGAATTATAGGTATGTGACATTGCATCTGGTCTATGCAGCAACTTTGCATCTGGTCTATGCAGCAACATTGCATCTGGTCTATGCAGCAACATTGCATCTGGTGCATGCAGCAACAATGTATCTGCTGTATACAGTAACAATGCATTTGGTGTATGCAGCAACAATGCATCTGGTGTATACAGCAACAATGCATCTGGTGTATACAGTAACAATGCATCTGGTGTATGCAGCAACACTGCATCTGTTGTATACAGTAACAATGCATCTGGTGTATACAGTAACAATGCATCTGGTGTATGCAGCAACACTGCATCTGGTGTATACAGCAACAATGCATCTGGTGTATACAGCAACAATGCATCTGGTGTACACAGCAGCAATGCATCTGGTGTACGCAGCAACAATGCATCTGGTGTATACAGCAACAATGCATCTGGTGTATACAGTAACAATGCATCTGGTGTATACAGTAACAATGCATCTGGTGTATACAGTAACAATGCATCTGGTGTATGCAGCAACAATGCATCTGGTGTATGCAGCAACACTGCATCTGGTGTATGCAGCAACAATGCATCTGGTGTATGCAGCAACAATGCATCTGGTGTATACAGTAACAATGCATCTGGTGTATGCAGCAACAATGCATCTGGTGTATACAGCAACAATGCATCTGGTATATACAGTAACAATGCATCTGGTGTATGCAGCAACACTGCATCTGGTGTATACAGCAACAATGCATCTGGTATATACAGTAACAATGCATCTGGTGTATGCAGCAACAATGCATCTGGTGTATGCAGCAACAATGCATCTGGTGTATGCAGCAACAATGCATCTGGTGTATACAGCAACAATGCATCTGGTGTATGCAGCAGGAATGCATCTGGTGTATTCAGCAACACTGCATCTGCTGTATACAGTAACAATGCATCTGGTGTATATAGTAACAACGCATCTGCTGTATACAGCAGCAATGCATCTGGTGTATGCAGCAATACTGCATCAGTGTATATGGCAACATTGCATCTAGTGTATGCAGTGCTGGGGTTTAGACATATATAAAGCAAAGACTATCAACAGGGTTAGCTTAGATTATCACATGTGTTCACATATGTTACTTCATGGTAATCTGAGGTAGACATAGTAATGATTAGTTACATTGTTTAATAAAAGAGGAGTAGGTATACAGTGACCCAATTTTCTTTATTCTTCATGTTGTGTGCATTGTACCAGAAATGGAGCCTAGAACTTCTTCAACACGTCCAACAAGCTCTGTGCCACTAAGCTCTGCAGAGATTTTTAAGTGGCCCTTGTTGAAGCCCAGGTCATAACCTAGTACCAGTCACTCAGGCCTATGTTGTTTTCTATTGCGTCTGGCACTGGGTTATTCATGATAAGCAGCCCTGGATTGGAAGCATAGGAATGATCAGGGGTACATGGTAATGCTAACACATATGTGTCATAGTAATGATGAGTTAGTGCTCACAAAGCTGAGCACACACACACACACACACACACACACACACTCACTCACCAAAAAAGATCTTATATATTTAACTTTCTTTAGTCATTATTATATAAAGAATAGTTGTTATGTAAAAGATGGGTGAAGAACAAATAAAAGAGACGAACAACTGGATAAATGCCTAACAGATTAGGAATAGGATGCCTGTGCAGTACAGAGGCATGGGTTTGACCTTAAGTTAGTTATTCTTAGACTAAACTGGAGGAAAATTAGGTAGGTAATATATAGATCATTTTAAAAAATAACTACACATCTGGATCATTACGCACCATTCTGAAGCAAGTGACTGGAACAGGAGGGACAAAAGAATGTTACAGAGATTAGTAACTGGAGCTTGTGAGAAAGTGATCTAAATTTGTATAGCCTCGGGCATGACTCAGGGAGACATAATCACAGCCTATAAATACCCGTGTGGTGAATAAAGTGAGTGAATTATTCACAACCTTGAATTCCGGTCATTCCTCTTTGTCCAGCTGTCTGAAGAAGACACTTTGTGCCTGAGCTGGTGTGATTCGCAGGGCTCAAACCAGCCAAGGACTCTCGACCTGGGTCCTGCTTGGAGACACCCAGGTGGAAGGTTAAAAACAAGAGCCCAACGACTCAAAATAAACTCAATGGCATTTTTTTTTGAAGTTCTTCGTTTCATAATGCTTTATCTAGAATACTCTTCCTTCTTCCTTCCTTTCATCCTTCCTTCTTTCCATCCACCCTTCCTTCCATCTACTGTAATTTCTTTCTCCCTTCATTCTCCCTTTCATTCATCCTTCCTTTCTTCCTTCCTTATTCCCTCCTCCTTACAGGTCTTTAGCATATATCATATTTGCATATATTGTATGCTGTATTTTTTTTGTATTTTGTTTAAAGATTTATTTATTTATTTATTTATTTATTTATTATATGTGAGTACACTGTCTTCAGACACACCAGAAGAGGGCATCAGATCCCATTACAGAAGGTTGTGAGCCACCATGTGGTTGCTGGGGTTTGAACTCAGGACCTCTGGAAGAACAGTCAGTGCTCTAAACACGGAGCTATCTCTCCAGCCCGTATGCTGTATTTTTATGGGACTTTTGTGTGTGCAAATATGTGTGTCTCTGCATCTATACCTGTTTCTTGTGCTTTTTTTTCAAAAGCTCCTTTTCTTCTGTTAGCTTGTTTGCTTTTGTTTTATCTTATATTGTTTTATTGCTATTATTTAGATGCCTGTCTCTAGCCTAATGCCAGAGTGAAAGAAAGAATGTCGATTTAGTGGGTGGGGAGTAAGGGGGACTGGGGGCGAGGAAGCCATAATTAACATACATAATATGGAAAAATCTACTTCCAATAGAAAAGTGAAATGAGTTTCAAAAACTAGTGAATAAATAATAAAAAAGAGGAGAAAGAGGAGGAGGAAGAGGGAAAGGAGGAGGAAGAAGAGGAGGAGGAAGAGGAGGAGGAAGAGGAGGAGGAAGAGGAGGAGCCCTGGAACCAGCCTCACAGTGCTCTCCCTGAGGTTAGAACTAGATCGAAGAGTTTCACAGTTCAACAGAGTATTTTATTTTCTTTCCACTTTTATACAGGAAAGCACAGAATAGAATTAAACTGCCCACCCCAATAGGATAAAAATAGAACATGAAAAATGGAGTATAATTCTTGCACACTGTTCATAGTTTTCTCAAGCCCTTAGAGTTAGCTTTCTTGGTCTTATCTGATAAACGCCATCTTGGATACAAAGTACCTTCGCCCCACTTGACTTGCACACAGTGTTACGAATTATTGACTCCAACAGAGTGCTTCGCTAGTTACCACTTTTCACATATTCCTTCCGCGAGAGAGGAATCTTAAGAATTTCTGGGTTTTCTAATTAAACCTTGTGATCTTCATAAGCCACAAGATAGTTCAAGAGACCAACCTGGTTCCAGCCTTGGAACAATGGCCTAAATTACTTGAATTGCACCAAGAGGACCATTGCTGGACAGTATAGAGACCAAAGAGTGGAACTCACAGAAGCAGGAGTAGATCATCTGGAGTCTATATAGCCAAGCAATTGTTTTCCCGTGATCCTTCCTGCACTAGTGGGAAGCCTGCCTACAGTTGGCTTTATCAGGAATGGATTCTTTAAATGTAAGTCCCTCTCAACATAACGACAAAGGCCTCAGGTTGTGCCTGGCTGTGACCCCAGGATATCTCCTGACTTGAGGCTCTCACATAGCTTTTTACTGTTTGGCATGAATTTTAAAGCAGCAATGAGGCGATATACTGGAGCGTTGGCCAAAGGCTACCTGCCATGACCATGCCCTGCCAATCCCACGAACTGATCCCTAGGTAGGAACAGTGCCCTGAAGAAAATGCCAACTACAAAAGGACCATCTGGGGCCTGTTTCTAGGCTCTCAGCCATAGGAGCTTCCTTCATGCTCCAAAGTCCAAATGGCCATCTTTTTCCCAGAAGGTGGCCCAAGGGTACTTCTATACCTTTGTAATAATATCACATCCTAGAAACTATGCACTTTTACTAACTATGGTAAAAAAAAAAAAAAAAAAAAAAAAAAAAGCAAGCATATTAGATGTTGAATAAATCCCATATAATGAAGGCAGAAGAACCATCAAATTTCCATGGACACACACACAAACACACATGTGCACACAAAAGGTTTGTGTGCAGAATCTCCTCCCTTACCAGTGTTTACCACAAGGACACGAGCAAACATGTGTTGTTGGGGACAACATCTTACAGGTACTTAGCAGAAATTCAGCCTCCATCAATGCTCTTTTAAATTGGAATTTGCCAGACCATAATATTAACAAAGAATTATGAAAATTGAGAAGAAAAGGCTTAAGCCTACAGGGAAGAGCAAGCTGAGGCTGAGCTCATCTGGGAAGTTCGGCTAACTAAAAGTGATGTCTTTTGTGCTGGAATCTTTCTATCTAAAAGCGTTTAAAAGGCTGTAATTATTTTGAGTTTCCAATTCAGTTCTTTTCAAATTAAGCCTTTTCTTTTCTTCAGGGCTCTGCATATACTCTCCACATGAAGTCGGGCCTTTGCCAGGCGCTGGACTGGCAAACTCGTATTGGTTTTCTATACATATCCATTCTACACAACGCTGGCATCCTCTGTGCCAAGAAAAACAAAGAAACATTTGCACATTCAAACCTTTATCTTCCGCAAGGCTTAGAATCCCTGAGCACAGAGAAATAAATCACCAAGCACTCAATGCTGGGTAAGGCCTAGGTGAGATTTCTTTGTATCCTAAATGTTTTTCTTCAAGGGTAAAACCTGGTAACACAAGACCTCAGACATACCTTGTGGCTTCTGGATCCCAGATCACAATGTCAGCATCTGAGCCTACAGCTATTCTTCCTTTTTGGGGATAAAGATTAAAGATTTTGGCTGCATTTGTGCTGGTAACGGCCACAAATCTGTTCTCATCCATTCTGCCGCTGTGCTGAAAAACAATTCAAAGAAGATGCATTTGTCGCGATGGTCAAACACTAACGCCTCCTCTGGGGTTAAAAGCGAAAGACTCACATCTATTAATCCAAACAGAGCTGTATCACACTTCCTGGATGGAGGAACCGTGTCTGTACATGCACAGTATGAGCTAGTCACAGTACCACTGGCAAGGTTGAGGGCATATAGAAACCTGAAAGTGGCCCCCCAAAACTCCAGACAGAACCAAACACAGCCCTACTAGCTCTTCGCCGTCTGACCCCAGATCATCCAAGATTATTGCACATGGCAGCTAAAGACTGAGAATGGTATTTCCATTCCTCTTTAAGGTTTTCCATGGTCATGACAATATGCATTATCTACTTCATTTACTGCGGACTTAACTCTGAGACATACCCTATGGGTATTAGGTACAATACTACATAGTCAAATACATAGTCCAAACGATTTTAAATTACCCATCGGTGCCTTCACAAGACAAACGATAAACACAAGAGGTACAATTTCATATAAATTAAAATTATACAAAACAAAAGAATTGTGGAAAGTCTATTTTAAGAAATTTTAATCCAAAACCCTTATAGGGCTTATATATGTATATGACAAGACTGCCTTTAGGACTTGGTTACTATTTCTATTAGCTCCAGAAGAAAATAATCTCACTGTTTCAGAAAATCATAGTTTATGCATGTCATTGGAAAATAGTCAATTATTTTAAAGACCATATTTAAAAGATGTGTATAAATGTTTGTAAAAATCTTTCATAAAGATACTGTAATAACACAAGAATGAGGAGGAAATTTAGACTATAATTTAGAATATTTAAACAGGAAACAAAGAGGGATGGTTAGAACTGAGTGTGGAGAAAGGAGGTCAAGGAGGAAGCCCAGCAGAAGCTAGAACTGGAGAGAGGTTCGGAAGACCCTTGTACTAGATCGATTGTGGAAATGTAAACCAAATAAGCCCCTTTCCTCCCTAACTTGCTTTTGGTCATCATGTAATCATAGCAATGGACTCCCTAATGAGAGAAATAACAGTGAATGTAGGAGAAACTGTCAAAGAGAATTCTCAAGTCTAGAACCTGATAAATGTGTCATCTAAGAGGGGTGTCCTTGAGAAACATGACAGGAAGAACCTTGGGTCTACCTAGCCTTGGTGCAGATCTTTATAACTACACACAGCACATGGGTAGAAGGGTTAACCTGACTTCTGCTAATGGGATTTCCATCCTTAAGAATAAACTTTGTATTCATTCTTTATTTGTAATTAGTTTAAATAAATCACTTTGCCCGCAGATTTCATTATCTATGTAACTTCAGACAGAGGATTGAATATTCTTCATATATTTCCCCATCCGTTCAAATAGTCACATTAATGACACAGAAAGAAAGAGCCTCTGGAGAGCCAGTCTAAATTAGTCCCCAGAGTCTCTGCACAAATGACAGAACACATCTTCTGAGATGACCTGTGCAGAGAAGCCAACTGCTTGTTGATGGTAACATCCTGGAGGGGTGGGGGTAGAGCTGAGAGTGACTTCGGTGATCCAGTTTATGGGTATGTGTATGTGAGAGGGAGGGGGAGGGGGTAGGGGGGGAGGGGGAGGGGAGCAGGAGGGGGAAAGGAAGGGAGGGGGATGGGGAGAGAAAGCAAGAGTGAGAAAGGAGAGAGAGAGAGAGAGAGAGAGAGAGAGAGAGAGAGAGAGAGAGAGAGAGAGAGAGGACAGAGAGAGAGCTTTCTATGAAGGCTGGTGCTTCTTTGGTCCCCAAACAACATGGCCCTGAGTGAACCCAGACTCATTGCCATGAGACTCACCACGCCCTTTTCCCATATCACGGACATCCTGTCCTCCACGCCATTCACCCCGTTGGGAATCTTAGTGAAGTCATCCTTCCCTAGAGCTTTCTGGCAGGTGTTGAAAGTGCAGTTGTCACTCCCTGTTGTGGTCAGATCGCCGCTGTGAAGGAAGGCAGGGATGAGGTGAGCAGCGCGCACAGGGAGGAGGACACCCTTGGTGTTCCTTAGCCTCCTGTCTCCTCTGTGACTTGCCAAGCAGTGGAAGGAGGCATGAATAGAATTTCTGGTACACAACTCGCCTCTCCTCTGTCTATCTTTAGATGCAATTTTTTTTTTGAGGGCACACTCACAAGGATTATGGTGCAGAATCCTCAACACGTCCCTTTTTCTATTTTTCAATTTCCTAGCCTGATGGGACGAAGCTGACTAGTTTGAGGAAGAAAGGACCCATATGAGATGATAGAGCGCCTACGAGACTCTGCGCCAAGACTTACAAGCCATGGCCGCGAGCTTCTCCTATCTAGAAACTGATAGTCACATGGCCCCGACAACACAAACAGCAGGCTCACGAGGAGCAACGTAGGAAGAAATTTCTTGTGCGTAGAATGCCACAAACGATATTCTCATGATGACCTATGGCAACGCAGACAGGTCCTCCAGCGCAGTCCAGTGACAGATGTCTGTGTTTTCCTGAACATGGATGTAAGACTGGCTGAGAACAGCTCTGTCACCAGAGACAAAATCCCAATTTGGCTGATAAGTAATCTCTGGGACATAGAAGTGCGACGGAAGGGGGAAGTTAAAGAAATCAGGGCAAGTGGATTCTTGTCCGTTGAAAAGTCCCCTATTGATTGAAATCCAGGGACATGTGAACAGGGCATGTTAAAGTGTTCAGAATGACTAGAAAGGGGTATCACCCATACAACAAACTAGACCTAGACCATACCAGCTTAAACATCCTAAGTCTGGTGTATTCTGCTCCGCATATACCACGGTTCAGACAGAACAGAAGACCAGAAGGTCCTTGGATCTAGAGATTTAGGACAAGCTTTCCTCCCTCCACAGATAAAATTGATAAAGAATTATCTCCCATCCCTATGCTTTGCAGTTGTCTGAAAAATTATTACTTAGCCAACAAATTCATGAGAAAGCCAGGAGTTGAAGGATCGGGTCTCAGTGGGGGACCCATGACGTGGTGGGCTGCGTGACTCCATTCTTTACTCCAGTACTGTGTGCCATCTGTGCCGAGACCTGCTGCAATTGGCTCTCCGTAGACCACCTTTCCTGCAGGGTTCAAGGGCAAGATTCAGTCCCTCGATGCACATTTAAGAAAACCATCTGACAAACATACAGAAAGTCTCCAGTCAGAGTAAGGGATGATACTATAGCTTAAGAGAACCCCACCCACATCTCGCTTTGACCAGACTCAATGTCTATAATTACTGAGCATCTAGTATGTTCTGGTCTTTTGCCTTGTAAGGTACAGGTCATTCAGTTACCAGCAGGCGGGGTTATGTGATTTGTTTGGGCCAATTAGATTGAATGCAAATGGCATGCTTTCCTTCCAGGTAGAGGTTACTAAAAACCATCTTGAATTGTTCTCCACCGCTACTGAAGCAATTTATAATGCAGTCTTAAAATCCGATTGGGTAAATGCTATTACTGTTTCAATGAAGAGATAAAACTACAGGATTAAATTTCTCTGCAGACACTTGATACACATTTCACCTGTGTAGAGCGAGTGAAGGAGGTAAGATCTGAACCCAGGAAATTTGATTCAGTGATCTCAACTTTTATACCATCTAGACCGATTGATACACTACTGTTAATATAACCACATGGATTCCAACCATGGTGCATCCCTGCTGATTGATAACCTTTTCACACGCTCAAAAAGAACTTTCTGAGAAGACGTATATTCAATAAAAGAACACTCAGATAATAAAATTGTAGCCCGAAATGCGCACTTAAAAAAATCATGCAAATGAGGCCCTCCAAAGCACGCGCGGTGTTGGAAAACTTAATAGTGCACAGTGCATTTGAATTTAAAATCAGACTCCTATCTGATTAGCATTTGTCAGAATAATAGATTCACTGGCATCAACCTCATCACATGCAAGCAATCAAAGGAGAGGGGGAGGGAAGGAGAGAGGGACAGGGACAGGGAGGTGGGGGAGAGGGAGAGTAAGAGAGAGGGGGGGAGAGGGAGAGAGAGAGGGAGAGAGAGGGAGGAAGGGAAGGAGAGAGGGAGGGAGGGAGAGAGAGAGAGAGGGAGGAAGGGAAGGAGAGAGGGAGGGAGGGAGAGAGAGAGAGGGAGGAAGGGAAGGAGAGAGGGAGGGAGGGAGAGAGAGAGGGGGGGAAGAAGGGAAGGAGAGAGGGAGGAAGGGAGAGGGGGGGAGGGAGAGAGAGAGAAATTCTAGCATACCAAATGAGCTCACTTTGGTTGACCAGATGCTGACTTTTAGTTACAGTTCAGATACAGAACTGAAATGAACTGATTTTCTTAGAGAGCACATGAGTGGATGGCCACCAGCTGCCAGAGTCCTCAAAATGGAAACGCAAGCGCCCTATTATCTCACAAATCATCCACTTGCCAACCAGCCTGTTCCTCCAGTTAGCCCGGGAAATAGAGAAACAGTCCAAGCCAGGCTTCCTGAAGCCTAGAAATTTGACTTCATACCATGACCTATGGAAGAAGTTTTCCAGGACCCCCACGCCACACCTGTAAAAGAGGTCCCTAGGACCCCATGCCACGCCCATGAAAGGGGTCCCCCAGGACCCCACGCCACGCCCATGAAAGGGGTCCCCCAGGATCCCCACGCCACGCCCGTGAGAGGGATCCCCAGGACCCCCACACGACGCCCGTGAGAGGGATCCCCAGGACCCCCACACGACGCCCGTGAGAGGGATCCCCAGGACCCCACGCCACGCCTGTGAGAGGGGCCCATGAGAGGGGATCCCCAGGACCCCCATACCACGCCCGTGAGAGGGATCCCCAGGACCCCACGCCACGCCTGTGAGAGGGGCCCGTGAGAGGGGTCCCCCAGGACCCCAACCACCGCTGATGTGCTTCGATTCCCTGATACACGTACCACCAAACCACTCCAGGTCCTTACTGGCCTGTTTCCAGAATACAAGCAACTTTCGTATCTCTCTGTAGCAGGCGGGAGAAACATCGCTCATGCACAGCCTCCTTACACAACTCCAAAGAGAGTTCGCTGTTTCAAGAGCGCGTCTCCCAGTGGCTTGGACAATGAGGCTGTGATTTGATTTGCAGTCGTTTCATGAGGTGCCAACTCAGGGCTTTCCTTGGTGCTTCATCACCAAGAAGAGGCCTTGTCACATGTTCTGTTCCAATCACTTGGCACATCGAAATGATACGGGAGTGCAGTCCCCAAACTTCTACCATCTTAATAGCTCTTGGGAGAAATTAAATGTCAGCATATACCGGAGTCTGCCAGGGCTGCTTCAAACTTGGATGACAGGTAATTTCCTCAGAAGGCCTTAGCCCCTTTCAAATGTGACAAGCTGCTTTTTTTTTTTTTTTTTTTTTTTTTTTTTTTTTTTTGGTGTGTGTGTGTGTAAACAAGCTCTTCATTAAGGAGTGTACTTTCATCTTTAGTCACATTACATATTTATGAATATAAAATATTAAAAATAAAAATTCCTTATGGCTCCTTGCTCTTCTCCACAACTTTTAAGAGACTAAAACTCACGCACAAAAAAGTATAAAGGAGAAGGAAAACATAGTCTAGTGGTCCATAAATTTAAGAATCAAACTACAAAACTCCAACCGAATTGCAAGCCTTGGTAGATTCGAGCTAAAATGAAGCAAGAGCAACTGCGGCCATAAGACTGCAGAATTTCCACATCTCTTGCACTTGACCTCACTTGACACCTTACACTGCTTTGGTAGAAGAAGAAATTGATGCTCAATGAATCGAATTGATCTGCCAGAGATACACACACGGGCAGTAGCCTAACCAGAATTAAAGCCTCCCTCCTCTGATACACACAGAACACACCGTTACAAGAAAAGCATCGTCTTCATTCTCTGGTGAAGAGCATACATTCCTAGACATTTTCAGTCGAGCACAAGGTATCTATCTGTGGATGCGACCCGGTGATAAACCACTTTCCCTTCCTGGTTTCCTTGGCTCTGCACTGCAGGTGACTGTGAAAAGTGTATGTCTGGCTTCCATCTGGTACTCTTCTGATTGAGTTTGCACCCACATGGTTCCAATAACTTGGGTCTTCATTGCCTGTTTCCTCCCCAGCGCCCTTCTTGTTAGACCGTACCCTCTCCATCCACATTTGCTCTATAGTCTTTCTCCATCCTTGAACAAGAAACCAAAATGCAAAGAGTCTATCATCCTGTAGATCCTAAAGATTTCTGAATCATGAGGCATGTTAGATGCGTAGGACTCTCTCCATCACCAGGCAGCTTTATTAGAGAGAAGTGATAGAATGGGGGCTCTTGTGTGGAGACTTGCATCCTGAGCACTCTAAGAGGAAGTTGAAAGGGGAGGAGAGTCCATGAAGGTGTTGGGGAAGAAGCTTTAAGTACAGAGTTTGAAGACAGCTCTGCTCTTCAAAATAACTTTCCCACTAGCTCTGATGGGCTGCCCTGATTCAAAACATTATTGTTTTTCAAAAGACAAAACTATTTGAGAAGAAAATTAAAACAGAGACGGGATGGTAGTAAATGTAGACTTGAGTTCAAATCTAGATGTATATCTTAGCTTTGCATATGACAAATCAATCTTCTTTGTCTTGGTTTTCTTATCTAGGAAATAGGACTGCAATATGCTTCTAGTATGGTAAATTTGTGAAGGTTAATAAAACAAACCAACCATCCCTAAAATACAAACAAACAAGCAAAAAATAAAATCAACAACCATGATGTATTCGAAAGTATATAGCATGTTCCTAGAAGTCTGAGGTTTCTTCATGTTGATAAATTGAGCTGTGTTTATCATTATAGAGTAGTCACTTCTCCATTGCTGTATAAAACACCATGGCTAAGGGAACTGTTGCAGTAAATATTAAAAAATATAAAATGGTTTATCTCTTTATCGGACCTGAGGTCTCACTCCTCAGGCCCCACCCTGATACGGAGCCGCGAGCACCTCTGGCACCCGGTCTGAGCTGCCACCATGGCCCAACTTGTCTGCTCCCTTCCCTGGCAGTTTTCTACCACCTGTTCTTTGCCTCTGTCCCGGGGTGATTCTCTACCCAAAAATCACACATAAATACAACTCTACAGCCCAATAGCTTTTCATACAGGTTTATATATCCAACTCTCAATCCACAAACCCTCTACACAATAAGATTACATCAAATAGACAAAGATACAAACAGCTCTTCTAAATGAGATATTAGACCCATAAATTCCTTGATGTTCATAGCTATTTAACGCCAATTAATATCACCTGGGTCTAGCTGGTCCTTGGGAACCTCCATGTTGCCATGACCTTCACCCTCTCTCCTCTGACCTCCTTAGACCTCTCCTCTCTCCTTTGCCCCACCCAGTCACTGGCTTTCCTTTATTTTACTAATATAAAATGGGAATGTTCAGATGAAGTCACCTCTTGAGTATATGACTAGGCAGCCCTTCTTGAGGAAGTGAAATTAACATTAAAATACAAACAGCTTCAGGACAATCTACAGGAACTCTTAGAAGAAAGCATTTAATTAGGCTTACAGTTGTAGAGGGTTAGAGTCCGTGATGGAGGAGGAAAGACATGGCAACAGGAACAACTCATCTCAAACCACAAGCAGGAAGGAGAGATTACATTGGGCACAGCAATGGTCATTTGGAACCTCAAAGCCTGCTCTAGTGACATGCCTTCTCTGACAAGGCCACACCTTCTAATCTTTCTCAAAGAGTTCTACCAACGGGGGCCCAAGTATCAAAATACATGAGCCTATGGGGGCCATTCTCATTCAAGCCACCACACAGGAGAATTCAGCTCTTGAAGCCTTCAAATATACTGAATAAGGTCTTTATAGAGGTAATGAAATTAAAGTGAGGCCTTTGGAGTAGAGCCTCATCGAGTAAGACTGGGATCTAAAAGAAGAGGGAGTTGGAACATAGACACCAACAGAAGGGACACATTGAAAGCCAAGGAGAAAGTCTTCCTGATGAAGCCAAGGAGAGAGGCCTGAGACATTGCCTGGGATGTGGCTTTCTCCACAGCTCAGAGAACACTGGTACTATTGGCACTGACCTCTCAGGTTTGCCATCTCCAGTACCCTGGAAAAACAAGGCCTTACTGCTTACACTACGGCTGTGGAACTCTGTGTGTCAGGAGCCTTATAAAAAAATCTACACCTTCCACAGATGTTGTTTCCCTCGGAACCACACAATTCCAGTTTTGAAAATGCTCTAAGATGGCCAGGTTTCAACTGCTTTGAAGTAGGTCTTCTTCTAAATTTAAGACAATGATATGATCAGATGCACAAGACCAGAAAGGAAAAGAGACAAGGTGATATTCAAATCTCCCTAGCTCAACCACACACTGTGCTCCCATTCCCTGGCCATGAGAGTCAGTGCCACTGAAGTATGGAAGACAAGAGGCTTGGCTTGCTGCTGTTCATTAGTAAAGGACATGGTCTTTTGTGAATCTCTCTTTGGTCTTCTAAAAGCAAGAGGAATGTGTGGAGGCCAGCGTTGAAAAGTGGGAACTACCCCAAACCTCTCTGTGAGAACTTTATGTCCTACAACAAAAAGCTTGAATACGAATCATTGTGCTGTAAAAAACAAAAACAAAAAAAGTTTCATCAATATGTGCAAACAAGGTGCAAACATTCCCCATTCCCCCAAAGACAAGAGCTTGGGTATAAAATAAGGTTGAATTTTAATAAGATGTGTTAAAACTTCTGTCTTAGTTTGGGTCCTATGGCTATGAAGAGACCAAGGCAGCTCTTATAAAGAAAAAGATTTAATTCGAGCTGGCTTACAGTTCATAAATTTAGTCTATTACTGTCATGATAGAAAGCAGGTTGGCTTGCAGGCAGACATGGTACTAGAGAAGGAGCCAAGAGTTCTACAAAGGGATCAACAGGAAGCAGGAAGAGACTTGAGCTTTTGAGACCTCAAGTCCTGCCTCCCACAGAGACACACTTCCTCCAGCAAAGCCACACCTACTCCAAGAAGGCTACATCTAATAGGGCTACTCGCTAGTGCCAAGCATTCAATCACAAGATTTTACGAGGGCCATTCCTATTCAAACCACCACAGATGGGCTTTTTACACCTCAGTCACAGAGGAGAAACAATAACAGACAGATTAAGCTACTAAGAGACTGTGCCTCCAATGTAAACAAAACAACAGAATTCCATGGGCCTACAAGTTCTAGGGGCAGGTTGGGCTAAAGACTAGGCTATGGCTTGCACCTGTAATCCAAGAACTCCTCAGGCTGAAGCAGGGGGATCCTGAAATCAAGGTTAACCAACCAGGCAGCATGCACCAGCTGGTATGAGACCCCAAACACATGTACAGCAGAGGACTGCCTGGTCTGGCCTCAGGGAGAGAAGATGTACCTAACCCTCAAGAGACTGGAGGCCCCAAGAGTTAGGGAAGCCTGGCAGGGTAGGGTGAGATGGCGACATCCTCTTGAAGACAGGGGAAGGAGGAATTGATAGAGGGTGGATCTGGATGGGGATAATGACTAAACTGTAGGAAATAAAGATTAAAGGTAATAATAATCATAATCATAATCTGGGATAGCCTGGACTACACAAAAGAAGCCCCACCTTAAGAATGAAATAGACATTCATTCTTTGCCAAGGTCAAAGGCAGCTTAGCTATGGACAGTGTGAAGCGCCCTTTGACATCAGACATGATGATGTGACTTTGGTATTTGTCCAGTTGGTTTTGGTCTTGTTTTGGTCCAGTATTTTCTTTTAAAATCATAATGTATATATTCTGTGCCATTATATATTTGAAATATGCGATCTGCTTTTCATTCTGATTTTATAGGGGATTACAGTAAAAGATTGCCTGAGTCTCAGAGGAGACTTTGGAATAGGCTGTGGAGACTTTTTCATAATAATATAGCTATAAACCTATGGGGGCAGGGCGTTGGGTGTAGTAGTTTGAATGGCAATGGTCTTAGAGGCTCATAGGAACTCATATCAAGAGCTGTGAAGGAAGTGTGTCACGGGGGGGGGGGGGGGGGGGGACTTCCAGTGTAGGAAAATGCCAAGGTGCTGAGGTGGAGAGGGAGGTTGGGAGAGGGAGCACCTTTGTGGAGACAAGTGGAGGGGGAGGGGGATGAGATTCGGGGAAGGGGATAACATTTCAAATGTAAATGCAGAGTATCTAATTAAAAAAAAAAGAATTGCTGTGGTCTCAGTCTGTGACTAAGACAAACAACTTGACCTTGACAATGTCCTTCCTTTTCCTGTAATTGGACTTTTGCTTCTTCCTCACCGGAAAGGCTGGAGGAATTCTAGCCAAGAAAAGCCTGGGTTTAGGATTAAAGTTGAGGAACTGAACATGATCTTCCCAGTCCACTGGCAGCATCTGATGAAGAGGCTCAGACAGAGGGAATCCAAGGGTCCCAGTGAACCAGGGGTTCACCTTGCCTTTTTGGCTAGGCTGGCAGGCCAGGGAGCTTTTGAGATCCACTAGTCTCTGCCTCCGATTTTCCATTCCCAATGGTGGGCTCACATGCGCAGATGTCTATTTATGGCTTTTTATGAAGGTGCTGAGGATTGGAAGTCAGGCCCTTGTGCTTGTAGAAAAGAAAGTGCTCTTCCCACTGAGCTATCTTCCTAATCACGGAGAAAAAGACTAGGAATTTATTTTAAAACAAAACCAACAATGATACAAACAAACAAACAGGGAATGAAAAAGAATTTTAAAGCTCCATCTGTATTCTTAGAAAAGAAAAACATAAAAAAAAAGGGGGGGGGCTGGAGAGATGGCTCAGCTGCTAAGAGCACCAACTCCTCTTTCAGAGGACCTGGTTTTAACTCCCAGCCCCCCCTCATGGCAGCTCACAGTTACCTGAAACTGTATTTTCAGGGAATCCGACACCCTCACACAGACATATAGGCAGGCCAAGCATCGACTTACATAAAGTAAAAATAAGGTAACAAGCAACCAGGAAAGATTACCAAAAGTCCATAGAAACGGCAAAGAAAAGCAAACAAAACAGAGCAAAAAAAAATGATATTATTTTAAAGGTTAAAAAGAGAAGAAAACCCGGAAGGAGTTGAAGTTGCTAGAGGAGGTGACTCTGGGGAAAGTAAACAGAGAAAACAAATATGGAAGAAGTGACAGAAGAAAAGTTCAGAACCTAAGATCAGCCTTCAGATTAAAATACTCCCTAAACATGAAAGGAGATTATTTAAATCTTATGACCCAGTGTGGACTTAGTCAAATTTCTGTATTTCAACGATGGAGATAAAAGTGAGAATATTCCAGATGATAAAACTGGAGAGAAAAAGAAAACAATTGTACTGTATTGGCAACAGTGCCAGAATAAAGCCGGTTTTCAGAAGTAGTCTGAGACTTGAATTCTGCTCTCGTTCAAATCACGGAACAAAGCCGAGAAAAAAATTAGGAAATTCAGTTTCTTTAAAATTTGCTTTAAAAAAAAAAAAAAAAAAAAAAAGGATGGGGGAATTCTCAATGTATTCAAGAAAATGGAGCCTAAGATGTCAAAGGGTGTGATCCACACAGCAGATCTGGACTCTGATGGACTAGGAGGGAGCGATGGATCCATTCACCAAAGGTCAGTGGTCAGTTCTTGTGTGCGGTACACAGGGTTCCATCTACTGACAAAAGGGAAAGAGAGACTGAGGAAGGCAGGGAGGGAGGACGATCATCACCCCCTTCCCCACAAAAGAAGCTCCTTGCAAAAGGAGCTGCTTACGGCTAATGAGAGCAGGAGGGAAAGGCTAGAAACTGTACGTGGTGTGGTACAGAGAGGCCTGTGTTTATTTTATAAGCCGATCTGAAAAGAGCTAACGGAAGAAATTCCAGAAAAACCAAGAAACTGTAGAAGACAACAATGGCCTAAACGTGCAGCCAAGTAAAATCCGGCGTGTTTGGGAGCTGGTGTGAAGGAAGCGCGCTTGTCCCTGGCACTTGAAACTGCTTCTCCATGGGTTAATGGGACTAGTTCCAGCATGCGCTCCGAGTGGATAATTCCTCTTTCCTGTTTTGCCAGGGAAGACTAGGTCACACGTCCACACGTCCACTGCATCTGAGGGTTGGGCTGAGCAGGAAAGCAGCAGGATCCAACCGGAAGTGGAAAGGAGACAAAGCAGCAGGATCCAACCGGAAGTGGAAGGGAAACAAATGCTGTGAAGAACACTGTCATACCCAGAAAATCGTGATGCAATTGTAGTGACAGCCCTCAGTTCCTGTTGCAGCCTAGGTGTGTCACCAAAAGCACTAGCCCGGCACAAACTGTCATCTGAAGTGACAATTATTGTTAACAAAACTCAGGTGGCAGGTAGCATTTACATTGAGTTAAGTTACTCATTTCTCATGGCTGGGAGACAGTCGATATTACTCCAGATCCTAAGTCACTATTACCTGCTTACAGTCTAGAATTCTGAGGGTCGCATCCTAGAAGAGAAAGTAAACATGGCTGGAAGAAGGGCTGACCGAAATGAGCTAGCCAGCTCTCCAGCGAAGGATTTAGCAAATGCAGCCTTGCCATTTCCATCTTTTCAATAATGCCGGAGTGCTAAGATAATGATGATGTCTTCAATATAATTATCAAACATAATTACGACTCCTCCCCTCAAACCAGCAATTTTCTTAAACATCAATCAGTGAATTAGGAAACATGGTATTCACACACCCCAGCTCTTGATGGGATTCAGTAGAACTAGTCACTGAGAAGGTTTGGCCTCGGGCTGGTGGCCTTGGGCTGGACCAGTAAGTAGACTTGTCATTGAAGTCATTTGAGCTTTGCCCACCAATGGTCCCCACGCCTTGACCTCATCAGCCACAAAACAGTTGTAAACTTGAATGTGAAGTATTTTGATGACAATTCAAAGCAACAGTATATTTTCAAAAAAATAAGCAATAAAACCTGAAGTGGAGAAGTGTTCTCAGAGTCCTCCTCTGAAGCATGTATATTGTTAGCCGTTACGACTTGAGCCCACGTCATCTGGGCATACAGTTGTCAATTGAAGTATGAAGTTAAATTTATCCCTAAGTCACAATAGTGACAGACAACCAATAAGTTGACAACCAGCGTGGCTGGATTCTGACTTTAATAATCATATGAGCCGCCCAACATTTCAGTTAAACACATTAGATCCAGCAGGTCTGGGATGGGAACGAGGGTTCTGTGTGTTGTTCCTAGGCACCATCAATCAGCACTGCATTCTAGGGACTCACTGTTTATATCAGGGCCCAGGAAGAAGGAAGTGGTGACAAAGGTATTTATAGATTTTTTTTTTTGTAGTATACTTTCATAAGAATAAATTATTACTTGCTTAAGTAAGGTTACAAATCGCAGGGCTTTAATGCACGTCTGTGCTCAGAAATGATGTTAGAGGGTAGTAAATTACTGACAGGGTCCCTCAGCCCTTCACAGACGGTTAGTGTGGTCCATGGGCTCTTGGCCATCACCGTCCCAAGGTCTGTTCTTGAGTTTACTTATGTAATCACCATGAGAACAGTTTGGGTCTGTCAGTCTTCTCTTCCTCTGGCCCCTCCTTAATCACACATCCTCTTCTCTCAAGTGGGGATATATTCACAGAATGGGCTATCTCATGCTAAACCATTCATAGAGTGGGCTATCTCATGCTAAATCGTTCTGGAGTTCTACTCTCTTTGACAATTGGGTGGGTATTTTTTTTTACAAGCATTGTTACTGTAAATCCAACTTAGCACGCATGTTTGAGTGGCATTTAAACTACCCTATGCTTACAGCTCCTTTGGAAATGAATCTAGCAGTGTCTAAACAGCTGCATGCCCATTTAATCTTTGAACCAGCAACCCTGCATCTAGGAGATGCCCTTTTATGTTAGGCACACAATGGAACCATAAAGATGCCCACGTGCCAACTGATAGTTTGTTCATGGGCTACATGATGCAGAATAGGGGTGAAAAGCTGTGGTGAAAAGCCTTGGGGTGGGCAAGTCTTTTAAATGAATATAGTTGGCTCTATGTTATGCAGGAGCCTGAAAGTGGAAGGCACGAGGTCTTTCTGAAAACCTGACACCAGCGCACAGCCCAACATGGCTGCCTTTAAAGATTCAGGAAGGCGAGGGGTGGGTGGGCAGAGCTGAGGAAACTGAGCAGGCGCGGGCTTTGGGGAAGTTAAGGAAGGGGCGGGGCACTCCAGACCTGGATAATCTGTTGTCTAGAACAATCAGACAGCAAGTTCATGTTAAGTCTCTAAACTTGTAGGAATTTCTTACAAAGGCGATAGAAGCCACGCACGGTCTACAAAACCAAATAATCTCTGTAGAAGGTGACCGCTCTGGTGTTCATATGTAAGCTTCCAGGGCTGCTGCAAACCAAGTGGCCACCATAGGAGGGTTATTTGAATAAACACAGCAGAAAATTCTAGATCTACAATGAGAATAATAAAAAAAAAAAAAAAAAAAACACCTTCTGAGGGCTGACTTCAAGGAGATATTCCAACAGCAAAACCAGCAAGAAGCAAAAATACTAGCAAGGTGGTTTTTCGTTTTATGATGTAACAGAAGATATTTCTTATGGGATGTGACAAGGACCCAGAGGGGCTTCTTTGAACATCCTTTTGGGGAGGGGTATATAATTTTGAAACTTGGATTAATGTAAAATTGTAAACAGCTCTCACGTTCAAGAAGTAAAATTGTGTTTAAGACTAATTAAAAGTCAAAACCAGAATGTTTGTGCTTAACAACAGTTGTCTGTGAGCCCTAAATCTTTGTAAGCTGCCTCTGACAGAATTTTGTACGCGTATACGATAAATACCCATTGTCAAGAAAAAGCTTTCATCCTTAACTTTCAAAAATCCTAGCTCGATGGTGGGTTACGACGGGCATTTTTGCAGATTTTACTGCTCTCTCTAGTCTAACACTAGTACCTGGTGTGCCCCATCCAGGTGCACAGAGCTGGCAACATCCTCACCTGGTGGGAGAAAGCGAAAACTGCAGCTTGGGATTTTCAGCTACTTCTGTTTGGGGGTGTGGGGGGCGGCGGGAGCTGTTTCACTGCAATACTGTTACACACAGGGTGTGGGCATCCGTAATAGTTGCTAGTAAGACTTTATGGGCTCATTTAAAATTCACCTTATTCCTAACACATGATATAGTGGATTACATTTTAAAAGTGAACACGGCTCGCAAAATCCTTCCTAAACCTTCTCGCAGCGCGCAGTTTCGGCAAAATTTATGTTGGTGTCAATTAGAAGCACATCAAATCCATGCCGTGGCTTTTAATGAGGCACATTAGCCACCGGCTGTTACTCTCAGGAGGGACGTTAAGAGGATGACTTTCCCCACTGCAGGATTAGCCGAGTCTCTACCAGCGAGATGGGGGCTCCAGTGATGTGCACACACGTGGCTTTCACCCATCTCCGTCCCGTACTAACAAACTAACGTCTTTTTCCTTTACCCAGGAGCACATTTTCTTTCTTTTGCATGACTACATTTAGACTGAACTGCAGAGCTGAGGCAACCATCAACCTGAAGTTAAAAAATAACCTTTAAAAGAGTCACTGTTAAAATGCTCTGGGAGCTATTGCTTCAGCTGACCCGACACCCAAGGTGCTGTCAGACAGATGGATTCCGTTCAGAAGCAAGTTTCTGAGCATGAACTCCGCCCTGGCCTCATCGGGTCCTAGCTTGTAGGGCTGGTGATCGGGAAAGGTTGGAGTTGCTGTCAAGTTCCCTTTAAAATTAAAATTCACTGTCGCGTTTTTAAATAAAAACTTGCTGCTTATGGTGTTAAGAGCTTGAAATAGTTTGAGGCCCCAAGTAGAAGGAAGGAGTAGCCAGAAGGGAGTGGTCCCTGAAGATGAATAGAAAAGAAGAAATAGACGTGTGTAAGATCTCCCAAACAGCCTCCTCAAACTCTAAGCAAAGGAAGCACCCGAGCTTGCTGGTTAACCCGAGGCGCTGGGGTCCCCCTGAGGGTCACCTTCTCTCCTCGCGTCGGCTATCACCTTCGCTGCAGATTTGCTCATCACATGCACGATGTAGAGGGGGCAGTTCACAGCGCTGGCTATGGTGATCGCTCTCAAGGTGGCCTCGGCCTCCACTGCTTCTGGACGGCACAGCTCGTGCCCCTCGGGGCCTGTTATCCCCAGTGCCAGCATCTTCTTTGCTCCCTAAAGGCAGCAAGAAGGTAAAAAAAAAACTAGAGCAGGAAGGATTGCTAATGGCAAATATGATGCTACTGGAGATTAAAGGTTCTGATAGGCTTTCGGACGTGTCCGCTATAGAGGTGGGGGCAGGGCAGAGTAAAGTACGCTGACAGCATTGTCATAGTGTCCCCATGTACCATTTCGCCATCAGCTCCCTTTGATTGACAGGGTAGGGGAAGAGAGGGCCAGGGAGAGCGCTAGTTGTGCAAACCCGGCAGCTCTCGGGTTCAGTCCACAGAACTCATGTGGAAAAGCCAAACAGGATGGAAGATGCCCTCGCGATGCTGGAGAGACAGAGACAGGCAGGTCTACGGAACCACTGGCCAGAGAGTCAGGCCTGACTGGCGAGTTCCCAGCCAGTGAGAGACAGACTTTGTTTCTAAAATAAAGTGGACTGGCTCTGGAAGAATGGCATTTGAGTTTGTCCTCTGGTCCATCTGCATGTCTGTCTGTCTATGTTAGCCCCCCCTTCAAAAAAAAAAAAAAGATCAGGAGGTTTGTGCTAACGGTCTGTAGGAAGCACTCACTATTCATGGTTGAGACTTTAGTATATTAATTCAGTGAAACAAAAATAGAACAACTCGGGACCCCTTGCTGAAGTGACTCGCTCAATATATTGTTCAAGGAATTGTATTTTTTTATACCAGATCAGTCTCCACTGCCCCCTCAACTCTTCAAATTTTTCTTTCTTTCACAAAAGAACTGCAAGTCAAGATTCAGTGGACTGTTAGGACCGGCCCCTGTCACACGGTGAGGAAGTCACATCTAAACTCTGGCCTGTTTGAGGTTTTAGCATTACACCCGCTTCTTCTCCCTCATCCCCGGGACCTCCAGGCTACTGAACCGCAATCTTACTTTAATGGGAGCTAAGTCCTGAGAGAGAGAAAAAAAAACAGCTAATATAAAGGGTTAGAGACAGCTCCTTAAATCTTGCAGATGGAACACCCTTTGGGCATTAGTAATGGAGCTAAAATGAGAAATAAATATCTTCTCTAGTCCTCCAGAGCACAGCGTGATCCCCAGTCTCTGAAAAGTGTGAGGCTTTAAAATAAGATCTTGTACACGGCTCACACCCTTAGCACACACCCAGGTCCCCACATTAGCATTCCTTACCAGCAACCTGAGTCTCAGAAAACCCAGAAAAGAAAACAACCCCGAGGGGCACAAAGGAAATGATTTACAGTCTGGAGAGACTGCTTAGGAGTTAAGAGCGTGGGCTGCTCTTTCAGAGGACCCAGGTTCAGTTCCCCCGCAAACCCACGGCAGCTCATAACTGCCTGTAATGACAGTTCCAGGAGATCCAACTTCTTCTGGACATTGTAGGCTGTGCATACACGTGGTATACATGCACTCATTCGGGTACATATGTACACATAAATAAGAAATAAATCAACCTAAAAGAAAATGACTCCCTGTTTTATAACTGTATTTTTTAAAAGCTGCATGTATGTATCTAGTTGGAAAAGGAGAATTCTTGGTCGAACCAAGTAGAAGCACCTAATAAAATCAAAGGCAGGAGCAAATGAGGCAGCTTGGGTATTTATGAGGAACAGATAAAGAGCCACTCAATTTCTGCCCTTCCAGGAGTTTTGGCTACCTTTGGGGAGCCAGATGTGTCTGCTTTGAGTTACAGCTGTCTTCTGTGTGTCTACAGAGGCGTCGGAGGGGAAGACTCACCTCCGCGATCAGGTCTCCATTCTCCGCATGCACCTGAGCAACCGCTCCGATCTCCTTGCACTGAGAAAAGGCAGCGTACATCTGTTCATCTTGAACCATGTACAGATCTTTGTAGGCCATAAACATCTTGAAAGAGTTAACGCCTTTATCTTGAGCGAGGGTTTTCATTTCTTCTTTTACCTGGGGGGCGGGGAGGGGGGACAGGTACACCAACACGTTCTCTTAAACGATAATTTCAGCGTCCCTCGAAGATTATACTCAGAAAAGACATAAGCAGCACAGGAGCGGCAATTTTCTTCAGGAACAAGCAGTTAAGCCCCGCATCATTTCCCGTTTCACCTGATAAACGGCCACTGCGGTTAAATCATGTGAAATCCTTACATGGAGCGTTAAGAGAAGACAAACATGGGAAAGTGACTAGCTTTCCTTAAAGAACTTCATTTCTATTCTCATATACAGAGTTCTCTGCATCTATCTTCCAATTCGAGGAGATTGTTCTAGAAAAAAGATGAAGCCACACGGCAACAACAGCCTTAGATCTAGAAGAAAACGAAAGCAGAGCTTATATGTGCTAAGAGCGGCGCCTCAGATCTAAAAGCTCAGGGACAAGTTATCAGAGGAGGCAAGTGGACAACCCAGGTGTGCCCGAGGGAGCACACACTGAGTGTCATGTTACAGCGTTCTGGCAGCACACCTGGAAGCACACCTGGCAGCACACCTGGCAGCACACCTGGCAGCACACCTGGCAGCACACCTGGGAGGTGAGGTCACAGATGGCAAGACTCTTTATTAGCCACAGCTTGGGGTAGTTTCACGGTTGTCAAACATCAGAAGGAAACTGATCAAAAGTGCCTAGTAAGAGACACGGAAGGCCCACTACAAGTCTCAACATGGGCTAGGATTTTAAAAGGAAAGTTGTTGGAATTTCTATAGGTTAACAAACACACATACACGTATACACACATACAAACAAATAAGTAACATACATGCACCCATACACACATACAAACACATAGATAAACACATACACACATACACACACATACACTCATATGCACACATACATGCACATACACACATATGCACACATACACACATATGCACACATACACACATATACACACACAAATACACATATATACACATACAAACACATAAGTAACACATACACATACATACATACAAACATACACACATAAACACGTACACATGTACATACATACACATATACACATACGAATGCACAAGTAACACATACATACACATATACAAACACATAAACATATATACATATACACATACATACATATATGTAACACATACATACACATACACACACACACACACACACACACACACACAAGTGTTGTTCATAGCTACTGAAATTTCCTCCCACATGATGAGAGGTGGGGACCAAGCCCAGAGAGGAGGCTCAGAGAGGATGAAGCTGTCTTCAGCTGGAAAGAGAAACCTCACAAAGAAACCAGCTCTTCTAGCGCATTGATTCTGGATATCCTGCCTCAGGCTTTGAGAATTCTGTTATTGAACTACCCAGCCTATGGAACGTTGCTATGGCAGCGGGAGCCGAGAAGCACGCATGTGCATTTGCTCGCACTGCCACAGCCTGGTTGAGAGTGGTATCAACTCCTCTGTAGGTATAGTTCTTAGAAAAGCGGGTCCCTAAAAGTGGAGAGTTTGAGGTGCAGACACAGAACAGAGCCTAGCTCCGGCCCGGGAGTTTTAAAAGGATGGACATTTTCGCTAAAAGTTTAACAAGATCCTTTCTTTGGGAAAATATTGAATAATAGGTTCACCTTAAAAGAAAAATGGCTCTTTAAACAATATGTACCCATAACATAACAGAAAAAGAGAAAACCCCTTCCCCCAAAGAGAAGCCTTAAAAACCAAGGTGGAAAATATCAGCAATCCACAGAGTTGTGCACAGACCAAGAAGGCTAGTTTTCTACTCACAAAAAAAGCACAAAGCTGTTTAATCCCTGCACTTGGGAGGCAGAGGCAGGCAGAGCCATCTGAGTTCCAGGCTAGCCTTGTCTGTATAAAGGGTTTCAGGACAGTCAGGGCTATGTAGACAGTCTTAAAGAAACAAACAATAAATAAAAGCACCAAGCCAGGCCTGTCGGTACACTCTGAAATCTCACCTCTTAAAGGTACAGGTAGTAGGACAAATTCAAGGCTAGCATAGGACTACATAGCAAGGCCCCCTCTGTGTTAAACGTAACAATGCAGATAATGCTGCCCACTATTGCAAATAGACTTGTGAGCTATCCCAGCCCCAGATGGGCAGGTGTATGATCAGTGTCTTGTTCAGCTATCATCAGAGAAGCTTCTTCCTGTAGCAGATGGGAACATAGAGACCCACAGCTAAACATTATACAGAGGGTGAGAGACCTTGACAAGCTCAGCCCCCAAATGGGATATCTCCATGAAATCTCCGCTCTCAGAGCTTATCAAATCCAGCAGAAGAGGAGGAAGAAAGTGTAGATTGATAGAAGGGAGAAGAAAAGAAGATGGAGGAAGAGAAGGACATAGTGTACTGGTTGGTTCTGTGTCAATGTGACACAAGCTGGAGTTATCACAGAGAAAGGAGCCTCAGTTGAGGAAATGCCTCCATGAGATCCAGCTGTAAGGCATTTTCTCAACTAGTGATCAAGGGGGGGAGGGCCCAGCCCATTGTGGGTGGAGCCATCCCTGGCCCAGCCCATTGTGGGTGGAGCCATCCCTGGCCCAGCCCATTGTGGGTGGCGCCATCCCTGGCCCAGCCCATTGTGAGTGGAGCCATCCCTGGGCTGGTAGACCTGGGTTCTATAAGAAAGCAGGCTGAACAAGCCAGGGGAAGCAAGCCAGTAAGTGACATCTCTCCATGGCCTCTGCATCAGCTCCTGCTTCCTGGCCTGCTTGGGTTCCAGTCCTGACTTCCTTTGGTGATGAACAGCCATGTGGAAGTGTAAGCTGAATAAACCCTTTCCTCCCCAACTTGCTTCTTGGTCATGATGTTTTGTGCAGGAATAGAAACCCTGACTAAGACACACAGGTAGCTATGAATATCTTATAAGGGATGGATAAATAGAGTATGATTTGTCTTATCTAGGTGGGCAGTTTGTATCAATATCAGTTGACTCTGGGTTTATTGTGTGGACGTTTGGTGGGCTGAGAGTTTACTGATATAAATCTGATGAATAAATTACAAGCCTCTCGAGTTTTGATTTTACCAGGTTACTGGGCATTGTGACAGAGCAGAGTCCGCAGCAAGAGAGTCAGGAGATAGGCGGTTGTTGCATGGGGCTGGTGTAGCAGCGACTCACCATGGGAACCATATGGGTGGTCATTCGATGTTGGAGGTAGCCATGGCTGCGAGATTGCTGCTGGGGCCAGAGAGTAGCCAGGGGTAGCGTGGCATGGAGATTTATTACATTTTTTAAATATGTACCACTACAGGAAGTAGTGTAAGAGCCAGAGGGGATGGAGGACTCCAAGAAAGCAATGCTCTCCAAATCACCATGAGCAAAGCTCATATGAACTCACAGAGACTGAGGCAGCACACACAGGTCTGCACCAGGCCCTCTGTGAATAGATTACAGCTTCCAGTTTAATGTTTTCATGCGTTTCCACAGTGAGCCAATTAGTGCCTTTGTTTCCTGTGCCTTCCCTTGGGCTTTTTTCCTAATGTCTTGTCCAACTTTAATGTGATAGTTTTTGTTTTTATCTTACTATATTTCTGTATTATCTCTTAGAAGCCTGTTCATTTCTAATGAAAGGCAGCAAGGGAGGTGGGGAGAAACTGGAGGCATAGAGGGTAGGGAAACTGTAATCAGAATATATTATGTGAAAGGGAAATCTATTTCAGGAAAAGGTGGGAAAAGACTAGAAAAAAATCTTCATAAAAGGGGAAAAGTTGGTGTTAATTAGATTTCTCGGCTCATGCCCTGACAAACCACACCAACCCAACAGGGTTCCACGTGGAGAGGTTTAATAGAACAGGGACGGACAGGGGTCAGGGTCAAGGGAAGAAGAGAAGAGGGGGGGAGGGGTTTCAGTCTTTTATAGGGGTAGTGACGTCACTGTTTCCAGGTGAAGGTGGGTTTCTGAACCGTGTATCATGCTTTGGCTGTTTCCATGGCAATGGATGTAGGTGGCACCATAGCTGGGGGTGGGAGCTGTCCTAATGCCAACAACAAAAGTTTTAACAAATTGACTTGTGTCCCCTAACCCTTATGGTAAAGTCTTAGGGCCTTATTTAGAAGCAGGCTTACTGCAGATGTGATTGGTTATAATGATGTCACTGGTATACATTCTAACGCCTGATGATTGGTTGTCTTCAAAAAGAGGAACCCGGGATGCAGGTATGTATTAGGAGATGTACGCAGGAGTTAGAATGATTACCACAGACAGAAGCTTCTAGAAAAACAGGGGATAGCCTATAGGACAAAGCAGCCATGTAGATTCCTTGGCCTTCGAACCTTCAGGACTGACAATAAGGTTCTGTTGTTTGAGTCTTTATTGAGCTCTTGGTTATAGTAACACAAGAGAACCTGTGTTTGGGGATCTGTTTACATGTTAAGATATGAGAAGGACTGATAGAGACTAACATTGCTGCCTCTGTGTCTCATAAAATAAGAAGGGGAGGGAAGGGATGGGGAAGGAAAACAGAAGGGAGGGAAGGAGGGAGGGAGGGAGGGATGGAGGAAGGGAGGGAGGGAGGGAGGGAAAGGAAGAAAAGGAAGTAGGAGAGGATGGGAAAAAAGAAGGGCTTACATTTAAAGGTATAAAGCTGACCAAACTCATCATTTAACTATCACTGTGGGAGAAAAATCGATTTGGGCAATGGACTATGATCTTTGAAATGATGTCTGCCGGGTACTCATTACAGACCGGTCATTTGTTTTATCCACTTGATGTCGGAAGCAAGTTCTGGAAGGGAAGCTGGTGTATAGACTACTCTGTTACTATCACCATGAACCATCCTCCCCCAACTGTAACATTTCTGAACAAAGTCCAATATGAAGAGACAAATTAGGGCATAAAACCCAAGGAGAATTGTTTCCTAAGGCACACACAGAGAATTTCCGGAGAAATATTTTAATGGCTTTCAAAATCATCTTTCCTATCTGAATCTTACCATTTTCTTCATGACCTAAATAATTATCGGGCATGGAAGGGTGTTTTGAGGTGTCCCATAACCGAGCCTCAGGTGCTTAGTGTTGGGAGAGCCTAAGTCACAGCTGGACACAGCTGGGAGAGGCCTTAGAACCGATCCTAGCTTGTCGGGAGTGGAAACAGAGGCTTTGGATTGGAAGGAATTCTAAACTCAGAATTTCTGTGACTTTTCTTCTGATAAATTAAAATTTTCTAATATGGTTTAAAAGATTCTAGGCCCGTGAAGGGTGAGAATGAGAGGGACCGGTCCTATGGAAATCAGAGGAAATGTCCACAGTTCCTGAATTAAATACACAGCGAGGCTACTGTGCACAGGCACAATGGGAATCCATTGTGCTTTCTCTGGTGCGTTTGCGCTTTAGTGTTTTTAACTCAGAAGAATGTGCAACGAAGATGTGTCCTTCCAGCCCCAGTCACCCCTGAGACAGGGACACCGCCATCAGGCCTTTGCTGTATGGTATGGCCAGCCTCTTGCTGTCCTACAGAGCAAAGGTCAAGAGGGTGAAGCAGAACACATTGGAAGCCAGTTGCTTTACCTTGTCACTCCACCACGTCACCGCCACGTGCAGGCTATAGTCACAGCAGACCTTGGGGTCTGCCCAGCGGCGCCAGGTCTCAAAGGCCTCCATGAGGGAGCTGCCTTTCTGAGGGATGGCAAAATCGATGATCATGGTGGTACCTCCAGCCAAAGCAGCCTGCAATCAAAGGAGGGTCTGATCAATGGATCCTGAAAAGCTGCACGTCTGTCAGCCCCTCGGGCGGCCTGACGGGTCCAGGAATTGTCAAAGATGCCGCTTTTCCGAAGACCCGGGAGGCACGAATAGACTCCCCTAGAACTAAAGTTTGAAGTCTTAAAACGCCTGGAGCCGCTTCTGCGGAAGGAAGCAAGACGATAAAGAAGAGCCGGAAGTGGGCGGATGCGCTGACTTTTCTCAGTTCTCACAACTATGTCTGGGATGAACTACAATCCAGAAATGGAGGGCTCACCTGCCGTCCAGATCTTGCGGCCATGCCTTGTGCTGGAGGCTTGTGTAAGGACAACGAAGGAAGGAAGAAGGCTTCCTTCTTCTTCACCCGCTTGCACTTACTTGCCCGAACATCTGTTGGAGCCTGTTTCTTCAGGACTCCAGCTTGCACGGAAGTCCAGGGAAACGCTCAGCCTTGTGGGACTGAGCAACTGCTGGATCCTTGGACTTCCCGTTGACAGCTGCCCATTGTTGGGTCAGTTGGACTACAGACTGAATCATCGCAATGAGTCCCCTTATTAAACAGAGACATTCCACACTCTCTGTGGCTCTCGAGAACCTTGACTGACGCGGTGCTTGTGCTGGCTCTTGCCTGCAGCCCCGGAACTTGGGTGGCTGAGGCAGAAAGGTTGCTGTGAGTTGGGGTCCAGCCTGGGCTACAGAGTGAGACCATTTCTCAAGACACCCTCAGACGGGAAAAGGAGAAAAAAATATATAAACCATTTTGAAAAACAAAACCAACCAAAGGAAAAAAATCCCAAACTATACAGGCTATTGTAAAATCCCACTTCCTTGGGATCCATTTTAGAGAATTACCTTCCAGCAGCCCTGTGTCTGCTCAGGGAATCCTGGAAACCTTCCAGCACTAGCTAATGCCCCTGCACCCTGGGATTTCTGAGGATGCTTTCATCTTTCTTTGATTTACATCCGTGGCCACCGCCTATTCCCACTGCTCTGGTTTTAGCTCAGAACCTTTTCATCTCTAGCTGATTTCTAGTTGGAGTTTTTTTTTTTTTTTTTTTTTTTTCTCCCCAGTTCTGCCCCAAGCATCAAGCCAGAGAGCCTCAGTTCAGAGGGCATTTCCAACCCACAGCTAAGCCTCTTGGCTCGGTTTTCCTGTGAGGGAAATGTGCTCTGGTTTCAATAGCACAGCAAAGAATGCTATCATTAACACTTGAACTGTGTGTGCCTCCTGGGCTAGAAGAGATGATTTGCAATGTCCTTGAAACAAAGAGATGCTAAAAGTCTGAGGTAATGAATATGCTAATTGCCCAGTTGTGATCACTACGCAATGTTTACTCAGGTAAAACACTACACTCTGTTAAGTCCGTGGTTATCCTGTGCCAACTGAAAATTTTAGAAAGTTAATGCTTCTTGTTGCCTCTGGGATGAAGTTTAATCTTCATGAACTTGGTCTCAGTCATTGCGTCCTGCCTCAACCCTCCATAGACCTGGTGGCCTATTACGCTACATTACAAGTAATTTAAAAACTATTACAAAAAACAAATGCCTTTGGCTCATTGTTTAAATTGATTTAATTTAAGCGAAAAATCACAAGGTGGCTAATGCATTTTTAATTGCTGTACTCAAACAATGTAGGTGAGGAAAACAAACAGAATCATGGAAGAACGGTGGCCCAGTAGTTTACAGCAGGACTCTGGGGGCTTACTGGCTCTATAGCACAAAGCTCAGATTGTACAGCCAGCCGGATCTCCTGAGAAGTTTCTTAACTTCTGTATTTGATTTTTTCATCCAAGAAGTGAGGGCAACGCTGCATCTGGACCCTCAGCGAGCAAGGAGGGCTCTATTGGACAAGGTGTGCAACGCACGTCATCAGAGTCTGCCTCGTGAGAAATGCTCTGGAACCCATCGTGAGCCTTGACGTCCTTTGTTTATAATTAGGAATTGTCCCTCTTACACACTTCACATCTGGGACGTGGCTTCGTGGTAACCCAGGAGGGGCAGTGTCTTTCCAGCCTCACTCTGGTCCCACGCTGTGCCTTGGGTGCAGCCTCTGCTCTCCTGGCCTGGAGTGTCTCCTCTGTCCTCCCCTCCCCCTCTCTCCCACTTCAGGATATATTTTTATCTGAGCACTTTGTTAGCCCTTTAAAGAACATTGTTCTTGTTCCTGCAGAAGATACTTATCTGCAGTTCCCAAGAAACCCCTATCAGTACAATGACAAGACTTGGGGAAAGGAATTCAAGGTTTGTATGTTTATTTGAATAGAGATTAATCTTGTCACCTTCTTCCCTTTCCATGTGCCTTTCCAATACAACAAGGAGTCCCTCAGGAGTGGAGTGTATTTCTTTTTCTAGTAGAGAACTGTGAATCAAAGTGTTAGAAAAAATTTTTCATAGGTCTACAGATTTAGAAAATCCCACATCATGAAGGATGTAGAGAAATTAGGTACAAAGGTCCCTCAGAACTTGAGAAATTGATGCCATTTCTTCTAGTAGATTAAAAAAAAATCTGTGTTCAATTCCTTTATACAGGACAGCCTAGCCATTGTATATCAGGAGGCACAGCCTCCTGTGTACATCCCTAGATTTCTCACATATGCAAATACTTTGTAAATAATTGTTACCCTATATCGTCCAGGAAAAATGAAAAGAAGTTTGTCAGAATTTGTCCACCAGAAATCGATTAAAAATTATTGCGGGGGATGTCCCAGAGAATGAGCTGTCTGTTCCCGGTGAGAGGCTATAATGATACAGATGCCAAGGAAATCATTCTGGAGTTTCTTAGAAAGTTAGATAGAGGAAGCGTGACCCCAGGGGTCTACTCTCCGGCACATACTCAAGATCAGTGCAAACATGTCTACCCCCAAGACTCCTGTGCCAAGACTCCAGTCAGCGTTCGCTACTGTGGTGAAGACGTAGAAACTGCCCGTTAGCTGATGGGTACACAGCAACAGGGCAGCCTTCAGCCTTCAGAAGAAATGGAAGCCACTCCTGCCACCGCACAGATGAACCTCAGAAGACATGAATGCCAACGAGAGAAGCCAGTCATGAAAGGGCACACACCGCACAACTTATAGAAAATGTTCCGGAGAAGAAAATCCACAGGAGCAGAAAGAAAAATGGAGATTATCTAGGGCAGAAGAAGACAACGAGAGAGAAAAATGGGGCCTCAGATGCAGTTTGACAAGAGGAAGAACAACGGTGAAGGAAATGTTCTGACACTGTGGTGATGTCTCCATGATCTGATAATAGTCCAGAAACTATAAAACTGCACAATTAAATGACAAATCTTCATTGCATGTGACTTATGTCCTGATAAAAATGTTATAAATTCACCACACATAGCCATTACATAGAATGGAGGAAGGGTCACACATAATTATGAATCCTTTCTTCTTCCCTCAGGTTGTGGAGAGAAGAGCCGTTGTCCCCAACCTTCCTGATGCTGTAACACTGTAATACAGTCTCTCATGCCGTGGGGGACCCCCAACCACAAAATTATTTTCATTGCCACTTGGCAACTTATTTTCCTACTGCCATGAATTGTAATGTAAATATTTTTGGAGGAAAAAGGTTGCCAAGGGGGTCGAGACCCATAGGTTGAGAACCACTGGTCTGGAGGGCGTGCCTGAAACACAAGTAATTGTAACACAGCATGCTGGGGTAACAGACGGAAGGTCCATTTCTACCCTCAGAGGGCTATAGAAGATGCTCCCTGTGGGGAAAATCTTACTAAATTGTCTGAAAAGAAATATAGAAAAGGTTATTAAGAATTGAGAGGGGGAGAGGGAAGGGGAGAGGGGAGAGAAGGGGGAAAGAGAGATATATGCAAACCAGAGAACTGAGAAAGTTTGGATTTAAATTAAAAGTAGGCCTTACGTGTGAAAACTGTCAACGATGGGTATCTAACCCAGCACGTGCTAGCCCTGTGCTCAGAACTAACTCATCTGGAGTCTTGTACCTGTCAGTCATCCCTAGGACTCTTCAGTATTGCTAGCCACGACGCAGAATAGAGGGGGCCCAGCAGAGGGCGCTCATTACACAATACTTGGCAGCAGCAGGCCAGGGACAGAGCCACTGTGCAAAGAAGGCTCCGAGGGAGCCTGTGCCTGGGAGGGGAGTCAGAAGCTTTGCAAGATGCAGACGGGATCGTGGCCACCCAGGACCATACAAAATGTCACTGGCTGGAGGAGAATGACAGGACGATGGTTGTTTGTAGGGCGAAAGGAAGCCAGTGGGACTTGACTGTCCCGGCAGGGCAGAGAACTGTCAGGCTCTGGAGAAAGCTGAGCTCAGGGCTGCAGGGCCCTGAAGGTAAAGTGCTGGGAGGCCTCTCCATTCAGAGATGTTTCCGATGCTGATGCTGATGAGACACGGGCAGGAGAAAGAAGGGGAGGCCTTCTTGTAGCAGATGCTAGAGAGGCTCTGAGAGAGACAAGCAGGATGCAAGAAGAGATGGTGACATAGCCTTCTGCAAACACCAACAGAAAGAGAACAGCAGCCGCAGCCAGGTTAAATGTCTTCACTGAGGATTACACAAAGTAACCACTAGTGTTATTAGAGGTCAGCTCATTTGTTCTGTAGTGAAACATTGTTTTCAATGTCTGCTACATTTTTTATTAAAGGCCTAACTTTCTTCATCAAAAGTAGTTTACACTAAGATGTAACATAGGAAAATAGGTATATAAGGTGTAAGTCATAAGTAGAGCTTTGGGTGGTGCCCTAGGAGACAGAAGGGCCACCATTCTTGTAAAACTAAAGCAGATCCTAATTTCTGGGGCTAATGTTACATCTTCTAATTAACTAGAAGCAGGAAAGAGAACAGAGCAGGGCAATTTCTTTTTTCTTCCCCATTCTGTTTCTCCTCCCCTCTTCCCTTCCTCCTCCTACAAGACTGGACAAGACTTTGGATACTCTAGTGAATAGGAGGACACAGCCTGACGCCATGGAACTATTGTTTTTTAACTTCTGGTTAAGGGTTCTTTCACTTGTCGGCCAAACAAAATGCTTTTACCTCTTCTAATCTTGGCTCATAAACCAGTTCTCCCAGCTCCTAATTTCTTTGGCTGGTTGCCCTCGAAAAACTTCCAGTTTCTTTAAACCCCTCTTTTGGGGGCAAAAGAGGCTACTGTGACTCCAGTTTAAGCACAATAGAGCTTACCCAGAGATACCCCCCACCGTGGGTCATAATGTTGCATGTTCTTACTGAGGAATGTATTAGGTTCTAAACCACTACAGCAAAGTCCCCAAAGCACATTCTTCTTATTTCCCATATCTAAACGCATCCTGAAAAGTCTTACCTGGTTCACTAAAATTGACCACAGAATCCAAATAAAGCAAAAAACAACCTCACGGTACAGTTGGGCCTTGAGAAGAAAAGGTCTGGGCTGAACTTGTAGCTATCTGGTAGTCACAATTGTTTGCAAACAGACTTTACAAGCTCAACCTGAGTCCCAACCTCATAATTTTTAGGGTTTTGAAGGTGTCCAACGCATGGTTGCCGTCCAAAATCTATGAGTTAAAACATTGAAGACATAGTTTATCCAGATTTGCACCAAACTCTGAAATGTCTCACTAGAGACCTTCTACTTTTCTTCCCCACATTCTTATACCCAGTCCCTATACAAAATTCCTGGAAGCCACCACTGAGGATCCCAGGAGTCCCTCCACCATCTGCACTGGCACCTTCTGTGCTCTGTGTCACTTTTTATAAAAGCCTAATTAGATAAACAACAACAAAAAAGTAGCAAGAGGAGAAAGGACAGGGGAAAGAGAAGAGCAACACGTGGACTATGGGGAGTTTGAACTCTTCCCCGTGGGAGTGTTCAAGACAACAGACACTCAGCTGAGAGGTGGGGGGGGCACAGGGTATACACCTACCCCTGGGATGTGGGCTTTGCCCCTGGGATGTGGGCTTTGCCCCTGGGATGTGGGCCTTGCCCCTGGGATGTGGGCCTTGGCCCTGGGATGTGGGCCTTCCCACATCTTAGTCCTATTTGACTTTGCTCTGCCCTTCAGATGAAGGATCAGCTGTTGGTACCGGTCCAAAGGGCCTGGCAGATCTCACTGCATTCCCAATTCCTCGGATTTTTGTTGTCATCTCTTGCCAACCTCTTTGTGCCTCTCTAACAATGCTGTTCTTTTCTCTCTGGGGCTCAGCCATTCCCCTCTCAGAGAGAGATGCTAGTCATTTTCTTCCCTCCCTTGACCCCTTCTCTGACGAGTGATTGATTCTCAACCGTGGCCACAAGATAGAGTCCTCCAAGGAACCTGACCCCGCCCTTCACATTTATTGATGTTGCTTCATTTCTGTATGTCCTGTGCCTGTTACCGTGCTGGGCTCATACATGTACTCCAGAGTGTTTAAGAGAGAAAAGAGAGGGGCCAAGGTGCCCAAAAGCTTTGTGTTAGAGGGATGACTGTTGGCTTTTCTGTTCACAGATTATGAAAGCTATACATTTTGTATGTTGCCAGAAAAATGCCATTTTCTCAAAATTATGGCTAGCCCTACTCCTAGATTCTTCCATGTGAATGTGGAAAGGAGACTCTGAGCATATCTGAAGGTTCACTGTTGCATAAAATTCACCAGATCAGTTTGCACCTGGGCTCTGAGGGCACCATGTATTGTCTGTTTCCCTTTCCCTGCCTTGGTTGCTGTGCTGGCTGGTTTTGTGTCAACTTGACACAAGCTGGAGTCATCACAGAGAAAGGATCCTCAGTTGAGGAAATGCCTCCATGAGATCCAGCTGTAAGGCATTGATCCAGCCCATTGTGGGTGGAGCCATCCCTGGCCCAGCCCATTGTGGGTGGAGCCATCCCTGGCCCAGCCCATTGTGGGTGGAGCCATCCCTGGGCTGGTAGACCTGGGTTCTATAAGAAAGCAGGCTGAGCAAGCCAGGGGAAGCAAGCCAGTAAGTGACATCCCTCCATGGCCTCTGCATCAGCTCCTGCTTCCTGACCTGCTTGGGTTCCAGTCCTGACTTCCTTTGGTGATGAACAGCAATGTGGAAGTATAGGCTGAATAAACCCTTTCCTCCTCAACTTGCTTCTTGGTCATGATGTTTTGTGAAGGAATAGAAACCCTGACTAAGGCAGTTGCCTTCTAGAACTTGAAGATGAGACCTTATTTCTGAAGACATCTCACACTTCGAATATGGGACTTGGTGGAATCAAGCTGAAACTGACCTGGAAGCCTCCTCCTTGAGAACTGTCTCTTAATAACATCAGAAGGCACCATGCAGGAGAGAGGAGCGATTGGTAGTCCCGCCCATGTATAAACAAAGGAACCTCAACAATGAACCTCACCTGCATATGCAGGATACCCACCGTGCTGCAATACTGGTGCTTCCGTCTTGGGGGTGACCACCAATAGTTCTTGAGACGTTTTCAACAGGAGGGAATTCACGCCCAGTACTGAAACCAACTCAACTAATGACTCAGGGCTAGAAGGGCCATAGACTCACGGAAAAAGTCTACTGCTGTCATTTTCTTAAGCCAATATAATATCTACATACATTGGAAGGAATTGATAGTATCAGTTGGCACTTAGGTATCCAAAATATGCCATTGCAGCATAAACATTACTTCGAGCTAAGGGCATTTGAGGATAGGGATTTTCCGTTCTCTCACCTCTGCCATCAAATAGAACCACTATAAAGAACCCAATTATTATAAACACCCATCCCCAGAGTTTGGCTTCTGGGGTCGACGGCTCATCACTGGGGTCTACACGCCTCAATATACATTGCCAAGCTGTCCTCTCCCTCATGTGTTTCCCTCATGCGTCGCTCCTAAGACTCAGATGTTTGTCATGCCTGTATCTCTGCTCTCCAGCCTTTATTAGGAAGTTATACTTGTCAGTGTCCATCCCCCACAGCCCCTTCCCCCACCTTCTCTTCAGATGGGATATAAGCACCAAGCTGTAAACAGTTACTGGAACACATTTCTCCATGAATCTCCAGCTACAGCATGTATTAAAAAAAAAAAAAGCTGTCCTCTCTGGCAAAACTAACTTCTGCCATTTCAATTTTTATGTTCCCAGTTACAAGCCAAGAGGGGAAAGAAGGGCTCCCCAACAGTAACCTTCATTTTGACCAGCTTTGTTAAACTTTGAGCATACTTCAGTCAGACAAATGAGGGAGAAAATATGGAATTAAAAATGTATGGAGTGTAAGAGTCAACAAAACAAAGGCAAATCCTGGACTTGGGTCCTAACACAGCACCCCCAAGAGGCCAAAGCCCTATTTAAGAGGAGAGTTCCAAATTCATCTTTGAGATGTTATTTCATCTCCTTTTGAGTAGTCTAAATGCTAGCTTTATTATCATTAAATAGACATTTTTTAAAAGCATGAAATTACAAATTGTTCTCAGTGCTGGAATAACCAAATAATATGAAGGCTTAGCCTGTCTAGTAATTTTAAAAATAAAGACATTCTTCTATTAAATTGACAGAGTGAGCGTGTGCGTGTGTGTGTGTGTGTGTGTGTGTGTGTGTGTGTGTGTGTGTGAAGCCAGTATGTGCTAATGACCAGGATCTTGTGAAATGTGGGCTATAAAGGAACACACACAACAAACAGTCTGAATACATCAAACTCCTTTAAAATGGCCAACATTTGTTTATTCTGCCATGGAATTCTGGGAATGACTTCCCAGACAGCTAGCAAGCATCTGAACAATGGCTGACCTGTCTGGCTAGCTGTTACCCCTTAGATGGGGGGTACACTTGGTTTGCAGTGCCCTGACTTTGAGTTGTGATGTAGACACACACCTTGCTACTTAAGAAACATATAGGTAAAAAATTGAGACGTCTGAACAGGCCATGAAATTGTACACATCTGTGACAGTTAACATAGGCAAGCATTTAAGGAACATGGCTAACTCTGCTTGTAGTAGACACATGCTTGTATCTCTCCCTACAAAGAGAAGTCAATAGATACATGGAAAATCTTAAGGCTGTAGGTCACCTAAATACAAGTTTTCTTTATTCTATTGCATATTTGTATCTTTTAAATGCAATTTATTATACTAATACATATTGAATGCTTATAAAAGCTCTAACCTTTAGATTTTAGATCGATAGATTTTATTAATCGAATGATTAGTTTATACCCAATGAGTTACTTATCCAATGAAGGCTGACACCCCAAGGCAGGAAATGATGATCAGAGGTCACTGGGTCAACCACCCAGCTCTTTAGCTACGTCTAGTCTGGCAAGCGATAGGAAAGGGCATCTCAAGTTTCTTCTACAAGGTGAGAAAACTCTATACACACAACTGCAGAAACGCTTAATCACGGAGCTTGGCTGTAATCACCCGCATGGCGTTTCAGCAAGACGTCCAGAGCACAGCTTAATTTCCTGTCTCTGTAATCCTGAGAACTTTCTGTCTTTTGAAAAAGAAGATGAGAGACAGAAAAGGAAAAAAAGACAGAAAACGGAAAGGAAGAAAAAGAACGAAAGCATGCAGAGTGGTCAGCCCACACTTCAGCCCCCTACCCCCTGGCCCACCCCACCCCCACCCTCGTTCTTTGGAGGACATGCCCTCTGCCTGTTGGTTAGTCCGCCATTGTTTAAATGCATGTCCACCCACCCAACCTGAACCTTTGTCTCACTATGAATATATACATCTTAAAACTTGCAGCACTCTTATAATTCACGCTTTTTATTACAGAATGTAGTCACGATGTAATTCTTTCGGGTTTATCGAGTTCACAGTATCTACTGAATCTACAAGAAATCACACGGGTTTTCTGTGTGGCTACTGAGTTCTTGGAAGACCGCTTTACATCTAGTGTAAAGGCACAGGCTGAGGGAAGACTTCCTCAAAGCAGAACACCGTTTCCACTCCTCAGGCCGGATAGAAAGCTTTTACCTGTAATTAAGTAACACCATCACAGGCTTTAAACCAAACCTGACATATGAGTTAGAGTTAGAAAATACATGACCTTTAGTTGACCTATATTTCATCTTCAGACTGGGCCTGATCACAATGATCAGTAAAAAGAGCACCAGAAACAATTTCTCTTCTACTTGTCAGACGTTATTGATTATCCTCATGGCTACAGAAAGCCAGAAAGTAGCCTTGCTCTGACCTTTTGGGCCCACCTCTTAATGGCACAATGGGTCATATTTATTTTGTGACCTCCTGGGCACGAGGCACTCCTTTCTGTGTCCTGTGGCTGTAAGTGCGTATTTGGATATAATACCTGTGACAGGTATTCAGTCTGATAATCAGCATTGGGGAGGTGAATTGCAGAGCAAGTGTATTCCCTGAGCACGTCTTGTGTTTCGTTTCTGAGAATCCCATCTTATATTAACACATACGTTTTGCAGTTCTCTTATCCACCACTGGCCGATGCTAGATCTGGATGTTTTTCCAAAAGCACAGAGCCTGGCAGGTTGGAACTCAGGAGAGGGAGTCAGGCTCTGCTGAATTCTGAAAGTTGTTGACTTGGACATTTCCTAGGTGTGCCCCTAAGGCAGGTACATTTTTCTCATTCTTTTCAATTGTTAAAAATATAGATAATGGCACCCAGGATTATAAGGAGCAGTGTGTAATTTATGCCCAATTGGTATACAGCGTGTTCTCTGGAATAATTGTCAGTTATCAGCACTAAAATGGTGTTTCTTTAGGCACTGAAATATGTAATACGTTCATTCTCTACAAAGGGTCTCTTTATCCCTACTTTTACAAACTGAGGACTCGTTCATCAACACGTCTGGAGAACTGTTGTATTGTAAAGACTATGAAAAGAAGACAAAAGGACCCCATGGTGTCTTCTTGCAGAGCCCTGGTTAGTGAGCAAGTGTTTGTGTGGGTCTGGGTCTTTCTGAATTGTTCTCTTGGGATCCATTTTTAAGATCAACACCAGCAATCCAGCCCTACTGTGAGCAGACGTTGCGTGTACAAAGCTTTCGACCTCTCTCTCTCTGCTCATCCTATTTCCTGCTCATCACACTGACTAAGAGTAAGTTTTGTTTTACATTCTGACAATCTTTAAAAATAGAAATACCCGGGTTCCAACACATATGCAGTCACCAACTCCAAGCACTATAGCTGATCCCAAAAAGTATTTACTGGCAGGAACCAGGTAGAGATGCCCCCTCAGGGACTGTGCTAGAGTCATATAGATACAGCTGAACATGCTAGCAGCTAACCATTGGTCTGAACTCGGGGACCCCAATGAGGTTGCTAAAGAAAGAACCTAAGGAGCTGAAAGGGGTTGCAACCTCCTGGGAAGAACAACATTATAAACCAACCAAACCCTCCAAAACTCCCATGGAGTAAAACACCAACCTTTGTGCGCACTTTGAGAGACCGATTGATTCAGTTGCATATGTAGCTGAAGATGGCAGTGTCTGGCATCAGTGTGAGAAGAGGCTTTTGTTCCAGAGAGGGCATGTTTTCCCAATGTAGGGGAATGCTAAGGCAATGGGGTGGAGAAGGGGCTCAGAAGGGAGTGCACCTTTGTGAAGGCAAATGAAGTGGGAGGGGAGATGGGAGTGAGGTGGGGTAAAGGCATAACAATTCAAATGTAAATAGAGTATCTAATAAAAAAAATAAGCAATAAAAAAGTAAAAAGAATATAAAAAAATTTTAAAATAGAAATAGCCAGAGACTGCTGGTGGCTAAGTTCCACCATGTGTTGGCAGCTCTCTGCCCCATGCTTCAAGGGGACAGATACCTTCTCAGGGAGAAACTAATCCATCTCTACTTGCTATAAATGTTTCAGAGTGTCTAAGAAGAGAAAGAAACAGCTGCCTGGATCTCAGGACCCACATGGCTAATTCTGAGAAAGGGATGCCATGGTTTTGTCCTCACCATTCTAAATTCCCTCCAGAGCTGCTTCATCCTGAACACTGACCAGACCAAAGGGAAGGAAAGTTACTGTGAAGCCTTCAAGAGGATGCTTCTGAGTCTGGTAAGCGGTAGACAGGACTGTGCTCTCCACTCTGCAAATGGGGTTTCTCAGAGTCCTGCCCTGACGTCAGCAATCTATTGTCAGTGACAGGTCTGCAAGGACAGAATCGGCTCACACTGTAAATGATAACAGCTGGTCCACAGCTTCACACACAGGCTCAGACTTCCACAGTCAGGGACACACGTGCCCAAAATGATGTCAAGAATCTACAGCATACGAAATGAAGAATCACGAGGGGATAGACGGAAATATTGGCGGGTGTGGAGAAGGTGCTCGGGGGTGTTTTTCTTCTTTCTAGTTTCCTATCATTATTCTAGTTCTCTACAATTGTGAATTGTTCCATCACCGACAGATTCCTTCCAAGTATAAAAATGTGTTCATGTTCATGACATTTTGCAAAAAAAAAAAAAAAGATATATATTCATAATATAGTTCCAAGGGTTTGTCCTGAAGAAGAAGATATTCATTAACCCGATGGCAGACACTGGTAATGAATAACCAGGAAAAAGCCTTCCAAATGTTGCATTCGACAGCGTGTCCTGAACCCTTCTCTCTGGGTCAAATCTGCCCGCCTTTCTCCTTTCTGTTAACTGTTCTGTGTGGTCGCCAGAGGACTGGGGCAGTTGGCTGGGGCTGGGCAGGTGTGAGGAGGATGGAGGGGTTGAAACCAGGTCAATAATGAAATAAAGAGCCTGTGGACATCTCTGATGATCTGTCTCTGCTTCCTGGAGCAAGCAGCTAGCGCAGGGGTTGGAGAAATCACTGTGGTGTGCGTGAAGGCCCTAAGAGAACTCCTAGAAGGCATCATCTTCACAGTCCTGGTTAGGCCATCTGACTTCTACGGGCTTGGGCCCTAGGGGACTCTGGGATGCCACTCACCCACGCCTCCCTACTCACAGCAGTATCCCCTAGGTGAAAAGAGTTTTCACTGGTTGGCAGGAGTGAGAACCCGCAGAAAAGGCCTTGAGGCCGATTTGAAAAGCAAACAAGCCCACAGTATAGACTATAGAGCAGTTTTGCAAACCCCCAGGGATTATCCATGAGAACTGCAGGCGCCAGGAGGTGGTGCCTGGAGAAAAGAGGGCTGGGAAGAGATTCGCCTCCAGAGTGCCAAATAATCCAGAAGGAAGAGTAGGGGGGCCGTACGCTGGACTAGCAACACAGAGCACAGCATAAGGTGTATTCACTCCAGATGAGCGTCCCTTTGTGCCCGCCCACAGCTGGCTCAAGGGTCTCACTCCACCCCAGTCTCTAGCACTGCCCAGGAGCAGACGAGGTGGAGTCGCTAGAGACCCCAGATCATAGGCCGCAGGGTTGGGTACCTTGGTGCCCTGGTGGAAGTCGTCGACTGACTGCGAGCCCATGAACGGGAACTGCATGTGCGTGTGCGTGTCAATGCCTCCCGGCAGGACGAGCTTCCCCGTTGCATCTAGGATCCGCAGCCCCGGGGGTGTGCTCCCGGGAGGCAGCAGGTCCCGTCCCAGGGCCCGCACCACGCCATCCTCCACTAGCACGTCGGCCACCTGCGAGAAGTCATCGTTGACCACGCGGCCCCCGCGGATGAGAAGTCGTCCCGGTGGTGCCATGGCAAGGGGACCTGGGGACTGCGAGCGGGAGTTAGTTTTCCTTTGAGTTCTCCACAAAGTGTGCCCAAACTCCCTCTCCCGCTGGGCTGAAGGTGGGCAGATCCCTGGGTGGCGGATAAAGTACAAGGGTTTAAGTGCAGGACACCGGTGTGACTCCACCTCGGGAGGGCTGTCCTGCCACAGGCGTGAACAGAGCCTAGAGCACACCCCCTAGTATCCAGTTACCAGGAGTAGGGTATCCGCTGAGTTTATGGGCTGATAGAGGAGAAGGGTCTTGGAATTTGAAAACTGCAGCCCCAGGAAAGATACTTTAGTGAAAGAAAGAAATTCACTTGGTTCCTTGGTGAGCAACGCCTACACCAAAAGAAAGAAGGAACCTGCCTAGTCCACAGCACCAGAAACAACACCTCAAAACAAACACACTTGACCTGGCTTCCCCTTCACAAACAGTGAACAAACCACCGCAGTCTCTGTGATTGGCAGGCTGCGCTGGCGTTTTGGAAGATTCTGGTCTCCAGACAGATATGCAAAGGCTGAGGAGAGACGGGTCTTTGCACCGGAAGCTGACAGACTGAGGAGATGCCAGAGAGGAGACCCCGAGGGAACTGATCAAGGCAGGTTGATGGCTAATCTTCATTCTCAGTTTGATGTGACGTAGCATCGCCTGAAAGATGAACCTCTGGGCAGGCCTGTGTCAAATTTCCAAAGCATCAGAGGATCCACATCTCAAAATGATTAAAAATTAGAATGTGCCGATAACATAAAGACCCATAGATCTGGCTGTCAAGCCAGGAAGAAAAAACGCCGAAACCTCGGGAAGGTTATATAATTATTGTCAAGAGGCCTTTGTGCGTCCCTGAAAGGGGTAATTACATACACAATGAAACTCCCACAAGCTGCGCAAGTCAACACCGCCCAGAGAGTGAGATTGGATGTCCCTGCTGCCACTTGTCCAGATGAGCCATTTCAAAGGTTTCTTTATCTTGGACACTTCATATCGTGACACAGCACAAAACAAACCTTCCACATTTAATTAACTCAAAAGTTTTCTCAGAAGAGGGGCTTGTGGGGCATCTTGGAGGAGGCAGGAAATGGCTCACTGTGATTCGCAGACAGTAATAGAGCGCAGGCTTTAAGAGAGGCTGGCTACTAGACTAAGAAGGCAGTCGTCCCCCCCCCCCCCCCGTGTCACCATCCCCACTCAGCACCTTCCAGTCAGGAGCCTGAACAAACACAAGCTCCCTGGGGTAGCTTGACCTCCAAATGCTATCGCATGTGTTTCTGAGGCACTTTCCCTGTGGCGGGAAAGAATGTTCTGGTCTATTAATGACCTTCTGCCTGGATGGGTGGAGGTTGTAGAGTTTGGGGACACAGGCAGAACTGAGGGGTCGAAGGAAAACTCTGGCTTTGGTACAGACTCCACGTAGCTTGGGCTGAACACTCCAGGGCCTCGACCTCCCCATGTAAAGGGCTGGGCTGACAGAAATTTACAAGCTCATCCTTTTTTGTTTATTAAATTAAATTTATTATTATTATTATTATTATTACTATTATTACTATTATTATTTTACATCTTGATAGTCTTGAAAGAGAGGCTGCTGGTGTGTTTCTAGAATTAAACTCCCCTGAAGTCTGGAGCCTCAAGCTGGACCCTAGATAAGCTTTGCTTTCTAGACTCTTGACCATTGTATCTCTGGCTCCTCCTCCTGGGTCAAGCATTGTGTGTAAAGGTGTGTAAAAGTGGTGTGTAAAGTTGTTCGAGATGAGGCACATGTCACAGCTTGAATGATTGGGTACACTTGCTTTGAATGTGGAATGTCTCTCACAGGCTCCTGAGCTTGAATATTCTGCCTCTTCAGCTCAAGGTGGTGAAGAAGGCTGTAGAATCTGGAGTGGGTGCAGCCTCGCTTTAGAGGAGGTGAGTCATTAGAGGTGTGCCCCAAGGTTTGGTAGTGGCTTGAGATCCCGAGGACCTGCTTCTCTCTTCTTCATGACTGCTGATACAATGTAACCCCCTGATTGTGAGAAAGAATAAACCCTTCTTCCAGTTGCTTCTGGTCAGGCACTTGGTGCAACAAAAAAAGGTCATTAAGATTGTCACTTTCTAACTCAGGTTGATACAATCCAGGTGATGATATTCAGACCTACACAGGCCTTACCTCTGTCCTTCCATTCCTTAAGCTAGGTGAGGAGAACACATCTGTCCTCTCTGGGTTTAGAGAGACAAGATGTCATCTTGGGAGCAGAGGTCACCAGAATAGCCAGCAACTTGACTTTGTATCTCCCAGTCACTAGCACCGTGAATACTGAAACTTGTTACCTGGGAATGACCCAGTCTTGTGCATTTTGTTACAGCCGCGGGTCGGCTGAGAAATCAGGACTGCTCTTGCACTGCAGCTGGGATATTTTTATCACTGTACATCAATATAAAGGGCAAGGGAGACAAGAGCAGTCACAGGGTTCTATACCATGGTTGAGATCGCTCTAACACAACACCAGGAGGCACCCAGCTCCAAGGCCCCACTCTGAAGAGATGCTTTGAGGCAGGTACCAGCAGTAGCTCAGGCATGTTGAACACACTTTATCAGTAGTGGGCAAGAGTTGGCACCTGCATAACTGTGTGTACTTCTGGCAATTCTTTGAGATAAGTACTATTCTGCCCTTTAATCCATGACCCCTTTGAGGTCAAATGCTTTGTTTTTGGCCACAAAGTAGCAGACATTGAAGGCAAGGTTCATTCAGGAATTTTCAACTCTCCATCATGTGACCCCCACATTCCAGAGCCAGTTCACCAGCTCTACTTTTAGTTGTAAAAGTCATCTGCAACTTGGGCTAGAGATGTACCTCAGTAGTAGGTTGCTTGCTTACCATGTTTCTTAGTCAGGATTTCTATTCCGGAGCAAAACAGCACAACCAAGAAGCAAGTGGAGGAGGAAAGGGTTTATTCAGCTTACACTTCCATATCGCTGTTCATCACCAAAGGAAGTCAGGACTGGAACTCAAGCAGGTCAGGAAGCAGGAGCTGATGCAGAGGCCATGGAGGGATGTCACTTACTGGCTTGCTTCCCCTGGCTTGCTCAGCCTGCTTTCTTATAGAACCCAGGTCTACCAGCCCAGGGATGGCTCCACCCACAATGGGCTGGGCCAGGGATGGCTCCACCCACAATGGGCTGGGCCCTTTCCCCTTGGTCACTAGGTGAGAAAATGCCTTACAGCTGGATCTCATGGAGGCATTTCCTTTCTCTGTGATAACTCCGGCTTGTGTCAAGTTGACACAAAACCAGTCAGTACATTAAGAGTGCCATTTAAACTCATTGGGGTTCAAAACTCAGCTTTAGCATTTTTCCCCCTTTCATTTCTTACTTTTGGCTTTAAAGTAGTTAAGCTTGAAAAGTTATTGAATGAAATGCCTGACAAAGTAACTGCAATTCTAAAATACACCACAAGATGACTCTGTCCTCTTGCAGGCTTGGAATGTTAGGTAAATAGGCTACTTCTGACCCAGAACACATAGATAGCCTCTTGAAAACTCCTGTGTGTTTGGTTGGCTCTTGCTATCACAAATGTCACTCCTAGAAATTGAGTGTCTACACTGATACATAACTTGTCAATATTTCCTCAAATATGACTAATACATTTTATATGAACCTGTAAGTTGAGCTTCATAATAACATACTGACATTCTAGATTTACAGTTTCTTTTTCATTGAGAAAAATTGTCCATATTATACTGAAGAAAAACAAACTAAAAGTCATTATTCACCTGAATGAGATTAGCAATGGGACTCTTTCTGTCTTGCATTTCCAACATCATGTAATTCACCTACATTTGATTTTCGTAACATTATTTAGGACTTACTTAGCTTTCATATCAGCTGTAGTGTTTATACCATATGTGTATACACACGCACACACACACACACACACACACACACACACACACACGATGTATATTTGAGCTTTTGTGCAAGGCCAAGATGCTACCTCCTATAAGAAGGGAAAAGAGTAATGAGGTGGATTCCAGCAATCTTCACTATGTAATATATTTGAAATTTTTGTGTCTTTTAGTTATTGTTTCCAATTCCTTAGCATCTATCTGTTCCTATCAACACTGGCATTTTTCTTTGGGAACGTATCATGTCAGGGCACACAAGACATGAAGAATCTGCAGAAATGGCTCTCAGGAAAATGTACTTTTATTGTCATAATCTAAAAACTTTCAAGGGAACAAACGCATATTAATCATAAAAGGTATAAGTACACAATTTCTCAAGGCAGTGACTCTTCATATATTATTAAATTATATACATTTCTAAATTTATATAATTTAACTATAAAATATAAAAATAAAAAGATAATTAAAAAAATTCTTAAATGCAAGCAGCCTTTTGGGGGGTAGCAGACAGATAGGTTTCAGATTTATAGCTTTGCACTTAGGAGTTCAAGAGGAAAGACATGAAGGCAAATGGACTGTAATTCTTCTAACTGGTAGCAATGAGTCACACTTTTCACAAGACTCACATGTGTCTCGGACACTGATCCATCTCCAAGACAGAACCAGACTAAGGAAGGCTTATAGGCGGTGAGCCTTCTCTTCCAATCCAGCCCAGTCCTGCCCTGGGAGAGATAGTGTGTGTGTGTGTGTGTGTGTGTGTGTGTGTGTGTGTGCAGGCCTGCATGTGGACACTTCAGGGAAGAAAGACCAGGAAGAGAGGGCAGCCAGTCTGTGCTACATATCAGCCATTTTGACAGAAGATTCTGGGAGTCTAGGTGCCGAAACTTTCTACAGTTAGGGAGAGGTGGTAGTAAGGGGTCCTGTCTTTTAGGGAAGCCTGTGAGACATATCAAAGGAAGGCTGATCCAAGGCAGGGGTCATAGTGTTAGACAACGGTAGGACCAGTTAAAACAACACCTGTAGCGATCGCCTATCTCGCCGGCAAGGAAGACGCGCCACAACAGGATCCTTCTACAGGCGTTTATTGCGGGTTTGATTGCAGTGTCAAAAGACCCCAAGCCCAGAAACCAGCCCTCCTTATATATGCTTAGGAGGACTGTGTCGCCACCTGATTGGTGCATTCCGTGCGCCCTAATTAGCATACGCGGAGTCAACATGAGTCAGCAAAACAGGCATATGTGCATGCACACTTAGGTTGTTTATCTCAAAACTGGCCACCCTCCCTTCGGGCTGGGCGCCATCTTGTAATGGTGAATACAGTGGCTTCCCACAAACACCTGATTTAATAGGCTCTCCTGTTAATAAGCATCTGTTAACTGTTAGGTAAAATTGAGAACTTGTAGCATGGACTCAAGCCTTTTTACAAGTTCTTTCATTTCTATAAGAGCTCCTCTGGGTAGCAGCAGCTAGGAGATGCTTCGGTGCTTGAGATGCAAGGGTGAAGACCAGGGTTTGCATCCCCAGCATTTACATAAATGCCCGAGTAGAGTAGGCCATCCAGCAAGGTATTCCCCAGAACAAATGGGCTAGCTAGCTAGATTAGCCCACCCATGAGCTCTGGGGTCAGTTGAAAGTCCGTCTCAATAAATACAGAGGTGAAAGGTCAAGGATGATTCCTGACATCAGGTCAGTTCCAGGACTCCAGAGACAGGTGCATGCCCACCCACAACACACATTTGCATGTATATGTGCATGTGCACACATATATGAGAGAGAGAGAGAGAGAGAGAGAGAGAGAGAGAGGAAGGGAGAGAGGGAGACAGAAAAGAAGGAGAAGAGAGGAAGAGTAAAAGAGGAGGAGGAGGAGGAGGAGAAGAGGAGGAGGAGGAGGAGGAGTGAATTTTGTAGACAACACCACTTTCACTTTACATGTGAGCTGACACTCACGGGGCTGTAGCCAAAGTAACTCTGATCTGATTTAAGGTCATGGGGACCACGATCACTGCATTAAATTCACCAAAGAGTGATGTACAGTATTTGTGCTTTCAATGTGATAAAGCAACCACTTCTCTCCTGCAGAATAAGAAAAGTTATTTTTAAAATAGCTTATACAAGAGGACATTCATATACATATGGCTCTCTCTCTCTCTCTCTCTCTCACACACACACACACATACACACACATGAATATGGATAATTCTTTGCTGTCTTAAAGCTTATTGTGATTTAATTGATGTACCATACAGTTGACTCATTTACAGTTGATGGCGTTCAGTGTATTTACAGAGGTTTTCCCTCTGTTAATCAGATGCAAGGATAGTGTGATCTCCTATCGACCAAGAAAAACTTAAGGTGTCTTAACCCTGTAATGTTCATTTAGCACAATCCTCATCTCAGAGCATTGTAGCTGTAAACTCTTTGTTCTTTAAATGAGGATGTATCTTTTTACAGCCTCTTGGCAACTGTATAAGTGGAGCTACTTCCTCCAAGGGCCAGGAGCTGCCCCTTTACAAGGATTCTTAAAGGAACAGGGTTTCCCAACTCCCTCACCTCTGTGAAAGGAAGAGAACCCACCCTCAGTACCATACAATGAACAAATCCAGGTAAGCCAACCCTATTGACGACACTCCCTAATGCCCTTAGCACCTTTATTTTCTAGCTCTCTCTGACTTGACATCTGAAGATATGACTGCCTGTTCTCCAAGGCAGCAGTCTGTCTTGCTTGTCTCTATAGCTCTGTTTTCTGTAGTCTTGGACACCTCATCTCCCCTTCTCGAGCTCTAAGGAAACAGACACATTGCCTCTCCATAAATCTGTTCCTTGTGAATGTTTTGTATCAATGGGGCCACACACATCTGGGAGGCTGTTCATTGATTTGTAAAGTTGGTGGGATTCTAGATTTTCCACTCTGGGCTGTTAGGAGTAAAGTTGGTACTTGTGGATACATTTTATCAGGACAAGCCTTCAGCTGTATCTAGGAATAGCATCTCTAGCTCATGTGGCTGCTGTGTTCATTCTGAGGCACTCCCAGACTGTATTTACAAAGCAGTGGCAAGGTTTTACATCTGCACCAGGAGTGTGTGAGGCCCCAGATTCCAAACCCTTGCCAGACTGCTCTCTCTCAGCACGGCCATCCCACTGACTCTGAAGCGTTTGTTTTCTAACCCCTTTTAGTACAACGAAATCTTTTTGTATGTGGCTATTCAAATGTAAGTAGCAAATATATCTATAAATGGAGGAAGAATTAATTTGAGTTCTAAAGTTATCCTGCATCTGATACCAGTGGCAAAGTCACCTGCTGATTTTCATGCTGATGTATAATGCTGATAAATCCAATAAATCACATAATGGGCCTAAACAACAAACCCCACGATCATCTTAACAGATGCAGGAAAAGCCTTTGGCAACATCCAGCATGTGTTCTCAGTATCTCACTAGGTTGTAAGGGGCGGGCAGATTACAATCTAGCAATTTGACTCCAGACGTTAAGCTACTATATTGGTGCCTCCAATACGTGTTGAACCATCAGGTAGAGATGGAAGTTATTTTAAATGTAGCTGAAAAAGATACGCATTGTTTGTATTTATCACATGACAAAGTGTTTCCTTTAAGTCGTATCCTGTTCAGTGAGTGCACATGCTAGGGAATAGAAGCTAGGACCATGAAGCGGTAATAAACTAATCCTCTCTAAACTCCTCAGTCGGTTTGTGTGTGCCCCTTGCTACCTGACCCAATGATCTGGATTCCCAAAAGAAAGACACACATACACAGCCTTATATTTTAAATACCTTAAACAGCTCAATGGCTGGACCACTCCCTACCTCCGAGTGGCTAACACACACTCCCCTCTGACATTCTTGAGTTGATACTTACTACATCTTTATCCTTGCTGCCCTAGACAGCCCTCCTGGGCTACTTCGCCTGCATCTCTCTTCCTCCTTCACCTCTGTCTCCTACGCTCGTGTCAGCCAGAATCCCCTCTCCCTCCTTCCTCAGTCCGGTCCTGAGAATCCTAAACATCCCGCCTCTGTCTCTCTGCCCAGCCATTGGCCACCGGTAACTTTATTGACCGGTCAAAAACCAACTGGGGGACAAGCTTCCTTTAGTCCTACTTGCAGGACCGTGCAAACAGGGTTTTTTGTTTTTTGTTTTGTTTTTGTTTGTTAACATAATTAGCACGAGAACACGTTAGGGAAGAATTATGACACGTAGCTACCTTCCTATCCAATGCTGGGATTATATTTACTTATATAAAAAAACAAATACAGGATGCAATTAATATGCTTGGTAAATGAGAGCAGGGATGATTTGATATTCTTTTAGCAAATAAGCTTCTTTTGGAGACAATAAAACTGTCTCTCTACTTGTAATGACATTTCTGTAACATTATAATAGCATCTCATTATTTTTAAATGTATGAACATGTGTAGTAATTGGATGTCACAAACCCTTTCCTGCTTCGATTACTGATTTTGGAGTTGACTTCTTTCCCTGTCAGATCTGGGTTGGCCCTCATGCTGTAAGAAAGCAAATGTGATGGAATGTGCTAGGTCTGTAACTCAGTACTAAGAGATCTGCAGCTTCTGCGGAGGTTCACTGACTATTTCTAGACCTCAGCTTCTATGCTGCAGGAAAAACAAATACCCTGGGATAAGTTTACTTGAACCATTTCAGGCTCTTGGAGTTCCCAGCTGGCAGCCGGCTGCCAGATCTTTCTGTTTTGCAAGATGGTAGTTGCTGTAAACAGAAGTTTGGGACAGTTGGCTACATAGCTGTAGATGGGCGGAGTCCTTTACTAGTCTCTCAAGGAAGTGCGGATTAGTTAGGATGAGCCCCGTCTCCTTGAGCCTTCCTCATGATAAATTTCTTCTCTCAACTGACAAATTTTACTTGTCATGTGATTCGTCTTTCAACTGTTGAGTCAGACATGAGTAAGGTTAAATCTTAATCTTGCCATTATTGCTAGTCAATACTTGTTTATCCATCATAGATTGTGACGCTGATAAGATTGGGCCAGTGATAGGTACTTAGAAGTGCATTAATTTGTCTAGAAAATTCTATCCCATAAGGAAAAAATAGCAAAAGAAATGAACAAAATAAAAATCAAATCAAACAAAACCTCTCACCAACACATTTCAGAGGCTGACATCTGTCAAAAGGCTCTAGTTTCTTTGCAAAAGGGTTTGTTTATTGTATGTATGAGTGCTCCATCTGCGTATACACCTGCACACCAGAAGAGGGCATCGGATCACATTACAGATGGCTGTGAGCCACCATGTGAGTGCTGGGAATCACACTCAGGACGTCTGGAAGAAGGGATAGTGCTATTAACCTCTGAGTCATCTCTTGAACCCTGGTTCTAGCATTTGTAGGAAAAAAAACCACCACATACCATACATAAGAGGACCACAGGCAAACCACCGTGCACACACGGCTTATGGCTTCACGTATGTGACAACATGAGGGTATCAGATGTGAGGGCAAGACAGTCTTTCTTGTGTTTACAAAGACTCCACTCGCCTCTAAACCCCCTGCAGTCTCCCATTGACCTTTAAACAGGACCCTGAACAGAGCAGGTGAAATCAAGGGGTTCCTTTTGAACCCTGAGGGTACGCTACCAGAGCTGAGAGCAGACAGGCTGGAGGGTATGACCACTGGTGACCATGGTGGGCACTCAGTAAGCAGCAAGCAGACCGAATGTATTCATTCTTTTATTCTTTTTATTTCCATCCTAGGTGGGTAATGGGGGGATGGCGGTAGGAACTCAAAACCCAGCAGCTACTGGGATGCTAAGACCCTCTGTGTATGCTCCTCGCTGGAGCCCGGGCAGGTGGGGCCCACAGAACCCTCCCTTCCTTCCCCGACACTGATAAACTGGTAAGACCAAGTGTTGTACAGCAAATTCAAACGACAAATCCACTCAAATGTGTCTTATATAGAAAGAGAATATTTTTAAAATACTGAGAATATTTACAGAACGCAGAGAGAGGTTAAGTTTCTTAAAGACTGCTTTTGATGTCTTAAAAGATGAATATTCACGAGACCAAAAAAAAAAAAAAATCGAAATTCTATCCAAATCCCTACTATCTCTGAGAAAAGCAAAGATTTTTCTGAAACATTACTTTTAACACTCTCGTGTTAAAGAGGAACCAACCTGAGGGGTTAAGGGCCGAGAACATTGGTGCTTCTAAGATACTTAGCCTGAAATGTGCTCAGAGCTGAGCCCAAGCTTGATCTTACACATTTGTGCATCCAGAGAAAGGGGGCTTTTGTTTCAGAGTCCAGTGACATGAGAGGGGCGGGAGGGAGGCAAGAGAAAGGAGATGAGTGAAATTATATTCTAAAATAAACAAATAAACGAATCACTAAGTCATGGAATTGGGGAATCGTAACAAACATATTGAGTAACTAAAAAGCAAATTACGTCATGGAATACACACACACACAGCATGCCGAACTTTCTAATGCATTACCTCCCCTGCAAAGGCAGGATTTTATGCTGCTCAGATTGACTCACATTTCTGAGCTCCAGGGTAGCAGTGACTGTAAGCATGTTCCATGACCTAGACGAAGGAGTTTATTGAGGAATGTGAGTATGGCTGTAAGTTACAGAGCACTGGGGCTGAAGGAGGATGTGCTTCCCCATGGATGTCCGAAAGGCATGTGATAAAGTTCTGCATGCATTCTTCAAAACTGGCTAAAAATCAGGCTCAATGGACAATTTTTCCATAGGATCAGCTTTCTGTAAACCAAGTTCAGGGTAGCCTTGGAATTTAATGTCATTTTAGAGGTACTGGACCATTCTGTTAAAGCACAGAGCTGTGGAGCCATGTTTGTAGATATAAAATGATTCTGTAGATGAAACACACACACACACACACACACACACACACACACACGGTTTAACTGAATTACTAATGTGAACTATGAGTAAATAAAGACTGCCCTAACAGATCATCAGCTAATATGTGTATGAATAGGTTAAAAGTAGAGATGGAGGGGCTGGAGAGATGGCTCAGTGGTTAGAGCACCATCTGCTCTTCCAGAGGTCCTGAGTTCAAGTTCCACCAACCACATGGTGACTCACAACCATCTGTAATGGGATCTGATGCCCTCTTCTGGTGTGTCTGAAGACAGCTACAGTGTACTCATGTGCATTAAATCTTTAAAAGAATGACTTAACACAAAGACTTAAATAAACGGTTAAGATGGCACTGATTTAGATAAATAATTTATCACGACGATGTTGAATTTAAGTTAATTATAAACTAAAGTTGTCTAGGAAAAAAAGTAAAAAAAAACATGAGGGAAAATAAGCAAAGATAACTGAACATGGGAAATTCTCACTTTAAAACCTTTATTTTCTCTCTTTTAAAGAAACTAGAACAGACAGGTTCTGGAGGTATAGCAGGCAGTATTTCTGGAGATGTCCAGGAGATTGGAACTGGTATGTATCTCTTTAAATAGAACTTAATGGCAGTGCCAGGGAGAGAGACCAAATGTTACTAACTGAAGCAGAAAGGTGTGCAAGTCAATTAAAAATTAATTAAAATACTCCCAGCAGCATGGCCAAGGCTTGAACCCCAGAACCACAAAACAAGCAAGCAAGCAAACCCAAACAAAGCCTGAAGTGCGCGCGCACACACACACACACACACACACACACACACACACACACACACACAAAACCAGGAAACCAACCCCCAAATCCCAGCCACTAGAAGCATTATTAGGACCAAAAAGGTTAATCTGATATTTGAATTCTTCCACCATCAGACTGGACAAGTTTACCAACTCAGAGCCAGCCTTCTGAACGGGAAAAGGATGCTTGCACCCTTGGGATACTGATGTAAGCCATTACTCGCTCCAGTAGCCACGGTGACCACTGTCTTCCGTTGCTTCTGCTGAAGTGTGAACGGCCTGAATCTGTGCATGAACTCAAGTTCAACAAAAATAAAGAACAACTTTGATTTAAAAAGTACCTCAAGGCAATAAAAAAAATTATTTTAATTTTTTGATACATATTAAAACATTTTAGTCAGGTCTTCCTGATAGCATAACAGGACAGATACACAAGACCTCAAACATGCTTTGAAATGACATTCGGCAAAGTATCGGAAATGTAATAAATAGCAACAATCACACACAAACACGTTTTCATACCCAGTCGTTAAGCTGCTAAAACACACAGCTGAGGAATAAATAAACAAGAATTAACAATTAAAGAAAAATAAACAGGGTTTGTAATTCACTCTACTTAAAGAGAGGGACAATCTGAACAACTTAATTTGCTTTTCTTCAAGATTATATGGCATTGACCCCCCTCCTCCAAGAATAAAATATCCTGGAAAGAAAAATCCACTCTTACAATAATGCAGTTTTTAAATACAACAAATAAATATGAAACCAGCAAAGCAATGTCAAGTGGTAATAAAAATGGTCCCCCACCCCAAAGCTACGGAAAGAGGTCCCCGTGGTAGCAATGGCCGACGGTGCCCGCGCTACCCTCGTCTGAGACCTTGACAGGGCTGTAGTGCAAATCCCTAGGGTCCAACTCAGGCAAACCCCGTTAAGAGAAACGTCACCCCGTGGAGCTGAGCGTGTACAATTTCTGTACGTGTTTTATAAAGTTCAAAATGTAATGCATAGTCGAGTATCTTCATCCGCTCACTTCTGCCCCTACATCGAATGGAAGCAGGAACGTGTTGGGATTTCACCGTTTGGTCTGAACCACACCAGAGTCTTAAAGTCAGCATTAGAAAAATCTAGAAAAGAGTTTTGCTTCCCGACAGCATCTCACTCTACGGAGCCTTTACGTCACGGTGTGCAGAACGTAGGCGTTTCTTCTCCTGTGACAGGTCCGTGGGATGAAATCTACTAGCAGGCAATGTTATGCAAACAAAGAGGTGGCTGTGAGGATTGGTCCTCTTTATACATTAACAACCTCAGCATCCCGTGTAATAAATTACACAACGGCAAAGAGCAAAAAGGGCTCAATTAACAGAAGGTGCTGTTTGTACAAACCAACCTTTGAACGTAGGAGATAAGATGGCAGGTATGTGGATTAAAGCAGCCGTACGTCTGTTAAACCGAAGTACCAGGAGTTAAAACAACAAACCAAAACCAAGTATAAGCAAATGGAAGAACATGGCCGAAGACTACGAATACTTAATGCATTTTAGCTGCTAAAACAGTCAACTCTAGCTCCTAGAGTTATACATCGTTAAGTTTAACCATGCAGGCTAAGATACAGTAAGGAACCACCCTGCATCTTTTTACCTTAAACTAAAACTAGTTTAATTGTAAAGGTACAAAACCGTGAGTGAGTGGGCCGCTCTGGCGACGGTCCTAGCACAGCAGCAGGGCCTCGTCATCACTCGCCTCGTTCTTCACCGCCGCCTCTAAGCAAGCGTCCGGTATCTGCGCGGTGTGCACCACGCCACAGCGCCCGCAGGGGCCATCGCGGCTACTGGTTCGCACTCCAGGGCTTTCTGCGCTCTGTCTAAACCCCTGTGCTTGGTCTGAGGCAAGATCCAGCAGCGGTCTGGAGCAGTCGCTGGCATCAGCGTCCGAAGCTCCGTCCGAAACCGGAATTAGCATTTCCACGTCGTCGTCGTCTCCCCCACTCACCCCGGTGTCAAGCTGTCTCAAAGGGCTCCGGTTCTGGTTTGTGGAGCTCGAGCGACCCAATGTGAAGCGTACCCAGCGCAGGCCCTGAGTCATGCGACTTAAAGCACTTGTGAGCTGGTGACGCGCTGGGCTCACACTCGGGGCTTCCACACCTGACACTTCCCTCCCATCTCCGTGGCCACCTCGGGTGCTCTGAGCGGAGGAATTCCCCCCGGTTCCCACTGTGGCCTCTACTGCGGCCGTGGGAGGGACCTTCTGGGGCAAGGGCGCAGCAACCCCACCGGACGCTCCTGCCGAATCCCTTCTGTCATTCTCCGTGTCTGTGTCGTCCGACTCCACGGAAAACAAGCTCCTGTGAGGGTGGCTCCTTTCAGTCTCTCTGCTGCTCTGGCTCGGGACAACCTCATCTCCATCTCCCGAGACCAAAGCCAGCGACCCTGAATGACGCGATCTTGCAAAATTAAAAATACGATTCCAAATGTTGCTGGATCTGCCGCTCATAGGAAGCCTGATAGAAGTAAATCCCAGCTGAGATCGGACAGCTAGCCTCAGGTTCTCTAAAACTGAAGCCTGCAAAAGTAAGAAAAAGAAAAGACTAAGTAAGACCGTTAACAATGAGGTATTAGGATGGAAAACATTCTTTGACTCATTGTTACGAGGGACAGGGATGAGCTAAACTCCCTCACCTCTGCAGGTCCACTGGCAGAGAATCTAATCTGTAACTTACATCTTAACTTCAACTGCAGGAATCATAAACCTCAGTCATAACCCAGTCCTACAACTGTACTACGCCTGGAGCACAGAACCATCTTCAACCATACTTCACAAATACAGTCAGACTGGAGTCACCAGGCGCAGGTACCTGCCCCCAGGCCTGACTGTTTGATTCCTGCAGCCCACAAGGAGGAAATAGACTCTCTGCAAGTTGTCCTCTGACCTCCACTGGATGGCACCATGGCGTGCAGCCTCTTGGAACACCACGGTAAATGGGTGCAATTAAGAGAGAGAAATCACTTTGTCTAGATTAAAGTGTTAGATGAGTTTTAAATTGTCTTCAAGCTCCACCTAGTGGTTGTAGACTCGGGGCAAAGGAAGCTTTGATGAACCTTGCACTGAACATTTAAAACCAAGCAAAGGTTGGTGATGCATTCCTTCATTCCTGCCCCAGGGAGGCCTGTCCTGTGCACACAACCTGTACGGTCTCAAAGCAGTTCTGCAGCGCTGAGAGGCCACACTGCAGGAACAGCTTCCGCACAATACACACCGGTGAAAAATCTGGCCAACAGCACATGGACTTTCAGGACAAATGTGAAAGTTTTTCTTTCCCCACCAGTTAAGAAGTAACTAAATACAAATTTAAAAATGAATAGTAGCTCACGTTTAGAATGAGCATCTCCTCACACCTACTCCTGAGTGCTCCGTGTTCAAAGCACAGTTAAGTGCACACACGCTTCTGACAGGTCCTCAGCACTTTCTACCGACTGAATCACTTTCTCTCACACGCGGCAGGCATTCTCTGCTTAGTTCAAAGCCTGTTAACTCAAAGGCTGCGCGTTTAACACTAGATTCTGTAGGGATGCCACAGGAGTTGGGTGGAGAGTTGTTCATGCTTTCAATTGTGCAGCAGCAACCACTGACTAGAAAGCATCTCTAGTTTGTACTAGATGGCAAATCCCAAATTATTTTCTTTTAAAAACCTAAGGAGAGTTGATAATTTGTTACCAGAAATGTCACACTTGAGAATTTGGCTTCATTAAACAAAGTTCAACAACTTCTGTTATTTAAAATGTTGTTCAGATGGAATTCTTGATCGATTCTAGCTCTAGAGAATGAAGTAGTATGGAGTAGACTTCAATGTTACCTTGGCTTCTAGGACAGGATCTCTATACACTTGGGAGTGTCACAGCTGACAGAAAAGGTGTCTCCATTCGGAGACTGGCAGGCAGCTGCAATACTGTGACCTACGGTGGGGCTCTGGTGATTTATGGTAAAGGGACAGTCTCAGGAGATCTACAGACTTACACTAGCCATGTCCAACTGCTCATGACCAGGTGAGTCTGGATGAGGGCTTGGGTGAGCATCTTTGGTTGGTAACAGCTGTGGAATAGTCCCACAGGTTTGAACGGCAATGTCCTGCACTGGGCTACTTGAACTCTGCCCCATGAGCCTCTTTCCTCAGTGGTTTTATTATAGCCTCTCATAGTAATAGGGAGTAGCCGTGGGCAAACAGCTCCCAGGAAGCTTCAAGTCCTTTTTGTGAGCCAGAAAACCAGAGGGAGCTGGAGAAGCTGCCAAACTTGCAAATGGTTCTAGCAGTGAACAGGCACGGGGTTATGCTCCTACTAGCTTCCCAGAGCACAGCGGGAAGGAGGTGACAGTAGCCAATGGTGGCACCCACTGACTGTGGCAGTGCCAACGGTAGAAACTATAATCTAGTTTTGTTTGGTTTTTTATACCTAACAATTTGACCACTGTACATTCTAAATTAGAAATTACATCTGAAAAAAATATTTAAAGCCTACAAATTCTCAGCAAGGATTTGAAAAAAAGAAAAACACACATACTCAACTAAGCTGGCATGTGCCAGAAGTGAGATGATATTCGATTTTTAAAGAGGCAAGTCACTTAAAAAAAAAAAACAAAACAAATTTTCTTAAGTTTCTGAGAATCATTCTTATAAATGTTTATGAATATATCTAAAATTTAAATGCTTGTGATTAAAATGAACTGTGGTTTATTTTTATAGCTTAAAATGCTTTAAAAAAACTTCCTGAGAACGTTGAAGAACCAAGAAATATGAGTTACGACCCTAAGAAAATGGATCAAATTCTTAAACACTAAAATTGAGCTTGAAGTTCTTCTCCCTTAGACAAGGGGCAAGTATTAACTCTTCAGTGACCTTCGCTTATAACTGGTCACTCTGCCACAAGGTACCTCAGTACACTCCAAGTATTCAGTCCAATCATTAATTTGGCCAAATTTCCATGTGCCTACTCACTTATCCGCAAAAGAAAAATGTCTCAGGATGAACTTTTTGATTATAATCATAAAATTAGAATTTTATAGATTCTGTGAAAATATAATACAATTTATAAATTCAATTGTCCATATATTTAATATTTATTTGCTTGACTGAAATTTCCTAAAGCTAAGAATCCCTGCTTTTCTACTTGCAGACTTAAAGACGATGAGCCAGAACACATACCTGGTTAGGAGAGCAGACAGGAAAGTCCTCTACCGGAGGGATTAGGCCTTGAGCGATCAGCTGTCCATAGGAGGGAGGAGCCTCTCTCCGCAGCAGCTCTGCTTCCACTCGGGACAACTGTGTCTCAAAAGACCTTGCAGTAAGCAGAAGAAAGGTTCAGTCGAAGGCAGCAGTGTTCTACCTTCAGCGCTGAAGCACTTGAATCCCCTAACTAGCTAACGCAACGGAACCACCTCTGCTCTGGGAATGTTTGTCCAGGAGCCTTATGCTAGTAAGAGCCTAGTTATGTTTTAATAGACAGAAATACCTGCACACAGTAAGATAGCGGACTTTAAAGCCCCAAACAAACCCTATACTAGACAACTGCTGAGCTTTGTCCATCGAGTCCAACGGGGGACTGAGATGGCGTTAACTGCAGACCCGGCTCTCTCCACTGGTAGAGTTTCCCAGCGATTCATATTTGCTCAAGGAAAGGACGTGTCATAGTTCTCATGGCCCCATGCATCTGCGCACCAGCTGTGCTCTCTAGCTGTTTGGCACGGTCTTTGTTAATTAATCACTTGTAGCTGTTAGGACTGAAGGCACCTGCCCCCACAGTACCCTCTAGGGAGATGTCCCCACCATTAACAACTTTCAGTTCATGTTACACCACACTGGAACCTGCTCTCCCTGAAGTCCATTCTCCCCGCCTAACTTGTTCAACCGAGCACAAGTTCTCGCCGAACTGCACACAGCCAGGCAGTTCCACCCTGATGTGCTATCCGTGTTTCCAAGGCTCCAGACCAAATGAATCATGCACCTATTCTTGGAGCAACGCTGGGCATTCTTCTCATACTCCCCAGAGAAGAGCCCCCCAGGATCTCCTCTCTACACCCGACTCACACAACTCAAGTGGTGCCTCTTGGAATAAGGGCTGTCACATGTCCCCATCGTGAGGGCATCTGTCCGCTTTGCCTTGAGACTCCCCTCGCTGTGTTCAGCTCACCCACCCAGCAAGTCTCTCCCGTGGTGCACTGCTTGTGAACTGAAGGTTCATCTTCTTCTCACTTGTACAGTGCTATAAACACTGGACTCAGATATGTGCAATTACTGAGCATTTAGGAAAACAAGATACAACTGTAACAGAGTAACAGTTTACAGTAAGCCAGTAAACGTAACACCGGCTTTTATCATCTGATAAAGCTAAGTAATACTTTGTTCTATGTTTATCTTTGACAACTGGGCTTTTCATCCTACTTTTATGTATTCTCACACATAAAATACGTCAAAAGGAATAATGGCAAGCATTTTGGACACACTTTTAAATGTTTTCCATGTTTGTTGTGTGCATATGTACATGAGTGTGCTTTCCTGTGTGCAGGGTCAACCTTGGGTGTCAGTCTTCAGTACCCATCCTGTGACTGACCCTGGGGATTTCCAATTAGGCTAGGCTGGCCGGCAAACCCCAGGGCCCCCCATGTCTCTGCGAGCTCTGGAATGAGTGTGTCTTTGCTTCCGTTTTTAACTGTGTGTGGGCGCTCACACTTGTGTGGACTTTACCAACTAAGCCGGCCCACACCCCAGTCTCTGGGACACACGTTCACTACTGAAATCGTAAAGCACGGTTTGTCTTGGCACTGACCTCCGTTCGAACATTCTCAGAGAGTAGAGCTTGCAAGTGCACCCCAGTGCGATGACAAGCAGCAGGCCGCAGATGAGGCTCCCGATGACGGCTGCCGTTATGACCCTGGTGGGCACAATGACGGGGCAGTCCTCCTCATCGCTGCCGTCGCCACAGTCGTCCTGGGAATCACACACCCAGCTTTCAAACACACAGCGGTTGTTCTTACAGTGAAAATTCCCTGGCTGGCAAAAGAAGCAGTTTTTCTCGTCAGAGCCGTTCGGACAGTGATTTTGGTAGTTGCACCGATCAGAGCGAGGGTAGCAGACGCCGTTCCGAGAGCACGGAAATTCTTCCTTTTGGCACATGGTGCAGTTGATTTCATCCCTTCCGTTTGGGCAATGCCAGTACCCGTCACAGCGCTGCTGCTCCGTGTAACACCCCCAGTTGCCCCCACAGGGTATTTCCCACGGCAAACAGAAGCCGTCGACTTGGTACGTAGCGTTGAACCCTCTTGCGGCATTCACTTTGTCAGCACAGAAATGCACTCGGATCTGTCCGGAGGAGGAAACGACCGTCAGGGGAGCGTGAGAATCAAACGCAGTTAGCACTCGCAGAAGCTTGCGAGGGTTCTCCTCCAGCCCGTCATATATTCTCACATAATCGCCATATCCGGTGCCGTCCAGTTTAAAGTCGGTGAAGCGTAGGATGACTTTCCGGTGATCGCCTGTGTCTATCAGCCAGGTGCAGTTACTTCCGGGAGGATAGAAGTCGGGGTAGTTGGGCGAGCTGAAGGTGCCGTAGAAGTACTTCAGCCACTGTCCGCAGGTCGGCATGTCACAGTCGATCTCGTCCCCCAGGTCCAGGCAGTCAATGTTGCCGTCACACTTTAAGGACTCGGGGAGGCAGGTGTAAACTTTGGTGAAGCGGGACAGACACTGGAACTGGTTGTAGGCGCAGGGCTGGAAAGCGGTGGTTGTTGGGGGGCGAGCGTCTCTGGCACAGGCCTCCTCATCGGAACTGTCACCACACTCGTCCATGCTGTTACATTTCCAGGCCTCTGGGATGCACTTTCCATTACCGCAGCGGAACTGGTCACAGGCGCAGTTTGGCTCCTCGGATTTCCCTGGGGGAATGGAGGGAAGGAAAGAAGATCAAAAATCAAGCACGTCCACACTTCCAAGACAGCGTGCATCTTTCTGGTAATGATGACCGAGCTCACTTAGTAGGGCCTCCAAACCCTTGTGAAAGTATGCTACATTCTAGCAGATTAGTCCATCTATTAACTGTCTGTTTCTTTCCTGCAAAGTTCCCTGCCCTTTAACCTAATATAGAAGGATCAATTCTGTTTTGTAGAGAGCTATTTCACTGTAGAACATTTAGTGAAGTGATTTAACTAAGACACATGAGCCATACTGTCTAAAGAATGTAACTCTTTACAAACATAATGAGAACAGGAGAGATATTTAAAGAAGAAAATCACAGGTAATTGTTTCTCAAGTGTCATTCTCCTATGGTTCTTGTTTCTCTCGGGAAACACTGCAGTTAATTTTCTGTGTGCACTGTGCTGTGTTTTACAATTTACATCTGCTTTTGATAAACTGTCATCTTAACTTTAAATTGTAATCATGATTTGTGGGGAGCCTTTTTGGCACCTCTTCTCAACTGGTGGTGGAGAAATATTAATTTTTCAGGACACCTTGAAGTGGAACAAAGGCAGGCTTTTGGGCTACGCCCCTTAAGGGCTAGAATTAAGCACATTTGCATCTGAAGTTCAGAGCAAAACACTTAGGACTGAAGCCCCAGAATGTACATTTACATATGAATGTAGCTCAGGACAGGGCAGTCACAGCAGATATAGGCAGTGTCAGCTTCTCTGATCACCATTTGTCTCTAATCTTTATACCTGGTCTCTAAAAGGACAGTCACAGGATCTTTGATTGTTAACTTGCTTCTTCCCTATCTCAGAGCTGATGTTATCTTTCTGCATGTAATTAAAGTGGTATATAGAAGACTAATAAACAAAGGCCTCGAGTCAGCCTGGAGGTTTCAACCTCAGAGCTGGGGGAAGTCAGGTTGTAACCTTTAACTAACTTGTCTCTTTCCTTTCAATCCTCCCTCCGGTTCTGGGGGACCCTAAGTTGTTTGCCTGAGCTGGACAATGACTAAAGACTTCCACATGTCCACAACTTGGTCATGTTTGGAAATGGTTTAAGAAAAGCAAAAATTTAATATAAACTATGCTGGTGGAGTTGGTTCAGTCCTTTGTTTAAGGTGTAATAAAAACAGTAGTTCAGACAACAGAAATTATACTCTCACATCAGGTTTGAGATATGGGCAAATGCTTGAGAGAAGCTTGGAGAAAAGCATACTTTCAAGGTAAATATATTTAAGATGTTTTAAAAACAAACAAACCTTAGTTCCTGAAATTAATCATTTTATTATGGTTACACAAAATGTCAGACTGGCATCTCAAGTTTGGGGGCATCTGACTCTATGTTCTAATCTTCGCTCTCAGCTGCCTGGGGGCCTACTCATGATTAAACGGACACTTCACAAAATCAGCCACAAAGTGACCGGGCAGGTCAAGGCCACAAATGTGGTGCAACATCTTAAAAGCACACCTGAGAAGTACGTCAGCCTGAAGCCTTTCCTGGACACGCTGCCATCTGAGTGGAACCGGACCCAGACATGGTCTTGGGAAGAGATGTATGGAGGTGGAATCGTGGACCCACAAGCTCTGTAACTTTCAATATTCTTGTATGTTTCTATTGTCAGCCAGTCCAAAGTGCACCTTCTGGACCCCTGGATATCAAAATCCTGAAAACTAGGACAAGAGAAAGGAGGAAGAGACTTCAACAACGTTGACAAGAATATTCATACAAATGCTGAAGACAACGCTCCAAGCCCCTGCTTCTGCCCCAGCCGATCTCTGATTTTACACGCCTCATATCTCTGTCCTCCTACGCTTCCAGAACAGTCTTTCTTTATAAGGTAAGACCAGATTCCAAAATCCAGCTGAACACCAGCTGACAGCACATATGCCTTTTGTTTACATAGTTAAGAAAATGGATTTCCAATCAGATCGGCCTACATTTCCTCATGCTTGAGGCAGAAATGAAGCATGGAGCAGTAAGCCAGCCTCATCTCTCCTGTTAGTGTCCGGCAGCCACTGCCTTAGAGCAGCTTCAGAGTTAATCACAACAGTGGGGCTGAGGGGGTGAGGGCACAAAGAAGGTTTGAGAACTTTCCTATAAACCACTTTACAGATAAACGTTATCATGTAGCTCCTAAAATATAGGCACAAGTAAATGACAGGAAGCCAAACAAGAACATGAAAGCAGCCATCATTTGTAGAAATGAGAAATTCAGTTTTGCTTTCATCATCTGAATGTGGCTGGGTAACACAGGGAAATCTGACTTTCTCCCTGCCTCAGATTTAAACCCAGTGAGAGGAAGTTAACTGGAAGGGCTCCATTACGCTGTTTTCTCTTTCAATACGTGAGCAACTCCAACTCCAACTCAGGCTGTACATCCACCTTCCATCGTCACATACGGAGCTTTCAGAGATCTCTGCGCACAGGCATCTCTTACATGGGGACTCAGATTTCCATAGTACATTTACATTTCTAACAGTCTAAAAATACTACTTACGTGGAAAAGTCATAGGAACTTTGGTTTGTCTTAGTCAACATGCCAATAAGCATATATTGCTACATTGTAAATATTCAAATATATGCAATTGTATTTTGTAACGCCGTTTGTTCTTATGAATAAAGAAACATTCTGGTAATTAGTTCATATGTTTTACTAGACAAGTCCTGAGAGGACAGAAAAGTAAAGAAGAAACCCCTGATGTCATAGACCTTGCAATGTCTGACTTAGCTGTTACAGTGGATTCATTTGTTTTAACATTTCATTCCTTTGTACAGTCTGGAGTTTGGGGTGTGAGCTTATGCTGGAGGGGGGTCGCTGGCTGGACTCCCCCTTCCTCCTTCTCTCGTCTGTGTTCCCTCTCCAGGTTTCTACTTTACAACTAGTCTTGCACAGTGGCTCACACAACTGCACGTCCTGCCACGGCGTTAGCATGTTGCAAACTCATTCATATTTGCTAGATGGCATTTTTTTTTCTTTACATGCTTTCTTCTGCAAACAGCCAGACCTTGGTCCCTGGCTTTGACTCCTTATTCTCTGTGTACGGGCTGAGGGAGGATGAGGTGGTTTATGTCTCCAGCTCTCGAGTTTACACAGGGAGCTCCACTTGTGTACTCTAAGGTCTTCCACTTTACTTTCATTTAGACTGCTTAAAGACGTGTTTCTTACAGAGGCTGAGGCAGAAAGATCGTGGACTCCTGGCCACTGACTACGCATCGTCAGGTCCTTAAAATATTAAACAGACAAATAAAGACTAGTGTGCTTCTGTATTCCTGCATATTTCATGCTATTAAGGATTTTAATTTTATCTTAAATTTAAAGGTGAGTGCTCATTTTATCCTTACTTAGGTAGTTATTTTAATGTAGCTACCTGGAAGTGATATACTGTTTATTTATTAAAAAGTATATCAATATAAAGTTTCCTATCAAGAGCTCATTTGAACATCTGAACGGGTTACATATGATCATGCTTAGGATTCTTTGAATAACTTAAAACTGTATTTCAGTAATTGCACATGAAATGTTTGTCTCTACATATACCCACCCATCTGTTATTTTTTCTTTAAAAATTGGCTATTGTCACTTTATTACTAAAGTCACCATTTATCTGAGTAAACCTAAATTCATTAACTCTTTCCCAAGTCTGGAAAAAGCCCTGTAAATGTGAGGCTCACTTCCTGCTTTGTTCTGCACTTCAACAGTACCCGTTATTTTCAGTGTGTTTTGCTTTGTGAAATCGCCAAGATTCAACACACATTGGCATTCTCAGGGCACTTTCCCACAGCATTCTGTGCTGGAAGAATCTCCAAGCTTTACATGAGTGGGCTGGTAAGCTACAACTTTTAAAAAGATTTATTTTTTTATATTATGCATAAGTGGTGTGTGTGTGCATGTTTTGTCTGGATGTATTTAAGTATATATAAGTATATACCACATGTGTACAGTGTCCTAGAGGCTAGGATGGTGTCAGAGCCCCTAGAACAGACCGTGCAGACAGCTGCGACTCTGTGGGAGTGCATGCTGGGAAAAGAGCTCTACCTCTGCAAGATCAGCAAGTGCCCTGAGCCACTGAGCTATAATTTTAACTTCTAGGTTCAGATAAAAGTTCCTATTAACTCTAGATTTACAGTAACAGCCCACTATTTGGTAAAAGTAGTATTTTGTCAGCATATTCAGGCTTAGTCGTATTACAAATTACAGAAAGCAGCCAAATGGTTAGACTCCAGCTCTGGTGCTGTCGATTAGGTGAGACAATCACAGTTGTCACCTCTTCAGAACTAAGGGCAAACACCTTACAGCTGTGACTTACAGTTCCACAGAGAAGATGTGGGAAGGGTAACGGTTATTTCCCAAGGGACTGGTTATCTCTTTACATGAAAATACAAGAAAGGTAAACTAAGTTACATACGTTATTTTAAAAATGTAGAGGGGAGCTGAGGCGATGTCACAGAGCACCTTTAAATCTAAAGCTTAGGTCCCAGCCCTGAACACTCAAAGGGAGCGAGTTTCTCTTCCCCTTGCTCCGCTGCCCCTGCACGTCTTTGCCTAGGCACGTATTTCCCTAACAGTCTCGACAGGATGACTGTAAGACAGCATCAACAGGTTACTCAGTAGCCACTTTTTAATCCTACTCTCACAGTACTTTTCTCTATCAAGTTGTACATTTTAAAACCTAACCTTTGTCTACAGCCTGTAGATTAGAATCCGAAGCTGAAGCTAAGTATTCATAGAAAGGCCACATGTGGGGCTGTGGAAGTGACGAGCTCTTGGTGCAGAGCGTGCGTGTCTGTTCCTGTGGGGTGTGCACACAGACGTGTGTGGCCAGAGGGCACATCAGCTGATTCTTGTTCCTCAGACTCCACTCACCAGTGTTTTCTGAGGCTCTAACTGGACTGGAATTTGTCAAACAGGACGTTTGGCTATTCAAAGTCGGGTTTTCAGGCTCTTGTCACATGCTAGTGACCGAATGGTCTCTCAGCCTTCACTTTGTATTCTTAAACAATGTTATTTTGCTTTAAATTATAAAAAGAAGGCAGAGGAGAAGGCTTCATGAACAAGGTACATGCTATGCACGCGTGAGGCCCTGACTTGGATGTCTAGAACCCATGTGGCATGGTGGCCCATGTTTGTAAGCCCAGTGCTTACAAGGGTCAGGGGGTACAGGCTCATGCCCAAAGCTCACCGGCCACTAGTCCAGCTAAAAGACAGCCCCAGGTTCAATAAGAGACCCTTCTCAAAGACATGGTGCAGAGTAATAGAGGACCGTATGCCAACATCAGCCTCCAGCCTCTATGTGCGGACACGGTGAACACGGAACGCCTGCACGTGCAATCAATCACACAGCAAAGAAAGGCAAAACATGTCAAGGTAGGCTTACCAGCACGGTTAAAGTTTTATGAGCACACAGCCCTGCAACTAATGATCGTAAGGTTATGGAACGGGTTGTAGAGTTGGGTAGTGAGTTTTGTTTGTGTACAGACTGCTAATGACTACTCTTGATCCTCGTAAGCTACTTAGGAGATGATGCTCTTGTGAAAAAGTAGCTGCCGATGTCTGAGTGAACAGTGAGACTCGTGTCCTCTTACTGTGCTGGAAGAACTTGATTACATCATTACTTATCTCTTAAATGACAGATACTCACAACTTCTTTTATGATCTGCAGTATTTTCCTATTGCTGTTCCTATAGAAATTGTATTTATATTTCTAAATAAAAGAATAATATGAAGGGATCAGAGTTACCTTATAGTAATGATTTCCCCTGGGTTAGCCCGGATGAGCCAGCTACAGTTGACTTTGGCAGGATAATCTGCAGGCCAGCCTGGACTCGTGATTATTCCGCTCGGCGCTCGGATTTGTTCTGGAGTCTCCCCACAAGCTGGAAGAAGCCACAGCAACCTTACTTAGTCAGGGCAGCTTAAATAAAAACAGCATTGCTTTGAAAAACCAAACCACTTGATCTCAAATCGCATGCAGTGAAACATGGTTCAGCAAGCTCAGAAAGCCTCTCCTGCCCACGGTGGCATTTGTTCTTTCCTCTCCAGAGGAACCTTCTCCTTATTCGGATATTCCCAGCAAACAAGCTTTTCCAATGAGATCACTCAGGTGGCAGAACTCTTAAGTCTACATCTGGAAACCACTCAATCTCCCAATCCATCTTTTCCCAAATTATTTTTTTACATTTATATTGCTGTGGGCTACCTAAAGTTCAATATTATTCAGTAAATGAGCTTAGATCTTTAGGATCAACAAGTAGTTTTCAGTGAGGTTTAAAGAGCCATATGATGCTTAACTGTAGTTTTTGGCACAAAGGAGGTGAATAGATAAAGACAGTAAGAGACCAAAATACCATCCCCACAGTTACCCAGGACAGCGTCAGGCATAAGGGCTGTGATCTGAATGAAAAGCCCCTATAGGCTCGCACGTTCCAATACCTGATCCCCAGTTTTCAGCAGTATTTGGGTAGGTTTAGGGGGTGTGGCCTTGCTGAAAGAAGTGTGTGACTGAGAGAGGAACTTTGAGACATTTCCTGTCTGTGGAGACATGGGCCCTCAGGTATCCGCAGCAACTCAGCCACGGTACCTACCCTTTCCTGGCCACAGCCTCTCATCCCTCTGGACTCACAAGCACCCCCAAGTCTCCTTCTTCTGTGTTGCCTGGGTCATGATGTTTTATCACAGTAAGAAGAAGAAGAAGAAAAAAAAAACTAAGAGGAGGTTTGAAAGATCCTAAACTATTAAAAACGAGTGTTCTGAGGTGATATTAGAATATCTCAATGTCATTAAGTTTCTGAACACCACCAGAGGGGACTTAGTTATCTAGGATCCTGTTGATAACCTGACAATGTGTTCTTCCGCAATAAAAATAAAAATGCTTGGCCAGACAGGAAAGAAAAAAGAGAAAGAAACTAAAGAAATAAAGAAAGGAGAGAAGACAGATGAGGAACAAGAAAAAATAAAGCTAGCTAAAGGTTTAGTAGAACTTAAAGCCTTGTAAACTATCATTTCGTACAATTTTAATGAGTTGTATTGGCTGACTTCTAAGGTAATGGCTGACTAGAAGAAGCTGCAGATTAGCAGTGGAAGAGTAGCTGCTAAGGGTACATAAGAGCTACTAGAAACCGGGACGTTTGTCAGAAAATGAAAATGTTTATATAGCAAAGATCTGATGGCCACAACGCCCCAATTAATTAACTCATTAGTCTGTGAACTTAGAAAAGCATTGCTGAGAGAGAAATCAAGTCAATGTGAGCAACGTACTCGCCCTGCATAGTGCCTAAACCGGACACCAAGTTTCAAAACTCCAGTGATCAGGCTCGAAGGCAGCCAAATACCCTCATGCAGTGTATAACAGGAAAACTTTCCTCATACACAGAGGTTGATGCCACCCAATTTAGGTTAAGGGCGATAGGAACTAATCTGTATAGTTTAAGAAATGTCATTGACGGTATTTAAAGTAAAGCAAGCCAAACTGCTTTCAGGCAATTCCTGGATCTACAGAACAAGAACACTGTCTGTAGAAAATCCACTGTTGATGTTTTAGAGCATAAGTTCAAGCCTAAGAGGGGAATCAGGATGTACTGCCAAAGGGGTCAGATGTGAACCACTTTTAGAACATGGGAGTCATGGCTGAGAATACAGGGCACACACACCAAGGGCTCTGCCTTCACCTCACTGCCCAGTGTCAATCACTATTGATTTGATTGACTGATTATGTCTGTCTGTCTATGTTTAATGATTTATTGCTGTCAATGTTTCATTGCTAGTCGATGCCTTGAGCTGGCATGGCAGGTGGGACATTCCACCCATCCCAGTGCTTGGGAGGCAGAGGAGCTCATCTCAGAAGAGCTCATCTCTGACTGTACAAAGGTAAATTCCTTCCTTTACAGGGAGAGTGATCGATGGTAATGAATGATGGTTCAGACAAGACCCAGTTTCTCCGAGTGTAGGGCAATGACACAACCTTAGTGAAAACTGAAGCACATGTGTTCACTAACACAGCCAGGGCAATCTCACGACAGCCTGCTCTGAGAGACCTTGTTACTTTCTACCAAAGCAACCAGAACCCTGGGTGCAGGAAATTCTGACACAGCAAAAACCTCCAACTTTTAAATAAATACTAGACTAACCCTAGGGAGAAGCTAGAAAGACTATCACTATATTATTAGGTTGTTTTTAAATTAGGTTTTAAGAGAGAGAAAAACAAAGAAAAAAAAAACAACAAGTGCATGTAAAACCAATAGGTGGTGCTCACACACCAAAAAAATAAAACTTTTGTGTGACTTTTGTGTACATGCACAAGCACCCATGAACATGAGCAAGTACACACCAACACACACGAACACTTGTATACAAGTGCACAGGGCTGAGACACGCTGCCAGATAGGATTAAGATTTACCACATTTATAATTCTATCTGTATTCATCGTGACATTAAGACATTTATCACCCCCTCTGTAAATACAAAACTAAACTACAGTATCAAAGGTTTTCCTTAGATTCATACTGACTTTGTTTTGAACGTTCACAGAATGGCAGAATTTGGCATTTTGACCCAGTGGATTTAAAAGAACCTCCAACTTATCTATAAACTCATTAAAACTGTTTGTTGACATGATTTCACAAGTATACATATCATATAAACTTTAAATAAGAATTAACATAACAGTCTCCTCAAATATTAATCACTGTTTATGGTGATCTGTCATTTCAGTCAATACACCCAAGAGTAACGGACTGGGTTTATAGCACAATCATAACCTCCTATGCCTAAGAAAAAATGCTTTAAATTCCCCAGACAAACTGAAACTACCCTTTTCTGTTTTGTGTATGAGTTTGTGTGTCCTATGCTGGTCAGCTGGAATGGGGAGGTCCAGAGGCCCTCTCTCCATCTGACATTACCGGCCTTCCTGCAGTATAGCCTACTTACACTTACCTAGTTGTAATTTCTTCATGTCAGACACATAGTCACGACCTGACTACTTCCACCTCCCCTTCGGCCCCTCAGCACGCTCACCCGTGGTGCATTTCCGACAGCTCGCCACGGCTCCCCAGGATAAGCAAGACTTTCCTTGCTTTTCATGCTTTGCATTCGATACACACACACACACACACACACACACGCACACGCACACGCACACGCACACGCACACGCACACGTCCATCGGTTTTAAAGACACTTAGGTTTTTAGAGTGCCTGGCATTAACTCGTTTGCTTCTTGTTAGGATCCACTACACACTGTGGCTCTCCAACTGCCCTGCAGGTTTTCCTGGATTAGTGCCCTCCCCAGCCACTCTGGTCACGTGTGTTCATGGTGTGTCTCAGAGTCTCTTCTCCACTCGAGTGCACTTCACACACATGTAACCTCCACTACAGACTACAGGTTATGTGCTTAATTAAACTTTCTAGCCAGGGTGTCTGCACGTCAGAAGCCAACTGGACACTCTAAGTTAAATTCAACATGGTCAGAACTTTGTGCCTCCCAAGTCCTTCTCTCTGGTCTGTATTCCACATCTTCACTGGTGCCAGCATCATTTGGTCAAGAGGAAAGGCAGGTCAATAAAAGGAAATTTATTTCAAGAATATCACAGGTTGTCTCAGAAATCCACAAGGCTAGATCTGGTAATGAGGAGAACGGGAAGCTTCATGGGAAGCCAAGTTTGCTGTTACCACAGTCCAGCCTTTGAATGAGGAGTGCCTTTCAGCCTTATTTCTTTCATTGTATTAGTGTTATAAATGGCCCCATCCCACCCCCAAGACTTCAGCTCTAATGCTTAACAGCAACAGTGGTTTGAAGTGACTTACTGTGTTTAATGTGATGGGATCGAAGGCACCATCTTTTTGCTTTTAAGTGGGTATTCAAATGGTGAACACCCAGCAGATACAATTACTTTGATAAATTCTCTGCTTTGATTGACTGGACTGTGGTGAATAAATGATATTACATATACCAAATCACAGTGGTGACTGGTAACGCCTGGATTGTTTCCGGAAGACCAAGATTGGTTCCGCAGGAGGGCAGGAAAAAGTTCCCATGTGCTCCAGGATGAGTATTGCACAGAGCGAGTTAGTCACCGGATGAAACCCGGGTGAGGATGGGGTAGGACACTTGTCTCCCAAACATCACATCTGCACCTTTTAAAGAAATGGTTTGGTTCGCTCGTTCTTTGTTTGAACTTCATGTGCACTGGTGAGCTGCCCCCTCGCCCTGTGTCTATGTGAGGAGCCATTGCTAGCTGCCGTGTGGGTGACGGAAATGGAGCCCGGGTCTTCTGGAAGAGCTGAGCCATTTCTCCAGCTCTCACACTTATAGCATTGTGTCTAAAAACAAAATGCTGTGTCTTCAGCCCCTTTGAACATTATCTTTCTAGACTCGGCCAGAACTCCTAATTTACAATATTCAATCTTGTCCTCAGTTTACCTTCATTCATTCAATCCAAGCCTTCTCTAATGCTTACACATAATTCCATGGTCTCGTTAATTCTTTACAAGAGTTAATTTATATGTAATTGGCAAAGGGAGAAATTTGTTAGTATAGTATAAAATTGTATGAAAATGTTCCTAGCATGCTAATGACTTAAGGTAGGAGTTTTTAGTAAGGGGGGGAAGCCCAGTAAAAGCTTCCTTCAGTATAAGGAGTGGCTACTTATCACTAAAGAGCTGCCTGCTTTCCTCTGGATGCTCTTCTCGGGAAGCTGCAAGGGCTGATGGAGATGTGAAGCACCTTCCTAGAGAAGGGTTTGTCTGAAATAAACTTGTTTGCTTCTGTTGGTCCCTGTTGGAAATGAACGCCCTGAAGGAACAAGCATAAAGCCAGGTTGTGCAACAGAAACCAACTGTAAACACAAGTCTGTGGAGATCTGAACACAGAAGTATTGTGACTAGTATGTATGTGTTTTTTTCTACACCGACAAAGTTCAACAGTCTAAGAGATCTATTCCAATTCCATTTCTCAAAGGCTTTGTTGTTTTAGTGTGTGCTGTGTAAAACATGAGGTTTCCAAGAACACACACACACACACAGAGAGAGACACACACGCACACACACACACAGGCATGCACACATAAACATACCCACGGCTATAGTCTTTGTTTATTTTGCTTAATAAGTTTCATAATCAGCATCATCAATTGTCTGGTTTTGAACACAGGCGTCACCTCCTCTCCTGAAATCGACTCGGTTTACTTTGGTGGGCACATTTAGACATAAAAACTCATGCATGATCGAAGACACACATCTCCGGCTGTATCCATTAACTCTGGGAACAGAGCCCTGCCCCCTTGTCAATGGTCATAACCAAGATAATCAAATTGTTGACCCAAAGGACAGCAACTTGCTAGGTTTGGTGGCATTTGCACTCTGGAGATGAAGGCAGGCACACTGGGACATTGAAGCCTACGGAACCAGCAATGGCAGGTGCGTGCATGTGATGGGGCTGAAAGCACCTCAGAGTCTCCACTCACTCACAGGAGACTGCGCACACAGGGTTGAACTACGTGCTGTTCTAGTTACCTGTACCCTGATCCTCAGGAGAAAATGACAGGAAGGAAGGGCCTGAGAGGTCCTTTGATGGATTTCTTAGTAAGATTTTTAATTCAGCTTACTAGTTTAAAATAGTTATTATCTATATGACTAAGAAAATACAAGACTTCAATTTCTATTGATATTTCAATAATCTTAAAAAGTAAAAGCTCAAAAGAGTGGCTGTAAAAGTAGATTAACGCACGGACTTCTCTCTGCTGTCATTTTTATAGCAGCCATTTAAGACGGAGGCTTCGGATGACCTCTATTAAGACGAGGATGGAAGAGACGAGATCATGTCACAATCATGTCAAATGAATCCTTCAATTTCAGACTTCGCGGTTTTTAAAGCTCGGAAAAAGGAGTTAGCAACGGAATTTATGATTTGACCTAAACTACTTGTAAAAGAAAATGTGCAATTTCCTGTTCAGAGGATGAAAACCCAGGTTTCTCTGGAGAACTGACAAGGGTTGACATTTTATGGCAAGGAGCGGCTGAGACCAAGAGGAACATGAAATGTACATGGCTCTGGGTTGTACCAACCACAGAACGTAGATACAAGTTAGTAATTACACTCACGGACTGCTGGATTCCACAGACAGAGAGGACAGCACGGAAAAGAAACTGGCATCCATAGAAATAACTGTGGAAGGATGTGCAGCTATCGGCTGAGTCTGGAATGCAGCAGTAATCATAGGAATATGCAGTGAGGGCAAGGATAAACCATATCATATATTAACTATAGGAATGTGCACTGAGTGCAAGGGTAAGCCACATCACAAGTATACCTAAGATACCTTTAAAATGTCAAACTTAGCGTAATCTTTACAAGATAATCTGACCCCTGCCCTTCCCTGTCTGCGAGTTTCTCTTGGCTACTGTAATGACACCGAGCCACTGCCTTCTGAATGTGCTGGTTCAGAACATGCTCTTTTATGCCTACATTCACGTACACATTACAGAAAGAACTCCTTTGTTCTCAGTATATTGTAGTCCCCTTTTCTATACTTACATAAGCCAGGAGGTTTTTGTAAAATTTCCCCCGTTCAATAATACCATGCACTTAACTCCACGTGTGGGAAGAAAAATCACTGAGGCAAAGAGATCAGATCAACTTAAAAGAAAACATGTAAGAAAATGCTATTAAGAAGGGGTTGTCTCCAATTAAAGAGATGTATTTTTCTGGGGGGGAAAAGCCATTGCTGGGACTAGGGATACAAATCAGTTGGTAAAGTGCTTGCTTTGAAGCACCAGGAGCAGTTCAATCTCTAGCGTCTTCGTAAAAACAGCAGTACAGTGTGCTCTCTGCAATCCCGCTTCGGGGGAGGCGGACACACGCACACCTCAGGTTCACCAGCTGTCCATTTGGTCTCTCCTTCCCCACAGACTCCAGGGAACTCAGAGATCCTGTCTCAAAACCCAAATTACTCAGTGCCCACCAAGGTTCAAGGAACATCATGGGGAGGGATGGGGAGACTGTAGGAGCCACAGCCTGTGGAGAAGTGCCCTGAAACAGTGTCTTCTGGTCAGGTAGAGCTGTTGCACACAGGAATCCTAACAGCTACACTGGTTGCCTGCGTAAGAGCTGTACAAGGTCGAGCCAGTGTGGAGGAGAGGGTCGGGAGACGTCATCCCTAACTGGTGACCGCTGCTGGAAGGGGGCTTTCTTTACAGGTATAGCTTCTGGTAGGCTGCCATGCTCCATGGGTAATTAAAAAAAAAAAAAAAAGGAGACAGGAAGTTGGAAGGGGAAACAGTGGGTTCTGGGAAGAGAGGAAGACAGACAACAGGAGGCAGATTAAAATACACTGTATGCAAGAATAAATTCACAGACACACACACTTTTCAAAAACATAAATAAAATAAATTAAAAAAAAACCCAAACCAGAGGATGACTCGTGAGGATGACCCATCCAAGGTAACTCCTGTCTTCTAGACACACATACACGTGCAAGCAGGCACAGCATTAAATACGGGGGAAATACTGTGGCCAAGTAAGTCAAAGGCAGTGAATGTTGAAAAACAGACCGTCTTGTTAAATACTTTACGTAAAAAGCCAGTACCTGCTGGCCCACTGCTGACTCAGAGCAGTATGATTCAAAGCATATTCTCCTGCATCAGCATAGATACAGAAGATGGATATGTCAACAGAGTTACTCCCATTATATAGTGCTGCTCCTTAAGAACCAAATTCTTTTGCTTAGACACTAGTTCTAATCAAAGCAGGTCCTTCCATGGTTTCCTGAAGATCACAAGGGGCATAACAAATGGTGAGAAAATGATGCTAAATGGTGGTAAAATAAAACCCCCAGTAAAGTCAGGAGAGACACAAAATATTGAAGAGGAACCCCAGAATGTGGCAAAATGTGATCTGAGGAAGCAACGAAGCTGAGTGTAATTACACTGTAAGAAACTAACCATTCCCTGGGAAGTGTCTAAGCCCGATGAGTAATTCCGAAATCGCTGGCAAAGCATAAGATAAGATGAATTGGGAGGATTCAACCTTTTATACATTTTTTTAAAAAGTCATGAGGGCATTCTCTTTCCCTGCAAGGGCATAAAAACTATTGTTATGGTCTGTACACTTTCTAATTTATACACTAGAGAACTAAATGCTGAGCAAGTGATTATTTCTATTTCCTGGATGGGGAAAACTGTTAGTTTCTAAAGCTTGTGGTGACTCTTGTGGAAGCACCTGCATGAGTGAGAAGAGACAGGCAGGAAGAGGTACTTGGCAAACAATGGCGTCCGAGTCTGTGGTTTCCAAATCTCTATCAGCTCTGACGGAATGTCCATTCCTCTCCACGTCACTATGCCCTTTGTGTGCTCAGTGGGGGGCACAAACTATCATGTCCTTTATTCAGGACCATATTTCTATTTCTGCAGATTATTTTGATTAAAACCCTCCCTTATTTATAATGCATTAGCAAGCTGACATCAAATGTCCAGTTCACCTACCTGCAGCTAATTTTCTTGCAAGCATAACAGAGTGCAAAAGACAATTTAAAAGAGTTTCTTTTGGCTCACGGCTTCAGAAAGTTGGTCTACTTTTTGTCTTGGGTGAGGTAACTCATCGCATTGGCAGAGAGTAAAAGGGACCAGGATCCTGCAATCAGCACGGAGGGCAAACGTTGCTGCTGCTGCTGCCACCGATGATCCCACCGTCTTCACCTCCGAAACGCTCCACCACCTCCTAAGAGTGTCATCTTGGGGCCTAAGTTTTTACATGTGGGCCTTTTAGAAATGTCCAAACTAAGATACCCATTAAGTGACTGGCTTTCTACAACAGTTAAACCGAAGATTTTACAAAATTACAGATAATATGCAATCACACTTTGAAGAATTATTCTCAAAGTGTCAAAAATAATATTACATATGTGAAAATGTTTGTCTTATACCTTTTTTAAAAATTGGATATTTTTTACTGACATTTCAAATGCTATCTGCTTTTCCAGTTTCCCCTTCAGAAACTCCTTGTCCCATCCCCCCTCCCCCTGCTTCTATGAGGGTGCTCCCCACCCACCCACCTACTCCTGCCTCCCTGGACTGACATTCCCCTACACTGGGGCATAGAGCTTCATCTTCATCTACACAGGACCAAGGGCTTCTCTTCCCATTAATGACTGACAAGGCTGTCCTCTTCTACATATGCAGCTGGAGCCATGGGTTCTTCCATGTGTGCTCTGTGGTTGGTGGTTTATTCTCTGGGAGCTCTGGGAAGTCTGGTTGGTTGGTATTGTTGTTCTTCCTATAGGGTTGCAAACCCCTTCAGCTCCTTCAGTCCTTTCTTTAACTCCTGCACTGGGGACCCCGTTCTCAGTTCAATGGTTGACGGTGAGCATCCGCCTCTGTATTTGTCAGGCTCTGGCAGAGCCTCTCAGGAGACAGCTATATCAGGCTCCTGTTAACATGTACTTCTTGGCATCAGCACTATTGACTGGGTTTGGTGTCTGCATATGGGATGGATCCCCAGGTGGGGCAGTCTCTGGATGGCCTTTCCTTCAGTAGTGCAGAGGACCTGTTCATTTGGATGAATTTCACTTTCACCATCTGAGCATGATACACTCTCATAATGGTCAACATGCTTCAGTTGGAGCCTAGGTACTCATCCCAACTGTTCTAATGCTGAGTTTATTCACTGTTGGAAATGATAATGCAACATGAAAATACATTGTAATCTTATTAAAGCAGCCATTTGATAGATATTTGGTAACATACAAAACAGACTAATATAAACACATCATTGCATAGTAAAATATTAACAAGATTAAGTTTCACAGCATATAATATAAAAATTATGGTATCTCCATTACCTCCCTCAAGCTCATGGGGTGCTCTAACGGGGCATCTCGAGCCTGTCCTGACCAGCTCTGGGGAGGGAGGCAATAATTCACCGTGTCCTGTATAATGTGTGTTACTTTCCCTAAGAATGTAGTGCCTTACATCCCCACTCCCTTTGTCTGAAAGGAGTTTCTTGGGTTCACACTAAGTTCTATTTTATATCCTGTGATCTTAAAAATCCTAGTGGGTTCATTATCAATGAGAACATAGTGCCTTATGTCTGCCTTCATTTGAAACATGGATAAAAGCATTGGTCAATGAAAAAGTGAAATTCTTTTTGTTTGCTTTGGCAAAAGATCAAGGTACTTGAGTGAAAAACTTACGTATCATTGAAACCCCACAGAAAGGTACAAAAGACCGCATTCTTCATTCATGCAACTGTCTACGTTAGTATTAAGCATATAACACTATTAAATAATTGCCATTTACGTCTTCACTTCAGATTCCTTACAAGCCCTGAAGAATTCTAGAATTAATATTTCATCAGACTAAATGTTCTTCAGTAAAACTGTAAAATACTACATTTTAATATTTAAAATTAAAGCAATAGCTTAAAAATAAGCCATTTCACCTCAGTGAACATCACAAATTGTTAACTCTTGCTTAAGCAAAGCAACTGCAATCCAGACAATAGTAAGTCCCCCCAGAAGTCCCCCTACCCATCTTCTTTTAAGGCTACAGCTAAGCCATCAGCTGTAAATGGCCTTGGGGATCAGCAGTGTCAGAATAGGTCGCTATAACATGGAAACACAGAAAGGCAACAAAGGAAGATGATTCTGAAAGAATCAATTCTGACAACCCAAAAATTAATGCTTAAAAACCACCTGAAGTCCACACTTTGCTAAGCTAATTAATATTAACAAGGATTAAAGAACTTTGAAGGAATATTCTTTTTCTTAGCTCTCATATGTTCACTCTGCCTAGTAAAAGATTCCACATCAAATGTAGAGTGGATGCCAGACAAACTAACCTCAGCACATTCAACTCTTGATGAACGGTAGGACCGTACGGTAGGACCGTAGAGCTGCCTCACTGTTGGGTGAGTGTGACATGCCAGTCCTGATACCAGAATAAAATGTAAAAAAAAAAAAAAACAAACAAAACCTTCCAGCTGAGAAAGGATTAAGTCCTACATCGCTCCTAACAATCAGAATTTTTTAAAAAAGCAATGTTTTTGTCTAATTATAGACAGAAGTCAATCTTATTTTGTTTTTGTTTACAATACTACATTTGTAGGTCACAAATCAAAAGGAGATGCAATTAATTTTTTTTCATGTTTAAAAAACAAAGTCAGGAAAGTAAAAGGCAGGTCTTGATAGAACTACCTCAAGAAAAAATATTAAGCAAGAAACGATGATCATATCTAATGTAATACTCATATATACCATAAAGAACTTTGTCAATTGGTACAACCCCCTGTGATTCTAGTAGGATTTTATACTATGAATACAGTCTCAGAAGTAAAAATGTTAGTTACGTATTAATATATCTTGAGCATGATCCACACTAGGAGGAATCCACTGGGCACAGCTCCAAAACGTTAAACATAAGTCCCACAGGATGGGAAGTTCACAAGCATTAAAGTAATGGACATAAACACAAATACAAATAAAAAATACTAAATTGTAAATGGGAAGGGCAGGAGATGGTTAGTCATAATGTAAGAGAAAATGTAATTGTAAGGTACGCACAGAAAAGGCACAGATGAAATAAATGAAAGTATTATACATACTGTGACAATGCATCATGATAAAAATATCTCCTACATTCCAAGAGACTGGAACTTTCGCTGGACCTCACATCAATACATCTGGAGCTCGCTGAAGAGTTGAGAGTGCTAGCCTACGGTTTGTTAAACTTGCTTGTAAGAGGACCTTGGATTCCCAGGTAATCAGCTTTTAGAGCTAATGAACAGATGAAATCTTAAATTATGTAGTCGTCCATACCCTGCCCGAGTAATACATGTGTGTGTGTGTGTCAGTAATATGTGTGTGTGTCAGTAATACATGTGTGTGTCAGCAATACATGTGTGTGTGTCAGTAATACATGTGTGTGTGTGTCAGCAATACGTGTGTGTGTCAGTAATAAATACATGTGTGTGTCAGTAATACGTGTGTGTAATACGTGTGTGTGTCAGTAATACATGTGTGTGTGTCAGTAATACATGTGTGTGTGTCAGTAATACATGTGTGTGTGTGTCAGTAATACATGTGTGTGTGTCAGTAATACATGTGTGTGTCAGTAATATGTGTGTCAGTAATACGTGTGTGTGTCAGTAATACATGTGTGTGTGTGTCAGTAATACATGTGTGTGTGTCAGTGATACATGTGTGTGTGTCAGTAATACACGTGTGTGTGTCATTCGCTGAAAGGAGCAGATACGGAGTTAAAGGTGATCTTCTGAGCGAGTCACCACTGTAAGTGCTGGATACTGGTAAACAATGGGTTAGTTGAAGGAAGCGGCTTAATCCCATGTATGCCTCCATTAAAGACTCTGTAAAGGATTCCTCATCCCTTCCCTGTGAGAAGCCCTTTGTTAGGGACAGACATAGTGACACACAGGATAGACACATGAGCAGACACACGGACTGATTCCCAGGACAGCCTTCAAGTAGGCACAGACTCAGAGCAGACAGCAGAGAGGATGAAGCAGGAGGTCCAGACCTGGACTTGTTCTCGGTTAAATGGCCCCAAGGGTTAAGTGCTTTCTTTCTCTTCTTAACAAAACACAGCGGACGCTCTACTGGTCACTCAGAGTTAATCACTATGCGTTTAGTCCCTGCAATATAACAGTTAACAGCCGACTTTCTTTATCGGTTTGCCTTTTCATGTTTTGAAAAAGTTTAATGAAACTGTAATGCACAGATATATAAAATTTTTGAAAATCAACCTGATTTAGAAGCAATCAAAAGTAAGAAGAAAAATCCAATATTGGTTGTTTGATTTAAGTCAAACTCATAAGTTACAGTAAAACTTATTTTAATTAAACACATCTTTAGAAATCAAATACGTTTGTTTAACAAGTACAAATGGCTGGTTATTAACAACCTGACCTAAAACATATTCCATTCCAGTGGAGTAAGAATTTACATTTTATCATTTTTATTGGATATTCTCTGAATTTACATTTCAAATGTTATTCCCTTCCCCCCACTCCCATTCTCCCTCCCTCATCTCTTTGCTTCCATGAAGGTGCTCCCACCCCTAACTACCCACTCCCACCTCAGTGCCTTGGCATTCCCCTACACCAGGGAAACACCTTCACTGGACCAAAGGCCTCTCTAGGGACCCCACATGAGCTCTCTGGTCAGGGAGGGGAATGGCTTCCGATGCTTGGTCAGGCTAGGTACATGGGTTCAGGCGAAGGGGAGAGAGCTCAGGGGAGGGAGGGTGAAACCAGTTCTGATGCCTCTGCTGCTGCACCTTCTTCATTCTGCCCCTACCACAAGATGCCAGACCAGGCCAGGCCAAGTCACTGGGGGACAGGCTAGGTGGAAAGGGGTACAGGAGAGCTTCCAGTAGCAGCGAATTCGGGAGAGCGGATCACTTTCCAAGTGGCGGTGTTACAGCTCTTATGACAGAAGCTCTCAGACAATGGAATGATTCCGGCACACCTTTAATTTTGGACAGGCCTTGTATATACAGTTTTGGGATGGCTCAGAGTCTGATAACAGGTGGTTCCCATTGGCTTGGTTTGAGGGCTTGGGAATACCTCACCTATATATTTGGGGGTATGGTCACGTCCTCACCTGTGGAGGAGGGTCTTGGGGCCTGACCTACTAACTCAAACCTCACTACAAGGTAGCTGCTTGATGGGGGAATAGGAAGCTCCTGCCATCGTCCCTTAGGGTCCTGGGAATCCTATTTATCTCAACCAAGAATCAGGGTACACTTCACTGCCAAACTGTCCCACACCTCTCCTCCCATTGATGTCATACAATGCCATCCTCTGCTTTATATATAACTGTAGCCATGGGTCTCTCCATGTGTGCTAAATGGTTGGTGTTTTAGTCCCTGGGAGCTCTGAAAGGTTTGATATTGTTGATCTTCCCATGGGGTTGCAAACACTTTCAGCTCCTTTAGTCCTTTCTCTAGCTCCTTTATTAGGGTCCCCATGCTCAGTACAATAGTTAGCTACAAGCATCCTCCTCTGTATCAGTATGACTCTGGCAGAGCCTATGAGGAAACATCCATAACAGGTTCTTGTCAGCAAGCACTTCTTGGCATCAGCAATAGTGACTGGGTTTGGTGGCTGCATGTGGGATGGATCCCCAGGCGAGGCAGTCTCTGGATGATCTGTTCTTAAGTCCCTTCTCTTCTATTTGTCCCTGTATGTCCTCCCATTAGTATTTTGTTCCCCTTCTAAGAAGGACTGAAGTACTTACATTTTTGTCTTCCTTCTTTTTGAACTTCATATGGTCTGTGAATTGTTTCTTGGGTATTCTGAGATTTTGAGCTAGTATCTGCTCAATGCATCAATGCTCAATGCATCAGGGAGTGCATTCCATGTGTGTTCTTTTGTGACTGGGTTACCTCACTCAGGATAATTTTTAGTTCTATGCACTTGCCTCAGAATTTCATGAAGTCATTGCTTTTAATAGCTGAGTAGTACTCCACTGTGTAAATGTGCTACATTTTCTGTATCCATTCCTCTGTTGAAGGACATCTGGGTTCTTTCCAGTTTCTGGCTATTATAAATAAGGCTGCTATGAACATAGTGGAGCATGTGTTCTTGTTATTTGTTGTAGCATCTTTTAGATATATGCCCAGGAGTGGTATAGCTGGGTCCTCAGGTAGCACTATGTCCAATTTTCTGAGAAACCACCAGACTGATGTCCATAGTGGTTGTACCAGCTTACAGCCCCACCAACAGTGGAGAAGTGTTCGTCTTTCTCCACATCCTCCCCAGCATCTGCTGTCATCTGAGTTTTTGATCCTAGCCATTTTGACTGGTGTGAGGTGGAATCTCAGGGTTGTTTTGATTTGCATTTCCCTGATGACTAAGGATCTTGAACATTTCATTAGGTGCTTCTCAGCCATTCGATATTCCTCAATTGAGAATTCTTTGTTTAGCTCTGTACCCCATTTTTAATAGGATTATTTGATTCTCTGGAGTCTAAGTTTTTTTGTATATATATCGGATATTAGCCAACTATTGGATGTAGGATTGGTAAAGATCTTTTCCAAATCTGTTGGTTGCTGTTTTATTGTATTGACAGTGTCCTTTGCCTTACAGAAACTTCACAATTTTATGAGGCCACATTTATCAACTCATAATCTTAGAGTATAAACCATTGGTGTTCTGTTCAGGAAATATTCCCCTGTGCCTAAATGTCCTATGCTCTTCTCCACTTTCTGTTGTTAGTTTCAGTGTATCTGATTTTGTGTGGAGAGTTTTGATCCATTTGGACGTGAGCTTTGTACAAGGAGATAAAAAGGGATCGATTTGCATTCTTCTGCATGCTGACTGCCAGTTGAACCAGCACCATTTGTTGAAGATGCTGTCTTTTTTCCATTGAATGGTTTAACTTCTTTGTCAAAGATCAAGTGACCATAGGTGTGTGGGTTTGTTTCTGGGTCTTCAATTCTATTCCACTGATCTACCTGCCTATCTCTGTACCAATACCATGCAGTTTTTTGGGGTTTTTTTTGTTTTGTTTTGTTTTGTTTTTTAAATCAGAATTGATCTGTCAGACAGCTTGAGGCCAGGGATGGTGATTTCCCCAGAAGTTCTTTTATTATTGAGGATAGTTTTCACTATCTTGGGATTTTGTTATTCCAAATCAATGTGTAAATTCCTCTTTCTAACTCTATGAAAAATTGAGTTGGAATTTTGATAGGGATTGCACTGAATCTGCAGATTGCTTTTGGCACGATGGCCATTTTTACCATATTAATCCTGCAGATCCATGCACATGGGAGATCTTTCCATCTCCTGAGATCTTCTTCAATTTCTTTCTTCAGAGACTTGAAGTTCTTGTCATACAGATCTTTCCCTTGTTGGTTAAAGTCACACCAAGATATTTTATATGATTTGTGACTATTGTGAAGGGTGTTGTTTCTCTAATTTCTTTCTCAGCCGGTTTATCCTTTGAGTAGAGGAAGGCTACTGGTTTGTTTAATTTTATATCCAGCCACTTTGCTGAAGTTGTTTATCAGCTGTAGGAATTCTCTGGTGGCATTTTCGGGGTCACTTAAATATACTATATCATCTGCAAACAGTGATACTTTAACTTCTTCCTTTCCAATTTGTATCCCTTTGACATCCATTTGTTGTCTAACTGCTCTGACCAGGACTTGCAGTACTATATTGAATAGGTAGAGAGAGAGTGGGCAGCCTTGTCTCGTCCCTGATTTCAGTGGGATTGCTTCAAATTTCTCACCATTTAGTTTGATGTTGGCTACTGGTTTGCTGTATATTGCTTTTACTATGTTTAGGTATGGGCCTTGAATTCCATCCAGACTTTCTAGTTATGTTGAGTATAGGCTTTTGTAGTAGGATATAGTAATTTTTTGAATTTCCTCAGTTTCTGTTGTTATATCTCCCTTTTCATTTCTGATTTTGTTAATCTGAATACTGTCTCTGTGCCCTCTAGTTTGTCTGGCTAAAGGTGTATCTATGTTGCTGATTTTCTCAAAAAAAAAAAAAAAAAAAAAAAAAAAAAAAAAAAAAAAAAATCAGCTCCTGGTTTCCTTGATTCTCTGTATAGTTCTTTTTGTTTCTACTTGGTTGATTTCAGCCTTGAGTTTGATTATTTCCTGCCCTCTACTTATCTTGGGTATATTTGGTTCTTTTTTGTTTTAGAGCTTTCAGTTGTGCTGTGAAGCTGTTAGTGTATGCTCTCTCTGGGTTCTTTTTGAAGACACTAAGAGCTATGAGTTTTCCTCTTAGCACTGCTTTTATTGTACCCCATAAGTTTGGAGTATGTTGTGTCTTCATTTTCATTAAAGTCCAAAAAATCTCTAATTTATTTCTTCCTTGACTAAGTTATCAGAGTAGAGCATTGCTCAGCTTCCATGTGTATGTGGGCTTTTTGATGTTTTTGTTGTTATTGAAGACCAGCCTTAGTCCATGGTTATCTGACAGAATGAATGGGATTATGTCAATCTTTTTGTATCTGTTGAAGCCGTTTTGTGACCAATCATATGGTTGATTTGGAAGAAGGTACCATGAGGTGCTGAGAAGAAGGTATATTCTTTTGTTTTAGAATGAAATGTTCTATAGGTGTCTGTTAAATCAATTTGGTTCATAACTTATCTTAGTTTCACTGTGTCTCTGTTCAGTTCCTGCAAATTTGGTTTTGTCATGGAAAATCTTGGTTTCTCCATCTATAGTAATTCAGAGTTTTACTAGCTAGAGTAACCTGGGCTGGTGTTTGTGTTCTCTTAGGGTCTGTATTACATCTGTCCAGAATCTTCTAGCTTTCACAGTCTCTGGTGAGAAGTCTGGTGTTCTGATAGGTCTGCCTTTATTTGTTACTTGACCTTTTCCCTTACTGCTTTTAATATTCTTTGTTTTGTACATTTGATGTTTTGACTATTATGTCATGGGAGGAATTTCTTTTCTGGTTCAATCTATTTGAAGTTCTGTAGGCTTCTTGTATATTCATGGACATCACTTTCTTTAGGTTACAGAAATTTCTTTTATAATTTTGTTGAAGATATTTACTGGCCTTTTAAGTTGATATTCTTCATTCTCTTCAATACCTATTTTCCTTAGATTTGGTTTTCTCATTGTGTCCTGGATTTCCTGGATGTTTTGGGTTAGAAGCTTTTTGCCTTTTGCATTTTCTTTGACTACTGTGTCAATGTTTTCTATGGTATCTTCTCCACCTGAGATTCTTTTATCTCTTGTATTCTACTGGTGCTGCTTGTACCTATGACTCCTGATCTCTTTCCTAGGTTTTCCATCTCCAGGGTTGTGTCTTTTTGTGATTTCTTTATTGTTTCTATTTCCATTTTTAGATCCTGGATGGTTTTGTTCAATTCCTTCACCTGTTTGGTTGTGTTTTCCTGTAGCTCCTTAAGTGATTTTTGTGTTTCCTCCTTAAGGCTTCTACTTGTTTACTTGTGTTCTCCTGTATTTCTTTAAGGGAGTTATTCATGTGCCTCTCCAGTCTCTCTATCATCATTATGAGGTATAATTTTAAGTCCAAATCTTTTTTCTTTCTTTTTTTGGTGTATTGGGACATCCACTACTTGCTGTTGTAGGAGAACCAGGTCCTGATGTTGGCAGGTTGTCTTGGTTTCTATTGCTTAGGTTCTTGTGCTTTCCTCTTGCTTTCTTGTTATCTGTGATCTTAATTGGTCTTGTTGTCTCTGACTGGAGCTTGTCCCCCCTGTGGGCCTGTGATCCTGTGGACTTAGGAGTGAGAGCACTCCTGGGTGCTCAGCTCTCTGAAGGCAGGTTGCGGTCCCTATGGCAGTGGGATGACCCTAGCTCTGGGCACAGATGAAGACCAGAATGTTCTGGTCCCAGGCAGGCCTGGGATTCCTGTGTCCTCATAAATTTACATTTTTTAAGTAAAAATATTTAAATAAACAATTTAATTTAAATGAAAATTTAGATCTAATATTTAAAACTACATTGAGATAGCCTTTCTGTTTCTATATAACAATTAAATTACTTGGTAGTGTTTGATATAATTTTATAATTATTATAACACATTATTAGATTCACAAAACACTTGTCTCTTCTCCTAATTACATATAAGGAGAAATTTTAAAATTTAGCTCATGAAAAGTTCTTAATTATGAAAAAATAAAAAGATATTTAGTGATTTTGTTTTCATATTCACAATTTATAATTCAGTATTTCATATGACAATCTACAGCCATAGATAAGTTTTTGAGGAAGAACAAAACAAAGCGTTCCTAAGGTACCAGAACCACATCAGCCATAAGTAACAGTTCCCTCCATTATGGTGTCCATAGCCTAAGCAAGTCCTCTCGTTCTCACCTGGTCCAGTCCAGTCCTCCACCACTCACTGCACATCGTTTCTAGGTCTTGCAAACCTCTTATCTGGCCTAAACTGCTAAGGACTTGCCACGGGGCAAGGCACCGTGCATGCAGCCTGCACTGCTCAGCCTTCCCAGGAGGAGCTGAGACCGGTTCCTATGGTGAGGGTTAGGGTTAGCAGTGAGAGTACCTGGACACGACTGTGGGCAGAGGACCTTTGACTGCACATGACGGAGAAAGTGGGCTGAATCCTCCACACTCCTCCTTTGCTGGCCGTCTCAAGCTCCTGCTGCCTAGACTTCCCCACCATGATGGACTGCAGCTTTAACTCTAAGCTAAAACTAAGCACTTTGTCTGGAGTTTCCTTTTACTGGGGTATGTTATAAAGCGGCAGACAAGTTAGACACTCCTGCCGTTCTGGGCATAAGGTTCATATCTGTGCTTCACATATGCAGATAAAAGACTCCTTACAGACAGGCTGAGTATGCATGAGTATGGTGGTTTTTCCTGTTGTAAAATACATACTTTTCACTTGCAAAGTGACTATATAAACAGGATACATTAGGACCTAATTAAACAATTTGAGTAGACTTTCCACAGTGCAGACAGCTGGAGCAGGAAACTACGGCGTCGAAGAGGCAGAAGGCTTAAGGTGAAGGCTCAGTGCAGAATGGCCGAGCACTGCTGGGCCTTCTTCTAGGTAAGTTATGCCTGCACTAGAGTCTACACAGGGGAGAAGCTCAGTGCTCAGCCATCTTTGTGACTAGCACCAAAGGGACCTAATTCTCCTGGATGCAAGGATTTCAGAAACCTTAGGCAGCATGTACTTGCTAACCTCCAAATCTAAAATCCAAAATGCTCTAAAATCTGAAAGGTTTTTGTCACAATAATAGAATTGGAGCATTTTGAATTTCAGATTTTTGAATTAGAAATGTCTAATTAATAAAGACTAATAAATAAATAGTCCAGTCCCAACATTCCAATCTGAAACACTTCACACAAGTGAAAACATCCATTTATTCTTTTTAATATGTAATAGGAATAGGTCTTATATGCTGTCTTCACAGAAGGATGATTTTATAAGACTAACCTTTAGAAAATATATTTCACATTAATAATGTTTTACTGTCTTGTGAAATGGAGTATTTTATTGATTTATAAATCCACTTAATTAAAATACCCATTACTATGGGATAAATCGGATTGTCCTTAAAATTCACTTATTAAGCTCCTAACACCAGTCCTTCAGAGTGTCACTGTGATATCAGTTAGTTAAAAGGATATCACATGGGTGGGATATTATGGGGTAACTTCAGGAGCCATTAGAACAGACCTAGGGCAGGAAACAGTAAGATGGCATCTAAGAGCCACAGAGAGAACACTGAAGAAACCGTCTCTGCCACACTTGGTTTTGGGCCTCCAGGCTCACAAGAAAGCACATTGTGATGTTTAGTCTGCGGTGCTTTGCTACGGCAGACATAGCAAACAACGGCACATCTACATTCCTAAGTAGAGAAAGGCTAATAGAAAACACATGTTGCTCCTTTCACAGTGACTTTCTGCTGATGATTCTCAAACAGGCATTTACTGAAGAGCAAAGGCAATCCTACAAAACAGCCTAGCAGCCTAACTCAGGCTAACCGAAAAATTAAGACATATAATCTAATCCTTATTGATGTCAAATTTACAATTTGATCCTGGATATGTCTATATTTCTACAGCTTTTCATACTGAATATTAATCTGCCCAAGTCAGCAACCAGTATTAAGTGACTGACATACTATAAAATCAGACCTGGTAATGGAAATACACTCAAAGGCAAAAGCCAACCATCTTGCAACGTCACAGAGCACAAAATGCTCACAAGTGAACTCAGATTCCAACTGCAGCTAACCTTTTACAAGCTGCCACTTGTTGGACTTCTGTAACAAAGGATATTTACAATTGTCTGGAAAAGATTGTTAAAACACTCCTACACCTTTTAGTTATATATCAATTAACATTATCTTCATGTGTCAAATAAAACATTACGCTGCAAAAGACTGAATGTAGAAGCAGTTGTTGAGAAACCAGCTACTTTAAATCCACTGATAAAGGTTTACAATAAAATAATAATGTTAACACGTTTGTTTTAAAAATACATTTTAATAAAACTATGCTATCGACACAAGCTTGCAATAAACTCATTATTTTAAACTGAACTTCCAAGTTTTAAGACAACTTCTCATCTTTAATTTCTAGTACAGTAAATACTGATAGTGATCAAACACAGTATACAGACTTTTATTGGACATTGTGCTGTGCACCAATAATTCCAGTAACTGCCTCACTAAGGCAGGAAGATTGGTTTTAGGACAGCTTGGGATACCCACTAAGATCCTGTCTCAAAACCCACAACAGAAACAAAATGGGTGGGCAACATGTCTCAGCATGAGGTGGGGCTGGAGGATGAGTCACCTACCCACAGCTCATCACGGAAAGTGTGCGCAACAGAAACCCAGTCCGACTGACCCATCCACCACAGCAGCAGAAACAACCGCACTAGAGCTAGACCTGCAGTTCAGCCGTAGAAAGAACGCCCCTGACACGCTCAAGGCCCTGGGTTTAAGCCCCAGAAGTGCTAATAATACAAGACTCAACAAGTTTTCAGTTTTCTTGTTGTGAACTGTAATTCCTTCTGTCCTTAAAACTCACGTGCTGAAAACCTGCTCCCGATATTTGAGGACTAAATCATTTTAAACCTTTTTTTCCACACTGACTCATTTAGTGGGTGGGAAGGAGCTCGTGAGCTTAGAGTACGCGTGCCGTTCAGGGGAAGGGCACATCAGAGATGGTTCCCTCTTTCCACCTATGAGATCTTGGGACTGATCCTGGTGGGAAGTGCATTTACCCAACAACCATGCCAGAGTCCCTGGGACAGTCTTAAAAGAGGAACTGGGATTAAATGGGGGATGGTTTTCAAGCCAATCATGAATCAGACCAGAAGGAACCAACTGTCACTCATGGCACTAAAGTGTTACGCTTTGAAACAGTTCAAACAAGGTGAGTGTCTCAGGCTAGACTTGGCAAAGGCCTCCTGAGAACAAGTGTCATTGCCTCCATGGTGGCTGAGCCCAGTGGGATTATGGGTGACACTGCTTTTGCTCCTGAAGGTTTAACAATTCATCATCGCCCTGCCATTTTCACCAGAGCCATGGCAGCTGCTTCCTTCGTGGTTCTTTATGCTCTTTAGATGACCTGCCCACAGTTCAAAGAAAGTCAGACCCAGCAGATGGTGGCAGGTGGTGACCTCAGACCAAGCACTGATGCCTGAGGACACTGATGACGTCTCAAGAATCCCTGCAGCTGGCATGACCACTGCATTGCTTAAGGAGCCTTGGCTGTGACAGCTCCAATGACAGACCCCAAGATGCCCCACCTACAGCTACGACCTGACACACACCCTGTGACCTCACAGCAGGTCTTCCCGGAGCACTTCCCCAATCATAACAGTCATGCAATATAAGCAGCATCCTCTCACTAGCCCAGGGAGCCTCTGTCCTGTGCACTGGACCTCCTGGTGCTGCAACCTCATTCCAACAGAATCATCTACCCACTGTTTTATTCCAGGTTTTACTGCCTATCTGTGATCTTTATCCAGGGAGGGCAGGGTAAGCTGGTTTTACAAAGAAACAATTCCCATGACTGGCAGCCTTTGGCACAAGCAGAAACACTAGCCTAAGAGTTTAATGCAGAGAGAAAGACTACAGGGGAGTGGCCAGAGTCACAGGAGGAGTTCCAGGAAGCCACTGAGAGTTACTACCTTTGCCTGCCTGTTGTCTATCAGTTCTCCCATAATTGTAACACTCTACCCCTTAGATGAGTTCTTAAGACAGAAGGTGGACAACTTACAATACCTTCAGGAAGTTCCTGAAATGGACCAAATTTACTAAGCCCCTCTCTCTCTTGAGTAAATAATAAAGATGGCTGAGGGTTATTCTCGGGCAACTCTTGAGACAAGTAAAAAGAAAATAAACCAACCAACCGAACAATTCCCAGATGAAGGAATCTGCAGACTCTGAGAACTGAGCATTTGTCTCAAAGAGACACAAATCAGCCCAGCTGCCTGGAAGAGGTTTAGAACAACAGAACCATTTGGAAAGGACCCTTTGCAACCTGTGGGACTCCCTGCAGGCTGTGCAGTGGGCTCTAGGTTCCCAGCTTTGTGAGCTGTCACCCATGCTGAGTTGGGTTGTGGTGATGCAGCTGTCTTTGAGTCATTTCTGCTCCTGTAAGAAACCCTTCAATCATAACCCTGTACGAAACCCCAATCAAACTCAATGGCTCCCCAAGGTGGACTTTGGTGATATCTGTGTTTGTCATGGGCTCCCTGTCTGGGGTGAGTAAACTGTTATGGTTGTATTCATCTCCACAGAAGTCTGTCACGTCACACTAACAAGGACACCTAATACAGAGACTTAGGGTCCCCACAAACAAGGCTTGCAGTTAATGCCACTAAAGGAGTTTTAATTTGTGTGTTCATGACTTCCATTAGAACAAAGCAGCAGAGAGGTCATTACGATACTAGATTGAGTGTCCTTATAAAAGGAAAAGCGACTTTGTCCTTTCCTCTAAGCATTCTCAGAACAGTCAACGATCCCACAGGTGTTCCAGGAATCACACTCACTAGCACCTAACTGGATTTCCAGCTCGGCATGGACAATGTTGAACACTTGCTGTTACGTCAACACCATCTGCTTAGCTTAAACTGCTATGGCAATATTTGAAAAGAGTCCTGAGATAATAGTTTTTTAAAACTTCTGAGACAAGAAGCCTTTAGTTATGGAAATTAAAGTATTTATAAACACCTATTTCCTCTTGTGAATTGGAAGTATAATTGTGATTCTCATTAGCTGTTAAAAATGGGACCCCCCCCAAAAAAGATAACTTTTAGAACTTAGCTTTTACTAAGCCAGTCAGATGGCCCAGTAGATAAAATCACTTGCTACTCAAGTGAAGCCCCCACTGTGGAGAGATCCAACTCCACAGAATCTGCCCGTTTTCCTCCTCACATGGGCTGTGTCATACAATAATAAACAAGATAAAATAAAAATCTTTGGTTTCAGTTCAGGTATGGTCAAAACACAATTAAACAGCAAGCTTCATGGGAGAAAATAAAGCAAGTACAAGCATTGTAAAATTTTTAACAGAAAATCAGTAGGCTGATAAATATTGCTGTGTAACTTTTAACTACGTAAATCTTATCAATAATTCAGGCAAAATGGATCATTAGAAGTAATTATTAGTAGAAGCCATGTCAATCCATGAAAGCAGAGTTTTAGATATGCATAACTACAGTTAGCGCAGTACAGTGAGGAGCAAAGTCATTCAGAGCCACGCAGTCGCGGCCTTTGGTAACTCAGCTGTGGCCCGGATGATGAAGGCCCCGTTCTCTCGGAGGTACGATAATGCATTGCTACCAAACAAACTGCACTCAAGTGAACGGCTCTGTGTGGAATACCGCTCTAACCTAAAGTCTCTAACTAGATATTTCACTTCTAAGTCAGTAAATTCTAGGAACAACATTCAAAATCAATTTCATTTTTACAAGTTTGCATAGAGAGAAAATACTAATTCGACTTGAGCTTTCAGCTTGACTTCCACATGAAAATAATTACGTAGTCTGTTTGGGAAAGTATAATCAACCCTTAGGCATGTAATATCACTTTATCTTATGAGAATTTCTCCATGTTCCAGTTCCTTCTTTCCTTATTACATGCCGTGAAAACAGCAATAATTTTCATAGCCTAATACCAATCCATAAGGTTTTTAATTTTTACCATATAAGTCATGCATGAAATTTAAACATTACAAAAGATGACTTACCAGTTGACACTCCTGAAATATGCACATTTTCAGAAAGTTCTGCAAGAGCACCATTTCCTAAAATTAAACATAATGAATAAACCAATTTCCAAGGTACAACTCAAAGTTTTCACATTCTTCTTAAAAGAAGTCTTTCAATACATAATGACTTTCAATTATCAGAAACTAAATTTTTATCATGTTAAAAAAGAGAGTAAGACAAAATATTTTGGAAATTACAATACAGTGCAATACAGAGCCCTTACAAATACAGAGAGCTGATTAACACCAGAAAGAATGGCCAACCATCTCCACATGAGATCTGAACCCCAACTGTCCGGGAGGGTGAGAAAGGACCACCTGAACAATGGAGGTGGGGAGGGGCTACAAGAGTGACTATTAGAAAGGCTAGTTCTTTCTGGTTGAATAAGGAGAAATTGCAACATTGTAACTAACAACTTTTCTGTTGCGAGCTATACCACACCTTTTTTCAGACCCTAGAGCAACAGATGCTCACACCACCCATAGATGAGTAAATGTGAGAGGTGTCATGATTCCTAAAATGAAACCCTGTCACGATGCGTAGCACTGAACAGCCGTTTTTCTTTTCTAATTGATAAAGTGCAGAATCATTACTGAAGAGTAAAACAACACTAAGAAAAGCATGCTCCGTAAACTACAGCTCGGCTTTAATGGGAAGCACGGCTCCATTGCCCTCAGTGAGAGGCAGCGCAGTAGGAGTGAGCGCAGGTGTGAGACATTACATACACCAGCACACACTTAACCTGTTGAGCCTCAGTTCATCCCTAAAACAAGAAAACACATCACAGGGCTTAATGGAATTTCTTAAAAAAGAAAAAACTGTCTAAATCTCTCAACAGTAGTGTTTAATAAACTGAAATAAAAAAATTTGAATAAAGTATCAGAACATTATAATATGATCAAATTTTAACTTTAAAATCATGTACATATAGCTCACAACATTCATATTTATATAAGCATGTTACATACATACATGTGTACATACATGGGGCATGTAAAACTGTAAACTCCAGGAACAAGGGTCAGACACGTATTCTGTACATTTCAACACGGACTGGATTAGTTATTCACAGGCACGGAGTTCTTGAAAAATGTTACTCATGTTACATAAAAACAGAAACACGACTGAACAAACACTGCTCCCTCCTCATCACCCTATCAGGAATCGTAAGACGTGTGCCTGCTCAGTGGTGACGAATAGCAGTTTCAGGAGGGTGTCGGTGCCTTTGGAAACCGACAATACTGCTGGGCTTCCATATCGTCACTGTTAGCTGGACACAGTCCTTCTCAGTGGTCAAAAAAAAAAAAAGTGAAAATCTCTGTTAAATCATTTTGTTCTTATTACCTCGCATGTTTCTGACTACCCAGTTGAACTGAATAACTTAATTTAGGTGCACTGCCATCAGAAATACTTTAACACACCACCTCATGTTTTTTAGTGGCCCCTCCGACTTGGAGAAATCAGTACCACACACTACGGACGCACAATCACCCTGGACAGTGGTGTGCTGGCTCAGCAGCTGTCACAGCTGCATCCTCAGCACACGAATCCATTAGGACCTCCCGCCGGTCCAGCCTGGCACTGACCTTAATTAGACCTCGGCTCGCTCACTCGTCCACACCAGCGGTGAGGTAGAGAATCCTTATAGCTATGGTCTCTCCACCTGGTGGTTTTTCCTTTCTGTTTGCTTTTCATTGGGTGGCTGAAGCGCTTTACTAATAGCCACACTGAAGACCTGACAGATACGTGCCGGCTAACTCCTGACTTACAGGAATCCACTCAGCGAACCCGTAACACTTAGCAGTCATTTTACATCAGAGGGAACCGCAGCTTCTTATGGTTTAACTTAAGCACCAGTTATCTGGTCACTAAGATGCTTATACTGCCTATTTTAAAAACGAATTCAGGTCCTGTACCAATTCCCATGGCATAGAGAACTGTATATGTCTTACTGAGAAACAGAAGATTCAGACGTGGATGCATTTCCTGTTTATGAAAGGAACAGTGCTTAGCTCTCAGAATTAAACTCAATTTGTATGGAAAAACCCAGCCTTAATGACTGACAGCTAATAGCAGTAGCCTGCCTGGCTTCTTACAATGTATCTTCCAGTGTATTTACAGCAGCTAGATATCAGACACACATACACACACACACACACACAGAGAAGGAGAGAGAGAGAGAGAGAGAGACTCCACTAAGGTCCTACTCTTGGGGGCAGAGGAGCTGGAGGAAGAAGCTGGGGGCAGCAGTGGGGTACAGCTGGGTTCAGCTACTTTGCAACCCTAGGAACTAGGGCAGAGCATGGAATAAACAGGGATATTCATCTCTATCTGCTCAAACTAAGAATACGTGACACGTAAGGAGTATGCAAAGCCCTGGCTCCCAAAGGGCTGGTACTCTTTTGAGAAAATTACCAAAAATATATAAAATAAAAGCAAATGATGAAAGTGTCCTACCAGGAGGGAGTGACACTTTCTACCAAACTAAGACAGGATGGTGTGCCCCCTAGTTCCCATATCTGCCAATTCAATTGGAAAACCACAGACACTGGGAACTGAACACGAAATGTCAACCTGTATCTGTAGATGATGTGATTACGGATAGACTTGAAAAATGCAAGACGGTAAACAGAAAACCGTGAAAGGTGGGATGTAAAGGGAGCATGTAGGCAGAAGAAAATAAAACTAAGAAACGCCTAAGACGCTCATTCGCTCCCACAGAGGGCTCCCCTACAGGTCACGATAGGAACTGCAGCACCGTTGCTGATGTTGAACAAGGTATCTAGTCTGAGATGTAAGTCGGGGGCTGCTGAGACAAGCAGGACACATCAAGCTTTCTTCCTGGAGGCCTCCTGGACCTTGCACCCAGCAGAGCAGGGCTCCTTGTTAGGCCAGTGGAACAGAAGCTGGGTTAGAGAGGCAGGAAGTAGTACTACTTGCAAAAAGTTACTCCCAAAATCTGCACCAGGGTCCCCATCTTAGACTGATATGCCTATGTGTATGAGTCTCCCCAAGGACAGATTAAGGGCTGCTACAAGGTGAAAGTTAAAAACCCTTCTGGATCGCCTGAAGTTCTCTGATGTGCTGAAGAGCTCTCAGGGGGAGTGTTCCAGATAAAGAAAGGCCCAGGACACCCACAGCCGTGGTAGGGCCAAACGCTTCACTGAAGTTGCCACTAACCTTCTCCTAGTGAAATTCCAGTGACCATCCCCAGTGGCTGCTGTTAGGTAAGCAAGTAAGGCTCTTTGCCACCAACCCCACTGACCTGAGTCCTATCCCCGGCACCCACGTCAGGAAAAGCAAGAACTAACCTCCTGCACGTTGTCTTCTCAACTCTAGGAATAAGCATGTGGTTGTGGGTCTAGGCAGCTGCAGCAGTCCCAAACGTCACACCCACAGGGACACAGAGGGCCAGGCCTACCATTTGGTTTACAGCTGTTAAAGTCACATGGCCAGCTTTTCACAGCCAGATGCAATGGAAGGACAGTCCCAGGCTGAGGGTGAGGGTTAATTTTCCTAAAGCACACTAGGGCATGCGTGGGTAAGTAGAGAAAAGGGACAGCCAGGAGGCTGACGAAGGTCAAGCTACAAACTGCAGCATTTTTCTTTCAGCCAGAATCAGATCTTTCCCTAACCTTAGGACTCACATAGTTGAGACTCATTTTCTATTTGGACTTCCTCTATTCCTTTATGCATTACCCAAGTTTTTCGAAATGGCCCAGCCTAACCAAATTAATACAGTGGCGAAGCTTTTGGGGATCCTTAGTGAGAGGTGACTTTAAAACTGTGGTCAGTATTCTGCATCCTTCAATGACATAACAGACTGTGGCTGACTTCGTGGAAGTCAGGAAAAGGAGGCAAACTGCCTGCCTCCCAGTAGCTGATCCCGACAAGGAAAGTGAATTCGCACATGCCTTTCCTTCGCAGAGCTGTGGCACAGAGCTTTCTAAGATGGACACACCCCAGAGATGCTAGCTAACTCTCAGTCACTTGCAGGCACACGCCGCTATTGGTCATTTGAAACACGGGCACTGTACCCTAACAAGTAAGTTAATTTGATTTAATCGTAATTAATTCAACTTTAAATTTAAAATAGCCACCCCTGTGGCTAGTGGCTATGGTTCTAAATCCGATTACCAATTTATAGAGAAACAGAGGACTGGGGAACATCTTTAATTACATTACTGAGATACACTTGGCAAACTCCAGGATGAAAATTGTAAGAAGTTTCTTTAAAAAAATACTTGGTTTACAAAAAACAGCGTTCCAAAGGCTGCGGCTGTGCTTACAGACAGGGAGAAGCCTTAATGAATGTAAATTTGCACCAAATTGGATCCTTTAATAAAACTGAGGGAGTTTTATTAGAAACTGACAATAAACTAAGAATATGAATAGTTATTAAGAATGAAAGCACTTTGTCCTTTAGATATGAATTTTAAAATATTAAATTCAGAATAGACACCTCCAGGTAAAAGGATGGAAAAGGATATTCCAAGCAAATAGACTTGAGGAGCTAGCTGGTGTAGACAGTTTAATATCTGGCAACACAGACTTCAAACTAAAACTAATCAGGAGAGATAGGGAAGGGCTTTCTACACTCAGCACAGGGAAAAATCCACCAAGAGGACACTGGCATTCTTAACATCTGGCACTAAACACACGAGCACTCAAGTCTGTAACAGAAACACAGCCACAGCGTGTATCACGTACTGGACCTCACATGGGGAACGTGGAGGCCTCAATACCCGACTCTCACCAATGGACCAATCATTCTGACTAAAGCTAAACAGAGAAAGGCTGGAGCCACCTATAGCTACAAATACAATGTCTTGGGGCAACTCTAACCAGGCAAGTGAGAGATCTGTATGGCAAGAATTTCAAGTCTTTGAAAAAAAGAAACAGAAGAACATCTGAGAAGATGGAAAGATTTCCCATGCTCATGAGATGGTAGAATTAACATTAATAAAAATAGCCATCCTACCAAAAGTAATCTACAGACTCAGTGCAATCTCCATCAAAATTCCAACAAAACTCTTCATAAGTTTGAAAGGATTTCAACTTCATATAGAAACACACACACACAGAAAAAATACCAGGATAATTATAATTAGAATAATGCTGAATAAACCAGAAAAATACACTGGAAAGGGGACATCTTCAACAAATAGTGCTGTTCAAACTGACTATGTGCATGCAGAAGACTCCAAATAGATCCATACTTATCACCCTGCATAAAACTCAAGTGCACATGGATCAAAGACCTCAGCATAAAACCAGAGAGACTGAACCTGGCAGGAGAAAGTTGGGAGTATCCTTGAACTCATTTGACACAGCAAAAGATTTTCTGGTCAGAACAGCAAAAACACAGGCATTAAGATCAACAAGCAACAAGTGGGACCTCATGAACCTGAGAGACTTCCATATGACAGAAGACACCATCGTTCAATGTGGCAGAGTAAATGGGAAACATTTCTACCAACTACACATCTGATAAAGGGCTAACATCCAAAATATATAAAGAACTCCAAAGATTAGATATTAAGAAACCGAGACAATTAAAGAGTGCTAACCGAAACACAGAACGCTCAAGGGGAAACGCAAATGGCCAAGAAATGTGTGTGTGTGTGTGTGTGTGTGTGTGTGTGTGTGTGTGTGCGCGCGCACACGCGCGCGCGCTTAGCCATCTGGGAAATAAGAATCAAAATGACTTTGAGATTTAGCTTATACCAATGAGAGAGGCTAAGAGCAAAAAAACAAGTGGTAGCTTATGGTGGTGAGGATGTAGAGCAAGGGAACACCCATCCACTGCTTGTAGAGCCACTGATGAAGCCAGTGTGGTGGTTCCTGAGAAAGGCAGGAACTCGTCTACCTCAGGATGCAGCTAGACCACGTGTGGTGATGTGAATAGGTTTGGCCCCCATAGATTCATATCCTTGAATGCTTAGTCCACGGGAGTGACACTATTAGGAGGTGTGGCCTTACTGGAGGATGTATGACATTGCTAGAGGAAGTGTGTCACTGTGGGGGCAGGGCTTTGAGGTCTTAAATGCTCAAGCCATACCCAGTATGAAACAAAACTCTAGTTTCCTCCTGATAACTTTGGATCAGAACTCTCTGCTTCTCCAGCACCATGTCTGTGTGCAGGATGCCATGATCCCCATCATGAGGAAAAAAGACTAAACCCCCAAAACTGTGTGCTAGTTCCAATTAAATGTTTTGTTTTATTAATATTGCTGTGGTCGCAGTGTTTCTTCGGAACAATGGAAATCCTAACTAAAACATCACTCCTGGGCATAGAGTATGCTCCATCCTACCACATCCCACTTGCTCAACCATGATCACTGGTGCTCTACTCACAATAGCCAGAAATATGAACAACCTAGACGTCTCTCAACAGAAGGACAGATTACACTTACACAAGAGAGTATTACTCAGCTGTTAAGAAGAAATGAAATCAAGAAATGTGCAGGTAAGTGGATGGAGCCAGACTCAGAAAGACAACTACGGTATGTATTTGTATTTGTTTTTATGTGGATATTAGCTGTTGACTCAATGATACAGCCAAGCTACAATCTATAGAACCATGCAGATTATGTGTAGATTAAGGGAATAGGGAAAGAGATAAATCTCCCCAGAAAAGGCGAATGGAATCGTTACGGATGGATAGAGTAGAGGATCAAGTGAGGAGCGGGAGGGAAGAGGGTGAAAATTAAGGGGCATTTGAGGGGTGATATGGAAACCTAATACAGTAGAAGCTTCCTAGAATATATACATATATGAAGGTGATCTAAATGAAATCACCACGTAATAGGGAAGAGAGAGTCCCAACTGGCAATCTCTTGTCACCAAATGAAGCTTCCAGTACCAGCAATTGGGAACATCTAATTAAATTGCTGGTCAAAAGAGTCCCCTGGGAATCCACAAGCAATTTATCGGTGGATCCGAAGACAAATCATTGGCGTCTAGTCGGGGACTGTGCTGGTTTGGTAACGCAGTGATAGCTGGTGCTCCCCTTCCCTGGGGAGTTGGTTCCATTTCCCCACAGAACGGTCACAACATGCTGGTCACCGCTGCGTCTCGCAGGCATTACAACTGGGCAGAACTGGGTGGGGGTGCTCCCTTCTGTTGGAAGTCGACACAGCACCTGCTGGTCCCGTAAAAGCTACTTCTCAGGGAGGAGACCTTCAGGTCACCTGTAGCTGGGGATGCCGAGGCTGTGTGTCAGAAGTGCATGGGATTAGGAGTCCCGTGGATAGCCCTGACAACTCAAAAGGGCTGGTAGCTTTTTTTTTTTTTTTTTAAATGTTAGCTGATATTTTGTTCTTGGTGGGAACATTGTCAGCCTAGAGGTAAAACTTTCATTTGAACTATTTGCATGATTCTATATCAGCATATATGTATTATAGGTACTTTTAGGTAGACAGTTAATAGTATGATCCCTGTGGCTTTTATAGAGAATTATGTTACCCTCTAGGAGACAGACAGCCTCGGGGAGAAGCGCTCAACCCTGGTCTCTCAGCTCCAACATGCTGCAGACTGACCCATCCATTACATTTCAAACAAAACAGAGGGAAAGAAAGGACAGAGGCATACTTACCTTTGCACTACAGTGAGTCTCTTACACTATACCCTTATGTGGTCTGCTAGAAAGACTGGTTTGATGGGGAAACAGTCTTTCTGCCTGTTACACGGGGCAGGACTGAGATGTGTGGAGAGTGGCCGTATCATTTCTCAGAACCACCTGAACCTGGCTTTCTGCTAAATGAAGACGCACGGGAGGACACAGGAAGAGGTGCTTCAGCAGAAACTTCCATCTGACATCGTCTAAACCTCAGACTTGACCATCCACAACTACAGAAAAATAAACGTCTGGTAAGTAAAATTGGCGACATTTTGATAATTTGACCTGTTTATGGTTTCTCTAAAAATGTGTGAAGAATTCAGTGCAATATTCTGGGGAAAGACTTTCTAGTAGCTTTAAAAACATGTTGGGGCTGAGGAGATGGTTCAGTGGCTGTGCTCTTCCAAAGGACCCAGGTTCAATCCCCAGTACCTACATGGCAGCTCACAACGGCCTGTAATTCCAGTTCCAGGAGATCCAACACACTCACACAGACACACATGCACGCAAAACACCAATAATTTATTTTTAAAATGCCTATTCCCCCCCAAAATAGGTTAAGATTAGAATTTTTGCTTCATGTACTTACTAGTATTCTAAAATTATTTTATTTCTTCAATCTTCTAATTTAAGTCATCCACAACAGATCTTTATGAACTGCCCAGAGTGTATCTGCCGCTTAAAATAGTAGTAATGCTTATCTATAGTATTTTATGGAAAAGATACTTTAGGTATTCTCCTCATCTGTCTTAGTAAGATTTTGTTTGAAATACCTTAAAAAGAAGGATCTGGGGCTGGGGATGAAGTGTAGTAGTTCGTGTCCAGTGCTGTCTATGCAGAAGACTTGATCAAGCCCCATCAAGAGGATCAGACACCACGGCACCTGCACTAGCATTCACTAGCATGCACACACGCATATACACACACACAACTAAAAACAAAGGAGATCTTTACGACGACAATAAATGATGTGAAGTGGAAAGGCTGAGCACCACAAGCTCCCAGTCTCCACAGAATGAATCACACCCCAGAGAGAACACACAAAGGCTGTAGACTTCTGCTGCCGACCATCTCGGTGAGATGTTCATGCAGATGGAAATAATTCTCATTCTAAAATTAGCTTGAACCACTGGCATAAGCACTAGTAATAAACAAGAAGGAGTTTAAGATGATCCAAGTTCAATGACTCCTATGATTTATAAACAGTAAGGTGTCAGGGGAGTCAGAATTCCAAGAAAGTCTCATAAAATATACATCTACATTACTTCCATTAACGGCTCTATTGGAACACATTTCATGTATCATAAAATCATTTAAAAGTGTGTAGTCAGTGATTTTTTAAAGTGTATTTGGTAAGGTATGAAACCAAAACCAGTTTCTAAGGTCTAAATATTCTCCTCATTGTGAAAAGAAAGCTGGAATTCCCGCCTCTGTCCTATGCTGAGCTTCTAACAACACCCATCTGTCTTCTAACTCCATGGACTGACTCCATACTCTCTATGAAAACCGTGTGCACCTTCTCTGCTTCCTTCCCTTTTATGCCTCAGCAATAGTCTGTCATTGGACACAGACACTCTGCTTACCTGTTCATCAACTGGAAGATGGGGCAGTCTCCCTTTTTTGTGAGGGCTTGCGCACAACTCTGCAGTGTATACACCAGGAATACAATTAGTGGGTATATGGTGACCCGGCGTTTACTGTTCTGAGGGATGACCGAACTGTTTTCCAAATGGCCACAGCAGTTTCTACACCAATCAAGTATGAAGGATTGGTGTCTTTACATGTTTGCTAGTCCTTGTGATAAACCACCTTTGAGAGTGTGTATATGCTGCATGTATATGCTGCATGTGTGTGTTGGTGTGTGTGTGCCCATGAACATATATGTGGAGGACGTGGTGTCCCCTTCTCTCCTCTTCTACTTTGCTGCAGAGTCAGGCTCTCCCACTAGAGCAGACTGTTGCCATTTTAGCTGGTAGCTCTCAGAACTCTCAGTTCCAGCCTGCCTGTCCCTCAATGCTAGGTGACTGACATTCACAGCCATGTCTGGCTTTTTATGTGGATGCCAGGAACTTCAACTTAGATCCTTCTGCTTGCAAAACATGTTTTTCTCCCCAGAGCCTTCTCTCAATCCCTTGTCTGCCTTTTTATGTCTCTCACTTGGCTGTGTACTTCAGTCAGTCAGCCTCATCCCAATGGCTCCCCTTCTGACCTAAGAAAAGCCTACAGAGAGTTCTGGAAGGAACTTTTATCAATCACTTGTGGCAATCAATACATGTTCTAGAAGTCAGCTCAGTTAATGTCTAATTTAGTTTTTAAAAATCCCATGTATTTCAAGAGGAATGCTGGCCTGTTCTAACAGCTAAATATGAGCTGCAGCCGGCATTACAGCCAAGACAAAACATTTCCAGGGCCCAAAGACACTCTGGTTGTCCTCTGCAGCAAGTTCCACCCCACACCCCTCAAGATAAAAGCTACTGACCAGCAACATATAAGCAGCATAATGCACTGTCCTGAACTGTGATATATTATTAAATCTGCCTCCTTAAGCTATAAGAATATTACCCTTGTTATTATAGATGAGAAAAATAATCCAAGGTAACACACCCAAGATCCTTCAGCTGGTAAGTGGTAGGACCAGATGAATTTTTCATCTATTTAATTTCAACATTAAGAATATTTCTTTTTAACCCTCCCTTAATACCTACTGTCAAGGGAGGAATAGACTCATTGGCTTTTATTCACAATATGCTTCTATGTTTGGCTTGTTAAAACATGTATTACCTTCCTAACTGGTTTGTTGAGTATGTGAACTTGAATGGTACCTTTCCAAAGATAAAATTCTGCAGTTATATAGTTGTAAGTTTTTCTTTAAGACATCCAGTGATACCCTCTCTTAGAGTAAAGGGTCATTTTTTAAAGTTCTATACATGATAGCCAACAATAGACTAGCAAGTGGCCATACCCTTCCTATGTTTGCTGACACCACTAGTAACATTTTGACAGCTATACATAACTAATGAAAAAAACTAGAAAAAGTATCATCTTTGTAATAAAGATGTGACTTATAAGATCAGGATGTTAGAAACCTACCTTTAAGAGACAGGATGATTTTTAAAAATCACTACTTTGAAGTATACTGTTTAGCACTTAAAAGAAACTACCTAATTATTAAAATAATCAATAACATTTGCACATTTATTTTTTCGTGGCGTGCTCAAAAGCCTAGTTTTGTTTCTGGTACCTACCTACCCCTAACAAGGAAGTCAACACAGAGTTAAACAGACAGAATTACAGTAACACATATACCCAACCTCTCATCCTCCAAAACATCAACTTTGATCCAGTGTCTGACAGCTGAGGAAGCAGACAATGGGGAAGCTACCACAGCAGCCTGTGGTTTCTTTATGGATGCTCCGTGCTGCTGTCAAATCTTTTAATGAAGCCAAGCTCTACTCTATCTCCCACTCCTTGAAAACCACAGTAGTCTTTTATTATTTCCTTCAAGGCTTCAACCAGCTTCCTTAGCCAAACTCTTGCTAACTAGCCTGGGATCTTTAGGCAGACAATCCTGTTTGTTCCTTTTCCAGAAACTCTTTTTATATATTTGTTGCTATGGTTTGACTGTGAAACACCCCCATGTTCTGAGCACATGGTCCCCAGGTATGGTGTCATCTTAGAGGGGTGTAGTCAACAGCCACTCCTGTTGCCACAAATGCAGACACTGCCCAGCCTTCCCTACTATGATGGACTCAACCCCTCTGAAACCCCAAGTGAAAATAAGTATCTTCCCCATTAAGTCATCCTGTTGGAGTGTCAGTGATGAGAAGCAACCAGCACAGAAAAAGAAGTACCAGGAAAAAAAATGGGACTGTCACGGTAATAAACTGAATGGTGAGGTTCTTAGACCTGGTTTCAGGAGGAAGGTGAAGAGTCTGGAGAAGCAGTGCAAAGCTGTGAGCTCCCAGAGTGAAAGACCAGAGAGCCAGTGAGTACTGTGCTCAGGAGGCTTCATGAAATGGAGAGAAAAGGAATGAGCGCTCATCTGTGGGACACTCTGGCAAAGACTCTGGCGACGTTCTGTCCCTGTGACAGCCGACTGTCGAAGTAAAGCAGTGGCGATGTTGGGGCAGCATAACACTGAAGCCAGTGATCACCTGCTGCTTTAGCCAGATGTACAGTGGGAACCACACCAAAAAGCAGAGCAGGGAAGGAGCTCTTTGGGCAGGGAAGGAGTGTAGGTAACTTTTAAAGTTGACACAGCAAGTTTGGAGAAAGGAGCAGTTGACAAAAACCTAAATCATACCAGGGACTCCACTAAGTCTCAACTGAGACAACAGGAAAGGTTCCTTCATTAAAACTCTTGCCGTCAAAAGCTCAAGGTTGGAAGCACAACCTCATTTGAAAGAAGAGCATCTGGAGAGAGTCTGAAGGCACCCTGCTGGTGAAGGGTCACACAGGAAGCTGTTCTTCCACCCAAGGTCACTGCCCAGACGCTCAGAGACCACCACCCTCATAGCTACCTCTCCGTTGGCAGCAGAGCTTGGCCTTGCTCACAGGACGCTGGCTTTGAAGAAATGTAGACTGTAGGACGTATGGAGTCATTATCTTTACAGCAAGGTTCCAGAAAGACCAGACGACTGTGTTATAGGGACAGATTCTCTTGAGAAATCCCCTAGGACGCTATGTGGGAAGCTTAGGGGGAGAACACTGAGTTGCAATGAAGATCCCAGCATGTTGGAGAGTCCAGAAAGAAGAACTCATACTTTCTTAGGTTAAAGGCAAGCTACAAAAGAAGCCCTGCCAGCTACAGGTAGCAGGGCCTGGGGCAGAACTTGTGACGTCTACTGCAGCTCAGATGAGGCCCCAGCATCTGAGATGATGGGCGTGTGTTAATGGTTGCCCTTCTATATCTCAGTCTTGCTTTGGCCTTGTCTTTTCTCGCTATGCCCCCATTTTCTCCCCAAATCACACTGGAATCTATGTGTCCAGACACTGAGGGTTCCTGTTCCCATCTAGTTTTTGATTGATCAGTAAAAGTGGCTGGGCATGGTAAAAAAAAAAAAAAAAAAAAAATAGGTCCCCAACAAGAAATGGAAGGGGAGAAGAGGGGAACCCACCATGAGAGGAAGATAGGACGAACCATGCCATACCAATGAAGCAGAAAGATCAGACTTAAAGGCCCACTAATGTGTAAGAATCCAGAACACTCACCCCCAGCGTCCCTCCCCCGATTATGTCTGAAGTAGAAGAGATAAAATATAGATTTAGCAACTATTAATTCAAGAATACCAGAGGGGAGTGTGTGTTAGCTGTGCGGTGGTTTGGACGTGCCCAGTCATTGAGCTCATCAAGACAAATCAAAATTAAGCTGGTGTGTGTGTGTGTGTGTGTGTGTGTGTGTGTGTGTGCGCGCGCGCGCGCACGCGCGCGTGTTTTCATTAGTGAATCCTGAGAGGTCTGGCGGATAGCTAGAAGTGAAATCACCCACCGGGAGGGGCTCAAAGCTGTGTAACTATTTACCACTACACAGGACCTTACATCCTTCTGGGTAGACGCCAGGAGACTGTAACTGAATTATGTTAATTGTGTAAGTGACTTCCACACTGATGTCCCTGGTGACTGGATGAACTTCCATCTCCATCAAGTGTCCGAGTGTTCCTTTCCCCTACCATCCCTGCCAAAAGTCCTCGCTGGAGCCCCTGAAGGCAGCCACCGGACTGGTGAGATGGAATCTTGTCCCACTTTTGATTTGCATCTCCCTGGTGGCCTAAGAGGTCAGACATTTTCCTGGCACTTAACTTGTACTTTTTCATTTTCAAATCATCTGTGGCTAATTTGCTGAGTGGATTAACTCCCTCCAAAGGATGTGTTTTCTTTTACCGTTCTGGATGTTGCTCCTGTCACCCGAATGGCTGATGAGTCCCCCCCCCCCCGTTCTTTCCCTGTGTCTTCTCGCTAAGCTCTTCCTCCTTGCCTCGGAGATGCCTGTCAATTTCATGCAACCTCGTGCCAATTCTAGGTCTTTCCTGGGCTACGGGACCCTTCTCAGAAAGTCCTTGCTTATGTGACTACCGCCTGCAGCACTGCTTCTAAGTTTCTGTTACTTACTTCAAGTCAGGTTTCGTATTAGTGCCTTGCTTGGGTCCAGCCTGAGTTGACTTTTGTACAGGGGGAGACTGAGAATCCAGTTTCAGTCAACATGTGGATAATTAGTTTTTCCAGCACCAATTATTATCGAGACGATTTCCCCCATGTATGTTTCTGTCAAGAACCGGATGACTGTTGCTACACGTGTCTGATTTGGGGTTTTCTAGTCTACTTCGGTGTCTCCGTGTCTGGGCTGTTGCCAGCACCACACTGTTACTTCTAGCTTTACCCTAAAGACTATTTTACTGTTGCACCACTGTGACTTAATATTACCTACACACATCAAGCTTGCTAAGCTCAAGACTGAAATTTCTCACATGCCCTGGAACCTCGCTCTTACATCCCTTGGTGAAGGACACTATGATCTCCTACTTGTCCAGAGACCCAAAGTCAACCTGATCTCCCCTCCCCTCTCCTCGGGCAGCGGACACTAAGTTCTCTTTATTGTCCCCATGTGTCCTCGTCTACTTAGTGTCCCTATTACATTTACACATCTTTCTGCATTGAATACAAGCTCCACACGGATAAAACACAGAACAGGGTAAAACCTGTTCACACTGGAGGAGACAGACAGCTGCTAAGTGTGGGAGTAACTGAGTCAGCCCATCAGCTGGCTTCCTGCTTTTTTCTGATCACGCCGCTCTCCGACCCCTGGCCCTGTTCTCAGAAAGGATGGTCTCATATTAATCTTTAAAAATGATCTAACTTCTTTAAGAACTCATAGACCCCCATGGCTCATCCCCATCTTCTAACCCTGATCATTAGCTTACGCTTACCCGTTGTGGTTTTTACCATACGCATACATATTTAGATTCAGTTTCTAGATCTCTGGTGTTTTCAGCATGCTGCTCTCTCTGCCTCTAACAGTCCACTGGGCTACCTTCAGTTCGTCTGTTAAGGCCTCTCCCCCAGCTCAGGAAATGTGTCTCTGTTGAGGACAGAGAAGGAACATCAGATTAGCCCTGACTCCTGCAGACATTCTACAGCCCTAACCAGCTCCGAGAGGAAACATTCAATTTCCACAATTTTGGTAATTAAGTCAGCTAATTAAATTCAACCGAAGTCTGAGTACCTTGGGCATGTTTCTGCCAGCCCCACTGTCACCCTGAGCACCCAGTTTCCAGTGGTAAGATTTCTAAGCGCATACTGATTTAACTGTTCAAGATCATCAGGTTTTGAAATAAGGTATAAAATACCCTCTGTGTAATGAAAAATCTGGTTTTATGTTTGTTAAGAAGTTAAACAAAGATAAGGAATGGAATACAAAAGCCTAAAAAGGAAGACAGGTATTACTCATGAGTGAATGCATTTGGAAATTCACAAAGAGGAAAAAAAAAAACAGATTAACTGTCACTCCGATTAGATGCATTAGAGACCACCGCTTAGCGGTGGACTTCCTTTGGAGTGTAAACTACTTAATAAAGGACTTTAAAGCTGCTGAGAAGCCTCACACTTGAAGGAAAAGCTCTGTCTCTGTGTTAATGATCTTCTGGGATGGAGCAAGGAAGAGGAGGAGATGCCAAGGAAAAAGCATGTTGCCACCATTTTCAGTTTCCTGACTCCTGAGCTCTTACTTAGCTTACAGACTATAATCTTAATAAATACGACTATTCTCTTTCCCTCTCAGTGAACAGCTAGCCTCCCAGTTACCTCTAAAGAAGTTTATCTCACAATTACTCTATAAAACTACATTTATCATCCATAGGTCGGCAAGATGGCCCAGTGGATAGAGGGGCATGTGGCAGGCCTGACAACCTACATTCAGCCCCAGGATTCCTCAAGATGGACTAAGAGCCACCTTCTGATTGCCACCAGAGTGCTGTGGCACTGTGTCTGCATGCACTCCCACAAATGTGTACGAGCCCACATGAACACACACGCTAAAGTCCTATAGAGATATCACACGTGGACTTATCCTTTATGTAACTTTTAAAAATGATTCCAGGTAAATATACCTACCTGTGATGCATGTGTGCATCCCTGAGTAAAAGACAGAGTATCTTACGGGTATATACAGGTTGTGTCTGTGTGTCTGTCTGTCCCTCCCTGGATTACAAGTGTGCACTGCCACACCTGACTTTTTATTACATGGGTTTTTGAGATCAAACTCAGGTCTAAGATAGACACTTTACCATCTGAGCCATACAAGTATCTTCACTGATTTCAATTTACTTAATTATCATGAAAGTATCTGAAATAGGTGTCGCCTCTGGTATATACAAACAGAAATTAAATGTTAAGGATAATAATGTGTTCACGGTAACACGACTAGAGAACATAACATCTAGGCTTAGGTCCATCTTACCATAAAATCATGTACTTGATTCTCTCGCAGTACCTCCCAAGACAGAAATGTGCCTCACTGCTGCTCAAAGTTTCATTTGCCCAATACTTTCATCTATCTATGCTTTCAGAACCACCTCAGGATCAACTAAAGTAGGCCCGTGTAAGGAACACAAGGTGTGACAATGCTCCTCTCCTAGTTACTGAACAGAGCCAGACAGGAGACCAGGACGGTGTGGACTCATCCGGACCGCTCTCTGTAAATGACACCGGGACCCAGTGAAGCAAGAAGAACTGCTTTGCTTACCCTGACATGGAATTCAAGGGATGAAGGGATTTTCAAAAAAAGCAAGCTGCCTGAAAGCCTGCCACACCCAGGGAAAAGTGTAGGGCCTGCTGGTCTGAGAGTTTGGTACTTGATTAGTGATTCTGTTGCCTTCTCCACTGGCTTTCTAGGAGCTATGTTAAATGTGAATGCCAACTGTCAGTCCTCCATGTGTCTCAAAGTACAGCTCTGCGATTAGGATCCTAAAGAGTTCTCAGCATCATCTAATATAACCAGCCATAATCTGATTTGCCTGATTATCTGATCTTTTCAGTGTGTTCATACAAAGCCTTCTGCAGTCTCAAATGTTACATCTGGCAAGTGTTCTAGTAGCTCTGAACTTGGACTGATCTGACCCATGTCCACAGACTGGCTTGTCACAAAAGGCAGATCACCTGCTCCATGTCCGTGTTCTGTAACATCATTTCCTTTCTAGCTCATTTACTTTTACCCACCTACTTCAAGGCTCAGCAAACACTCTGTAAAAAGGAATCTTCAAACCGTTTAGGCTGAGTGGTCAAAGTCTGCTGCAAGGCCTCAGCTCTCCCACTAAGCACAAAAGCAACAGAGTATAAGCACACAAACCAGTGGCTGTGTTTCACCAGAACTTTCCCTCTAAGGTACTTGCTTACCCTGATACATTGTTTCATAAAGACAAACACGTAAATGTTTCATTCTTTATCTCACAGGTCTTTATTTTCAGAGGATACAGTGTGCCAGCCATTTGTCTTCACTGCTGTCAGCCGGTTTGTTCCTTACAACAGTGTGTGTCCTGTTGTAAGGAGGAACAGTTTTTATACACCCAGTGCACTGCAATCAGCTGTCCTCATGACTGGCTTGATGCTCACGTTTCCGCCTTCAGCCCACGGACTCTGGTAGTTTCCCTGCTTTGTGATGCAGAATAGCCCAGTCATCTGCTGTGTTTTCTACTGTGGTGGAACCAATCATCCATCTCGTGACCCCTGAATCCTTTCGGTGACAATGGTAGTTAGTGCCCACAATTACGGCTCCGGCTGCACTCATGGCTGTGGTGGTGGCATTGTACTAGCTCACTGGGAAGGCATTACCACCTTAACATCTATGAGCAAAGGCTTACTGTACTCAAATTCTCCTAGAAAAAAAAATGGCTTAAATTGCACAAAAATTTTCCCTGTAGCTTACTTATGGAGCAAAAATATAATCCATTTGGAGTTTGGGAAAAAGATTAAGTAAATTATATATAAAGCATTCAAGGTAATAATTAAAGAGAATTATTCAAAACAAATTGGGTATTATTTTTACAGAGAACCTTAAAAGTATTCCAGCCTTTGATGCATTTTTATGACTCATAAAAATATAAAAAAAGCAAAGAACAATTAACAAAAATTTAACAATTATAGCATTAGTTATGAATGTGAGCAAACTATAAATAACATCAACATCAAGGAAGTTTATGTCCAAGTTATGTCAAATAATACCCAAAATACATGAGCCAAAGATTAGCATGTTATCAAAGCATGAATGTGCATTTCACTGGCCCTAACCAGTCTTGTTTTGTGTTTATTAATGATTCTGAACATCTGATAGAACAGTTTGACTTTTACTTATTTGCTAAATTGGCTGGTGGTGTTTTTTTTTTTAATCCTTCTGAAGTTAATCTTTCTAACTTTATTAACTATCCAATTACTGTTCCTATAAGTTGTCATTTGTCTATCTACTAAAGAAAAAAGAAAATTAACATTTGATGCAGAAAGTATTTGTGTAAGTCATTTACTAGCCTTACAACACACCCTGAGGGGAGGTAGGATAAAAATCCAATAACCAAGCATCTTGCCACTTAGAAATTTCAATTAAGAGCAAACTGGAATACATTCAGAAAACATTAATAATCCAGCATCCCTGGCTCATCTATCAGCAGACTCACAACCAGATAAGTTCGAGTAATAAATTAAAAACAATAAACGCAGGAAAGAATTAAATCAGCCTGTTTGCTGAGTTAAGGGAGGTCTCCAGGCAGTAACGCAAAAGCAGCAGTGTAGTTAGTGTCTTAGGTGACAGGTCCAACTGCTGGACCAGTGTTACTGAAGCTTCACAGCTGCTGAGGCTGCTGAGGCTGGTGAGGACTTCTCCCTTCCAGTGGTGTACAAAGAACCGTCCAGCATAGGGATGAAGTTTCCAGGTTGGTACCAGCTTGATTTCTCCATGTCCTATGACCCAACTACATGGTATTGTCAGCATTAGGGTCTTGCCACTGAATTCTAGATCACCAAAACCAATACTGGCCATAATGTTTTCGGGGAGTATTTATGGGACCCAATGAACAACAATTTGAAAAGAAATAACTCATAGTCTGTGGTACATGGCTGGGGGAGGCACTTTTTCTCTTATAGCCCACCCCCCCCCCATTTAAAACCCTCTTATAAACGTGTACGTATAAATTTTAAGAAGCTTCATTTGCTTTCTCAAGTTATTAAGCTAGAAAAAAAAAGTAAACATGGGGAGGGCGGCACAGATTGTGCAGCTAAACTCTCTAGGGTCAAACCCTAGCTTCCTACTTGTGATTATTGCCAAAAACCAAAAATCATCAAAAAATGATGAACAACTGCAAAATTCATCCTTCTTAATTTGAAAACTTACCAGAAAGGTGAACTATTACAGGGCACTGGCATAGGACTTAACTGTCATTTGACAGACTCCGGGGTCAGCAGGGAGACGGACTGTGCCCTATGGGAACACCTACTGCAGGCCAGCCATTGCCTGGCTGTGCCATGCCCTAAGTGCACACACTTAGGCTCTCTGTGCTCTGACTGGATGCTGTCTGCCTCGGCTGCTTCAGCAGGACAGACGCACTGTGCCCCGTGCCCCTTGGACTGTGGGGCCAAACAAACCCATCTCTCAAGTTACATTCATCAGAGAATTTTCCCACAGCAACAGGAAATGAAATCTAGGCAGGGATGCCAGATACATGCAGCATGACTAAGGACCCTCTTTGCTGGGTCAGCTGACCTGCGACAAAGGTGTCAACAAAATCAAATGTGGAAAAAGTCTTTTCAAATATAATCCAAAAGTCACATGCACAGAGAATGAGTTGACCTACCTCGCAGTACATTAAAAGATAAGCCAGAATGGACCAGAACCTTCAAGTAAGGGCCGAATGACACAATTCCACAAAAACCACACAAAAAGTCCAAGAGTGAACCTTGACCTTAGTCTAGGAAATGGACTGTTAACTACAACAGGAACCCACAAAGCAAAATGAAACACAGAAATCATAATTTTTAAAACTGGAAACACTTGTATGCTGAAGGACATGTTAGGAAAGTGGAAGATAACCCACAGGCCAGGAGAGATGCTTGCACAGGAGAGATGCTTGCATAGGAGAGATACTCGCACACCGTGCACCGAAGGCTTGCAGCACAACAAAAAAGTAAGCCAACTCACTAGAAATGTCACAGGACTTGGAGGCCATTTCTCCACAGAACATACACACAGTCATCAATCACAGGGAGAAACAAGAACAAACCCCAAAGCCACAACATCCCTCCAGGCGCACCAGGGTGGCCGCACGGTCTTTGCGGCTGCAGGAAACTCAGAACAGTACTGCTGAGCAACTGGACACAGTTCTAACGTGCACTATGAGTTTCACTCCTCCCTCTAAACACATAGGAAAATACAGAAAGTGACAACTACTGAAATGCCACCCAACAGGGGTAGAGCAATGTGACCGAGCCATAGAACAGGATGTGTTCTGGACAAAACCTGGAACAAAGTCCTGAGTCACGCTGCAGCATGGATAATCATGAAAACATTTGCTAGGTAAAGCCAGGAACAAAACAAACAAACAAACAAAAAAAAAAAAAAACGCATGTCATATGACTGTATTTAACGAAACATCCAGAACGGATAAATCTGCGCTCAGACTTTTTCCTTGTTGCCGGGTTGGGAAGAGCGCTGACAGGCAGCGACGGCTAACAGGTAACGCGTTTTTCCTGGAGGTTAACAAGAATTCTCAAGTTGGGCAAGAGTGATGGTTGCCGGTCTGGCCGTACTAAAAACAGTGGAAAGGCTGACGTGTAAAAAGGCAGATGTCCACAGTACATATCTGGAAATAAAAACAAAGAGGCGGGCATAGTGGCTCACACCTCCAGCCTCATGCTGGAGCCTAAGGAAAGCAGCCTGTCCTACATAGGGAGTTTCTCAACAGCCTGCGCTGGAGACTGACTCAGCCCCTCTGTCAAACAACCAACATAGACTGTGCACACAATGACCAGATGGGTCACTCTAAGAATAAAAGGCGATGGAAATATTCAAAAACTGTTTGCCAGGTACGGCACATGCATGCAGCCCTAGCAAAGACTCCATATTTGTGAAGTAGAAATTAAGAGTGAAGGTGTCGATTTCTTTCCCAGAATGCTCTAGAAGTTTAAAACTGTATGGTAAGAAGCAAAATCTTATCAGGATATTTCCTAGACAAAAATGAGCTAACTTGACAGCGTAGTGTGGAAAGGAACGGGAATCAGAAGAATGGAGGAAATTCTGATGGGGAATAAAAGGATCACACCACACCAGGATTGACCGAGAAGCACAGCGATCAGGTCAGCGTGAGAGGTGACGTGCTTTCCAGCGCGTGTGAGAGGAAACAGACTCTAGAGCTGACCCAGCGAAGTGCTCACTTAACCTCCAACAGAGGAACAACTCAAACGGGAAAGGGAGTATTTCCAAAAAACGGTGTTGGAAACATTTGTGAAAACCAAACTTCTTCACAAACTTCATTCTTATGAAATGATAAATCAAGACGCATCTTAGGTCACAATGTACAACAACACGGTTCTAAGCTGTAACTCATAAAACACTGAGAGGCTCACTTCAGCAGACGTAAAATTTCCGCTTGTCAATGGCACTTTCTAGAAGATAAGCTAAAGACGAGAGAGAGAGGGAAACACATATAAGACCCCTAAGACTTCAGCAGTAAATGGAAAACGATGGACAATAAATAATGAACTTGATTACTTCATCCAAGATGGCAAAAAAAAAAAAAGTGAAAAGAAGGTCAAGACTATGAGCCACTTAACAGTGTGAAATGGAAACAGGAGTGACAGGAAGAGCTATGGAGACACCAAAACTCGGTGAAGCCACGCAGCTGTCACGCGCAAACTGTTCAACGCTGCGGGAGACAGACCACTGCTCCCTCCTATATTTGAAAACATGTATGAAACTTAAGACCCAGGAACCCTACCCTTAAGTATTCACTCTAGAGAAATTAAAGCTCACGTCCACAGAAAAGCTGTCCATGAATGTTTACATTTACAAGGGATTAAGCTGAGGTGTATCCACACAATGGCATGCTGCTTACGAACAAAAAGGAACAGGATACTGAAAACTGATGAGGCGATGTCTCAGTCATGCGTCACCGGTGACCACCAAGTCAGTGGCTAGCAAGGTCAGCACTGTAGGCAGAAGGCGCTGCCATCAGGGAATAGCAGGAGGAAATCCAAAGTGAGGCACCTGCTCTGTACCCAGAATCCAGTACCAAGTGCCCGTCTGCAGTTACCTTAACATTCACAAACCCTCACAGCAGAGACAACAAGGTCAATCTGCCCCATAATTTTAAAGATAAGATTAAAAGAGTTACCTCAAAAGTTAGAACACGAGGAAATCCGTACACCACAAAACCAAGCAAGGGCCAGAGAGGACAACTACAGCCCAGACATGTATGCGGGGTGAGACTGTTCAAGAAAACAGTGGCAAAGCAGAGACAGTATTCAGAGTGACGGGGTGACAGCCGCAAATGTAGGAAGATTTAAGAGAAAGTCATTGTTGGCTTAAAGTAAAATAACGTGAAATACTGTCTTCTAGGAGACCATAAATCAGCAATAAACAAAAAAGCCAAGGAGTTATCCCTCCAACGGCGTCATGTACACACACTATGCTCCTAAGAATGCCAATAAACCTTGAGAACTGTAATGTCTGTTTGTCTGAGCCCTCCTGACTTCTGACAGGTGTCAGGCTGGCCCTGAACTCTTGGATCTTCCTGCCTCCACCCCTAATGTGCTAGGATTTCAGGTCCGTGCCACCACATTTGGCTAGATTAGAGATTAAAAATAGAATAATAAGGCAAAACCAGGGGCACATCCTGTGCTCTAATTCCAAACCTCTCTTCCATACCCACACATAAACCCACCAGGCCGACTGGAGTTCACAATTACATATTTTACAACAAAACAGAAGAGTTTAAAGTTTCCTAGCACAAGAAAAAGAGACAAGATGCTAATTAGTCTAATTTGATTATTACACAGAGCACGTGTGTGTGTGTGTGTGTGTGTGTGTGTGTGTGTGTGTATGCTATACCCCATAAATATGTACAGTATGTCAATAATGTGGTAGAAAAGGAATGTGGGGTTAAGCTATTTCAATCAGGCCACTGTATCTGTCCTCATGACGCTTCTCACATGGTCTACACCTACTTGAGTTGTACTCGGAGGAAGCTAGGACAGGTTTGTGCTTCAGTGGGTAGTACAAACAGGCACATGTACCTTACAGAGATTTAAGGGACTGTCACCCCTGCCTGAGTTCAATTCACATGTCCTGTCTGGCAGCCTCCCCAGGGCTCCTGCCTTTCAGATGAGAGCTTCAGTCCTCAGGACACCCCGTTTCTTCTAGAACCTTGTCCAAACAGAAATCTACTACTTCCTACAGGCTCATCTCGACTATATTGTTCAGCAAAATAAAGTTTAGTCACAGTGGGAACAGCGACATTCTCTGCGGCCTTTCTCATGAAGACAAAAGCATCCATTTCCGCTCTTAACACAGGACCTGGACAGTTCATCAACACACCTCACTCTCCCAATCCTAAAGGGCAAAAGAACCACAACTCGAACAGAGTGCTTCCGCACAGCTCCACCACTGAAACCAACCGCAGGAAGAATGGGTGAGCAGACATGGAAATGAGGCAGGGCTGGGCCAGGGCGGGTTGGAAGAGTGGGAAGGGATGAAGGAAGAAGGGAAAGGTTGGCTACAGACTTAAAAATGCAGTAAACGCATCCCAGCATAAAACACTATCATTACCAACCTTCTATGGCGTTCTGCGGATGTGAAAGTACTTCAACATCAGGAATACCATGAGTGCAATTTGCTTCAGTTCTGGACAAATTCACTTATTCAATAAGTACTGTCTGCTATTACATCAAGTATGTCTCATGCACAACCAGAACTCTATAATAATGTGCACACATGTAGAACAATCCCATTCTTCTCATTGGATTTGCTGTTGTAGAAAACACGCCGTTTAACATAGTTTAATTATCAGTGTGTGTATAGTAATAACAGGTAACATGATTCTTACTACCATTTTAACACTACATGCTTGTGTTGAGTTTATACCCAGAAGTAAAGCTGCCGGGCTATAGGGGACTTTATCTTCAGCTGTAATAGACACAGATCTGTCAAAGTCTAGTGAGCAGTTCCAGCATGGTTAGTTGAACTGAAATCAGCCCTCGATATAAAATGTACACTATCTTTGAAGATTTTGCGTGAAAACATAATCCAGAGAATCTCAATAATTATTTTATGTACAATTTTAGGCATACAAGGTTAAATAGATTAACATTAATTCTGCTGTCTTTTTTAGCATGTTCACTGGAGTGCATGTGCATGTGTGTGTACATTTTTAAGTTTTATATTAGGCTTATATATTTGAGAAACAAACACTCTCAAAGGCAAGCAAGTGGCAGCCTAGTGCAGACAGTGAATAAGCAAAGAAGATAAGCCAGGCAGGAAACAGCGTGTGCACAGGGCAGGGGACAAAGAAATCCCAGCGGATGAGAGATGCTGTTGGGGTTTCCTTTACTTCTTTATATGTGTAAGTATGGACACATGCATGTGTACATGTGTGTACCATATGTAGATGTATAGAAATCAGAGGACAGCTTGTGGGAACTGACTCTATTCTTCTATCATGTGGGTCTTGGTGACCAAACTCGGCAGGGCCTTTACCAGCCAAACCACCTCACTGGCTCTACTGCTAGCTTTTATGCAAGAAAGTTACATTTAAAAAAAAAAAAAAAAAAAAAAAAACCCTGCATTTATTTCAGAAAAGTCATTGTGACTTGTATATGTGAAATGACCAGACTAGTTAGCAGTGGTTACAACAGTATGAAAATATTGATATTAATAAAGCAACAGGCCTCTACATATAGAAAGCATAGAGCAAAAAGACCCAAAGCAAAATCACTAGTCCTGGTGTGTCTTCCCCGAGGAGGCCACTTTACTCTGACCTTACAATTAGTCCTGGCATTTTTAAATAAATTTTGTATTCTATTAGTAAGAAAGGTTTTAGTGTCATGAGAGCAAGCAACAAAAATGTTGACCTCTGAGTCATACTCCGGAATGCATTAGGTATATGCATTCATTCTGCATTTTCTCCTCCTCCCGTCTGAAAGGGTTAAGTCTCCTCTAGTGAGAGCATCTGTTTATAACAACTTTACTCTACCTACTGATTCTAGGCCAGACACTGAGTTATAAAACATTTAGGAGGAAAACAGGATTATTCTGTCAGATTCATCTATGTCGAGGTTCTGGAACCTGACAAAACTATATCATCCATGAATAAGTTAGAGAAGATCCAGTGAAAAGTCCTTTATTCTTCCAAATTTCCAGTCTACTAATACCTTGACTTTTCCAATACCATAAAGACATTTTATTGACCACTTACTTCAAAGCACTGAATTTGGGCAAAAGGGACTTGACATCTCACTTCCAGGCTAACCCTCGGATTCTTGCCTGTTCAGCCCCTAAGACTGCATAAAGTTATGCTCTGAACTTAGTGGGAAAACGACCAGTCTGCGGCAGAGTTCTCCGTGAGCGCCTTCGGCATCTCCTGCAGTCCATGTCCTTCCATGTTCTTGCCATCTGTCATACAAGCTTCTCAGCAGTGTCCTGCCTGGTATGCAGCATTGACACCTCTGTCACACCTCTGTCACACCTCTGTCACACCTCTGTCACACCAAACGTCCTCACTGTTGTCTTTTCTAGATGGAGTGACGAAAACTTCCCAAGGGTCCAAACTGTTAGGCTGAATGGAAGGAACGGAAATCTCCCTCTGTAACCCTTCTCCTCTTCCATCTCACCTCATGATTCAGGTCATGACTTCAAGAAAATACATAGGAACAATGTGATTACATCATCCACCCCAAACTTTGGTACCCAAGTACAAAATGCTCCCAGGAAGAAAGAGGAAACCCCTTGTTTATCAACAGGATAATATCCATCCTTTTCCCCTACCACCAGCACGTTCCAACCACTTGTGTCTCTCACCAGGGTAGTTTCCTGACTACCCTGACTACTTCAAGTGCCCCACACTGTAGAGTAAAAGCAATTCTGTCAGAATAAAAATTCTATCATGTCATTTAAACCTCTCCAATAGCTAACTTTCTAATAAAACTCAAAGTTTACCATGGTCTTCAAACCTCTCGGTCCCTGTGCTCACCATGGTACGCCTCCACTAATGCTCCACAGCAAGTGTGTCCAGCTCTCCTGGTCCCAGCCTTTCAATATCCTGTTCCCACGTACAAAGCTCTCTGGTGCCACCACAGTTACCTATCATTTGGGCCTAAATGTCCCCTGAAAGACATCCATCCCTAATTACTTCATTACTGATGATCGCCATGCTTGTCAGTTTGTGCCCGAGAACTTGCAACCACTTACTGACTGGAGGGTAAGAACCACGAGGGTAGTGACGGCCCTGAGGCAGAGTCTATCAGTACCAGAGATGAGGACTCAAAAGTGCAGGGATGAGGGAGGGGGTAGGGCAATCACTCCACTGACTCTAGTGTTAAGATCTCAGGTCAGTTCTTTCTCTTAATCCAAGACAGCTGTATACGATGACCGATGACCCGGTGAGACAGACTGAAACTGTCAATGAGTGATGTCCAAGAACAACACCCATAGCAGGAAATGCCGAAAGCTCAATACGGTAAGGGTCGGCTTCTTCTTCTTTCCTTTAATGATTAGATGATGGGATCTCATTAAGCTAATTCATTGTTGAAAGTATATGTATGTGTGTGTGCATGTATGTATGTATGTATGTATGTATGTATGTGAGCACACACATGCATGGAATGGCAATATCTATTGCCTTATCTAAAAAATGTAGGGGGAGAAAGTAGGACTGGGGTGAGGAGAGTCTAGAGGGAACCTTAGCAGTTAGAGGTCAAAGCAACCTTCCTGTGCCTACAAAGACTTGCAGGAAAACAAATTGATACACATTTTGCAATTTGAAAGTCAAAGCATTCTTTCTATCTGCTTAAATGTACATAAACTTCATCTGTATCCATCCATTTAACATTCATTCTTTAGTGAATATTCCTAATATTTTTAAGAAAAACAACCAATTATGTGAAACAAGATACCTGAGATCAGAATGAGAAATTCCCTTTACCTTTCCATAAGCCTTAAACTTTCTGTTCTCCAGAAAGACGCCTTGGCCCAGGCCTAGCACTTAGATGTGTAACCTTAGCACTGAGGAGTCAGGGGCCAGCCTGGGCTACAGAGCAAGCCCTGGCTTTAACATCTACATTTTAGCGTGGCCTTCTGCTCACTTACCTCTGCAGTTTTCTTCTGCAGAGATTAGACTTTCTAGGAAGTGTCTAAATCATTGATGACACATCACTCAAACCTCTTCCAAGCTCCTGCAGTGTAGACAGCTACCCTTCTAAAAGCTGTCACTCCACCCTATCCCCTGACACTGGCAGGAATCTGCTGCCTGTCTTCAGTCTCCCTAGGATATAGATACAATCTAGATTCTGAACCCAGAAAAGGGTTTATAGTAAGCAATTAATTCAGTTTTATTCAACATATTTTATGTAATCAAGCTTGACTTTCTCAGAAGTAATTGGCATCAGCTTAATTTTTTTTCCCCTTCTGTTCCAGTTATTTCTACCACTTTTCTAAAATTGGAACTTGTACCCTATCCTTACACTGAAAGAATTTTAGTACTGCGGAGTGATCTGTATAATCCACGGGGGAAAGATTCGTCCATTAGATATGAACAGTAAGGAGAACAGCAGACACACAATAAAGACTTCCGCCACAATCAAATGACAGTTCAAACAGGAATGCTATCCCAGGTCAGAAAGTAGACATCACGGTGAGTTCTTACTGCTTTACCCGAAACTCTCAACGGCAATTATAAGAGCGCAGACAAGCAAAACAGATGTTGTAAATCATATTCCAAGGCTTCCTCTGGGGCAGTGTTCATCAAATGAAACAGTGGGGTCAAAAGCTAGAGTCAAGATGACCAAAGAGGAAAGGGAAGGCAGGGAAGAGGGACAGGCGGCATGTCTGAGTGTATCCCAAACATAAGGACACCGGCTCATGAACTTTGTTCCTTTCTCCGGGTACACCTAAAAGCAATGTAAAATGTATTTAAAGGATCAATTTGAGTGACAGATAGCAAACAGGGATCTAGGAGACAGACAGGAAGTGAGGGAGCAATGGTGCTGTTCCCGCTGCCAACTAGTTTGGGAAACAAGCAAGAGCTAATGACTGGAAGAGAAAGGCATTGGGAACTTCCATGATGTGGCAACGCAGGCATGCTGGTGTGAGAAACTGATCGACCGGGGACTTTCTCCCTGAGAAGAATGACTGAAGCGTAATGCTGGCCCTAGGACAACCTCAGAAAGCACTGAATGTAGGCTTACGGAGAATCTCAATTCGTTTAAAGTTCAAGCAAGACTCTGATGTCTGGAAAGACAACCTTCAGCTCCAAAAGCCTCGCATCACAGTTCGCCAACAAATAAAACGTTATGTAAAGGGTGTGAACACCAAATGAGAGTTATTAAATCTGCGAAATGTTTTAAAGGTTCATATTTTGGTTAAAGGCTAAGAGTAACTAAAAAAAATAAATAAATAAAAAAATAGAAATAAGCAACCTACCAAACAAACAAACAAACAAACAAAAGCCAGTGTTTGAATTCCCTCAATAGTGGCTCAGAACCTTTCCTTATCAGGTCTATGCCAGGCTATTCAGAACATTCACTTGTTTTAACAAAACTTTCTAATTTCATTTATCGACTCACTTTCATAAATGTGTGCGAGCGCAGGACCTGAGTCTGTGGGGGCCAGAGGACAGCTTTGTGAAGTTTATTATCTCTTTCTACCTTATGTGGGCTCCAGACCCTGAACTCATCACCAGACTGTGTAGAACACTTTACCTAGTGAGCTATCTCAACAGTCCTTGAGTTTTGAAGCCGTACTTCTGTGTGTACACACGTGTAGGTGTATATGGAGGTCAGAGGGCAACCGTATGCACGATTCCTCCTCAGGTGCTGTCCGTTTTTCCCAGACAAGGCTCGCCCATGGGTCTGGAGCTTACCAAGAAGGTTAGACTAACTAATGAGCCCCAGGGAATCTGGCTGTCTCTACCTTCCGGAGAACATTCCACATTGTCCAGCTTCTTACATGAACCAGGGATGGAATTTAGGACTTCAAGAATTTTACTGAGACACTTCCATAAAGTATGCATGTGTGTTGTACGCTCACTCAAATGGTCCTGTCAGATTATATCCACTATACACAACTATACATAACAGCTGTAACACACAAACTCCACTATGCCTACATGAGTACACAGTCTAACCACTGTTTGTTCTGCTTTCCCTATTAATATAAACCCAAATCTGGGTGCGGAAACAGAAGCACACACACACACACACACACACACACACCTGAACAGAATGCCCCGGCTTCAGGATGAAGACTTTCTTTTTCCTTTAGCTCTGTCAATACAGCTCAGCGTTTTGCCCATCTCCCTGCCTCTTATCTTCTTATCATTAGAAACTCAAGTGGCTGGACATCAACCTTTGGGATAATCACCTGACAGCTTTATAAATATGATCCCACTGAGAACCTTCATGGGGGCAATGGGAGGGGGAGGGGAATGTGGGAAAGGGTTAACATTTGAAATGTAAATGCAGAGATAACCAATAAAAAGAAAAATATTATATATATGTATGTATGTATATAAATGTGTGTATATATATGTATGTGTGTGTATATATATATGTGTATATATATATATATATATATATATATATATATATATATATATATATATGATCCCACAATGGTGGAAAAAGGAGTTTTTGCCTTTGACTTCAATTCCTCACTGAACACAAACACCCAAGAGATAAACAGTTGTAAGGTACCTACCGAGGTCCACTTTGTGTATCAGTATAAAAGAATACACCAGGACCAATACCGCTTTACAGCCTCTTTACCTCTGAAGGCAAAGGATCAAACACCAATGGCATGAGTTTTCCTGAAGACTCACTGCTATTTTATTCAATCTGATCAGACATCGCATAAACTCAATTCTGATTACAGTGCAGAGCATAGGAAACTGGACATTCCTAATTACCCTAGATTAAAGATTCCTCTCACTTTCCATTCTTCTGGGCCATTATACCAAACCTGGCGCAAAACTATACTCACCTCCAGGCTAGAAAATGACAACATAATAGCTTATTAATCGCTGGTGTGGACCCAAACCCACAAGTCATCAGCCAAGCAGGTATGAAACTAACGGTGAGGAGTCCTCTCTGGGTTCTCAGGTCCTCCACAAACACATCACTGACAGTTACTACATCCATTAAATGTGGATGAATCTCTCCTCCTCCTCAGAACAAAATAACTCACCCTGGATTATACTGAGAAGAGTACCGTTTCTTGGCTGTCGGGAAATGCCCATTTAAGTCCCATTATATTTTTCACATAATGCAAAGTCTCACGCTTTGAAAGTTAGCATCATATTCAATTCCACAGGTAAGTGCTTTCAAAAGACAAGCTATCATTTGCTGGGGGATACATATTATATGTTGACAGAAACTACCGGATCAGTATTTGTGGTAAATAACGTGGACTTTTAATCAGAGAAAATAACAACAACAAAACCCAAGTAGCTTCTGTTTGTTTTTCTGGAGAAATCAAACCAGTACTCCAAAACTGAAATATTAATTGTGTTCTCTGCAATACCTATTGAAGGAGTTAACTCATGGGAACTAAGAATGCTGAAGTCAGAGCCCACGCTCAGGTCTCAAGTGGTGAGCAGTCCTTAATCCCCCTTAGTTCATACAAAGCACAGTCGTGGCACACAATCGCCTGCAATCCTTATAGAAGTATCCCTAACCCAGATCACAGACCCGAATGAGGCAGCAGTCACAACAGTATCAGAGGGCAGGGATGAAATGACAAGTGGAGTCAGGGCAGACTTGTACGCCCCAAGAAAGAAAGACCGAGGTGGGGCTGGAAACTATTTTCTGGCCTTCTCTCGCGTGCAGCTACTGGGGAACAAGATCCTACACGCCCCGGACCCACGGAGCCCCGGGCGCAGAGGTGGAGGGGTGGCAATGAAGCAACTGGGGTGCTTTTGGAGGGAATGGGGACCAAGAGAGACGGGTGCGACAGCAATTTCACAGAGAAGAACTTCCTGCCTCGGGGAAGGATCTGGAGCAGGACAGTCCCGGAGGCGACCTCCCCTTCATAGACTCACGGTCACATCTTTGTGCGCGAGGACTGGGCACCCGGCAGCAAGCGCTAGAGGAGCGAGCCGCCGGGGCCCTCGCGCCCGCCGCCGCTCCGCAGGGACCCCAGGCTCGGACCGGCCCGCCTCAATCGCCCCAAAGGGTCGGCGACGGCCAGAGGACCTCAGCATCCCCGGCGGGCAGGCAACCCTCCCCGAACATCCCGCGTGGGTCTTTGTCCCGCCGGCAACCAGGGTCTTCCCCGGGTCGCCCAAGCACAGCCCGTCCTGGAGGCCTGCACACCCCCCCCCCAACCCCAACCCGGGGTCGCCCCAGCTTTGTTCGGTCAGCGGGACGCGGGGAGGCGGACACTTACCGTACACGCCAGCGAGGAAAAGCAAGAGCCACGCCGACCCCCGCCGCGGAGACTCTTTTGTGCTCCAGCGACGGGCCATACCCACGGCAGATGGAGGGAGCGAGGAGATGGAGGAGGAGGAGGAGGAGGAGGAGCTGGGGCCAGACGCCGCCGCCGCCGAGCCCCTGGCGGCTCCCTGCGCGCTCCGCGGCGGCGGAGGGGGAGGGGCGGGGCCGCCCGCGCGCGCTCCCTCCCGCCGGCCCTGCGTCGGCCTTCCGGGAGGCAGGGACGCGCGTGGCGCGCGCGCCCGCGGGAGGCGACCGGGCCCGGCGACTGCGGGGGTCCGGGCCTCGCGCCGCACGACCAGCCGGCGCCGCCACCCGCCAGACAGGAGCGCGAGCCGGCACCGGCGCTCATCCGTGCGCTCGGCAATCCCCTGGCCCGCCTGCCTTGGTTCCCGCCCCGCGCTCCCCTGGACTCGGCGGAGCTCGCGCCCATTCCGCCGCGTCTGGAGCCGGAGGAGCGAGGCAGTGCCAATCGATGTGCGAGCGCACGAACGCCGGCCGCTGGGCTCCCGGGGCACGGGGGCTGGGGGGCTGGGGGGCTGCGGGGGGCTCTGACCGAGCTCCGCCGCAGTCCCACGCCTTGATGTTGGGGCCCGCCCCGGAGATCCTCGAGGCTGATGGGCTTTGAGAGGAGGAAGGAGGAGTGGGAGGGAGGCTGCGAACTTGGAAGTTCCGAGCTATGATCCCCCCCACCCCGACCCTGCGGGTTCTACTTGGGATTGGCTCTGATGGAGGGAGTGGGTCGTAGGTCCACGTGGATAATAGCAACCTAAGTCAAAGGCTCTGGGGACCCATCCCTCCGGGCTGCAGGGTCCTGCGCTTTCTAATCTGGCGGGGAAGCGGAGGCTTTTGGCTCCCGTGGGGTGGAGTGGACATGGGGTGGGCTCGTGGAAAGAGGGATGTCCCCGACACCCCCGCCCCAAGCCTCTTCTCAGCTTCGGATGAGGATGACACTTCTTTTGTCCGCTGTCCCTGACATTTATGGTCACTGTCCACTATTCGCTGAAGACCAGCAATGTCCTGTGCTGTACTGTTGACACAGGGTATCTCTGGTCTCCCTGGCGGCCTTGTGAAATGAGTATTACCCACGTTTTAGATAAGTTAATGAGACTTGAAGAGGTTCAATTATCCCAAACGAGTTAGCATGTAAATGTCCTACAGACCTTGTTTTCCCCCATCCAAAAGCCACACACTTTCACAGTAACAGAAAACCCAAGCAAAATGCTTAGTACCTACCAGTTACTTCAAATACTAATATATGCCTGGGGGAGGTGGTACACTAGTTTTTCCTGTATCTCTTGCTTCTTTGACCCTTTAATGACCCCCTGACATTGTACTACAGAAAAGTCAATTAAGAAATCGTTTACAAGATGGCAATAAACAAAAATCCTGAATTCTGGAAATTTTGTTCCATTCTCTTGGTTGAGAACATGTCAGTTTTGTTCCTGACTCTACAATCAGCAGGTAGCATTCCTTGTCTTATGATACGACACTGATCGCTCGATTTTGTTTGTTTGTTTGTTTTCGGGGGTTTTTTGTTTTGTTATTTTTTGTTGTGGCTTGCTTTTTTTTTTTCCCCCTGTAGCTCTTTCTGTTAATTGAATTTGGGTCAGACTCCAAACACAATGAAAAAGTCGACTGAACTGCATGCATCTCTTACCCCGTCACTTTTAGTACTTACTGTTCAAGAAACTCTGTCCCAAGACTTGCCCCACACACTTGCTCAACTACTGAGCTGCCTCTTCTTCGACTTGTTAGATACTCGAGCTTTTGTTGCCTAAGCCCCTTTAGTGTTCTTAAATTTTAATGAGGATTCTGGAAAACTTAGAAATTAAAATGGAATCTTAACTATTTTTTATTCTTTTCTAATAAAACATAAGAACCCATGTTACCATTTCCAAAACAAATACAAAAGTGATGTAGTTTCTATTTTTTGCAGATCTCCTTTGCATCTGGCTGAAAACATCTGGGTTTCCATATCTGTTTCTGAAGCCAATCTGTTACAATATGTTGTTTTGGTTGAAGTATATTAAGAAATTCAGACTCCCACAGATCTGCAAATTGCCAAAAAAGAATCCCTCCTTGAAGTATTCTCAAGGACATCCCCACCAAATACAGGCTATGCATTGCCAAACTGTAAACTCTGAAGTGCCACAAAGCACCAAGCAACGAAACTCACAAGCAAACCAGCAAGCATATAACCGCAACTGCCCCACACACATAGATTTTGAAGTTCCAGGCATTTCAGATGAAAGAATACACAACTTCTGAAACTTAAAAAGACTGTCTCTCTTAGCTGTCCATCTTAGAGGATTCAAAGGAAGGGGCCCTGTAAGTAATTCTAAGGATTCATCTTATGAGAGAACATTTTTCCTTAAACAAAATAATTCTAATAGACTATCAGATGTTGTTAAGCAATGTGTCGTAGTGCAGGCATGGGATCAGGCAGTGGACAGGATAATCATCTGTTACATTGCTCAGCCTACCTTCCTGGCTCTCTAGGCTGTACATCAACTGGGTCCTATGAAGAAGCACTTTGAGACCCATTAAAACTCTGGCTATAAAGAGGTTTGTATTGGTCACAATTCCATTGAGTGAAGTTCTTCTGCTTGGAGAGTTCGGATCTGTAGCCTATAAAGCATAAATCATGCCTTTAAGAAACAAATTATCTTTCTGGCTCCTTATAGCCATAAAAAGGGCTCTAAGTGATCTTTTGTGCCTTCTGAGATGGTTTAAAGTTTCTATGTTCAAGTACTTTTCATAGGGAGATTATTTCCACAGACTGAAAAAACTCTGTCAACCGTTAAAGTTGAAGAAAACTTTCATTAAAGGCACTCTGAGTTGCTTCTTAATGCTTTTCCAAGTGAGTCTCATACCTCTTAGGATTATCCAGTAAGGAATGGAGAGGTGTGTGAACTTCTTGTCCCTTAGCATATTTTGGGAAAGGCTACACTCTTCCACGTTATGGCAATATGCCCTAAAATAATCAAAATCCTTTAAAAAAATTCTAAAGATCTCTTTCTCCTTTGTTTATTATCACATACGGCTGAATTTCTACTCGTGTCATGGATAAAAAATTTGTCTCCAGGATTGTAAATCATGGTAGCATTTGAGGATCTCATCAACACGGAGGTTAGTCTGGGAATTTAAATGTGGCACTCTGAGCATCATCTTTTATTAAAAAAATTGATGATGTGCGGGTTTTCTTCTTGGCACACTTCCAAATAAAGACTCCCCATCACTGAAACATTATTTTTCAAAAAAGAAAACCAAACGAATGATACATATAAAGGCCAGGAATACATTAGAGATGGTAATTAAATAAATGAGAAGTCTCCCCGTGGAAACTGTTCTTATTGGAGGAGAATAATAAAAGATTCCAACCCTGGCAATTCGGACCGTTCCGCAGCACACTGTGGTTGTTTATTCTGTCCTGTGTTCTAACAACCCACCACCATAACTACAGTCAAAGCACAATACTTGCTCTGCATCACGTAGCAAGTCCTCAAGTAGTTTTATCCTCATAGCTTGAGCTTCTTGATTATTGAGCAAGACCATCGGATCTGATACATGAACTTGTAAATAGTAATACTTTTTGTAGACATTTTAAAACATTGCCTTGAGGAAAATAAGCAGCTACACACTTTGTTTATTAGAAATACTCTTTAAGTGTTTGTCGTCAAACTGCAGGTTTCTAAATGCCTATCTTTGTCTTTACATTTAGGTTTTTCTCAGGACTGGTTGAAGATATAAACTGGAAGTCTTGTTAGATGGAGTTCATTCTCAGTCCCCATGAGCCCATTAGCAGTGAACCATGAAGTCAAATGAATGGTTCTTTATAGGGACCTATTACTAATTTCAGGCACACACAATGTGTTTATTTGAATTCTGCCCAAATCAAATAGGATCTGAGGTTACCGGTGTACCAGTGCAGCATCAGATTAAAGCAGAGATCTGGAGAGTTTCACAAGGTTGATTTTGATCTAGATGGTTAGCCTTGATTAAAGCCCAAATTCTTGTTATCTTATATTCTCTCTGTTAAAATGGAAGTGAAATATGGCCTCTTTGATTACATGTCATTAGTGAAATAATACTATTTCGTGTGTGTGTGTGTGTGTGTGTGTGTGTGTCTGTATGTGTGTGTCTGTGTGTGTGTTTCATTTAATCTTCAAACAATCCTCTGATGTCAACACCGTTATTATCCTCAGTGTTCGAATGGACAGGCAGAGGTTCTGTATGTTGAGATCACACAGATGCTAAATGGTGGCCATTTAAACACAGTCACTAGAGCCGGCTCTTCATCGGTCCAAGTGTTGTATGCTAAGCAGTCAGGCAGCTGCTGTTATTTCTAATGTAAACAATTTAATCTAGGCAGTCCTTATTCCCTTATGAAACTTAAAATGAAATCTATGCCATTATTTTTTTTACTTTTGTTTCAGCAAAATAATGAACATTGCCTTGTGCTCAGTTTAAGTTAGATAGACATCTGCCTTTTAGATTTATTTTGAAAAAAGAAATCACTTTTTAAAAACTTTTTTTCCCTTCAGTTTTGGAAAGCAGCGAGAATCAATAAAACAAACGATCTGGCTTTTTTTTTTTTTTTTTTTTTTTTTTTTTTTTTTTTTTTTTTTTTTACCCCTGCTTGTGCTAATTTCTTCCCGGTGACCTTGGAGTGATTATTTATAGCTCCCTTTGAAGATCAGAGAAACCGAGGTTGCTCATCGCCTAATCTTCAGAAAAGATCTATCGGCAGATATTTCTGATCTCAAAAGGATAGATCAACTCGTATGAAACCGCTCAGTTATGAGGCCATGGAAACAGAGGTCAGTTCTACTGAAGAATAGATTACTCCAGCTCCATCATGAAAAGAATACTCCTCTTGGAAATATCCAGGTGGGTTTGCGTTTTTTTTAATATGGGGGGGGGGACAGTCTAAGCCTTTGGATTCCCCAATTCTGTAGGCCTCGCTCACACAGCAGGAGATGGGGAAGAAAACTGTATCACAAGAATTTCAGCATTAAAAAATGTATTCTTACATTCAGTGAAATAGATTAAGTAACCAAAAAGAATGTTAAGCACTTTGGGGCATTGGGTTTCATGTCTCTGGTCGCCATACTGGCTCCCCATCTTACTGAGAGCCTCACCTAGGTCCAAACACTCCTCCGATTTACAAACTCAAACACAGAAAATACACTTTCCTTGGAATCCATGGCTTAAGGCAGTCAGGGGTAATTAGTAGGAAGAAACCTCAGAGGCTTCATCCATGTGGGAGAAAAGGACAGCTGTTCTGACAGTCATTCCACAGCTCTGACCTTTTGTTGTCTTAGGCCAGACTTCAGGGAATAAGGTCCTAGACACATCTGCCTTTTTTTTTTCATAGCCTCAAACAGGCAGAGAGCCAGCCCACCAAGCCTACGTTTGCTTCTTTTTCTGTGGGTGATGGCTTTGAACAAATCCCTTCTCAGTTGTTACTTGGCCTCCGGGTGGTTAATAATTTCCCCGGGAACCGCCTTCTGTGGATCTCTACAGACTTGTATAGGTCAGCCCCTTTCGTGGACATTATTCAGGAAGTACTGCACTAGAATCGAGCCCTAGCTCACTTTCCAAAGTGGAACAAGGTCTCTGTAGCCTGTGGCTGGTGCTTTTCTCTGATCTGGGGAATGGAATCAAATTTTCGGATTCTCCATTTCAATTCAGGAAGAATGATGAAGTCCCAGGTGGATAGGGACTTTTATCTGTTTTCCTTACTACGGAGTCTTTCTAAATAAGCATTTACCAGCAAGTGGATGTGAGGGATTAAGATCTTGGCAATCAATCCCCTGGGGGAAATGAAAAGCAAAGGTGCTAGGCAGGATAAATAGAAGGGAAAGATGGGGTTCAGGGATCTTTCCATTTGGTCTTAGGAAGAGCCAATAAGTATCACTACAAGACAAAATCCACATCTCCCTGCTTGATAGTCCAGACATTGTTTAGTGGACATTTTGGTGGTGGTTGGGTTTTTTGGGTTTTTTTTTTTTTTTTTTTTTTTTTTTTTTTTGTTTTTTTTGGGTTTTTTTTTTTTGGTTTTTTTTTTTTTTTTTAATCATTCTGGCATTGAAGCCAGTTTTCTATGATTTATTATCAACATTCAGTATTTCCACTCTACCAAGTAAAATGAACTTTTTATAGCCTCGATTAGTTCTATAAAAATCTCTTAAGTTATGCAGCATTTTATTGGCTGTTAAAATGCATATGACCGCTGTTCTCTAACTTAGCAGAGACTCTTAACAGCACACCTTCAAAGCATCCCCTTCAGCAAATGGTGAACCAATACCTTGCTTCTCGCCAGTAGAGCAATTCCAGTCCTTTTGTTGACAGCATCATTCCGTTCCTTGTGTAGTTTTCAGAGGTGGTGAAACTAGTCTCCAGAAGGAGCAGAGAAGGCATCTCAGATAGATAGACCCCTGGGGTGCATACTCAAGTTATGCTCAACATATCATGACTCTCTGAACCTTTAGTCTCCATCCCAAATACTAAATAAACAGCAATTTCCAATTTGAAAGCACTAAGTAAATTATACTTATGAGCCACCATTTTCTATTATTAATATTGCTTTTCTTCCTCTGAGACCATGTGGTTGCGAAAGTAGATTGGTGAGCAAAATTGGATCAGCCCTCTAAAAGCCAGCTAGCATTGTGAGGTTTTAGTTTTGAATACAGAGCAGCTGAAGGCATTCCCTGCCATGATTCCTCAGCAGAGCTGGTTTTATTCTGTCAGGCAAGTGATTGAGTACAAAGGAGCTTGCAGGCAAATGGAGAGATAAACCAGTACACACACAGCATCCATTCATGCAAAAGTATTGACTGTGGAGGGAGTGTTCGGTGAACAGATGTAAAGGCCTCAGTGGATATGCACACAGATGATACACTAGAACCTTTAGGAAGAGTTAGAGAAGGCGTCACAGGGTAAAAGGTCTATTAATGAACTGGATGGGACATTGTCACCATGAACACAGGAGATGTAAACACATTTTAACCCCAGCAATATCAACTGGAGGCAAGAGATCTTAAAGCAGTTTGATGTTGAGGGTGTGTGTGTGTGTGTGTGTGTGTGTGTGTGTGTGTGTGTATGAGTGTTTATATGTGTGCATGGGGGTGTGTATATATGACTGTGTATGTGCATGTGTGTGTATGAGTATGTATATGTATCTGAGTGTATGTGTGTATGTGCTTGTATGTGTGTCTCTGTGTGTACTAATCATAGAAGATCAGAATTGACATGCAATTTAGGATTGTTTTCTTCAGTATCGTGCAAATGCCTGAGGACCTTGTAAGACTTGAATGAAGAAATCCTGCTCTGTCTGTGACAAGGCCTTGCACATGGGGCAGTAGTGAAGAGACAGACAGAAAGATGGCTGTGCAGCAATTACAGGAGTGTGTGTGTGTGTATGAGTGTGTATGTGTGGGTTATGTATGTGTATAAGTGTATATGAGTGTGTTTGTATATGTGTGTGAATGTGTGTGTATGTGTGTGTGTGCATGTGTGTGAGTGTGTGTGTGTATGGGTGTGTACAGCAGTGGTGGTATGAACACGATCTAAAGAACAGAAAATCTAAGGTAAGAGACAAAGGGAGGGAAGAAGGTTGGATCTAAAACTACAAGAAGAGAACGGAAGGAAATGCAGAAGGAGGCCAGAGAGAAGAAGGGGGTGGTGTCAGGGACGCACACTGCACACACCTGAGGAAGTGACAGAGAGACTCATTGTGACTTACAACTAATATAATATAATAAAAATTTAAGATAGTTGTATCAAGGAGAGAATTCACGTCTCCTCATGTCTAGGCTGAGCGAATATCTGTCTGTCCTTTCTCCGCACCCCTGACGGGGAATACAGACAGCACTGGAGGAGGAGGAGAGGCAGAAATGCGGAGTATCACTTTGTGCCAGCACACTCGGGGCGGGAGGCTGTCCAGGGAGCAGCTCGGGCACCAGATCACAGAGAAACAAAGCTGGCTCCCAGTTGAAAATGTCAGACAGCGTTGTGGCATCTGAAGGGCGTGGCTTTTCCCTAAGGAAATACAGACACCAGGGCATTTCGGGGGCACTGGGTATTACAGAAAGGGGCAGCCAAACAACGGGCGAGTGGCCAGTTTGTAATAAAAAAAAATAGTGTAGTGGGATAGCGTGGGACCGTAGAAACCCAGCAAGGAGAATTTTTGAGAAGAGAGAAGTAAATGGAATCACCCTCGGAGAGCTCAGATAAAAAGGGAAGGACGGAACCAACAACTCTTAACAAGAAAATCTGACATGGTGTCTATCCAAAAGCTACGGCCTTTAATTCATAGCGGAATGGGATTCTGGGTGATCTGTGTATCATTTCTCTTTTGTCGGGATCTCTCTCCCTCTCCCTCCCTTCCCTCTCGGGTTACAGCATCTTGTCCATTTTGAGTGAAACGTCTCTATTTTTAAATTGGGGGATGGACCCTCGATAAAAAAATAATTGAAGTATGTAAACTCTCTCTCCCGCCCCAGTCCTGCCCCGAGCCTTGGTTACGTCCTCTGCTCTGATATGCAGGAGTGTAGCCTCTGATAGGCTTTCGTTTTTTCTCCTTCAACTTTCCTTCCTCAGCATTGACTCCCGGGGGGGGGGGAAGAATCTTCAGAGTGGATCCATATTGGAACCAGCTCACCAAGGAACGGGTGCATAGGAGACGGTTCAGGAAGGAACTTAAACCCGCGTGGACGATCGTGGGATCATGGAAAGCTTCCCCGCAGCCCCCCGGAGATGGTCTCATACCACGAAGCAGAACCACCTTGCCTGGGGAAGAAGTTAAGTCAACGCGAAGATGTGGATGTCTGCACCCCCCCCCTCCCTACCGCTACCTACCTTTGGAAGACTTAAAGGTCACAAACATTTACTATATTGGTAATGTTCTTTTTGGAAAGTGTATTTTTGGCAGATTTTAATGTACTTAGTTGCTAACACAATAGCCAACGGACACATATCCTCTATCTTGTTTAATGCCAATTATTCCGACACGATTTTGCTCGGAGCTGTTGGAATACCTTCAAGTGTGGCTCAGGACGGACAAGTTGATCTCCATCCGGGCTGTCTACCTCCATGCCTACTGAATCAGCTGTTCCCTATTAAATTTTTAAGCAATATTAATGGCCGACTTTTCTGCAGCCAAGTGGTTTGATTATGCCTTTGATTTAATTCAGCTTAGGAAAAGGAAAACAATCTCATTAATCATTTTTTGAAGATCCAGTTTATGGATGCGGCATAGATCTGCTGCTTCCTAAAATGCTCTCTGCTTCAGTGCTTCAGTTCTCTGATTTAAACAGAAAGACTAGCTCACTGGCAAAAAAAAAAAAAATCTCCCCCCCCAAAAAATCTCTCCCCCCAAAAAGTTATGAACTACAGTTTGAAAAGCAAAAGTAAAAAAAAAAAAAAAAAAAGGGCTAGAGGGATGGCTCAGTGGTTAGAGCACTGACAGCTCTTCCAGAGGTCCTGAGTTCAATTCCCAGCAACCACAATGGTGGCTCACTACCATCTGTAATGGGATCCGATGCCCTTTCTTCTGGTGTGTCTGAAGACAGCAACAGTGTACTCACATACATAAAATATTTCTTAAAAAACATATTTAAAAGAAAAAAGAAACCCTGTCTCAAAATGAAACAAAACTGATTTATCAAAAAAAAAAAAAAAAAAAAGCAAAAGTAAACAACAAGAGGATTTGTCTATTCTAATAGTTAATTGGAAAACATTAATTTTTGCTCACTGTATCATTTATAATGTGTCATGCTTCATGAATATGTTTTGTATCTCATGTAAATTAGTTCTGCTCATAATCTATTTATTTACATATAAGCCTCAGGGAGCAAGGTTCCTAATAAATGCATTGTGAAAAACAGATACTTTCATCAAAAGAGAGGAGGAGGAAGTACATCAGTCCAAAGATATCCTAATGGCAGAGACCCACAACCAGAGGCCTGCTTGGGTCCTGGCCAAAGACCTCAGTGACAAGAGGTTCTTGAGAGACAGGAAGCCATCAGTTAGCAAAGCTGTCCTTTTAAGTTCATGTACGGTTTGATAAATGCAGAAGACAAGTCTCCTAAGTGGACTGGAAAAGTGAGATGGACGGATAATATAACCATGGTATTTGAAGGAAAGTCCTCCTCCAAGAAGTCAAAACATTACTCCAGAGGCACTATGGCAAACTTAGCAGAAAAGACCTCGGCACAGAGATGGTGGCATCGAAATGATCTACTCCAGGCCTGGTATGATTTCATCTCCACCGGGGCTCTGTCAAGGCCCATTAAGTAGAAGTGGCATTTATAGAATCATAAGACTGTCAGAGCAGAAAGGGTCACCCATAGTCTAACCTCCTAATTTTACGTGGGACAAAAACCCATTTATACAAGCTAACAGCACTGTATGGATTCTGGCACAAGGACAGGTATTCTGAGAGGAATGGACCCCTGGACTAGACCTACAGGTGCCAGTGGAGATGGTGTACTTTGCCTGGCTTCATAGAAAAAACATGGCTCATAGTGGGCTGATGGGGCAGGAGTAGTTATCAAAGGAGGTACTGGTAACAAAAAGCTGGTAGAAGTGAATTCCGAGAAAGAAATGGTTGAGTGTCTTCTCTCTGGTGACAGATATTCTGTCTCTAGAAAGAATGGAACTCTAACAAAAGCCAAACAGACTTGTTAGTTCCAGGTGCTTGTTGGGTACAAACTAGATACACAATGCTAAGTTGCAATGAATGTTTGAGGCAGATATTGCAGTGCCGGGAGGAATGGACACTATTGTAGCCCAGCACAGAGTCAGAGTTGTTGGAGGCAAAACAACTAAAACATAGTCTGCTTGGCTACAACGCTTGTGTCCCTCTGAAGGGAAGGGTTTTCCTGAGAAATTCCAGTCTGTGAAACCTCACAGGTTTTCTCTGTGATGACAAGAGGGCTTCATGTCCCATGAAGACACAGGAAAGTCACTTCTAGCATTCTAGACTCAACTTGCTATAAAAACAGCTCTGTGCACTACTTGAGGTGTTATCATAAAAATTGTACAGAAAAAAAAAGCTTATAATAACGTATTTCTCAAAGTTATGGACCTTGGAAGCTCAATACCAATTGGCTATCGGATTCAGTGCTTTCTGAAATTGAAGACAGTTGTTTTAATTCTGGAATCTCTTATGCTATAGGGTAAGAGTGATCTCTGAGGCCCCTTCTTTTGTATAATGAAATTGCCTCTCTTATTAATTACTTTTCTCATTCCTGTAAGAAAAACAGTGTAAGGAACAAAGGGGTTCTTTTGGCTTACAGTTTGAGCATACAGTCCATTGCTGTGGGGAATCCTGAACACAAGTCAGTCTGTCTGTTACAGTGTATCCACAGCCACAAGATAGTCAGTCTGTCTGTTACATTGTATCCATAGTCAGGAAGCTAGAACTAGAAGTCTGTCTGTTACAGTGTATCCACAGCCAGGAAGATAGTCAGTCTGTCAGTTACATTGTATCCACACCCAGGAAGCTAGAAGTCAGTCTGTCTGTCACAGTGTATCCACTGTCAGGAAGCTGGGAGGTGAAAGCTGAAGTTCAGCTCTTAATTCAGTCTGGGACCCCCTACCCAACCTATGGAATGGTGGTAGGTACATCTTCCTACTATCTTCCTACTTCAATTAATGTAATCAGAAACTTCCTCATAGATACGCCCAGAGATTGGTCTCATAGGTGGTTCCAGATCCTGTCAAGTTGATAGCCAATATTAACCATTCATCCCCCAAAGGCGCCACCTTCAGATAGAATCACATGAACATCAGTATGATTTTGAGAACACAGAGATATTTTATCTGTAGCAATAGCTGAACAGAGTCTGGGGACTTCTTAGCATCTCTTCAACATCACTCCATTATCTACATAGGGATAGGGAAAGAACTAGAAGAGCACTTGTCCTTTCTTTCCATATTAGTGAGACTCATGTTCTCAAGAGTTCGCACGTGCTGCAATATATGACTAAAATAAGAGAACTGAATTCTGGATCTTAGCATCATTTCTGGAAAGGAAAGAAAAGTAAAGAATACTATCAGAGTGTACCACAATTTTTTTTAAACGAGTGGTATAATTTGGGAATTAATACCAATCAATCTGGCACGTGGCAAAACCACTGGAAGCACCTCTGTCGTGATGGCTAATGTGATGTGATGCATGTTGCTGCTGGTAAGCTTGACCAGATTACTGTGCCCGTGTGCTTGACTGAAGGCCAGACCAGTATAGATATTCTCTGTCTGTCTGTGTGTCTGTCTGTCTCTGTGTGTCTATGTGCTTGTCGCTCTATATCTCTGTGTATGTATGTATGTATACACACATACATGAAATTAACCCTTCAAGGAGGAGACTCTGAGGGAAGCTGAAAAAGTAGACCTTCATAACGGGATGAGCCTTGTCCTAGAAAGGGTACCTAAGTCGTGCAGCTACAAAACCCTGCTTGACTTTGCATCCTTCTGCCTTGTGGGATTTGTAAGTGGGACGGCAAAAGCCTACATTTCCAGGTTGCTGATCTGTCCTACAAGTTTTAGACTTGCTAGACCTATACTAATAACCCCAAGAGATAAATCCTTAAAGTTAATTGCTGTTATCTATTAAGTCTATTATAGCTAGTATCTATCTATCATCTATCTATCTATCTATCTATCTATCTATCTATCTATCTATCTATCTATCATCTATCCATCATCATTTATCTATCTTTTCCATTCTGGAAAGCCCTGACAATTTTCACACCACACCAGTCCAGTGCAGAAATGTCTTTAGGGTTTTAAGCAGTTTTCCCTAGTTGGGCCAATAGTAAATAGCATTTGGATTTCTAATGTCAGTACTATCAGAAAAACATCCCTCAGCACATTGGACTTCTCATGCCAGAGCTTGAGGAAGCTTGCTCCAATTTGATTCACAAGGAATCTTGCCTCTGTTGAATTCCTTTCAGAAAGTCTCCATGCCACGTTGTAGTGGGAATGCATGGAAAGTAAGGGACTATGGCAGCTAGCAGAGTCTGAATGTTTAAAAGACTCCTTGATGAATAGTATTCTAGGCCAGCACAAAGTGCCTCCGAGCACCATCAGTGATTCAAAAACAGCCAAGCAACTGATTTGTCATGAACTATAAAACATTTAATGAAAACGAGAGAGACTTAAAAATATCTTCTCCACTCATACTTTTATGGTTTCTTAAGAGCTGCATGCAGCCTAAAAAGATCTCTAATATAACTTCCAAGTTTTACAAATGAGGTCCAGATATGAAATGATTTTGCGTACTGGTTCCAGTCATCTAGCAGACTGAAGTTTTGAAAGAAAAAAAAAGTCAAGTTGTTCGCACCTACTCAAAAGTGTCCAAGGGCTTCTGAACTCGCTCTGAGAGCTCTCTCAAGTTATACAAAGAGAGCTACTTGATCGGCACTTACACCCATTCCTCCTGCTTACCACTTAACCTATCGCCAGATATTATTCTCTTAGCATGTTTCCTGCCTTCCCCCTGTGTGTGTGTGTGTGTGTGTGTGTGTGTTTAAGAGGGAGAGAGAAGGAGAGGAAGTAGAGAGGGGGAGGGGAAAGAGAGAGAAGGAAGAGGGAGGAGGGAAGGGGAGGAAAGGGGAGAGGAGGAAGAGGGGAGAGGGGAGGGAGAAGGGAAGGAAAGGAAAGGGAGGGGAGGGGAGGGAAGGGAAGGGAGGAAAGGAGAGGGAGGGCAGGGGAGGGAAAGGGAAGAGTAGAGAAGAGAGAGAAGAGGAGAGGAGAGGAGAAGAGAGGAGAGGAGAGGAGGGAATAAGAAACAAGAACTTCTAAAGAACTGGTCTATACAATTTGGGGGCTAGCAAGCCTGTGATCTGCAGAGCAGGCTGCCAGGCTAGAGGCCTGGGGAGAGCTGGCATTTCTGCCTAACAGTCAGGAGACAATGTTCTGCTCACCTAGTCACTTTAGTTTCTAGCTCTGTACCAGATCCATTCGTGTGAATTCTGCAGGGCAGGCTGCCAGTCTAGAGAGCTTGAGTGAGACAGAACTCTTCCTTCCCAAGACAGCTTCTGTCTTTGCTTTTAAGGTTTCCAATTGATTGGATAAGGCCTCTTCATAGCATATCGGATAAGCTGCTTTAAACCAAGTCTACGTATTCAAATGTTAACCACACCCAAGAAACACTCAAAACATGGCATCTAGACAGATAATTGACCAAATAACCAAATTACCATGGCCTAGTAAAGTTAACAAGATTGGCATAGTTTGAAGACACACAAAGCTATATGAAGAGATAGTGGGATAAAGGAGAAATGAACAGTGTAGCAATAGCAAAAGAGGAAGGAAGGCCTCTCCTCATGGTTAGTCTGACCTAATGCTGATAGGAAATTTATTCTCTGAAAACAGAAGGGGGTGGCTTCCTGGAATCAGGAAGCCAGGAGATGAGTTGGCACAGCACAGCCTTCAACAGCTAAGAAATGGCAGCCGAGATAGTCATGTTTGTGGAATATGCAACCTGTCCTCATGTCAACGATTCTGTATCTGTGGATTCCACCAACGATGGGATGAGAAGTTTTTAAAAATTACATTTAAACCAGATAGGCCCTTTCACTGTTAGTCTCTAAATAATATTGTGTGACAGCTACTTCTCTGGCACCTAATTGTATTAGGTAATCTAAAAAATGCAATCTAAAATGATTTGGAGTACACGGGATGATGTATGAAGTCATGTGGAAATGTCAATCCATTTTACAGAAGAAACCCCTGCACTTGTGGATTTTGCATGCTGGGAGAAGTCCATGAATCTCTTTCCTCAGATACTGAAGGGTAACTGGGCATGCTTAATGGTTAAAACAACCATTTCTTCTCAGACCAGTGAATATACATTCTATGTGCTCATGATAAGTCAACATTATTTGTCTTTTCCTGACTTCCTGAAGTTATAAACAACTTTGGGAAAATGTCATGAGTTAATCAATACTGTTGTGTGTGTGTGTGTGTGTGTGTGTGTAAAAAGATAAAAAGGATTGTTACCTGCCATAGCATAAGTATGGGAACCAGTGAGCAATTTGCATGAGGTAGTTATTGCCTAATGGGCTCTGGGGGTCAAATTCGGGTTGTCCAGCTTGGTGAATGGTGTCCAATGAAGAGCAGTCTGTTCATAGAGTCAGGAATGCCCTCCAGACCGACCTCGTGTGATCTCCACAGTGAGATCCAATGCCTCGCAATTGTGCTGCAGTATTCGGAAGAGCACAGCTCGCCTCATGATCTCTGTCACAGCCTGGCATGTCAGACGTCAGCAGGGGGTCACCCTCCCCCTGTCCTGAGCTGGAACTACTTCACACACATATGCTGCCTTCCATATATCATAGTCACTATAGCTACATTTATACATAGCCACGTTTCTTTTCCCTTTCCAGTTCTGCATAGTTACTGTGTCAGTCATAACGATTACCAAGGCCAATTATCTTCAAGGCCTGGTTTTCTTAAAAGAAATTCTGTGTATTTTTTTTTTTTTTCACCAACAGTTGCTCTTTGACTATCTACCAAACAAAACTTGCCCTTTATTTTGTGAGACGCCTGGCGAATTCATTAGGATATTTTGCTATAACATTGAAGCTGTTCTGCTGTATTGTTTGTTATTTTTCTTGTTTATCCAGCATATGCTTTCTCCTTGTTTTTCTTAACAAAGTCTGTCATGGAAGCTTCTGGAGAGATAAGGGGTTTCTCGAGTCACTTTTGAGTGACACTAAAAGTTACCGTCATATATTGGATTCCTTCCCTGCTCTTCATGGATACTATTTTTAATATCGGTAGTTTTGAGGTAAATGCAGTTTAAGTGACGAAGGCTCGGAGAAGTGGCTCAGTCTCTTACGTAAGCTATCCAGCCGTAGATAGCATAATTGGAACTCAAATCATTAGACGCTGGCTATTTATACACCGCCACGCTAATTACACCGGCTTGTCTCGCCCCTTTAGCAAGGGCAGCAGATGGCATTTTGGAAACGTACTTGTTATATACGGTTACCACATACTGTAACCTTCAGCCCTTACATCCCTTACAAAGCAGACACAACGGGCATTTTGCTGTGTGGGCAAAGAGATGCCTAAGGTGTAGAAATAGAAAGAGTTAAACCACCAATGAGGCTGGGTCTGTGAGAGGAAGTGGAAGTGATCCCTATCTGACGGAGAGCTAGATTTACAGACGTAAGTGATGTTTGCCCAGTGGCTAAGTGCCCAGTCGGGGCTCAGCAGGCCTCAGATAGCAATCTCCTCGGCCTTAACAAGAGCAGCATAACATTACCTTTAAATATGGGGTCATTAACAGCTCTTGAAGGACGCAGGAGCCGTATAATAAGAACTCTAAGCATTTACTCCGTGTGAAACTTAAAGCAAATGCTGGAGATGCGAAAGGAACGTGTTGAGAACACTAGGTAACCATTTCACTTCATGAAGAATACCGGGGACCCCCCCCCCCCGAGAAACGGCACTAAAAGACAATCCAGCCGGGCATGTAGAAATCAGAAATTAGATTGCTCCGTGGAAACAAATGCCACCGGCAATTGTAAAGGTATTATTTAATCTGTGCAATAAATGCACCCCTTGACTTATTGACTTATTTTCTATTCCTTTTCCTCTGCGTGTGATAGCCAAATCTCTCCAGTCACCTTTTCCTATCATTCTAAATGCAAGCAATCATGACCTTATTAATAGAATACCGTGGCTCTCTGATCTAAAGATGAAAGAGCTAAGAAAGTCCACTTCTAAACGCCAAATTACTCCCGGATCTTTCCTTGCTTTCTTTTTTTTTAAAGCAGTGTGTAGTATCTGCTACCAACAATACCTGTTTTTACCGTTCAAGCAGATGTGGCCCTCGTTCTGACTGTCCCTGCAAAGAGCTGCTGTCACATACAGCCATTGTCCTGTCTGGCAGAAATTCTGCTTCACGTGGAGCGCTTTGAGACATAGGAACAGAATAAAGCAATTAAGTTTCTGTTCTTCTGGAAGGTCACATTTCATTATCTCTTCAAAGGGGGACACTGTTGGTCTGATGGTGCTCTAAAATAGTTACCCATCCAAAGGAATCCGTGTTGCTAAATTTATATTGTTACTGAACAGTTTTGTATGCTATGGAGTGTATCTTAAAGTTGCCAATACTTCTAGTTTTGCATGGAATTAATTGGTTAAAATAAAAATGTGCAGACATGCCAAAAATGAGGGCAGTTCTCTGTGGGTCTGTTCTTTGAGATGCACATCTTTTTCTTTGGTGTTGACAGAATCGCATTTTGAAGTACGCTTTATTTCCTTGTTACCTTTTGTAGAATATTTATTTTTATAAAAGATAATCAAAACTATAGTGGTTTGGATGAAAATGGCTTCTATAAGTCCACGGGCAATGGCACTATTTGGAGGTGTGGCCTTGGTGGAGTAAGTATGGCCTTGAAGCAGGCAGTGTGCCATACGGGGTGGGCTTTGAGGTCTCAGAAGTTCAAGCCTGGCCATGTGTAACTGTTAGGTCCTGCTGACTTCAGATGAAGATGTAGAACTCTCAGCTATCTCAGCACCACCAAGCTTCCCACCATGATGATAATAGACTAAACCTCTGAACTGTGAGGCAGCCCCAATGAAATGTTTTCCTTGATAAGAGTTGCCATGGTCATGGTGTCTCCTCATAGCAACAAACCCTAACTAGGACATTCTGTAAATTGAATTTGTTTTACTGAATGCACTGATAAGAGACTGGTGACCACGTCTATGCACCAGGGGCGATGTCAGGAGTTTTCTATTTTGCACTGACCATCACCAACATCCCAAAGCCTCAGGGAGTGTGAGTGTGTCAGCACAGGCTTTGGCACTGAGAACAGCAGTCAGATTCTTGCCATGATTCCACTATTGTCTGTTCTTGGGAAACAGGCCAGCTTCTAATATGCCCCATCTTTGATTTAAACATCTCCTAACCTCTGTCTCTCAGTTTCTACCCAGTGTGTTTCTGTAGGATGTGGTGTTCATGAATATCAAAGAGTTAGACACAAGTGTAGGCTGTATCTACAAGCAGTATCTTATCATTCTTAATCTCTGACCTCTAGTACCATGCAATCATAGTTCGACCTTTCATTCCTGCCCAGTACCAGTGAATTCTCAATTTGCTTCCTTATCATCTCCCTTGGCTTCCAGGACAGGGTCTTCATTATCCAGGAAATAACTCCGATGAAGATCTAAAGATAATTGCAAGTCAAGGTCAGATCAGGTGGTCAAGTAAAACTGGGAAGCGAGACCTTAAGTAGGGCAAAGTCAGGAGTGTTGGGTAACAGTTTCAGAAGGATGACGGTGTGGATGCGGCCCAGACTGGAATCCTATATAAAACACAGATTCCCTGTTTAACCCATGACTCCCACTGTCAGGCAGCCGGAGCACATGCTGATTCCGGGCTCAGGTATGTAAATGTAGTATGGGGAAAAGAAGTCAGCAGGGCATGCAACTCTACAAGGGGTAGATACAGCCCTGCGGGAACTGGTGAATGGTAGGCCTAGATTATGCATCATTTCTCTAGGCAATCCTGAAAGCGAAGGCTTCCATCCGTATAGAAAGTGTTATTCGATAAATATTTAATATTCCACCACAGTTACAGGTAAGATTGCCATTTAAAGGCAAAACCAGATTTTGAAGCAAAGTCGGATGTTGAGGCAGTAAATGTTTAATGTGCTGTATGATTGCTCCCAGACAAAAGGAGCTGCTTTTGTGATGGTGCTTTTTTTTGTCCTTTTGACAGGATAAAGGCTCCCTTGCTCTTTCTGCAAGCTTCTGAGACTGTCAACAGCAAGCTTCACACTGCACTTGCGCAGAGACCAGAAAGACTAGTAAGTCCCAGTTTGCAGAATCAAGGAAGCGAAAATGGAGCAAGGGAAGCCTGGAATATAGAGGGACTATTTTTAGGCACCACTCAGTGTTTGCAGTGGCAGGACGGATGCCTGTGTGTGGTTGGGGAGAGAAGAGGGAAGCTGCATCCATTCAATGGGGCTGGAGGTTTACTAAGTCTCCACAGAGTGTAACCTTGAAATGTGACTGACTGAAAATCCAGCACTCTAAGAGAGAGAGAGAGAAGACAAAGAAACTCCAGGCAGAGGATGAGAGGATGCGGGTGAGTTGACAAAGAAGTGTGAGAAGTCGGGTGTGGAGAAAGGACTGTAAGAAAGACCACCTGGCCATTGCACAGTAGGTGGATGTTAAATTAGGAGGCAGGAGAAGCTTTAGAAGGCTGACAAGAAGGAGACCAATTGGAAAAATGATTTGAAAACAGGACTTGGTTGTACATTGGAATTAAGAAGGTGAGTCTAGAGGATCTGAAGAATCTTGTCTCAAATGAAGGGCGGAGTGTTAGCCTATGAGTCAAGATGTGGAACATTTAGCAAAAGCTTGATATAGAGAGAGGATATGGTTTTAGACACCTGCAAATGATACAGGAAGCAGAGTTGGCCCTGGCAGAAGAGTTGTTTGACCTAGTGACACAGTTCTGGCCCTTGCAGAAGAGTTGTTTGACCTAGTGACACAGTTCTGGGTGTTAATGGCTGTCAACTGAAGCTGCAGAAATGGGTAAGATCAGTTAGGAAGACATTGCAAATCGAAAGAAATACAGGCACGATTCCAGTTTGCCCGTAACAGATGACCAGAGAGGAAAGGGATTTAGCCAAAAATAAATCTAAAATAATTGGTAATATCAACATGAGACTCAGAAGATTGTTCCAAGCAGAGAGGTGGCAAAATGGTCAGATGATGATGAGGGATCAAAATGTTCACTGAGGAAAGACCACGGAGTTAGGATGGGAAACCCAACCTTCGCCGACTCAGTGTCAAGGAGAGAGTAAGAGCAGAACCCCATGTTTTTGCAATTCACTAAGGAAGGAAAGACTGTTCTGCAGAGGAACATGCTAGAAAGGAACAGAGACTGCTAACAGAGAATTAAAAACTGTATACAGTTGTCCTTTCCTATTCCCAGCAAGATTGGCTCCAGGAACATTAATTAACCTTTGCAGGCTGCAGACAGTGTGCACACATGATTTGTACACCTCCGCGTACAGAGTCACTCGTCACTAATGACAGCCAACACTGAGCAAATAAGGGAGAGGAAGAAAATACGAGTCCCCAGACATTCTCTTTCGACGTTGTTTAATTGAGGGAGTTCCCACTGGAACGGAGAACCAGTTGAGGTTTGAATAGGAAGCTGAATCTATTAAGGCGACAGAGAAGGGACCGCTGGAGAGATCCTGAGTCTGACATGCAGGGACTGGAGAACGTTGGCTTTGCACCAGGATGCTGGAGAGAGAAAGAAGCAGACTATGGTGGAGAGGTCGGCCTGGAAGGATGCTCCCTCCTTTGGGTCACCAAGGGGATCACAGCCCTCCGGACACACAAGCTTGCTTGAATGCATTCTGACCCACGGTTTCCAACCGGTATCCTAAGATGTGCTAAACCTTTGAGTGTTTTCTTCAGGACTTTATTCTTCCTCCGATATTTAATCAAACAGCGGCTGCTTGTTAATAAACAAGATTTCATGTTTTCTCCTTTTTTTGAAGATGCAGTCTTTCTGGCACAAGCATTTGCAAATTAAGGGTTATTAAATCCAGAAGAGCTGAAAAGCCCCTGATTGCCAGCCTTAATTGCCAGCTTTAATTCTCTCGGTTGTCTGAGTGTTGGTGTCACAAGGCAAATCCCAAATGTCTGCTTACAGAAGCTCGGCTGGTACTGTGTTTAAACAACAAAAGTTAAAGTTACTGTCCCTAGTAAGAGGCTCTAAAGTTTGTAACAACTAAATTACCTTCATCTCCACTCTTTTCCTCCCTCCTCCCTGTTCACCTTTCTTGTTTTCCTCTCTTCTATCCTTCCTTCCTTCATTCCTGCCTGCCTCCCTGCCTGCCTGCTTCCCTTCTTTCCTTCTTACCTGCCTTCCTCCCTCTCTCTCTCCATTCCTCCTTTTATTCCTTCCTACCTGCCTCCTTTCCTTTCTTCATTTCTTCCTGCCTGCCTGCCCTCTTCCCTCCCTCAGTCTCTCTCTTTCTCCTTCCCTCCCTTTCTCCCTCCTTCCTTCTTTTCCCCCTCCCTGTTGGGTTCCCTTCCTTCCTTCCTCCCTCCCTCCTTCCCTTTCTCCTTTCCTTTCTTCCTGCCCGCCTTTCCGCTATATTCCATTTGTTGTCATCATGTGCCAGACTCAATGCTTTGTGCTCAAACCAGCAAAGAACAATCAGACATGGCTGCTATCCTAGTGAGCTTAGACTCCAATGGAAGAGATGAAGAGTCAACATGTAAGCACACACATGCACATACACAGGGATTATAATGTTATAAAATGATATAAAATAAAGATGTTGTGTAACAAAGTGAGAGGTGTGTGTGTGTATGTGTGTGTGTGTGTGTGTGTGTGTGTGTGTGTGAAGGGGAGTGTTTTTTAGATAAGATGTCTAGGTAAATGACTCTTTAAAGAAGCTATATTTACTATCTAACAGAATAAGGCTGTTTTTATAATAGGGAGCAGGAGACTGTGACTGGCCCAAGAGATAACAGGAAGGCTGATGTGGCTGTAGACTAGGGAGCAGGGCTGAGTAAACCAAGGAGAAAGGCTGTGAGTAGCTCACACTGGGATTTGGACAGTTTGGAGTAACAACCAAAGGACCTGCAAAGTAAAGTTGTTTCTTTGTGTTTTCTTTTTTAGTATAGGGAGTTACATTATGTCTTTGGGTCTCTCTTTGTGTCTTTAAACAGGTTCTTGAGAAGACACTCCTCTTGTCTTACAGAGATCATTCTTTACACTGAATGTATCCTCACATGATGGAGAGCCCCCATACGTGTATGTATGTACTTAAAGGATACTTGACTGATAGAATGAAGACTAGATTGGAAAGGAACATTAAAAAAAAAAAAAAAAAAAAAAAACAGAATTACCTGTGTGGTGATGCATGCCTTTAATGCCTGCACTTCAGAGGCAGAAGCAGGCAGATCTGAGTTCAAGACCAGCCTGGTCTTCATAGTGAGTTCCAGGACAATCAGGGCTATACAAAGAAACCCTTTCTCAGAAAACAAAAACAAAACAGATGATGAAAGAAGTAATCCAGTTGAGAAATAGTGAGATGTCAGAAGTGAAGTTAGGAAAGACAGGAGTAAAAGATATTCAAAGTATAGTATATTTTGGAGAAAGAGGTAATAAATGGTTTGAGCACAGAATAACTGTAGATGTGGGGGTAGTAGAATAAATTAGAAAGGTCCCTATAGGCTCATGTATTTGAATGGTTTAGTTTCAGGGTGATGGAACTGTTTGGAAAGGATTAGGAGGTGTGGCCTTGTTAGAGTGGCGTGTCACTGTGGGTGTGGGTGGAGATTGGAAGTTTAAAAAACCCATGCCAGATCCAGTTAGTTCTCTGTCTGTCTGTCTTCCTTTCTGTCTGTGTCTCTGTCACTCTCGCTCTTCTTTTCTCCTTCTCCCTCCCTCCCTCTCTCTGCTTCTCTCTCTGCCTCCCTCTTTTCCTTTCTTCCTTCTTCTCCACCTCTCTTCCTGACTCCTGCTTGTAGACCAGATGTAAGCTCTCAACCACTGCTCCAGCACCATGCCTGCATGCTGCCATGCTCCCATCAAGATGGCCATAGAGCAGGTGGGCAGGAGACAAGTGTTCAGGTGCCACAACTGTGAGCAGGCCCACGGTGGAGAGATGGGAGAGAAGGAGAGGCAGAGCAGTTTGTCTCTGTGAAGAGAGACAGAGCGGGAGATGCAAGGACTGTGAACAACAGCACAGTGGGAGTCGCCAACGAGGGTCCTGTGTGGGTCTGTGGCCCTTCTGCAGCAGGGATCTGTGTCAAGGTCTGTGGCACCAATGGCCCTTGTTAGGATGCCCATTGTCTGGGGCTGAAGGATTAGCTGGGTTGGCTCTGCTTCTCACCTGCTACTGTATTCTGTGGGTGGAACAGCTGGCCTCCATGTTGTGAGCATGGGGGAGGGGCTCTGCCTGCAGCTGCAGCACTCAGGAGAGCTGGCCTCACACCTTGCCCAGACATTGCAGAGAGAGCTGGCCCTGGTGGCTTGGGCATGGGACAACTGGTGGGTTAACTAACTCTCCTAGCATGCAGGCCCAGGTCCAGGGTGTTGAATTGGCCCATCCCAACATCTACCCCATGCGTCAGCTGCTAGAGCACATGAACCAAAGCTCTAGGACCTCCACAATACAGGGAACAGCAGGATATCCAAGAGGAGTCCTGGTGAGGATCCAGTATTGATGGCGGAGCAGAAGCCAGCGGCTTCAAAGCAGACCGACAGCTCATTTCGATGAACATTTGCGAGCGAGGCTGTTTGAGCAAAAGGGCTCACCGTGTGACACACCACAGCAGACCACAGCGTCCGCAGTGAGGTTTTTAAATATTTTCCCTTTCTTATGTGTGGAGGTTGCAAGGACAGAGGGCAGATAGAGATCGAGGGACTGAGGGATGAGTGGATAATGAATCAATAAAGAGTTAAAGTTAAAAAAGATGGTCACAGACTCACTATCTGAAACTGTGAGCCCCCAATAAATTATTTCTTTTATAAGTTGCTTCATAGTAATAAAAACGTAACTAAGACAGTGGGTAAGGAAAAGATTGAATCTGACTTGGGTATTTCATGGCTGAATTTCTCTTATGTGTCAAAGATTCACAGAAAGCTTAATTTAGGGGGCTGGGGCTGAGGAGGTGTAAAATATTTGTATTGGATATATTAGATCCAAGGTGCCCAAGATGAAGACAAATGGAAAAGTCAGATAGGCAGAGGAATATGTATGGCAGGTCCTTGGGTTCTTCAGATGTCAACCTGAACACCGTAAAGAATTGGAAACCTGAAGTCAGGTTTGGTGGCTTGGGGGAAAGACACGCTCTAAAATCTAGGTCAGGAGGTCAAGCACTGGAGAAGGAACTGGTCATGGAGATTAAAAGGGAGGAGCCAGCGAGACAGGAAGCCAGACAGGCTAGGCAAGGGGAGTGTGACAAGAAAGAGAAGCAAGTCTAGAAGTGTTTGCTTAAGATGAGGACGGAAGGTGCCCCCTGACATTGCAACACAGTCGCAGATCTTGACAAAAATGGTTTCCATGGGACAGTGATGGTGGAAGCCATACTGGTGGGCTGATTGATACTGTATACACTCCCTTATTTAAAGTTCATTTGCTGTTTCAAAGGTATCAGGAGCATGTAAACATGTGTTTCTTACCATGAATCATAGTCACATGGCAGTAGTCACAATCTCGCTCTGACCCCAGTGAGTAGTCCTGATGAGGCCAAAACCACTGTTTCCTGACTGCAGACCAAACTTTATAAATGACTCAAGTAAGTTAGACAGTCATAATAGATGAAAGAAGTCAGTGTCACACAATTCCTAAGAACGGGGTACATTCTGAGAAACGTATCATTAGGTAGTTTCACTGTGCGAACACAACTTGTACAAGCCTTTGTGGTAAGTGTCTCCCCCCAAAAAGTCAGCTTTTTGTAAACGTGTTAGGAGTATACTCTAAATTACGCAGCTGAGAATAACCAATGCATAAAGCAGTAAAGTAATCAGTAATGGTGATTCTCAAGGGTTATATACGGTACATAATTCATGGCCATGCTCATCACTGTGATATAGGCCAGCAGATGACAGCAGTTCTTCAGCTGTGTTCCTGTCTTATGGCTATGAAGTCCGCATGTAGTATGGCTATCCTGTGATCAGACCTCTGAGCCCACAGGTTAGAAGGAGAACTGGCTTAGAATGGAAGACCAGTAACGGGCGAGCTCAGAAGCTCTCTGGGCCTGTGTCTTGAACCCATGTCTTACTTTTAAACACCAGGCACATTTCCGCTTCGAACTGGCTTCCCCGGTGACCCAGACTCAACTCAAACTGACCCTGTAATGAGTTAAATCACGAACTGCAAAATGACCCTCGGTGAGGCCCGTAGACCTCTCCCTTTGCTGTGTTCAAGTCGTTGTATTAAGCAATGTGTGGTGGCCCGTTGCTTCTCTCAGTTTTCTTCAGTTCTTGGGACGCCGTTGTCACCGCCTTAGTCTTTTCCCATCATCTCTTTGTACCCATCCCAGCGTTAGCTTTTAAAAGCTCTTACCTGCAACATGGAGACTGTTTGGGGTCTTGACAGGATCAGTGTAATGGAGCACCGTAAGAGAGACACAGGGAGGACCATGCTGTCTCACGCAGGCACTGGAGAACTTAGGTTGACCCTTGTGGACAGCCCAGAGACCACAGCATTCGGGGATTCTGTGCGCCAGCTCTGACTTAACTTTCCTCACATTTGTTAATAACTGAAATTCCACTTTTCCCAAAGCATTTCCTTTTCCCAGGTCATGTTGCGTTCTCCCAGCACATTCCGCTTTGCCGGAATAGTTCTGTCGCTTTTTTCCCCTTCCTGCATTAAAAGACAAGCTACATGTGTTGAAGGGTGGGGTTTGAATATACTCTTCTCTGGAAACGTCCCCATTGTCTATCTACTGCAACGATTCTCAGGCCGTTATGCTGTGCTCATAGAAGGTGCCAGTTCTTAACTTTAAGGTAAATGAATTCTAGGAGGCAGGAGTCCTGTGGTCTCTAAGCCTGCTTCAACCACAAGATGAAAACCTTCGCCTGCCTCATTGGAAAGAAGTGAGGTATGATCTCAGGGCCCAGACTTCCTGTTTGCCTGTCTGCTTTCCTTGCTGTTTGAACTTCTTACTGGCTGTGGGTCAATGTCTTGTTAAATTTTGTATTTCCACAACTTTGTTCATAGAACACACACACACACACACACACACACACACACACACACACACACACCTTGCTATTTAGCCACATAAGTAGATAATCCTTTAAAAAAAATTGGCTCCACCACATTAAAATAAGCCATCTTGTGTAACTGTATTTTGAGATGGCCGCGTGGTTTCTAGTCCTCAGACCTGAGTGGCTGCTCACGTGGAAGCTTACTGCTAACCTAGCTTTGCAGGTGATACTTCATGGTACCAGGACTCCAACCCAGGGCCTTGGCTGCTCCACCACCGTACCTCACAGAGTCCCAGCCCTTAACCTAGTCTTCACTGCTGTGTGCATGTGACTTTGGGGCTCTGCATTAGCTGCTTTTCTCATCACTCAAAGTACCCGATAAGATCAACTGAAGGGAGGAAAGGCTTATTTTTGGCTCCTGTTTTGAGGGGACCCAACCCATCATGGCAAGGAAGGTGTGCTAAGAGGAGCAACCTGTGGCAGTGATGTAGCAACCAGGGTGCTGCTTACTCAAAGCAGAGCGTCTCAGAAGGCAGAGACAGGACAGGGAGCAGAAACAGGCTATAAACAACAATGCATCCCATCCCTAGACAACCACTTCCTTCTGCCAGGCTCTGTGTCCCAGAGGCTCTACAGCTTTCCCAAACAATGCAACTGCACTAAGGGCCATCTCCCGAGACTGGAGACTGCACATGCAAACACACGAACCTATGGGATGCTTGTCATTCAAACCAGATAGTCTACCTCGTCCCCCATGGGCTCAAGGCCTTCTCATGATGCCTCTTATAATGCGAGATGCAGATAATTCAGCACTAGAGTCACCAGACTCCAGGAGCCTCAACTCACCTCAGAAGCCCCAAGTCTAAAACCTTTACTGAAATATAAGACATAAGACAACATCTTAACTGTGAGCTCTTGCAAAACAACAGAGGAAAATAAAATGAAAATCGTATACTTCCAATATTCAGTGGCACAGAGTGAACGCCCTCAGCTCAAGAGCGATAAATGGGGTCATAAGAATGGGGGCTCAGAGAAAATGAAGACTGAGATGCAACAGCCCAAATGTCAAACCCAGGAGCTCCGAGGCAAGCATCTCAGACCCATGCTGGCATCACCTGGGATCCAAAGGGCCTTGGTGACTGTGCATCACTGGACATCTATGGTGACTCTGCATCACTGGACACCTAGCGCTGTGGCCTCTGTGCCGGTGTTCTCTGCCTCAACGTTTCCCACATGAAAAATATCTTAGAGTCCCCATTACAACTTAAGCTTCATTTGCACAATTTCCCACACAAACACATCAGAGCCTCCATGTGCAGAGTACATACTGTCTACATACTGTCTACACATGGTCTATATACCATCTACACACTGTCTACATACTGTCTACACAGTGTCTACATACTGACTACCCACTATCTACACACTGTCTACACAGTGTCTACACATGGTCTATATACTGTCTACACACTGTCTACATACTGTCTACACACGGTCTACATACTGCCTAGATACTGCCTACACATGGTCTATATACTGTCTACACACTGTCTACACATGGTCTATATACTGTCTACACACTGTCTACACATGGTCTATATACTGTCTACACACTGTCTACACACTGTCTACACATGGTCTATATACTGTCTACACACTGTCTACACAGAGTCTATATACTGACTACCCACTATCTACACACTGTCTACACAGTACACACTGTCTACATACTGTCTACACACTGTCTACACACTGTCTACATAGTGTTTACACAGTCTCCATACTGTCTACACAGTGTCTACATACTGACTACCCACTATCTACACACTGTCTACCTAGTGTCTACAGACTGTCTACATACTGTCTACACAATGCCTACACACGGTCTGCATACTGTCTACATACTGTCTACACATGGTCTATATACTGTCTACATACTGTCTACATACTGTCTATATACTGTCTACACACTGTCTACACAATGTTTACACACTGTCAACACACTGTCTACATACTGTCTACACACTGTCTACATACTGTCTACACACCGTCTACACACTGTCTACACACTGTCTACACAATGTTTACACACCGTCTATACACTGTCTACATACTGTCTACACACTGTCTACATACTGTCTACATACTGTCTACACACTGTCTACATACTGTCTACACATGGTCTATATACTGTCTACATACTGTCTACACACTGTCTACACAATGTTTACACACTGTCTACACACTGTCTACATACTGTCTACACACTGTCTACATACTGTCTACATACTGTGGGCTGTAGTGACAATCAGGAACTTCATAGTGAGCTTTCCTGACCTTGTATGTCTTGTATCTCCCATGCCTACAAAACCAGCACCCTATGGAAGATGTCAAGTTCAGCTGCCTGCTCGAGATGCTGCCCAGGCCTCTGTGGTTCACCTTTACAATGCCAACTTTAACTTGGCTACTGTACTGGACTATGGCACCCTAAAAGTTCCTTTTCCTCCAGGCACCTAATTTTCTGATGAAAAATTTTCAAACGTGTTTGCACTGGTGCAGCCCGATTCTCTCCGTGGGTGGAGGTTGGAAAATGTCTTACCCCCATGCACATTCCAAGGTTTCTCTTTACTGCTGCTAAGATCTTTAACAATGACCTGGTTGTCTGTCCTGTCTGGAGCCTTCACTGGCTCAAGCTCCTCTCCTCAGCATTTTCCATCTCTCATCTCTCTGCCACTGTAAGTCAGGTAAACATGGTGGAAAATGACTACACCATGGTCTGAATGTTACACCATCTTGAAATCTCCTTCACCATTACTTTTCAGCTCAACTGCATTCAAGTGTTCAGGACACGAACAAAGTAGGACAATTAACTTTCCAGAATGTGATGTGAATGACCTTTCCTCCTTTTGAGCAGAATTCATGTTCTTTTCTAAAGCCTCATCTTCATTACCATTTTCGTTTTCCACTGTCCAGCCTTCCACATTCCCATCAGAATACCTCATTAAATGATTTACAGAATCCCAGGGTTTTGTCAGCTCATAGCTCCAAACTCCTGACACTCTTACCACAGACATTTTCAAAAACGTAAGAACCATGTCAGCAGATGTATTAAAGCAATGGCCTTACATGTTGGTGACAATATTCTCTACGATTTTTTTTTCATCCCTGTGTGGAAATACCCACAAAAATCAAGAGATTGTTTGGGAGCTTGGTTTGAGGGTAGGTATGTACAGCCTCCATTTACAGCCCACCACAGTAGGGACAGTGTAGCAGTTGTGGTAGCTTGTGGCAATGGCAGAAGGTACATGAAGTAGTTTACTCATATCTGGGTAGGTGTCTCAGTCAGGATTTCTATTCCTGCACAAACATCATGGCCAAGAAGCAAGTTGGGGAGGAAAGGGTTTATTCAGCTTACACTTCCACATTGCTGTTCATCACCAAAGGAAGTCAGGACTGGAACCCAAGCAGGTCAGGAAGCAGGAGCTGATGCAGAGGACATGGAGGGATGTCACTTACTGGCTTGCTTCCCCTGGCTTGCTCAGCCTGCTTTCTTATAGAACCCATGTCTACCAGCCCAGGGTGGGCCAGGGATGGCTCCACCCACCATGGGCTAGGCGAGGGATGGCTCCACCCACAATGGGCTGAGTCAGGGATGGCTCCACCCACAATGGGCTGGACCAGGGATGGCTCCACCCACAATGGGCTGGACCAGGGATGGCTCCACCCACAATGGGCTGGGCCTTCCCCCCTTGATCACTAGTTGAGAAAATGCCTTACAGCTGGATCTCATGGAGGCATTTCCTCAACGGAGGCTCCTTTCTCTGTGATAACTCCAGCTTGTGTCAAGGTGACACAAAACCAGCCAGTACAGTAGGCCAGGAAGCAGTGACAGATCCCGGAATGGGGCCGGGATATAGACCTCACGACCCACCATCAGACCTCGCAAAGAGTCTATAGTCTCCTGAAAAGAGTATCACTACTCCTAGGCTTTCCCAGCTTGTGCTGGCCACTGGTCTTTATCAGCTTGTGGGTACAGCATTCCTATAAAGACACTTTGGATGGCATTTAGGTCCTGACTTGATAACTCAGGGTACTCTTCCCTTCTCAAGCTATTTAACTAAATCACATCTATAACCTCCCCTTTAATCCACAAGAAGACACGAGTTCCCATAGATTATGATTTGGATATCTTTGGAGAACAATGTTTTAATCTACATCAGAGCATCTGCATGAATCCTGTCACATGACTTGTACAAGGCCACGTTGTGTAATCTGTTAGAGAAGTGGCAGAAATCTAGTACATTGCACATGGACTTCCAGGTTCCTACAGGACAGTCAGAAGGTAACTCAACAACCAAAGGTCATGATGAGGAGAAAGCCAACAGTGCAAAGGGAGTCTGCCTTTCATGAGTGCCAGGGGAGGAGACAGTGAGATGATATTCTGACTCCAGTGACAGGCGGGGACTGATTGAGGATTCATTAACAGAATTATGTTGGTACCATACTCAAACGTGAGCTTTCTTTATGCACAATCCGCTCTTGGTTTTGGATCTTTGGTTACATCTGTGTCTTCACATGTACATTGTCCTCTTTGGAATAACTTGCCAACCCTTTTCCTCCTTCAAGCTCTTCCCTTTGGAGAAGAGAGATATTCTTCTTTGTTCTAGAACTTCTAAGTCCTTTGTGTTCCCCCAGCCCCTACTACCTGGTTGTTACAACACTTACATCTGACTTGACTGCTTGCTTGCTCATGTCCTGTTGACTCTGAAGTCCTAGGAGCACCTGAACTTTGCACTACTGCAGTCTTGGTTTCCTGCCTTTGGGTGGAACATCTGGCACCGAGTTGACACCAACAAGGATGTGTGAGTAAATGACAAAATGGAGATGCAGAAAGTTCCAATGGAGTGAATTTCATTTCCTCCTCACCTTTTATTAAATATGCGACCTTTGAAGGTAGACCACATACATTCACACACACACACACTTACACACATACACACACTCACACACACACTCAAACACACACACTTACACACATATTCACTTATACACACTCACACAAATTCTCACATACACATACACTCACTCACACACACACTCTCACACACACACTCACACACATATACACCCATACACACTCACACACACATACACACACACACTCACTCACATACACTCACACACACACTCACACACACTCACACGAACTCATACACACACTCATATACACACTCACACACACACTCACACACACTTTGACATAGGTCAGGCAGATGCAGGTTAATGGATTGTTTATCCATCCTAGTTGTTTGACTCTGTGTCTCTGAACACGCTTTGGTCTTGCCAATGTTTGTTTGTTTGATTTGGGTTTATAAAGCCCATGGTTTGGATGAAAGTATTTCCAGACTCTCCATTTATCTGTCTTTCCGTGATTCTTGCTGTTCCCCAGTCAGGGACTTGCTTAGCATCCCCTTAAGCCACAGCTCAGGTATCTCCAGCTCCCAGGTCTATCCCAAAGCCGCAGAACTCCCCACCGCTCTGTTGTCTTCTTAGAGCACGTGAAAATCTCACTACTGTAACATCCAGCCCAGTGTGTCTCTACTGTCAGTGTGTTTCCTACTCTACTTCCCACCCCTTCTTTTCCTTACCCATTCTCTCTCATGTTTTCATACGTTACATTTCTTTTCATTGTCAGTATTAAGTACAATTCTATCAATTAATAGGAAATATAATTGAATTAATTATTTCCCATCCCCATTACATATAAGCATTTTGGAAAATGGGTAAGAAGAATGTTGTCAATGTTACAGTAAATCAGTTATTACTCATATGAGCACATCAGCACACTTTTACAGTTTACAGGAATATAAACTGCAGCTTCTTCAGCTGTAAAAATTAAATCCAAATAACCACCTTAACATAATTCTCAATATATTGTAAGCTACAGATGGATTTGGCTGAAGGGGTGATACCGCTCACCTCTTAGTGGGAAGAAACAGGTTTGGACCTTGTTGGGCTACCTGGACCATTTGGTAATTTACCCTTAGAAAAATGTTTAAATAGAACCATAGTGGCCCAGAAAGTTAGCAATCTTCCTAAAGGTAAACAACTTCCTCTCCTCTCCCTTATTGGATAAGTCCTTTTAGGGCCTTTTTAAATCTTAATGACTTCCCCAGAATGTGGAACGGTCTAGTCTTCTATGGTATTCTAACTAAGCATTTCAAATCAAATCCCATTTATTTACTGAGCTCTGTGCAAAGCATGGTACTTAGCTGTGGGGCACTTGAAGACGAGTAAGACACAGCTGCTATCTTCCATAGGGTCTGCTTCACTAAGTACACAAGACAGATGCAGATAAATGAAATACTAATACATGATTTAAATAACAATTCAGGAGACCGCTGAAAAGATTTTACTAAGTGATTAATTGGCAGAATTAATTATTTAGACTTCGGATACTAGGCATTCTGGAGACGAGCGCATTATGAAGGAGGAAGTATTTGTACTGGGCTTTTAAAAGTAACTGGTGAGGAAGAAGAAATTGTGTTTACCTGGGGACATGACTGCTGCTTACTTTTTTCCTGGTGGGACAGGTAACACTAAAAGAGCATGTAGGGTGCAGCTCACACATCAGAGCTGAGGGAGTTTCTTTACTGGGAAGGAAGCTACAGCCAACAGTATGTGGTATGGCCTGGTCGGGCACTCGGTGTCAAGAGATCCAACATAAAGGAGAAGGATGTCAGCATAATTGCTTGACCAGAAATAATGATAAATCGTAGCGACAATGGTTATCCCTTTGTAGTGGCAGCAACCAAGAACTTCTGAGTGAGTGCTGACTGCCAGGCACTTACAGAGCATCGTTTTGCACACAACGATATTTCTCATCTTTTTTTTTTTTTCATTTGTGGATTAGATATTATAATTCCCATTGTGCAGAAAAGGACATCAAGACAGCTCACAAGTCATCAGTATCTCCTAGCACCATGGCATAGGGGGTTCTAGCCACAATTGCCACAGCATCTAAACAGGGGCCTTTTGCTGGTCTCCCGTACTCTTAGATTCTAAGAATTAGACAGGAGTTGTTAGAAGAGGGTTTGGGTCAAAGGAACTTTTAAGCCAACATGCATCACCCACCGCCAGGAAACAGATCATATTTTATCTGCACACAGGAAGCTCACAAAGCAAGAAGAGCAAGGTTATAAATCTCCAAAACTTAGTCGCAGTGATACACATTCTCCAGCAAGGTTCCAACCCCTCAAGGGTCTATAAGATCCCCAAACAACATCATCAAGTGAGGACCAAATGTTCTATACATGAGCCTTTGAGGAACTTTTTTTTTTTTTTTCATTCAAAACACCACAGGCTGGATGGATGGGCCCAGACACATATACAGCCCACTTGGTAATCAATGAATTTGACCAGGGCAGAAGGAGTGCTAAAGTTCCCAGGGATCAGTACACAGAAGGAAATATCTGAAATATTCGGAATCATGAAGTATCTGAAATATATAATTTCTAAAAATTCATGTTTAATAGACATACAATTAAAAAAAAAAACATTTGAGCCACGAGTCTGAACTACACACGTAAGGTTGAAGTCACATGTGCATCTATGTCGAGTAGGCTTTTCTTTCTCGTTTAAAGAATACCTAACAACTGCAGAATATTTTAGAACGGTGTTTTATAAGAGACAATTAGAGGTTGGGGATGGCTATTGGGCCTAGATGTATAACCTGAAGGTCCCTACGGCGGCATACTTCAGATTTACCGAACTGGAAACTCTCTGGCATTGGAGCGAATTCACTTTGAATCCAAATCTCAGGTTTAATTCTCACACCAACGTTTTAAAGAGAGGAAGTCTATGGGTCTAGTCACTTAGTCATCTCTCAAAATCATAAGGACTCTTGGGATTTGTTTTGATTCTAATAATAGTTTTGGTTTTGTCAGCATTATTATGAAGATTATTTCCACACACCTTGATTATATAATGACTTTTAAAACTTCTAGGTTGCAACCTCCTTAGGTCACAAGTGTTATCCTCTCCTCTCCTTTTTGCTGTCCCCCGAGGTTTGCTTTCTCCTACCACACAGACGCTGTTACCACGTGGCTTCTACTGATGTCCCTCTCTGTAATTTCTGCCTTCTCTGTGACTTTGTTGTCTGCATAGCAGCTGGTGCATGAGGTTTTAAATCAAAGATTAGCAGATTGCTTCGTAAGATAACTCTCATAGCTTTTGTCTCCTAGCCTCATGAATAATTTTAATATTTGTGGGATTACAGGAGAAATGCAACTATGGTTTGTATATCCTAGTTGTAGTTAAAACCACACGCTCTATTGTGTCTCCTTTATGCTTGCCCATCCTTTCCCTCTAATGCGGGTTGTGTCCTCCTGCATTTAGACTCCCCATGGGACATGACTCACTCAGTAACTTTTCCGTGTGGAGCAGCCCTGACGGCTGTGTTGCTACCCAGGTCATGACCAGATTTGAGTCAGACTATTATCCCAGGTCTAGTTAACTGTGGTCAGCTCGGCAGAGTCACTGGCCCGGAACACCCTTAAAACAAAGGAAACCATGAACCAATCAAGAGGTTGGACCATTGACCGTCTCCATCCAATCATTGTCATAGTTGTACTTAGTGATTTGGGGCTTTGGGAAGTGGTCTATCCTGAACTATCGTTTAATATGTCATTATGTCATTGACTACGTCAAGTATTTAGAATCACTGTGGGGGTTGTTCTTGTTCCCATAAGGAAGTGACTTCCCACTCCCTGCCTGGGTGTTTGTCACTGTGACCTTCCTGTTGAGGTGCAATGACAGCATATTCCTAGAGTCATGAATGGCTGTTTCTTGTCTTTGTTTTTTTTTTTTTTATGCTACAGAGGCTGGATGCGAAATAAAATTTCTTGTATATTTATTTATTCCAAGCTCTTGCTTGAAATATTCACTCCAAACACAAGATAATAAAGCTGGCCAAGGATGCCACAGATATCAACGATCACGGCCCCGAGTTTCTTCAGAGCAGAGCATGAATTACGTGCTGGATCCCTCGAGAAACCGCGCATTATTGTTTATGGCAGGCATGCCAATCGATTGTTAAGGACGCCACTGAACGAACTGACAAGAAACAGACACCTGTTTCTTCATACAGAAGTGCAATATTAATGTCCCCGCGTTCACGGGGCAGGAAAATGTATGTATATCACGATGGTCACCATACAGGATCATTTAAGTGATAATTATTTTTGAATAGTAACTGCGAAACGTATTTCATGAGTCATGAAATTTCTCTTCAAAAAAGTGTCTGTTCCTTTCAATAGGTATTTAAAATTTACATCCGGTGGCATCTTTTCTACTGGAGCATCTATTGCAGTCAGTCAACAAGTACTTGTCCGGTGCCTTGTGTTCCAGGTGAGCTCCTTGTCTCTTGTCTTGCTTGGATCTTGTCTTCAGTTGGAGGAATGCAGGAACAAACAATGTGGCATCAAACAGGGATCGTGAACTCAGAGGAAATTGCTAAGAGCAGCGGACAGGACAGCGTAGGAAGAAGAGCGCTGCTTGTGTGTGAGCTTTAAATGGGAGCCCCAAAGTCATGACATCTGCATTGAGAGCTGGATTCTGGATGAAAGACAACAAAGAACTTATCTCTCTATTGTTATATGACATGCTGTATGTTAATACTATACCCTGGTATCATTTATGGGCAATTGAGGCTACATGTATCCTGGGACTGAAATCCCTCAACTAGGTATATACACAACAGATATGTGCACCAGGAACGCTACCATAGGTCTTATGTTATGCATGAGAATTTAAAATGCATATTCATAATAAGGATGCTAATATTCGCAGTGTCATGCAGAAGCTCAGTACCAGCAGGACGGAATTTTGAAAATATCTACGATGGACTCTGGTTTATTGCTCTGAAAACCCGGTTTCAGTTTTATAAATCTCACACTGTAGACTGTCTGAAAAGAAAAAAAATAGAAGACATGTCTAGCTTTTGTTAGGTTACATTACAGAATTCAGCAATTTCAAGGAACAACATACATCTATATGCTAATCATGGACACATATTTAAAATAAAACGAGGAGAAAAAAAAACAGATCAACAGGATACCTGGTATTTATGAAAGGAACCAAGAAGGAGGCAACTAGTTGAAAGGCTGCAAACGTCATGGTGCACTGAAGAGAAACAAGCTGGTGATTGCTAAGAGTTGGCGCACACGTTCCACGTCGGTAGATCCAACCAAATGTTGATTGAAAGTACTTAGGAAAAAATTGCGTAAAATCTATAGACTGTCCCCGTTGTCACTGGTTCCTAAACAATGCAGTAGAGACGCTATGCCTCATTCCTACTCCACCGTGCATTGTAATCTAGAGGGCGATGGGAGTGGTTCAAGAGCGAAGTTTTAAGGAAGAAGCTAGGGTCTGGCTTTAGAGGCTCTGGGATTCTTTTGCTAAAACTGGAGACAACTCTTCAGTGTTTGACGAGAACAGAGGAAAGGCATTGGCAGCACTGGCAGTGTCTTTTCACGTACAGAGAAGTTCCATCCCTTAGCCCAATTTACACCTAAACAGGTTTTCCCCTGTGACCTACATTGAAGCCACGTTGTTATTCTGTGCATTGACGTATCTGTCAGAGTTTCCAGCAGAAAAACAATTTACACCAGCATGGTGCCACACACACACCTGTACTCCCAGGGTTGGAAAAGTTGAAGCAGGCAGATCATGAATCCTGAAAGCAGCCTTGACTATGTAATGGAACTTTTGTTAAAAAGAGAGATTCTCAAAAGCTTAATCCATTTATAAACCGTGGGACTTTTGCAACCTAACTAAAACATCAAAGCTTACACTTGGGAACTGAAAATATGAAGAAAAGCAGCCGTGAAGAAGGTATTTTTAAAAGGACTATTATTATGTGTTTATTAAACACAGGCGTGATTCTTAGTCAGCAAACGGTGTTTCATTTTCTTTCTTTCTTTTATTGTCTCACCAAGTACTGTTTACTTATGAAAGATACTGGTAAATAATTTTATCTTATCTTAAAGTATATCCAGAGGTGATCTACATATTATAGTAATGGGGAGGGATAAAATGCATTTGATAATGTCTTTTATACTGAACATGCCTTAAGGCACTTTACAGAGTAAAAACTGGCAGTGAGTAATACTGAGCAAATTTTGCTATTGTTATTAATTTAAAACTCTATACATATCAAATACGGGAACACAGACCAGCATCCAAGCCTTCTGTCATTACTATTCATATGTAATTTCTAAGCGAACCAGGTATGCATTTATAATAGGGTACCACGCTGAAATAGTAAAGGTCACTGGCCATAAAAAAGATTTAGCTGTCTACTTACCTACTTGTGATTATGATCACATCAGTGCTAATATTGGAGTGCTCACTTCTGAGATTGGGGGTTGGACATTTGTTGCACGCTGTGAGTGACAGCCATTGATTTACTAGTGACTTAATGTCCACTCTACTGCTAGGCAGGAAACTACACAGCAGTCTCACCACCAAGGAAAACCTCTCGCTGCATCCTTCGTTCTGCTGGAGAACTTGTAATTTCGGTTTTTCAATGTGTATCTGTGCTCACATATACATATTCATTTATACATGTGCTCACTTGTACTTAATTGTTTTTTATGTGTGCTCACATGTACATGTTCCTTCATATGTGTGCTCACATGTACATATTCGTTCATATGTGTGCTCCCTTGTACATGTTCATTTATATGTATGCTCATATGTACATATTCATTCATATGTGTGCTCACTTGTACATGTTTGTTTATATATGTGCTCACTTGTACATATTCATTCATGTGTGCTCACTTGTACATGCTTGTTCATATGTGTGCTCACATGTACATATTCATTCATATGTGTGCTCACATGTACATATTCATTCATATGTGTGCTCACATGTGCATGCTCATTCATATGTGTGCTCCCTTGTACATGTTCATTTATATGTATGCTCACATGTACATATTCATTCATAGGTGTGCTCACTTGTACATATTCGTTCATATGTGTGCTCACTTGTGCATGTTTGTTTATATGTGTGCTCACATATACATATTCATTCATATGTGTGCTCACTTGTACATATTTGTTCATGTGTGCTCACATATACATATTCATTCATCTATGTGCTCCCTTGTACATGTTCATTCATATGTGTGCTCCCTTGTACATGTTCATTTATATGTATGCTCACTTGTACATGTTCATTCATATGTGTGCTCACTTGTACATGCTTGTTTATATGTGTGCTCACATGTACATATTCATTCATATGTGTGCTCCCTTGTACATGTTCATTTATATGTATGCTCACATGTACATGTTCCTTCATATGTATGCTCACTTGGACATATTCATTCATATGTGTGTTCACTTGTACATGTTCATTCATATGTGTGCTCACATGTGCATGCTTGTTCATATGTGTGCTCACATGTGCATATTTATTCATATGTGTGCTCACATGTACATATTCGTTCACGTGTGTGTTCACATGTACAAATTCGTTCATATGCCCTTCGTCTGTTCATTAAGGCTCATCATCCAAAGTGATAAAGTCCACTAGTAGCCCTTAGTCACACTTGGCTTCCTCATGGCACCACAGCCGTAGGACATGGAGGTTGCTAAGAGATACTCTCCAATCAAATATCAGACACATTTCCTGGGGAAGGCGCCATGGTCTTGAGTGAGGTCAAATCTAGGGTAGGCATAAAAAAATTCAGTGATAGAATCATGACATAACTAGCGGACATGCATGAGCAGACGTTGGCTGGTTAAAGCACAGTGGTTTTTCTATGGTAGCAGACATGAGTCCTGAGCACACACAAAAGGCAAGAACTGCCTGCCAGATAAAGGACTCCTCCGCTGGTTCATGAACTTGTCCTTCCTCGCACAGGGGCGGTTCCGATCAGCTCTCTTATTTGGGATTGGATGCGCAGGCTCTGTTTATGCCTTTAGAACAGCATCACAATGAAATAACGGGGCACTTCTTCACACATGGAGAAATAGAAAGGGCCTTTCCTTAGGCTGCTGCCCTGGGGAAGGCCAGCTGGGGAAACTATGGGGACATGTTCTTAAAGCTACTGCATTACCTCTCTGCTAGGGAGAGCAAGCATTTGTATTTCAGTAGGTCTGCAGGGCACTGACGCAGGTTTGGGACGACTGCTGTACCTCCACCAGTTTCTAACAGAGGTGGTGGACGGCTCTATGTTAACAGTCTATCAAGAAAGCAAGAACCATTAATTCATGAACTCTAGCACGAATGGAGAAGCAGTGTCTCAGTTACTTTTCTTATGCTACAATGAGACACGATGATGAAGAAAACTTTGAGAAGAAAGTCTACTGAGAGTTTTCAGTTTCCTATGGCAGAAAGAAGTCGGCCATGACACTGGAGCAGGAACTGAGAACTTGCATCCTGAGACACAGGCACAGGGAAAGAGGAAGAAAGGGAGCAGGAAGAGAGGGAGAGAGAGAAGAAGGGGAGGGAGGGAGAAGGGATGGATGGAGGGAGAGACAGAGACTGACAGAGAGAGGAGAGAGAGAAAGAGAGAGAGCAAGGGAGAATTAAGAACTCCTTGTTCTTTTCAGACCTCAAAGACCACCCAGTGACTACCACAAGGCCACACCTCCTAATGCTTCCCAAAGAGTTTCAACAGTTGAGAGCCAAGCAGTCAGATATACCAGCCTGTGGAAGCCATTTTTTATTCAGACCACCACAAGCAGAAATGAATCATAAGTCAGGGATGATTTCATGAGACCATAGTCGATGTAGCCCTGTGTGAACATCTCGCGAAACCTAACATGTATCACTTGCTAGGAGCCCATCAGCTTTTAGGGAGTTTTGTAAGTACTAATTTCAATATGCCCTGAGAGCGCATGAGGCAGGAGTTTGGAACCCAGAAAACCATGTAGAAGCTTTTAAAACATTCAAAAGGCCAAGACCTCTGAAGAGATTCTCTGGTCTTTCTTGTTAGTGATGATGGGGCCATTAGGTTGCTTAGGAAAGCGCAGAGAGTCGTGATATCTCTGGAAGAATATAAGAAGTATAAGTCGGGTTTGCAACATCTATTTTTGCTGAGCTTGGATTTGGATATAAAAACCTTAAATATTTTTATTGTCTATCTACGGAGCAGTATCTTGAATACCAGTGATCCTGAAGTCACTCTGGTATCCCTGGGATGATTTCTTTTCTGTCCAGATCTGTCAAGGAAGAAACTGGTCCTTCTATCAGCTGGAGGCAGCCAACTGCATCCTCAGCGGAAGCACGCTGCTTTTATTCTCTTATAAAAACAGACCTAAAGGCAATGTCACCTTCAGAAAGGAGCCCAGTCACGCTTAGGCATACGGTATGACTCGACATTTTAGAAAAAGGGCACATCTTAAGCATGTCATTAAGATCTGCTATACAACCGTGGAAGCTTAGGCCAGGAGAGATTGAAAGTTTCAATTACCTTTGTTTTTCTAAAATCCCCTTTTAAAATTTCTTTCTCTTCTAGGGGAAAACTGAAGAGCAAACAGTAATTCTAATACTCCAGTTCTAAAGTCACAACAGCTGTGAAAGAAAACGTTATTGTGGAGGCTAGAACAGCTATATGGTGTTTTACAGTCCCTTAATTTCTCACCCTCCCCCCAGCCCCGGTTGAAAAAATACATTACATCATCTCTATACTAAAGGACTTCGGGAAGATATAGAATTCTCAATAAAGTTTTTGAATCAGTGGAAACAGCTCTACTCATAAATCCGTGGTGCTTAAAATGGTCGTGAGCTGTAAAATCTCCCTTTAATGGTTCTGAGCATGTTAATGAGAACAGCATTTGTTCTAAGCCAGTTGTTGCTCCACCGGTGTGGCACTTCCTTGGAGGGGCCGGTGAAGGTCTTGGCCACAGTGTGGAATAAGTTAACCCTTTGTTTCTTCATCCAAAAGTCTGGATTATCTTATAGGTGCTAATATTAGTCTTAGTCAGAAACATAGAAGTACTAGGCCTCAGTGTATCACTGAATACATTTGATTTTAAATATGGCTCAGATCCCAAGCTAAGTCAATTTTAAGAATAATACGGAAAGAATTTTGCAAAGGTTTATGTATATATTGCCACCCCTAGAAATTATGACTTGGAATGTCTATGGAGAAATCTAAATATGTATATGTATATATATATATATATATATATATATATATATATATATATATATATATATATATATATATATTTAACAACATCCCCAGATGTTTCTCTTGTTGAGCAGGTTTAACGACCACTAATGTATTTTCCTGGTTCCTATAGGCTCATTGCCTGGTTCATGTGTGTTACATAGTTATATGTAAAAATTAGATAGTAAGTATGTCCAGAGGTATATACCTGAGCTTTACCATATTTATCAAAGTAAGTGGGAATATTTTAAGGACAAATTACTTAAATAAAAAATGTCCAAAGCTGAGGGTGTCTGGGGTTGTGGTTGGTAGGAAGTGGAGCCAACTTGAACCATCTCATTTTAGATCTGTACTCTTTTTAAAATATATATTTTAGTGGATATTTTCCTTACTTACATTTCAAATGCTATCCCCTTTCCGGTTTCCCCTCTGTCAGCTGTCTAGAGGGGTTTTTCTTCTTCTTCAGAGCATGAACAAGCAATCCCTTTATTCTGAGACCAGTGAGGGTGGGAGGAATAAACTTCTCCTCCTTCCTTCCCTCCTCCTTCTTCCCTCCCTTTCTGTCTTCCCCTTCCCATTATAACCTAGGCACCTAACCTTTGGTGAGATGATAAACAGGTGTATACAGTGGTTACATCTAGACTAGGTGCTCTGGGCCTGGTGGTGAGCAGGAATCCCAGAAGATACACTTATGGGGTTCAGAGAGCCTGTGAAGCCCTTGACTCTAACATTTGCACCAGGGATTACCTTTCCTATATTTGTCTTTGGCAGACATATATAAACCGCCACAAGATCCTTATCTTTTTCTGAGACAGGATAACCTTACCCAAATTACCAAGTACGTTATGCTTTTAAAAAATAATAATTTATTTTAATTTTTTAGCTTATTTACTTCATATCCTACATACTGTCCTCTTCCCAGACATCCCCTCCCACAATCCTTTCTCCCCTTCTCTCCCTTTCTCCTCTGGGAGGGTAGGGGCTCCCTGGGTATCCCCTAACCCTGGCATTTCAAGTCTCTGTGAGACTAGGTGGTTCTTCTCCCATTGAGGCCAGAGAAAGTGATTCATATATCAGCCCCATCCAATAAGACAAAACAACAACAAGAAAAAATACATCCACAAGATATCATACAGTGCATAAGACATCTAGAATCATGCCTACGTATGCTGACCTAGGGAAGATGCCAGAAAACAAAATAGCACCATTTTCTCCACATGCTTTCTTGGTTACTTTTTAATCGGTCCAAAACCAAGAATGCTCTATAGCTTGAAACCGAAGAGCTCCAGAAGAATGTTGCAATACTTTTGGGGAAAGTTTCAGATACTCAAGTCAATGGTTCTGATCTTCACCGGCATCAGGAAACTGGGGTGAGGTCTGGCAGTCTGGGAGATACTCGTGAGCAGTGCTGAAGTGTAAACACAACCGGTTAACACGCCTCCCCACTGTTTCCCCTTGCTTCTGTTCTCTGTGTCCCCTGTAAGGGTGATGCTCATGGCCGGTGGTCCCCATTCCTTCTTCTTCCCTAAGTCATCATTGCTCACGAGTGAACCTCCCATCTTTTTCATAGAAGACATTTTTTATTTAAACTAGCCTCTTAAAGCATGTGGTTAGGGGTTTATCAACAACAGATCACTTAAGGTAAGCATGAAGAACCCATTTTTTTCTGCCCTTCCCTGTCTGTTACCCTGGGTGAACTAGCCTCCTTTCTGCTGAGGACAATTCATCCTCAGCTTTCAAAGGGCAGACATGGTTAATTGGCTTCGCGAGTGCGACACTGGATGGTGTTATATAACTCCAGCACCGAGGTCCACATCTTCTCACTTGTGCCCTGATTCTTGGCACCGTCAAACTTGACTCCCTCCCTCCAGCATACAAAACCGTCATCTTAATTCTGCTCTTGAAATGTCTTTAGAACACTAAGTCCCGGGTAGCGACCGTCTCCACATTTCAGCACCACTTCCGGGACAGTGCCAACCATCTCTGTGTGCGCCTCTTTGCCTTCTTCCCCCACTTTGCCTTCTTCCTCCAGTCAGCTTCTGATTCTTTTGTCTCCACAATCAGAGAAGCTTACTCTAGAGTGACTGAGGTGATCCGCAGCCTCAGTTCTGTAGAGCTCAATGGCCGACTCCTCCGTTCCCAACAGCCCTTTGGCGAGTTGCTCATTTTTATTCTCTGAAAACTGGTCCCCAAAGCTGTTGCCTGCCTGTGGACTCTGTTCCTCTAACTGGGCTACCTCAGTGGCAGAGGGTGTGCCTACTGGGTTACCAAGTGGGGAGGTAACACCCTCTTAGAGGAGAAGGATGGAAACATGGGGGAGGGGCTGGGAGGAGGGACTGGGAGGCGGCAATGATCAGGATGTAAAGTGAATAAACACTAGTTACAGGGAAAAAGAGAAAATGTCCTTAATAAAATTTCAAATGTCAAAAAAGTCTTGTCTTTAGAGAAAGCACAGTATTTATTTATTTATTTATTTTTCCTGTTGGAGAAGCTATTGTTTCTCATGACCCCAACCTCATTCCTACCTGTAGACTTCAGAAAACCAGGGAACTAATTTTCCCGTCTTTAATAATTTATTTTCCCGACTTTAATAGATTTCTCTTCCTTTGCAGGGAGAATGCATACTCTCCAGTTCGCCCCTTGCTCTCTCCCCAAAGCATTTACTTTCTTCCGACAACCACAACTTAGTCACTAGACGGTGTAACGTGCGCTTCAAACTCAACTCATGTCTGAAGCATCTTTACAACTTACTCCTTCCTCAGTGAGTTCCAGAAACAAAACTACGTGTGTGATTTCTCAGGTTCCGAACCTTAGAGGCTTCCTTAACTTGCCTCTCTTGTTTTATTCACCAAACCTACTCCATCAGCAAAGTTCCCAGTCTCTCCTTTCAAGTCACCGGTCACCTCTAATCCCGCCCCCCACCATCTCCTGCCCCGACCACTGAAATATCCTCCTGACTATTCTATTGTATGTCCTTTGTCCTCTCTTTCAGCCTCCATACAGTAACTAGAACAGCCATCTCAGAGAGTCTGTCAGCGGCTGTAATATGTGACTCAAAATCTTTCAACGGTTTCCATCAAACTTAAATTTCAAATTCCTGTACGTTATGGTTTGAATATAAAAAAGTCCCAATACTCTCCTGTGCTTGAACAGTTGGTCCCCAAATGATGGCACTGCTTAGAAAGGCTGTGGGCTTGAGGGCTCACTGAGGACTGGGTAGCTGGGAGAGGTGGAGTGTCATGGCCTAATCCAGGTACTAGCTCCCTGCTTCCTGGTGGAGCAGTCGGAATCTGAGAGAGACAATTTAGACTCTTGGAGCAGCCATCCATAGGGGCCTGAGTGCGTGTGACCTCATCTTCCACCACAGTGTCATTTGTCTTTGTCCCTCTGGGTCTTAGAACATGTGCAGACTTTCCATTTTAGCTTTTCTACACGATCACTTTTTTTTTTAAGTCTAGAATGCTCTGGATCCCCCCCCACCCCCGTCCCCCAGTTTTCAACCGTTTTATACAAAATCGCCGTGTCAGAACTTGTAGAAAATGGGCTGGGAAGGATTGGGGTGAACTATCTATCAGCTCAGATGTCCGTTGTTTATCGCCTTTCCTTCACGCACTCGGCTGAGTGGGATTCATGCAGAATGACATCACTTGACATCAGACCCACGGTGCCCTTTCGTACCCCCACCCCCACCCCCACCCCTGCACACCAGGCTGGCCTCCATGATGACCTGTATGGCGTAGCGCAGGGAGGTCTCCATCCCAGTGTGGGTCTGCACGGTGCAGGCATCCTCGCGCATCTCTACTTCCTCCTCCTCACAGCGGATGCGCAGGACCCAGGGGGAGGTTGACACAGTCAGTGATGAACAGCTCCCCTGGGATAAGCTCCGCTTTGCGTCCCTCCCTGCACTCAGCTACCTTGGCATTGTTTTGTTCGCGGACTCCTGAGTTGGTCTTTTCCCACTTCTCCTGAGAAGTGGATTATGTCAGTCTCATGGAGGGACACAGTACGCACCACCTCCTCGCATTTCTGCAGCTCCCCCATCTGGGCACCGCAGAAACGTGGTCAGGGAGCCCTGCGTCCTAGTCTCAGGCGCACGTGAACGAACAGCCCAGTTTGGAAATCTTGCTGGTGGCCTTTTAAAAAAATGAAGCATTCATTTTTATGTTTTACATGTCCTGTATATGTGTGTGTATTGCATGCACGTTTGACGTCTGGAATTGTAGAGAATTGGGATCTACCATATGGGTGCTGGGAACTGAACAGGGGGCCTCTGGAAGAGCAGGCAATGCCCGCAGCTGCTGAGCCACCTCTCCAGCCTCCTCTTCTAGTTCTTTACTTAAGCAGTGGCTAAAGAGCCTGCTGCTTTATAAACATGTGATACCGCCTTCATTATGCTCCACAGTAAATGTATACGTAAGAAGGGGTTTTAGTGGTATATCTCAGTGGTAAGGGAATTTCCAAACATCTGCAAATGTTACTGAAAACAGCAACAACAACAAAAAAATGTTTTTAAAAAAGATGTCATGTGATAAAATAGATGACGGATACTTAGGGAGCTGAAATGCTCCTTACGGCAATTCTGTCATCACACATCTCTTGGGTTATTTTCTATACTCTATAGGTATGTGGAAGTCTTACATTATTAATTAAAAGTTTTATTTTTTAAAATCTGGTCACACGTTTCTAGATTGGGAGAGTTGAGAGGGCGGTTTTCATGCTGGATGGGCAAAGAACCCACAAAGGCACAGCATTCGAGCCCCATGTGGCCAGAGCAGAGGCAGGGCCAACAAAGAAGCGCTCTGCTGGGTGTGGAGTGTACTGTGTGAGCGGATCAGCCAGCGAAAGAATTGTGCTCTGCATCGACTTTTTATTCCTGTCCTGGTGATTTTCCATCAGGATCTCCACAACTGTCAATCAATGTTTTTCCTCCCCCTAGAGCTCTTCTTAGTTCCCTATCAGCGCTGAGGGCAGGACTCTTATTGCAGCGAGCAAATGAGAAACTCCCGTGAATGATTTCCTTCTCTCTACCTCAAACCAGGGTCTCTGCTGCCCTCGTGACCCTGGATTTCCCCCATTCTGCCCTTGGCATAAAATTCCTATGCTTTTATTTCTCATAGATATTTTCACTCTGAATTTCCTTTCTATATCATTTCTTGACCCAGATTTGGACAGCAGTCTCTCCCTGCTTAACTTTCTCCAGACTTACCACAGCTCGACATTGTACTTAATCCTTTAGCTTGTGGTAGATAAAGTGTCTGAATTAGAAGAAGGCACAGATCTTGGATCAGTGCTTGGAATATAGTAGGTGTTTAATAAATATCTGCTAAATGAGTATAGGAGGGATGATCTCTGTACAGTATTGTACATGGTGTTGTTGCATAGGAGAATTGGCATAATTTAATAATTTTCCCTCCCTTGGGACCTTATTATCCATTTTATACTATGGTGAAATGTTTCTTTTGTTCTGTAGGAATGCTACATTTTGAATAAACAATGAAAGAGTCTTCTGCCTAAAATAAGTAATACAATATATCACAGTATTATCTCTGCCTATTCAGAATCAATCTTTTATTTCTTTCTTGCTTGCTTGCTTCTTTCTGTGTTTTAAGTTCTGGGAATTGAACTCAAGGTTTATAAATGGTAGTCAAATGCGTTACCACAGACTTACATCCTGGAATCTTACAATGTTTCTTTATCAATTACAGTACTTTTTTGTGTGAAACAATGATTATTTACTGTGAGACCCCTTGCTTAGAATGTCAACTCTGCAAGGCAGAGGCTGTATCTTATTTAGAGATGTATCTTTTGTGACTGGGACCATGAAAGGCTCATAGAAGATGATCACATTAACTTTAATTTTTACCCCAAACTACCAACTACTGCTGAGTTGGAATCCTCCTGGTGTGAGACCCAAGAATTTGTATTTTAAAATAAATTCTATGGATAATTTTTATGGAGGTTAACATTTTAAACTTCTTGTTGAAATGATCACTCTTAGGTTAGTAATTGTAGGGTTATCAAACGTTGCCTCTAGGAAATGGCCTCTGACACTATTCTTTTATCCTAAGCTGCCCTAATGAAGAAGTGATATTGAAATCAGTCGATCTATAAAGGGCTGAGATTGCAAACACTTCCTTCGTAGTAGGTTAAGTCCATGCAGAAAGAGAGATTCCTCCCCTCCGTGCGTGAACAGCCACTGTGATCATTTCCCTGTGCTCTGATCAGGGTTTAGAAAACTGTCACATAAATATTGCAAACGACATTAGCCTAACCTAGTTGTAAGCTGTGTGAATTTCAAATACTTGTCCTCCTATAAGATGGATGTGGAAAAAGTGTACCACACCCAGACAGAAAGAAACCTCGTTCAAAGAAAACTCTCCCACGAAGAGTTTAAGTTTTAGTTTTGCTACCCCTGGATCTAGGTGTCCATATCCATTACTGCTGAATGTGTTCTTCACCACCTTTGGAAGATGTAAATGATCTTTTCTGAATTACCCCACTCATAGTCTGTGATGGCCACTATTTACAACTCCATGTACCTTCCGCAACTAGTCCTCACATTCTTCTCACTTTGGAAATTGACTGTCCCATCAAGCTGAGGGCACACTAGTTCTGTGCCCTCTCCTGACCTCCAGGAGATGTGCTCCTTTGGAAGGACTCCATGGCCTAGTCTCAGCATTTGCATAGAAATGTATTCTTCAGTCGCTTAAAAGCTGAACTTCTATCAGAGAATATAAATGGGAAGTTTTACAGCCTTTTCATATATTCTGCAAGTTGTTAGCTATGGTGGTTTATTCATGCTTCCTGCTTCTCCTATCAGCCAATGCCTAAAAAGTCTATCCTTTCTTCCTTCCTTCCTTCCTCCTTTCCTTCCTTCCTTCCTTCCTTCCTTCCTTCCTTTCTTCCCTTCTTCCTTTCTTTCTTTTCTTCTTTCTTTCTCTTTCTTTTTCTTTTAACATTTTTCCATTACCAAATAATACACTCTAACTCTCTTGTCTTTTTTTTTAAACAAACCAGCCAGACTTGAGTCTTTCACAGCTCACCTACTATACCATCCCACACCCCAGGAAGCCCAGACCACACAGGGGTTTATATGAGAAGCCATACTGAGGTCCCAACCAGCAGACAGTAATGGCCACCAGATGCTCCAGCAGAGAGGCTTTTGGGATGTTCCACATCCAGCCACAGAATGAGAGACCAGAGACACTCAGTCAAATCTACTCAACAGTTCAACAAACAGCAACTATGACAGTCACTGCAGTTTGATGCATGTTGATGCTGGTTTCCAAGGGTGTCCAGTGCGTAACTTCCACAGCAGTGGATTGCCACATTTAAACTTATATTTGCACTGGCTATCAGATCTTGCTTTGCTAAGTTTTATTTTCATTTATTCCCTTAAGTTTACAAAATGATGAATCATGCTTACTCCTTGAAGAAGAGGAAGAAGAAGGAAGAGGAGGAGGAGAAGGAGGAGGAATAGGAGGAGGAGGAGAAGAAGAAGAAGAAGAAGAAGAAGAAGAGGAGGAGGAGGAGGAGGAGGAGGAGGAAGAGGAGGAGAAGGAGGAGGAGGAAGTGGAAGAGGAAGAAGAAGAGGAGGAGGAGGAGGAGAAAGTGGAAGAAAACCTAAAAAAGATTAAGAGATTTATGGATCAAGAAGACAACAGAATGTCACCATCTTTTAAAAAGAGGTCATTTGGCAACGACAAAAAAATTAAGATGTACCAAGAACTCTGGGGCTAGCTCTTATGGATGGAGACAGGAACTTCTTGAGGTTACTGTCACAGGATTTCCCACCTCTTTCTCACCCTACTGTCACTTGGTGCGGAAACCCAAGCCCTTTGCACATCACAGAAGTCCTTGTTGCCCCTGCCCTCAAAGCCTCAGGACTCCTTCACTCCCTCTGGTGTTCTGTGCTTAAATGTATTAGTCACAAGGGAAGATGACCTCTCCTGATATCAGTTCCCACCTGTGGTTCCTTCTTCAGGAAGTGATCTTTCCCACTCACACTTCAAACCCAAACCCTGCTCTTGGCCTTTTCCTTCCTGGCTGTGTTATGTTCATGTACCGTGTGTTCTCTGGGCCACAGTGATTGTCGGGGGTTTCTGCCTGCAGTTGTACTTGGTTTTCTTCCGGCTGCACTGAGCTCCTTTAAGGAGGAAGGTGTGTATGCCTGAGTCTCACTAATGACTAATGTGTGACCGCTGAGGCGAGCTTTTCAGCAAGCAGGAAGAACACACTCTTTCTGTACTTATCATCTTCCTTTCCTCTGATGACGTCAGACTCTGCAGCAAAGTGAATTGGATGAGGTCCGACAGAGAAATGGCTTCGGGACAGACTCCATAAGGCAACAGGAACGAAGTGATTGTAAAATCAACTTTCTCACTCTAAAGTAATTCATTCTTCTCACTTCTCTTTCTGTGCCACATTTTATTATAACTGCACATACAGTTTAAAAGCGATTTTAATTAATTTTTATACTCCATGTAATTGTAAACATGAGAGTCTATAGAAGCATGTTTTTTTTTTTTTTTTGTGAAATTATGAAGTCATGAGTTAGTAGAGATGCTCTCATGGTTTTATGAAAGCAGATGGTTACATTTTGAGGAAGTTTATAAGCTCAACTGCATATTAAACATGGTTTTGCACTGGCTGCATTGGAGCATCCCATAGGAAGCGGATGAATTTTTGTACCAAAGACTGTTCAAACCATGATGCCCTTTGTAATGTGATGGGAAATGGAAGATGGTCTTCAATAATCGTGAGAACCAGACAAGCTCCTTGGCAAATGTCTAAAACTAGAAGCTTTCAAAGATAGAAGAAGTATCCTCCTGGCTTTCTGGCATAAACTTACTCTGTCTATATTGTCAACTTTGTGTTGATGCTTACATTTCATGTCATCTCAGCTCCTTGAAAAAGGAAAAAAGAAGATTTAAAAAAAAAAAGCCATGATTTCCGGAAGTGAAACCTCCTGTTCCTACAAAGCCATCAAAGCAGTGTTTCCTTCTTTTGTTATATCAAACCTGCAGGAGGTGCTGAATGACTCACAAATAAGCTTATTATGAAAAGTCTTGTTTACTCCGTTGTTCTCTCCTTCTGTATACATTTTCTAAAAGCTCGTGAACTATGCCAGAGGCCATGGGTGTGAGCTTGGCGAATCCAGGCCTGCCTCCCAAGAAGCTCACAAATTGGGTGACTTCATCTGGGTACAGGCTGTGAAGAGATTTGGGAGGAAGTAATGGAGTGTTCTTGGGACCCAAGCATCTGGTTGCAGTTTCTACACAGCTCCTATTTGTCAAGCATTGTGTGCCGACTCTCAAACACAGTGAATTCTATCATATTTGAGATGCTTATGTAGCCATGACTTCCAGGGTCGAAAATGGAAAAGAAATCAGGGCAACCAAGACCATGGGGTCGCCTTAGGACAAGCTCGCTGGTCTATGGTATGAATTAGCAGTTGTGGACTTTCCCCTCTGTCTGATGGGCGGGTAGTGCTGGGGAATGATGCATTAGAAAGTACTGCTGTGTAAGGAACAGATTGGGAAGAGAACAAAGGCACATAAACTATCCTGAAAGATGGTCCTGTTTTAAAGAGAGCAAGGAAGGGGTTGTGTAGCAGAATGTCAGCCGGGTTATGATTATGACAACAGTTCCATTGGATGTTCTTCTTAAGGAGCTGGAGAAAGAGATAAAAATAATTTGATTACCTTTGCATGCAGCAATACGGAATTATTCATGAAAGTAGAAAAAAAAGACATAATTTTAAAAGGTCTGGAGGTATTTTTGTCATGAAGAAATAAAACCACAACAATCCCGCATGGTCTGTGTGTGTCTGTTGGGTCTTGTTCTTGTGTGGGAGAACACACTAACGGTACAAGTGCATCTTGTCCACTATTGTTTTCATTCCGAACACTGTACTGTTTGGCTTCAGCAAGGCAGATGTTTGCAGTTAGTGCCTAATGCTTTCAGGTTCCATTTCTACTGGAATGCTACTAAACCTTTCGTTTTAAGAGCTTGCAGGATGGCCACCCTGTTAAGTACTGGTGGGAGCTTATGCAAAAATTAAGGAATCCTTTAAAGCCTTCGAAGCTGGAATCTGTATCAACAAGAAGCTATCCATAGCCTGTACACCCAGAAAGCAAGAATAATCACTGAATAACCTAATTGGCCTTGAAATCTCTGCATAATACTTGTAGCTTCTTCTCACAAATAAAGCAAGGAAGAGTGATCGTAAAATAAAACGGGATTCGATATGGGAGCCATGGAGTTGTGTAAACACTTAGCACCCATTAAACCCATCGAAGGCAAACGTATCCAAGTGAAATTTCAACTTGAATTGTTACAGAACAAGACTTAATTTAAGTAATATTCTTGGAGGCCATTCTGTTCTGTTTCTCCAATGGAAGACCATTTACCTTCTGCTACATAAGTCTAAAGACTATAAACTTGCCTTTTCCTGTCTTGGTTTCATCATCAAATGAAAGAGAACAGATGAAGGTCTTAATGCAGCCTACTCCATCCAGAGTCACCAATGAGAAAACAGCATGCCTGGCTCCACACAGAAGGAGATTAATGTGCTGATGACTAGTCATTAGATGTGCAACTACAGTTTATTAATTTTGAATTTTACGATTATTGCATTTGCTCCTAGGTGGCTTAGTCAGCCGGGGCTGCTATAACAGAATGTCACGGAGTGGACAGTTTAAACAACAATTATTTATTTCCCACAGTTCTGGATATAGAGCACTGGCTTCTTGCTGTGTTTTTCTTTTATGGGGTTGGGCAGAAGGAGAGGGGGAAGGGGTGGGTTCTACTTCATCTTCAGAAGACAGTAACCTTTATGGGAAGGGCTGACCTTTATGATCAAATCTAGATCCAATGAATTCCTAAAAGCCTCATATCTAAATGTGTGACATTGGGAGTGAATGTTTCAATCAATGAATGGTGGGGAGTGGGGGTGGGGTGGTCAAGATAAACACAAGCTCTCATGATGCAGGGAGAGTAGAGGATTCCCCAGTGAACACAGTCCAGCTCAGCTTCCTACACATTAAAAATCCTGTGCGTCCTGCCTCATTTTCTGTTCCCCAAGCAAGGAGATATGGGAGACTGGGGATTTTTAAAAGGAGTTATCTGTCAAAATTGCAATGTGAGTAACTTGTGATGCTGACGGTTTGTGTGTGATAGAGTTTCATTAGCTGCTTGATTAGAAACATGCCCATTCCTGTGATTTACAAACGGAGGTGGGTGGTAGGTTTCTCAAGTAACATAGCGAATTAACTCTGTATGCATTTGTTTACTTATGAACACATTTATGTTTGTGTATTTTTATTTACAAATGAGACTGTGTAGCTTCAATATGCCATGATTTTCCATAAGCCTACTTGCTAAGGGATGGAACTAGAGACATGTGCCACCTTCCTGGGCTATGAATTAATCTCTTTTAAGAAGTGGTTTTATTCAGACTCTGAGGATGAGAGATCATGAAATTACTGATGAGTCAGTCCTCAGTTTGTACTGGGGGAAGGGTAGTGTGTGACTTTGGAACTACAGGGGGCAGGTCTCAGTAATTACTCAGTCCGAATTACTTATGTTCCCTGGGTAATGTGTCTGAAGGCTCCAAGGGAAGCTGGAGATAGAAGGACAGCCAGCGATGTGGTTGGAGAATTCCTTGCAGCAGCAGCAACAGGCAACTTTGGAAAGCAGATGGTAAAAGAGAATGAAGCTGCTTTAAGGCACGGATTGCCGAGGTCTGAGTGACTGCAGATAGATAAGAAGGTAAGGCTTGCAGACAGAGAAGAAAAAGGTATAGAGACAGCAAATGAAAATGTACACAGGAGCCAAACAGGTCACATATATGGAAACAGAGACCACGAAGATCCCTCGAATATGTGATGTGTTGACAACTTAGAGACTGGTGTCTTTATTGCCATCAAACACAAGACTCTGAGTTTTGATACATTTTAAGAGACAATTGGAGCTAAAAGGGAAAAAAATGATCCTATAAAGCACACCTTGTTTTGTTGATGTGTGCCTCCTAAGGCCCTGTGCTTAAAGCTTGAACTTTGAGCTGTCACACACAGGGAGAGAATTTTTCACAATGACTGGGAAAGTCGGGAAACCAGAAATTGTTCTTTCTAATGGAGACAAGCTAGAGACAAGACATAGCTCAGAATTATACCTTAAGACTCACAGACCATATGAAGCTCAAGAAGAAGGAAGACTAAACTGTGGATGCTTCAGTTCTTCTTAGAAGGGGGAACAAAATATTCATGAGAGGAAATACAATGACCTAGGGTGAAGCAGAGACTGAAGGAAAGGCCAGGCAGAGATTTCCCCACCTGGGGATCCATCCCACATGCAGCCACCAAACCCAGACACTACTGCTGATGCCAAGAAGTACTTGCTGACAGGAACCTGATACGGATGTCTCCTCAGACGCTCTGCCAGAGCCATACTGATACAGATGAGGATGCTTGCAGCTAACCATCAGAGTGAGCGTGGGGACCCTAATAGAGGAATTAGAGAAAGGACTGAAGGGGCTGAAGTGGTTTGCAACTCCATAGGAAGAACAACAATATCAACCAACTACACACCCCCAGAGCTCCCAGGAACTAAAACATCAAGCAAAGAGTAAACATAGGGGTGGGGATAGCTCTAGCTGCATATGTAGCAGAGGATGGCATTGTCTGCCATCAATAGGAGGAGAGGCCTTGGTCCTGTGAAAGTGTAGGAAGCCACTGGTGCCAGCTTCCCGCCCATTGTTCAGCCTACAAAAACCTTTCCCCTCCTGTTGCTTGGCAACCACATAAGTCACAGCCCAATCTCGGGGCACGTGATTGAGCTACAGAAGGATGCACCAATCAGGTAGCAACACAAGTCTCTTAGGCATATATAGCAGTGCATTTCTCTCCATGTGGGAGATAGAGGAGAGATTGCGGGAGACCCCACGTGGAGGGATGGCAGAGAGATGCCATGTGGAGAGAGACCCGATAGGAGAGATTTCGGGAGATCCCACGTGGAGAGAGACTGGACAGAGAGATCGCACGTGGGAGACTGCACGTGAGAGGTCGCCTATACAGTAGACCCCGGTAGGGAGTCCCCGGCTCAGAGAGAAGTTTCCTGCTCAAGAAGTCCCCTGCTCAGAGTGCTGTACAATAAAGGTTGTCCGCAGAAGAATCTGTTTGTTTGTTGCACGCCTGTTCCTACCGGCGGGAAGCGTGGGCGCGTGACATGAAGGCTCATTTTCCAAGTGTGGAGGGCCGAAGGCTGCACCCTTACAAGATGGCGCTGGTTTCAGGTGCCATGAATCAGCTAAAGTGTGGTAAACAACCACTGGGCACATGCGCAAAGAGTGGTGCGAGCCAAGTCACCGCCCATCCCGGGGTGTCACGATCAGGCCACTAGTGGGCAGCCAATCACACAGCGACACGCCACCCTAGGGGATATAAATTGGAGTGCTTTCTCCTGCTCGGGGTCTTCCTCTTCAAGATGCAATAAAGGTTTTGCTGCAGAAGGATCCTGGTGTCCGCGTGCGTTCTTGCTGGCGAGACGGTAGCGCGGGACATCCAAGTGTAGGGGAATGACAGGGCAATGAGGTGAGACTGGTGGGTGGGTGGGTGAGCATCCTCATAGAAGGAGGGGGAATGGAAGAGGGGGGGAAATCAGGAAAAGGAATAACATTTGAAATGTGAATACATAAATTATTCAATAAAAAAGACAAAAAAAATTACATTATTCAAAATTTACATGTTACTTTTACTTAAAAAAAAAAAAGTATGCATGACTAAGAGTCTCCAACACTAACTACTATTCCTGTGGAAAAACTAAAATAAACACCAAAACTTAAGTGTATGTGGATTTTTATTCTATGAGTGCTGAGGTATATATTTATATATTTGCTTAAGGTTGCAACTTAATGCAGTCCACTTTTTAGAATAGAATTAGCCATTGTCAACTCAACTCTTTTTCTTTTAATGTAGAGTTTCTTCATTTGTCTCTATTCTGAATCCTTTTCTCTTACCCTATGTCCAGCGCCCTCCACTTCCACAGCATATACTATTTCTTCCATCTTTTCCGATTGTTTTCTTGGGAAGGGACTAGAAGTGGGTAGTGTTGGTTGAGCGTGGAGAGGAAAGTACCAGCACACACAGAGAAAAGCTGTCTAGGCATGTTGAAATAATTTCTTAGAGATCAGAGAATTAAATGACACACACACACACACACACAAGAAATTTGCAGTTTGGATGCACCAAGAATTCGAGAAGGGTAGCTGCACTCCTCTAGACAGCCATGTCTGTCAGTTGGTTAGCAGATGCATTGTGGTTAAAATGTCAGTCTATAGGGGCATGGCAGACAGGTCCCTTTGCTATTGTTGATGTGGGCTTTACACCTTTCAAATGAACACATTTAGAATCTGCATACGACTCCCATTGCTGATTGCAATGCGTATTGGGTTAGAAGGTCCTTCTGTGTTCTGATTAATGAGGTTGTGCAACCACGTTTCGGTGTGATGTGACTTGTGTACTTTATTGTTTCTGATGAAATATTGAGGCGTATGAAGATTTATTTCCTTGGTTCTCCTGTTCGAACCTCGTCAGTCTTTATGTCTGAGGTGCTCTCCTCATTAAAGTGAATGGCACAGCCTTGGCAGTACTGCGTGGGGAGGGTGGCTTATAGCCTGAGGCTCATTTTAGAAATCCCGAAATCCTCTGAGAATTCCCATCATTCCTGATGTGCTGATCGCTACTATGAAAGGGAGATAATGGATTGTGAGGCCCGTGGGCTTTATGAACCTGTGGCGATGTGCCCGCTGGACTGTATTATGAACAAGACTATCTGTCACGCCTCGTCTGGTGGAAAACGTGTTGATATCTGCAGGTAAGATCCACACCAAGGTACATGAGCAGTTCCTTATCACCCCATCGATGCCTCCCCTTTCCAAGGGTGGCAGACTCTTCAGACTGCCAGAGTCACCGGCGTCGATTCACGTTTGATAATCGTTTTCTTTTTTACCAGAAAAGGCTTATGTGAGGTGGCTGTGCTGTTTCACCCCCGACGGCATTCACAGAACAGTCCTGAGTTCCTTAGGAAGGAGGAGGAGGAAGGTGACAGTCATACAGGAATGCTGTCCTTGACTGACTAATAAACAAAAAAGCCAGGATGGGTCATGTACACCCCCCACAGGTCATTCTCCCATGCTCTGAATCCCTAAGTTGTGGCCCGCCTTTAAATTTTTTTGATTGGTTCCTGAGACCTTTGATTTCACTATTGTATCTGCCTCCCTGGGCATACGTATGAAAACTTTTTTCCTGTAAAAACATTTTAAAAAAAAATTAAAATCCTCTCGGAAAATTATAATATTAGCCTAGAGAGCTGGCTCAGTCAATAAAGGGCCTCACTGCGAAAGCTGATGACCCGAGTTTGGTCCCTGAAACCCACATGGCGGAAAGAGAGAACAGACTCCCTTGTGGTGACCTCTGAGCTCCACACAGGGGCACCCACACTCGTAAACACACCTCATAAACAAATATGAAAACTTAAAACTAAATAAAATTATCTGAAATATATGTGGTGACTTCACTACAGGAATAAACCAAAGGCTTCATAGCTTTTGAGCTTCTGTTTATTTAAATACAGAAAAGTGTCCCGGCCTGTCTCTGTTCCTGTTCCAGTTATTTTACTCTGTTGGTAAAGACTGGTGAAGGAAAAGACGGCAGATCTACTCAGATATATAAATGTGAGTCTTTATAGCTTTACCCACCTGATTTCTGGACACCGTTTACTTTAAAAACGAGAACATCAGCTTATATGATTTCTCTCCAAAACCCCGGGCCTTGCTGTACCCTTGCCCATCTAGATGGAACTTATTCTTTTAAAGGGCCTGAGTGTCAAAGGTCACGGAAAGCAATCTTAAAGGAAGGCCGTAACTTGGAGAATGAGAGGATGGTGGAGCTAGAACAGGGTCATATGCGCTACTCATCTTGGCTCGTTTGTTTATTAGTCAGTGACTGTGTGCACGGTGACATGGGCGTCAGATTGGCCCAGAGGAGCAGGCATTCCCATAGGTTATTGATCCAACTTTCTCTTTTAAAGGCTCCATTCTTTGCTTGACTGCACAGAGATCTAGACAACCTCTCTGTCAGAAGCGGTGTTTACTAAATTCTCCAGTGCAAACCTGTGCACTCTTAAGCTCTGCAATTTTTATGTTGTAGGATCCCAGTGGCAAGTCTGTGAGGTCTGAGTCCGTGTGTGTGTGTGTGTGTGTGTGTGTGTGTGTGTGTGTATGTGTGTGTGTGTATGCATGTATGTGTGTGTATGTGTGTGTTTGTATATGTGTGTATGTGTGTATGGTGTGTGTGTATGTGTGTGTATATATGTGTGTGTGTGTGTGTGTGTGTGTGGTGTGTGGTGTGTGTGTGGTGTGTGTGGTGTGTGTGTGTATGTGTGTGTATGTGTGTATGTGGTGTGTGTGTATATGTGTGTGTTTGTGGTGTGTGTGTATGTGTGTGTATATGTGTGTCTGTGGTGTGTCTGTGTGTATGTGTGTGGTGTGGTGTGGTGTGTGTATGGTGTGTGTGTATATGTGTGTGTGTGGTATGTGTGTTTATATGTGTGTGTGTGTGGTGTGTGTGTATGGTATGTGTGGTGTGTATGGTGTGTGTGTATATATGTGTGTGTGTGTGTTTGTGTGTGCCCGTGTGTGTGCGCAAATAATTTCATTTATTTGTATTATCACTTTAATTCCCAGAGTAGCTGCAGGAATTCTTATGCTTTGGAGATTTTCTCAATTACAGATTTTTTAAAAAACAATTGTTCAGGTCACAATCTTGTCTTTTATGTTGCACTCATTTTTGGAGTTCGTGGGTCCAAAGAAGATCCAAGTAGAAGATTTTACTAGAAAATATCCTAAAGACGTTTTCCCCCTATTTTACAAATCTTATAAGTAACCGAAGATGCTCATTGGAGCCTGGCAAAGTTCAATTTTATTAACTTCAGCCAAACAGGGTCAAGTGATATTAGAACCTGGGAGAAGTGAGCAAGAAATTGTACCACCTTACATAGTCCAGGTCGTAGAAACGAGGATGCTCACACAGTTAAAGGTAGGGCAGACACACCAAGGGAGTCTCGGGCTGCGGTCCAAAACTCAGAATGACAAAGAACAGGACACAGGCTTAGCAGACGGATACGCTTGCCCCTGGTGAAGGACCTGAGTTAATACCCCCAGACTCTCACGTGAAAGTGGGGAATAGATTCCTACAAGTTGTCCTTTGACTCCCTTCTACACTCTATGAGATCAGCCCCCTCCCAATAAACAAATACATGCAACTATTTTTAAAAGGAAGCGAAAATACCCAAAGCTTAGGAAGGCGGTGGACAGAGGTTGGCATCAGTAAACTTTGTTGAAAGACAACAAGGAGAAAATCTCAGACTGCACAGGAGGGATTCATGGCCGCCTGGGACAAACCCTGGCTTTCTGAATGACATAGGTCTGTTTTCAAAGTCTGGCCATAATGCCTACACATCTTTAACCCTCAGCAAACTATGCAGTCTTCCTGGGGCTCATTGCCTTTGCCGTTTTCATGCCAAGGATGTATCTCAGTGTATAGCATGAACAACATACACAGTATTTGTTGTCATACAGATGATCTCTATGGTTTCTATGGTTACAGAAGCTGTCCTATCACAGGCAAACTCAGCAGCTCAAGTGTGGGAAATGCTGACAGCTGTAAATCCACTCTTGGCTTTCCAAGCTTGCCTTTAAGTGCCCCAGGGAATTAGAGTTATTTTATGGCCTTCTAGAACCTTCTGTGTGCCCTTAGAAAAACAGTAGATGACTTTGTGATTGCCACTGGCTGGACATAGTGGAACATCAGGTGGCAGAATGCCACAGTCATGGCCTCACTTTCTGGATTGTCCAATTTGGGGTGACTATATGAGTCTCCTCATCCTCTGGGTATTCGTATCGATTTATTCCTTGACTGCTGAATTTTTGTCACAAAACTTAGAATACTTGTTAAAGATCTAGAACAGAAAGAAACTGAGGCCAAAATCAGATTCTGGTGCTTAACGTCAGTATTGATCTCAAATTCCAGGTTACTCTTTTGATGGTCCTGCTTGGCCCTTCTGGTCTTATTGATAGTAAATGGTTGGAACTTTCACTTGTTGGTTAGTGATATCAGTGTTAGCTTTCCAACCCCAGACAAATGGCAGAGATGCCTATTTAATACATCAAGGCAGATACTGTCTACCAGTCTCTCTCAGCACTGCCCTAAACTCTCCAACACAGGGACTGTGACCCCGAGCTTTTCTGACTCCCATATAACCCAGCCATCTTGGCTATACCAGTTCTTAGCCTCTTGGTCTGGTCTCTTGGCCTGTTCTCCTGGCCTCTCGGCTTCTGGCTCTCCCCTGTCTCCTGTTCTCCTCACAAGGCACTGTTCAGTCTGGACTTTTCCAGAGGCTTCTTCCCTTGGCTGTGTTCTTCCTTACATCTATTATAAAACCCTGAAGCCCTCAGGGGCATCTTTCCTCCTCTTAGTTCTTCCCATTCAATTAGGAACCAGTCGGAGCTTGGCAACAGCAGTGCTAAAAACAGGGCGCTTATTGCCTAAAGGTATGTTATGCATCAAATATTCCTCTAACTGGGTTGATGTCGCCGTCTTGAAGAGTTGAGAAGACACCGTCCTGGGAAGTGTTTTAAGTTTCTCCAACTTGTTATGTTAATAGCAAGCGTACATGCACAAAAAAGCAGTATCTCAACAGACAGTGAACGAATTTTGTAAGATGCTAATTATATCTCAAGTCTTTTTTTTCCAGACTTTTACTTAACCCTAATTGTGGATGTAGCCTGATCCAAGTGCAGCCAGTCAGCATGCTCAGTGGTTGGGTGTGGCGCACAGACCAACAGAGAGCTGAGCTAGTTAAGTTCAACAGCAAGCGTTCTGATGGAATCCACGTATATTAGTCAGGGTTCTCTAGAGTCACAGACCGGCAGCAGCTGTGAGTGGAAGTCCAAGGACCTAGCAGATGCTCAGTCCCACAAGGCAAGAAGGTGAAGAGAGCCAGCCTTCCTTCTTCAATGTCCTTATGTAGGTCTCCAGCAGAAGGTGTGTCCAGATTAAAGGTGTGGACCACCACGCCTGGATCTGGGACCTGCTTTGTCCAGATGATCTTGAACTCAGAGATCTCCTTGCCTTGGTGTCCTAAGACTCATAGCCTCTGTGCCTCAAGATCAAGATCACGGGTGAGCCTCTCAATTCTGGATTGTGGTTTATTCCAGATATAGTCAAGCTGACAACCAGGAATGGCCACTACACCAAGAAATGACCTTATCCTGTGACAGTCTCTAGGATTTTACAAAATAAACTTGCAAGTGCTTGAGGGCTTCTTGACAATATATTGGAAAACCCACTTAGAGCCAAGTTGTCCCTAAAGTCACATAGCCTCTGACTATTGAGTTACATGAGTGATTGCATTTATTGTTTTGCTTAATTTGGCTTCGGTTGTTAATTATAAGGAACAAGTCTCTAATTTTACTGGGCTCCCGGAGATCTTAAATCTAATGCCGAAATCTACTGCCATTGAAATGAGGTCTTTCATGAATTATGGAGACTCTAAATAGCAAATCTGATGGCCACATGCAGTTCTTGTTTAAATCGGAGATCAGAAGAACTCTAAGCTAAAAATATAGTCCAACCATGGTACATTGTGCAGCGAATAAAGAACAAAAATAAAATAAAACAAAAACCAAAATAAAACCCCCAAGATGTATAGTGATTTGACTGTCACTCGAGACACTCCCAGGGTCCTTATGGATAAGAACTTGAATCAAATCATTTCTGGAATCCTTTCCAACTCTTTAGTCATGTTCAGACTCAGTAGAAACGTCAGGCATCTTTGGAGTTTTACTGCAGTGTTGTCTCAGGAGAAAGCTTCAGACTTCTGGCTCAAGTTGAGAATATGGCCGTTAACGATCACTTGAAATGTAGACACACACCCCCAGGAAGAGGGCTGAGGTTCTTGTACTGCAGAGTATTACAATGGCGCATGCGATATTGATCTCACAATTTAGTGGATGTTTTTGTGTTCGTAAACGCTTTGTTATGTGAATTGCCGATGATATAAAGTATCTGCTCCGTCACCACTAGCATTTGTTTCTCTCAACTTGACTTTCATTTTTGTTCACACAACTGTCTTGATTTCCAACTCATTTTCTCAGAATCGCTGCTAGTTTAATAAGCATCCCTCGGGGCTGGTCTCTTTGCACAGACGTGTCAAGCCACGCAGCACTGGACAGGGTTACGGAGAGCTGATTACTTCTCACGTTTCCTCTCCACATTCCAAAGGGAGGGCACGGACTCACCCTTAGCCCCATAGCAATGGTTTAACATTCCGTGTCTTCTAATCCGAAATTTACTCAAGGGCTTGAGAACAGGGCGCCCGTGAAACCGGAGCTCAGTTCATCAGGAATTTACACTGACAAGAATTGCCTAGACATGCTGAGAGTTGGGGTGCCAGGTCCCTGCAACCCCAGGCCCCTTGCTCCCTGCAAGGCACCTGCAAACATCAAAGGGCTCTGTGCAGGCGTGGCAGTTAAATGAAAGAAACGTGATTGTCTGCCTCAGTGTTTCTGCTCACAGAGTGTCTTCTAAATCAGTGTAACCCAAGGGAGGCTAAAAGCAATGCTAGGTATGAGAAAACATAATTCTGTTCGTTTTTCGGAGGTCTCCTTGAAGAACCTTTAAGGAGCAGGTCTCCTGGGACTCTCTAAACTCAGCCACAGGGATGTTTTCTTAGACAGGGAGAAGGTACTGAGCTCCCTGGAGACCCGTGTTCTTTATCGCGAGACTTGACTACACTGCATGTCACCCCCCACCCCCACTCCCCAGTTCTTTGGCCACCTTCCGGTTGCTCATTTGTTTTTCTGCCTTCCTTGATTCCTGTGGTCCTCACATTTTCTTAGCACAAAAATCTCAGGTACTTAAATTTTTATGGGAAGTCCCATAAGGATGCATTAAAAAAACATGATGCCGAGCCTCCCTTACATCTGTGCAGTTGTGCGGACTCGGCGTTCATTTTCAGACGGACTGGAAGTGTGTGCTCTGTGGACCACGGCCAACGCTGACAGGCTTGCTTTGTGTTAGGCTGTTTGTGTGAATTGTTGCTTCCATTAATATAGATACGTATTCCTTGCATTTAAGGACAGTATTTTCATCTTTAACATAGAATAAAGGAAACTATCAATCAAGAGGAGGCAGAATAATTTATCCAGTCAAACTATTTGGTACTGGACATGTATTAGGGTCAGCTTTCCTCTTAATCATTTAGGGTGTTGAATTATGAATATGATGCAATGCATTTATTTTAGCATCATATGAGTATCTCCAAGCCAATCCAAGGTCTTCATAAATGGCCTTTAATATAATCACACTTCTTTTTTAAGTTTAACAGTCAATTTTGTTATATTTATTTATTTTGTGTATGTGTATATGTATGTGGGGAAAAAGCTGGTTTTCTTTCTCCATCATGTCCCTAGGGATCAAACTTGGGTATTCAGGCTTGACAACAAGTACTTTTATCTACTAAGCCATCTCTCCGGCCTTGTGTTTGATCTTTCAATGGCTGCTCCTCCATCCTGATTCAATTCTTTATTTGTAGACCTAACTAGAATGAGAGCTACTTAGGATACCTGCCCTTATCTTTGTTATGTGTGTACAGCTCCCCAGTCCTCAGAGCAGTGTTTGGATAAGCTGCGGTACATGTGTCTAGATGCAGACTAAGGTAAACGGCAGGTCCTGGATTCTTAAACATCAAGGAGACTGGCCAAGGGCGAAAGCCAAGGAGACCTGGAAGCAGGTAAGTGGGAGATGCATGGGAGTGCTGGTGCTTGTCCCAGCTCAGTGGTGTGAAGGAATAGTGATTTCTACTCTGTCAAACAAATGCCCACATCCCAGGAGAAAGGAATCTCTGTCTAGTTCCCCAACACCATTACAGGGCTATACTCACAGTGCCCCCAACATTGGATGCCTCTGTTATGCTGAGGCCCTTGATTCAGATGTTTATGTGTTACTGAGCTTTCTGATCCAGACCTAGTTGGCTCTTCCAAAGTTGATACTTACCCATGGATATGTGATGTCCTACTCTACAATAATCTATGTGTGACCTCTGGGAAACTTAAACTACCCTGCTGTGAATGATTACTCACCATACTGTGGCAGACTCAGAAACACTGACAAAAACTTTGTTTGAAAGCTACCAAAGAACTCAATTTAAAGTATTGTATTTAAGTCTTGAAAACAAGAGAAAGTCTTTTGTAAAGAAAGTTTGGAAAATTAATCTTATTTTGTGAATATTTATATTCACAATGTTACACACACACACACACACACACACACACACCACATACTTTGGAAACAGAATTGGGTTTGATCAGTTCTTTTAAGGCTATGTAGCCTTCAACACGTTTGTTACATTTTCCAGACTTAACGTGAGTCCTAACACCCGTCTCACAAAGTATGTGCAAGGAGAGCAGCCGATCCAGTGCGTGGTACACAGGACGAATACAATACATTGCTCGTGTTTAATTACTACAGTCGGAGGTCTTTTAGTTGTGAAGATTTGCTTCCTAAACGGTGTGTTCTCACGGTCATGGGAGCGTCTTATTTCTTTTCTCTTCCATTTCTTGCCTCTGGTGTAGTTTAAAGGTCTTAATTTGGTTGCTATGGTTTGTGCTTCATGGATTTGGAAAATCACTTAGCCTTGGCTTGTTAAGGCCCAATATCTTCCTTCGGTAAATCCTCCTAGACTTCGCCCCTGACACAGCCTTTTGTTTTAATGGCTTACACTTACCTTGGTTAACTGTGTATGAAGCATATGGGATACGTCCTTTTGACACTGTTCTAAAATGTCCCTCAATAGCTTTCGAGGCACAGAACCATCAGAGAATATGATTGTTCGAAGAGAGGTATTATTGGTCCCCGATGTTACATTGGGAAGGATATGTCTCTTGAAATAATTTTATGGCTAGAAAATTGTAAAAATGACAAAACAAAAATGAAGTGCCTTATCCATAACCTACACCCACAAGCGGCCAGTGCTAAACCAGTAGGAACACGTGGATCCCAGAGTGTAATTATTCAGATGATTTTAAAGATTTAAGCAAAGGAAGAAACTGCCTCCAGCAAAAGAGGGACAAGGTAAAAAGATAAATAAAATGAGAATTGTTAGATATTTGCCAACTCCCTTTTCTGGAACAACATCAACTTCCTTACACTTGGCAGGCGGCCTCTACAAACTTTCTCTGTTCTGAAGGTGAAGCACGCTTTCTGGTTTGCACTTCTATCGCATACATGTATAAAATTATGATAGATTTGCTTGCCTATTTACAGATGTCTGCCCTTTCCTTCTTCCTGAAAGCACCTTGGCTAGATTGTCCCTCGTGGCTCTGTTCAGGTTCGTCCTCACTTAGAAGAGGCAAAACAGGATCATCATTGCTGGAGGTCAAGGACCACCATCCGGGTTCTTAGAGTTTCCTTTCTCATCAGCTCACCCCTGCCTTAGTCCCGCTGTAGTTGAAACTGAATCCAGTCCCCGCATCTGTGAAGAAGTAGAACCACAGCAAAGCACTTCCACCTTTCCTACTGGTGGTGGGTGAGCACCATTTTCCCCACGTCATACAGGAGGGAACTGAAGATTAGTCTGACGAGGTGAGTCACACTGTTGGGTACAATTGTAATCACTGGCCAAAATGCTGCAAACCAACTGAACTCAGGAAGAGCAGCCATGCCGGTTTGCATAAGGCCAGAGACTTTCTCAGAGCTAAAACTAGGGCAGTCCCAGGCCAATCAGGATGGTTGGTTACCCTAGGGACCTGACTTCAGAGAGTATACACTTTTTATATTATCCCTCTATATTATCAAATATGCAACATCCCCCAAATAGGCAGCCATATTCCCCACCTCTTTCTACCATGGCTTCAGTCAAACACGAAGATGCACTCACTACAGCAATTTCCGTGAGATTCTCAGGGAGATTGGAGGCCGTTGATTCTCTTTGCTTGGCCACAGGAGATCGAAAGGCCGACAGCTCCATGTCTCTGTGGCTCTCTGGGCTCCAACCCTATTGGATTTCTAGGCAGAAAATTGTTACTCTTCCTCCTTGGTGACAACTGTGCTGAAAAATCACCAGTTCCTCCTGATTTAAAGAAGGACAAGGTCCACAATGGGGAAGAAAGGTCAGGCCTCTGGGCAGTTAAGTCCCTCCACCCACGCGCTCTGGCTGCTGCTCTAATGACAGTTCTTGATAGTCTCTAACCATTTGTCACGGATGTCTCAGATGTTCTGGGTAGCTTCTCCCAGCAGAAAAAGGACCCTGACGGGACAGATTCTTAGCACCTGCTCTTACTGGCCCCTCCCCTTTCTAGCAAGCTCCCCTTTCGTTAGGTTCCTCCCTTTGATTGCTTCGATGATCTATAATGCACTTGAGCAATAATCACTGAGCCTATTGGATTCCATTGGCTTTGTTTTAGTTTTACCCTCCCGATAATCAGCCTTTCAAAGGTTTCACAGGGCACTTTGGCTTCTTCAGAAAGCCCCGTTTCCTTTGCAGCTAAATTTGATGCTTGGCAGGTGATAATGTTCTTATTAAGCCCTGAGGTGACAAACCAGGCTATTTTATTATGGTCCGCTACGGCAGCCTTTTTTTACCACACTATAGGACCATAAGCATATTTAATATTAGTAGATTGTAAGTCAATGTACTCAGTCAAATCAGGTATTTGGAAAGGTACGTTGGAGAAGATTCAATCAGACTAGGAAAACAGGAGTGCACTGAATATAGTAAGCATTCATGTTGAGTCATGAAACATACAAGTTATATTATATAGTATATATTCATATCCAGGCATATGATTAATAAGAAAGCATATGAATATTGATAAGTACGCAATCATTTTTCTAATTAACGTCAAGATGAGAGATTAGAGTGGAACGTTCTCTCCCTCCTAAGCATCCTACCTACCCTTGATATTTATCCCTTATTGACTGTTGGATTGTTGTTTTCTCTACACAATTGGAAAACATTCTCCTTGAAAGAAGGAAAGAGGTTCAAAAGGCCCAAAAAGCTAACCAAACTCACAAGATCCTTGGAGCTCAGGAACTCATAAGACTCTGGAGGCCCCTCCAAGGTCATAATAAGGCAGCAATAATTTCTCGGATGGGGCAATGCTCTTTGGTGGAACTCAGCTGCCTACAGGTTGGGCAAGGAGCTCTTGGGATGTGGCTTTTGTGACTCATCACCTGTGCAAGGATGGCCTTTTTGTAGGTGCAGCTGTCTAAGGACCACTCATGTTTTTGTAAGTAACCCCTGATCCATGCCCCTTGTCAGTAACTCCAGGAGCCTCATTGGGTTCTCCAAGCTGAGCTCAGGTAGGGATCATTTCTTTGGTCTATTTATTGGTCTCAGGATGGACAGACATTTGTTCAAATCTCCCCAGGAAATGTTATGCACAAGATTCACGTGCACTACTTATGGTCGCTAGACTGTTTTGTGAATGGCAAAAGACGACAAGAAGCAACCTAAATGTCCTTCTTCAAGTGAGGATCCTAAGGTTTAGGAGTCCCCGGTCTGCAGTAGTCACCTGTCACTCCAGGGCTCAGCATGACGAATGTTCAGTATGGTTTCCTGACTAATCGTTAAGAGATTAACATGTTCTGAGGTATCTTTCTACAGAACTTGACAGAATTGTTGAAATGATGTTTTCAGTAACTTTGGGGACATTGGCAACGTTAAGAGTATGGTAGATAAATATTTAGGTAGTCATGCTTAGGTGTATCTGTACAAGGTAGAAGTATCAAATATTAACAATATCTGGCTAATGAGATTATAATTTACTTTAAAATGCTATGGGGCTGGAGAGATGACTCAGTGACTAAAAGCACTGACTGCTCTTCCAGAGGTCCTGAGTTCAATTCCCAGCAACCACCTGGTGGCTCACAGCCATCTGTAATGGGATCTGATGCCCTCTTCTGGTGCGTCTGACAGCGACAGTGTACTCATAAATATAATAATAAGTAAACCTTTAAAACATTTCTTCGCTGCTTACGTTTTTCTTTTAGTAAGCAGGCCTCACTTTGATGGTAAAAAATGTCTTTGTTTTTATGTGTGTATGTGACTGCTTGCATGAGTCCATGTATGGTTGCTAGCAGGGACCTGGGGAAGTCAGAAGAGGGCATCATGTTCCCTGGAACTGCAGTTGGGGTTTGCTGCTGGCAACCAAATTATCTTGCTACTTTGGCATTGGATTAAAGGAGAAAACTTAATCAAAATCATGTAATCTCGCAGTGTTAACTGATCCATGGCTTGTTTCTTATGGACTTGCTATGAAGTTTTCTATGCACCCTCGTACTGACCCTTCACGACATATTTGTTTACTGCCCAAACTCATCAAACTCCACAGGAGCTGCTTAGCCAGACTGAAGGGATCCAGGGAAGCATGGGGCAGAATGGTTCAGGGTCTCTCTTCTGTAAGAGTTCACAGTCTGCTGGGAAAGAAAAAAGAAAACAAGCTTTAAACGTTTTTTTTTTTTTTATATATACATATAATAATTTTTTTGAGGCAGGCTTCCCCTGCATAGCCCTGCCTGAGACTTCCCTATAGACCAGGCTGGTCTCAAACTCAGAGATCTACCTGCCTCTGCCTTCTAAGTGCTGCGATCCGAGGTGTGCCCTGTCTAGTCCGGCTGAGGCAAGAAATGCTTATACTAACACAGGGCTAAAGATACAAGGATGTTGAGCACAAATTAGGATACAGTGACCCCCTTTCTAAGGTAACCTTTTTCTTTTAGAGGAAAACATGTTTATTTCTGGAGAGATGCAGATGTTACCCCTGTGTCAAGGGGAGCCTTGTAAATGGAGTCCTGGTAACAAATGTGCCGTCCCAGAGTTTCCCAGGCATGGAGTCTGTGGGGCAGCTCACTGTGCTGGTCAGAAACATGGGGTTTGGCCTCACTCTGCAGACAGTGGTTATTTTTACCTTGTGAGTCAGTACAGAAAATCGAGTTTCATTTTCCACGTCTGGATAAAAGGATAAAGTTGTCAACTGTTTAGAGTGTTGGGATTAAAACATTTACTGAAGTATGTAGTGTACAACAGGTGTCATCACATGACGGAAGTACTTTTGTTGGTGGCATTTCTCAAGCTTCAGTGGTTGTCAGGGCATATACATTATATACATTAAATTGGTTATGTATTTATTTTTGAGCATTCACTAAATGCAGGTACCGTAAGAGTTCACATCCCTTATGAATTACTTTCCTTTCTCATGATCCAAATGGATTTTGCTGAGAGGCTGCAAAGATGAATCGATTGAGGATCAAGAAAAATTATAAACAAGAAACACAAAGTTGAAAAATCATCTCGTATCTGTATTTACCCACTTCAGTAGGGTTGATTAGCTGTGATCTTTCTTTGATGGATAGAAAGGGTGGGGGACACTGAGACACAGCCACTCTGAAAGACCAAAGACCATGACATTAGACCTCCATTTAATCACCAGCCACTTTTGTTTCTCTCTGAAGGGCTTCAGCATCTGACGACATCTTCAAGTCCTGGTGTCCGGGTCTTTTCTAGCTCTGTTTTTTCTAGAGACCGTTTATATTTATAGCACATTTCCAAAACAGTGGAGAGAATCCTAAACATTCTACAGAACTGGCCACTTCCATTCTTTAAATACTTATGTATTTATGATACGGTTTCTTTCTCCTTTTTCTGATGCCCACTGCTTTCTGCAAATGTCTGAGTTAATGAAGATTTTGCCCATTGCAAATAAATGCAGAGATAGTGGGACTTGGGGCATGATGTGATCTGGAGGACAAATGATGCCACCAGGAAGCCTTTTAGGCTGCTCTCTAAGCTCCTTTCCTCAGTGTTAGTGCTATTCCAAAGCAAGCACTCCCACAGGGGTAGGAGAGATAAGGCTGAACAACAGCTTTAGGCATAAGCGGCTTCCGGCTCAGCTGCTGCAGATGAAGTGAACTCCTTTTTCCGATAGCAAGAAACTCTGAGCTGGCTTCCATCAGTGCAGATCGGGATGGGTAAGTATGCTCACCCCTGAAGGGGGAGGGTTCCTGCTCCTCAGATCCCTCAAACGAGGCCAAATGCTAGGCTGGCTAAACTCAAAACAACCAAGCAAGCAGCCACAATAACGGAGCCAAAGTTTATCACATAATGAGTTCAGTTAGTTTACTTGAGACAGCCATTATCACTTAAGATACTAAAACCATTAAGAAGAAACTTTAGGCAAGTCGTATTTAGAAGTTTAATTGAGCGAACAAGGATTTGCTAATTGGCAGCCCTTCAAACCAGGTAGAGGTTCCAAGAAGCTCAATTCCAGAAAGTGGGCAGAACAGGAAATAGAAGTGAGGTTCAGAGGCTGCGGGTCTTTCCTGAGTAGTCTCGTGGGGTGCCACTTCAAGGTCAAAGCCCTGATTGGTTGTTGCTGAGGCCAAGGCACTGTTCAAAGAGCCTCTACCTTGGTCTATTTTGTGGGTTCAATAGCTCAGTACTCTTCCCAAATGCTACCCCGTGAACGAGGCTACCTCTTCAGCAGACTATACTGATCAAGCTGAAATTTTGACACACACTCATACACAGCTTGATTGATTATAGCTCCAACTTTCTTTCATTCGACTGCAGCCAGCTGGCCATACACGGACGGAAGCTGGACTGGTACCGTTGGCTGGGACACAGCTGTTGGTCTAGGAGTTTACAAAAGAAGACAAACTGGGAGAAGGAAGAGGGGGAGGGACAGGGGGTGTGAGGCATCAGTGAGGGGGTGAGAGAACAGGGACAAGGACTGGTGTGTGGGGAGGGAATGGCGAGAACACTGGAGCAGAAGAAATGAGAAACGTTTTGGGACACTCACAAGATGCTACAATGAAATCCACTCCTGCACAGGCTAATTGAGTAAAGTATAAGTGGTGTGTAGTGTCCTTAAGTTTTCAGTGAGGGCTGAGGTCTCCTGGGGCAGTTTGGGGTTTGGTTTCCCATTGTGCACCAAAGCATCTTTCTCTCTATTTTCCGTGTCATCTCCTGGCATATCTTCAGTGACTTATTGTGTGTGTATAACTCAACCTCCTAACTGAACTGCTCTCCACTTGAGAGCCAAAAATCACCTTTGTGGTTGGCAGCACCCCCCTTCACTGTCACTTTTATTTCATTGTAAATTAATTATCTTTTCTGTCTAATGTGTACATCATAGACACACAGACATACAAATGATCAATGAAAAAAAAACAAAATTAAAAAAATCAACATTTAATTCTATCTGTCTTTCTCGAGTCTGTCTCTATCTCTGTCTCTCTCTCTCTCTCTCTCTCTCTCTCTGTGTGTGTGTGTGTGTGCTCTTGTGAAAGATGGGTCTTAGGAATTCTTTGCATTTTTGCAGTATATTACCAACATATAACTGCAGTGTCCTCATGTCAGCTGACTTACTGACAAAACTAAGAAAGTAACAAATCGACATGGGCTCAGGTCAGTGTGACCCTTTCACCAAACGCTGATTAAAGGCATCGTTACAGCTTGAGCAAAACAAGAACTGAGAAGCAGTGTGTTTCATGCTTCATACGGGAATTTCTTAACCTATTTCTAGACTTAGGTTAGAACCACATGTGCTACTGGTGGATGAAATAGATGGAATTCTCTTGGCTCCAGAATTAATATGTGGAATTCCTGCCAAATAATAGCTTGTTGAGTCCTCAGACGATCTGGGTGGAATGGAAATGTCTATTCGAACATATATGTGCTCCTGTTTTTAATCCATCAATTTAAGTTGTCACAATTGTCACAATGTATAGATTTAAGTCATCGAGTGATATGATTTTAAGCCTGAAATATCTTGTTTCCATTGCCTCTTCAAGGGTGTGTCCTGGAGAGGAATTGCCAAGCCGTGGATGTTTGTTTTGGCTCTCAGACAGGGGGGTTTCAGCTTGTGGTCAGTTGGTCTGTTGATTTTGGTACCAGAGTAAAGCAGGATTTTAAAGATGAACTCATGGAGAGGGGAGTCTGTTTACCACATGGTGTTCAGGAAACAAGACACAGGAAGGAGGCAACCCAGTGACTTGGTTTCCTCTAACTAGAGCACACCTGTTAAAGGCTGATGGCCTTCTAACTGCACCCTAATGTTCTCAGATCCTGAGGGTCAAACCTTTAACAAGTAAATCTATGGCGTAGTACTCTTACCCAAACCATAGCAAGCGTCCTCTATGAAAACTGTCCTTCTGACTGGTATTGTTTTATAGAACTCTTATTTCATTTCTTAAAGTGTGAGCATAATGTGTTTTTATGGATGCTAAGTACTTTAACTTTTATTATGTCACTTACTAAACTCTTGTCTGAAACTGAATAAAAATAGACATTTATCAAAATGTAGGTGTATTCTTCCCTTCCAAACCTGCATTGCCCAAGGCAAAACTCATCACCTTCAGCCAAGCCCAGCTGTTCTCTCTTCATTTCTTGTTGCTATTCCTAGCTTAGTGATTTGCTTTGGATGTTGCTTGTCTCTGTCTCGGCATCATGGTATAATATTGATCACACTTTTGCTTATGAATGTATGATGTAAGAATTAATTATGTTTTTCTTAAAATGGAAAACATATTTTTCTTAATGTTTTGTTTTCTTCTATTTATGGTTTTCCCATTTAGGAAAATCTTGTTGCTTTTAAGATGTATGGCAATGTTGTAGGTGCCCTTCAGCATTCTAATGTTGCTGTGGGACAAACGGTGACAAAATAAGTTTTTATTCCCCTAGCTTGAGTTTATGGAGGAAAATCTTTAACAAGTTAATGCTGACTCAGAAACATTAATGTAACATGATCTTAATGTGAACTTCTGGTGCCTTTGTTTCAAGAGATACTTCTAAATCTCAGGTACACAATGATGTCTGTTAGTTTACAGGAATTTAAAATGCTAAGGGCATTATAAGGTGTAGGTTTTCTTTTGTGTTTTTTTTTTAAACACTGCTCTATTACACTCTCTAGATCTTTCCTTACAAATATCTGATTTATTCTTTAGGTCTTGAGTCATCTAAGGTACCTGCCTCTACTATAAACTAAAGTATTCAAATGTGCAAAAAACCTTCCCTTCAGTTTATTGTCTACATTTCTGTTTCATCTGAACACCTAGAGCTTCTATTATTTATAAGCCCCTATGCTTCCTATACGTGTTCTTACTGTTCTTACAGAATTCTGCTAATGTTAAACGAAACAGTGGTTAGTACAGAAAAATGAGGTTGAGTTTCCAAACAGCTCAAGTTGATAGGCATTATATTAAAGCAATGCAATTATACCGAAAGTCTTGGCAGGACACATGGGTTATAACAAAGGGTATAGTCTTAAGTTCAAGAAAAAGCTGTTTGTTTTTCATTCCCTTCCGAGGCTGAAAGCATCCACCTCAAGGATTGTGGAAGGACCAAAGACACAAGGCAGGTAAGTGTCCCCAGTCACTAACTGAACCATGTTATTTCAGCGTAGGCTGGCTTCATATATGTTCTGAGGATTTTTTAGAGTAGCTTTTGTATCAGACTCCATGACACATCTAGAGGAGTCAGACTTGTGCAGAGCTGAACATAAGGCAAGATTGAATGTGCTTTACTTGAGATAAAATTAATTGGATTAAAATTATCCAAAATTCTTAATTCTGTTACATTTTTTTTGGAACAGAGTTTTTGTAGGTTTATGTTAAGGTTATCTAATTTATCTAATATAAATAGGCAGTTTATATCTTTGTCCATTGGTTGTAAACTTGTTGTAAAGAGGGCTTTTGGATTGAGAATTTAACATACAAACCTGTTTGATTAGTTAATGGGTGTGGAGTCATGTTTGTACCGGGTGGTGGAGGAAAGAAACATGCCGGGGCGGTCGAATCCACCCAGGACTGGGGTGGTGGAGTGAACTGAGCCTGAATTCTTAGAGGGGACATGGAACACCAAGTTAGAAATCCCCACAGTGCCAGATAGCCCCAAGGGAGCTGTTGCTAGTGCAAGATAAAAGGTTTCCATTTTTTAATATTTACCGCAAAAGGTTTCTCTCTAAAACCCTGCCTGTCCTGGAACTCACTCTGGAGACTGAGGTTGATCTTGAACTCAGAGATTTGCTTGCCTCTGAAGTGCTGGGATTAAAGGTTTGCACCGCCACCTTCAGGATTCCTTATAAAGAAAATTCTGAAGATCTCCCACTATGGTAACTGACCCCTATTCTCTGAATCCACCCTGCCAACCCAGCCCCATCACCAGAACTTTGCCTTAAATTCCTCTTATGTGTTAGATACAAAGTGTAATAATCTTCCCAGGTTCTGTATCATTCCCCACAACTGGAGGGTTTTGGCAACTTCCTCAAGACTTAGCTCAAATGTCATTATCTCCTTTGTGACTCTGATTCCATGACTCCAGATGGACTTAGGCCTTCACTTCTGTAGGCCTTTATGGAAAATTTAATACAATTCTATTCTCTCTGATGGTGCATAATATCTTTGATCTTTATTATAATACCTACTAAATTATATTCCTAAAAGCAAGGAATTTATCTTATGCCATTCAATTGTCCAATGTACCCATTAATGCTTGACACACACTTAATGCATCATAGATATATTTCTGAATAAATAAATGAATTATAAGACCTGCACTTGGGGTTTGATGTTGGATTAGTTTTATGGCCAGCACTGTGAACACACTCTAGTAAGAAATTATTTTCTGGCAGAACACCTGGCACAAATCTATAAATATGTTGGCTAGTAATTCAGAGTGATTAGTGTAACTGATTTCTCATAATCAGAAGGAGGACCCCACTTTATAGAATTTAAAAGATGCATCGATTACACAACTGTACAATGTGAAAGAGGCCATGATATTTGCAGTAATGACAGAAGCATATGACTCTCATGAACTTGAACATAGATATTTTTTCTTTTTCTTTATTTTTTTCTCATACATTACATCCTGACTATAGCCTTCTCTCCCTCCACTCCTCCCAGTTCCCCATCTCTACTTTGCCTCTTCACCAGATCCATTTCTCAGTTGCCTTATCTTTCAAGTGAGAATGATTATGGTACCCATCCAATAGAGCTGACAGGAAGGGACACATCACACTCTTCAAACTGCTGGGTTTTATAGGTTCTCACCAGTTCATTCCTGGGACTCTAACCTTATTCTATTTTCAAAGCAATTTTAGTATGTGTTCTCATGGGGACTTCATTTTTTTCTGTATTTTTTCCATATATCTCCTATGTTTCTGTTCATTTGATACTTCCATGATATCAGTGCTTTGTTTTATAGTAGAAAATGAAAATGATGACATTGGTGGGTGCAAAAGTATCACCAAATCTACTCATAGCCAAGGCCAGGGATGACCAAGTCTGCTCATAGCCAAAGTCAGAGATGACCAAGACTACTCATGGCCAAAGTCAGAGATGACCAAGTCTACTCATGGCCAAAGTCAGAGATGACCAAGTCTACTCATGGCCAAAGTCAGAGATGACCAAGTCTACTCATGGCCAAAGTCAGAGATGACCAAGACTACTCATGGCCAAAGTCAGAGATGACCAAGTCTACTCATGGCCAAAGTCAGAGATGACCAAGTCTACTCATGGCCAAAGTCAGAGATGACCAAGTCTACTCATGGCCAAAGTCAGAGATGACCAAGTCTACTCATGGCCAAAGTCAGAGATGACCAAGTCTACTCATGGCCAAAGTCAGGCATGACCAAGTCTACTCATGGCCAAAGTCAGGGATAATCACATTTCCTTCATTTTTATTTTCTCTGTATTGCTCAGAATCCCTTTGTATTGTCTGATAAGTCTGAGAATTACCTCTTCCTGTTGAATTTAAGGCTAAAATAAGCATATTTAATTATAAACCATTAAACAAAAGCTAAGTGGTTAGAAAATTATTAAAAGCGTCTGTGTAATGATGATTGTATCCCACGTTTCATAATTAGCCTGGGATTCAATAATTATTACACTGGCTCAGTGTTGTCTCCTGCTTTAGTTTGACACATAGAGCCAAAGACACAACAATTTTTCTTCAACTCCATGCAAAGTCTGTTGTCTTTCTGGAATGTAACACCGAACTACCTCAAATAATTTCCTTTAGAATCTGACTTGGAAAGTAAGTATTCAGCTGATGAAAATTGCTGATTATTGAGAGTTGATAAAAATAAAATCAATTAATGAATGCCAACAAAGCAAGCCATTGCATATATTAGGAAATAAAATTTATGATTTTGGATCTCAAAGCTCACTATTTTGATTCAAGACATTGAGCTGTGAACGGCATACTATTATCATACTGAAAAGCTTTACCCCTCCTCCTACTACATAAGGACTATTTAAATGGGCTGTTTGTAGAAAAGTAGCAAAAACAAAAACAAAAACAAAAACCCCAACCTAGCAAAACAAAGACAAACAAACAACTCCCAAACAAACCCAAAACAAAACAAAAATCCCAAATTCAAAACAATACAATAAAACCATGAGCTCAGCTTGGTGACACACACCTTTTATTCATGCACCCAGGAGGCAGAGGCAGGTTGGTCTCTGAGTTCAAAGACAGCCTGGTTTACAGAACAAGTTCCAGGACAGCCAGGGATACACAGAGAAACCACTGTCTTGAAACAAAAACAACAGAAGGAATGAAAAAGTAAGAAAGAAAAGAAGAATAAAAAGAATAGAAAGGTTTGTGTTCGTAGAGTTCAGTTTAATGTTAGATGTTAAATTTCACAATTATATTGTACCCTAATCTATGACCATGCTGAAGGACTCCCTACCTAAGGAGACACTGAGAGGGAGGGCAGAGTGAGTTCAATGTTCAGGAACTGGAAGTAAGAACAAGTGTCATAAGTGTTAAAGGAGCATTAAAAAAATCATCACAGTCCTGGCTTCTGTGAGCAACAGGATCTTCACAGACCAGCATCTGTGGCAGCCTTGCCGATGAAGTTCCGACCTCATAACAGCCAAGTGAATGAATTAAACGAAAAGGGTCGACTTCCAATAACTAGGTCTAAGGTGATGTCTGTGCTTGAGTCCATAACCCTTGAAACAGTGACATGAATGTTGCATAAAGATGGAGGTTGTAGCAAAAGCATGTACACCCAGCTGGATTTCCACTCCCCAGCAGCAAAAAGGGTCTAAGAGGCCACACAAAATAGCTATTGCTGCATCACATAACACAGTAGTCTAGAAACATAGCCATTGATCCTCAGATTCTACACAGTGTGAGCTTGGTGCAGATCGGCTCCTTTTTTATTCTTCTCCTCGTCTCAATGGTGATGGCCGTGTTCACACATTCGCTGTCAGGTGCAGGTCAACTGCAGCTTTGTGGATCTTGGCTGCACCCTCCTGTCACTTGTCAAGTGGGACAACAGAGCTGCTCAGTTTCTCTCCATCAGGCCATGGCTGCTGGGCGTCACATATAGAGAAAGAGACCCCTGGAAAGTGAACAGATGAATGCAAATCTGTGTGAGGCTGCTCCTCAGATTTGACATGTTGCCTCCTTTTATTGACCAAAGTTAGTAGCAAAGTCTACTGAGATTCTTAGAGGTGGGGAAATGGGCTCTGCTACTTAACTAAAAGCACAAATTTATATAGCAGAACTCACAAATGGGGAAAGGGTTGCCTATAGATATGTCTATAATCAATTTATCTCAAATCTGTACATTCTTAAGGATAAGCACAGCAGAAGGTGACAATAATGACAACTGAAAGCTGAAAAGAAAATATAACAGTGGAGACTGACTTAGAATCACTTGAGAACTCCTATTCTTGAACATGCAGTGGAGAAAGCCATGGGAAACCCCATGAACTAATGTACTTCACACAATCTTCAAAAGTCACAGAAACCAAATGTACCTGGTAAAGGTGGCAGATGTTTCTGAGGATGAAAAGGTGAAAGGAATAAATGAGTCCAAGAGAGTTCTTTGAAGTTCTGCTCAGGGAGTTTTGCAGTTACTGACTGTCATGCTTCCTACCTTACCCTAGAGATGTACGAGGACAAGTGTTGGTTTTGTTAACCTCCTGCTGTGGTTTGGATATGGTTTTAGTGTGTTCTCCAAAGGTGCATGTGCTGGAGGCTTGGTTTTCCTCTTGGCAATGTAGAACCTGTAAAGGTTGAATGTTGTTGTGGTAAATGATAAAGGCTTAACCTTTAACCCGAGCTTTGCTGGTTCCCATGAAGACATCTGGCACTACAGGGATCTCTATCTTGGAGCTCCATGCCACTTCTAAGAGCTCAGTTGTGGTTCACTCTACCACCCCTGCGGCTTCTGTCCCGGGTGGATACAACAGCCCAGGCATGTTGTTTTTACTCACTTACCCTTGGTGTGTTGTTGCCAAGCCTTAGACAAACACATCCCACCTCTGTGGCGGGCCTTACGAGTTTTGCCACTATACCCTTTGAACTCAATTAAGTATTTACATCAAAGAATATATCAAAATACTCTGATCCAATAGGTATAATATAATTTGCCAACCTAGATAAGTCAAATGATCTTGAACAATTCCATCCCTTATAAAACATTCATAACAACCTTATTTATGAAGAGATGCACTGAGAGAAACACACACATCTTCCTCCATCTTTGTTCCTCCTGAATCTCCTCTCCTCCTCTTCCATTTCCTAGCCTTACCTCGCCTTCCTTGCCTACCTCACCACTGTCCAATCATGTATCACCTTAACATCAACCCACAGAAAGTGAATTCCTGTCATGGAAGATATTGTAGACAGACTTTGAACAAAGGATTCAGAAGATTCCGACTGAAACTCTTCCCATCCTCATAGTATCAGAACACACCATGTGACTTCTACCAAGGGAGGAAAGCAATCAAGGGTCCTATCTTACTTGATGCCTATGAACTTTAACAATGACCAGCATGGCAAAGTATCTGTAAAGGTGCATTAAGTAGAACTTACTTATTGGCAGCAACCAGCAGCTGTCTTAAGGACCACTCGGAAGGAGGTGTTTAGTACAAGTCAAGTATGTGAGTCCAGTGAGTCCATGGGCCATAGAATACTACTGTCCAAAGTGCACCCTAAAACATCCTCAATGCACCCTAAAACATCCTCCTACTCAGATCCCTGGCTCCCTCAGCCCTAGCCTAAGAAGCTGCCCTTTACAGCAAGTGGAAACCATTATAGGAAACCACAACAGGTCCTACTTCAGGGATCAGTGAATGGTGAAGTGCCCAGCCCTGGATATACCTGCAACACAAGTTCTGTAAGTGAATCTAGGGAACTACTAGAAACGGGGCAGAAAGACTGTAAAAGCCAAAGGACTGGGAAGTCTAGTGGAGAGAGTATCTCCTAGAAGTATCAGAGAGGCCACGCCCATAATACCTCATCAACATGGCTGCCTGAACAGGACATGAGCAACGACAACACTAACAGACAAGCTAAAGCTAAAGTCAAGCTAAGTCACAGGATCTCACCCTTAGCCAAAGAACTGCACCACTTAACTGGTTATCCAAGACAAGGTGGCCAGCTCTGAAACAATATAGATGCAAGCCCTATTAACTGGACCCACCTGGTTATATTTATATATTTATGCATAATAAAAGTAACAAAAAGGGGGCCATCAATATGAGGTGGAAATTAGCCTGGGTTCTGTGGATGGGCTGACATTATCAGAGGAGTCCTTAAAAACAGAATGGGGAGGCAGACCTGGAAAAGGTTGGAAGGACAGGAAGTGGCGAAGTGGTATAATTTAACTACAATATTTTAATAAGAATAAATTAAAAAGGGAGACCTAGTGGAATGGTATTAGGTCCTTGGGCAGGTCTGCTCTGGTGGGTTCGTGTCATTATTTCAGATTACTCTGGGTGTTTCTTGTCTTTCTACTCACAGAGAAGCTACTCTAGGAAGAGAGAGGCCAATGCTAGTGCAGAGAGGCAGGGGTGGGTGAGTGGGTGGGTGAGCACCCTTATAGAAGGAGGGGAAGGGGGATGGGATGGGGGTTTGTGGAGAGGAAACCAGGAAAGAGAAGTGTGAATAAAAATATACAGTAAAATGTAATATTTCATCTAAGACAGCATGGCACATATTTAACTATGGAAATACGTAAAAGTAACAGTTCCACATATATTCAATGGATTTGTCAATGTTTTTAAAATGTCTAAGCTTTCAAAATGCCTCATTTCAAAAGAATTTTTTAATTGTCAAAAAAGGAAGGAAGGAAGAGAGGGAGGGAGGGAGGGAGGAAGGGAGGGAGGGAGGGAGGGAGGGAGGGAGGGAAGAAGGAAGGAAGGAAGGAAGGAAGGAAGGAAGGAAAGAAGGAAGGAAAGAAGGAAGAGTAAGACTGAGTACCGAGCCTTCTTGGCTCTTTGGATCTCACAGTGAATCTCCTCTTCTTGATTACAACCCTGCCCAAATGTCACCTGCCCCATACAGCCAAGAGTGTCCCCATCAGCCCAAACAGATCAGACTGTTAGTATTGGATGTCTATCCTGCAAAACTGAGAGGCTCAAGCATTATTTTCTCTTCCCCTTGCTGGCACTTATTTTGTTATAGAAACAGAAGCTAACATGAGGGAATCATCCTAAGTCTAAGTGAGCACTAAGGCATTACGGAACACAAACTAACGGATGTCAAAGATGAGGTGGGGCGTTGTAATCCTAGCTGTCAGGGTGACTGAGGCAGGAGGATTATAAGTTCAATGCCTGATTGGGCTATGTAGCAAATTCAAACAGAGCCTGGGAAACTTGGCAAATCCTGTCTCCATATGTAATAATAAGAGTAGGGCTGAGATATAGCTCAGTGGTAACGTGTATCTTGCTTAGTATGCATAAGCCCTAGATTCGGTATCTCCAAGCACAAACACCCTCTCCCTCTCTCCGTTCCTCTCCTTCCCCTCCTCTCCCCCCTCTCTGATACACACACACACACACACACACACACACACACACACACACACACACACGTTAAACATTTAAAAGATGTTTGCTTCCTAATCCTCAGAATCTAAACATTTGACAAAGGGGAATTGAAGTTGGTAGTCAGCTAAGCCAGAGGTGGAAAATTAGCCTGGGTTATCTGGATGGGTGACATTATCTAGAGGGATTCCTTATAAACGGAAGAGTTAAGAGATGGTATCACGAGAAGGAACAAGAGAAAGGAAATGTGAAATGTAGAGAATAAAAAGGTCCGGCTGAGAGGGAGGACAGCAGACGGTGAAGCATCCCTGTGTAATCAAGAGCTTGAATGAGGAGGTCAGGCACCTGCCATCCAATCAGAAAGCATTCTGGGTACAACGATGGTCTAGTCCTTACTGATTTCCTAGTATTTTTTTCCCTTCTGGGAAAACACGAGAAACCATTTCCTTACATATTAAAAAGGGCAGAAGAAGACATTGCCGGTATTTTTTGTACATCACTAAGAGCACCAGACTGTCATAAAAGAAAGGGACAGAGTGTGAGTGGGGTGACGGTTAGACAGTGGCTGTGTTTTTTCTTCATGGCCGCAGGAGTGATGGAAGGTATGCGGTCGGCGTAGAGAACAGTATTCCTAAAGTCCTGTCCCATGAGCCACCTGGTTATTTCCAGGATAATGAAACCAAAGCTTGGTGCCTCCAGCGTTGGATCGTAACATTTAGACTTGTTGGGATTGGTTTTACTACTTCAAAACATTTCAGGAAAAGGTAGCATAATTTTTCTTTTCAACAAAGGGAGAATTATAACTGGGGAGAAGGGAGAAGACCTCTCCTTGACAGGGTACACAATACCAAGTTTTAAAACACAAGGGAAATGTACAGTTTCTGTTGTGTAGTGTTCACAATAGAACACTGCTTAGACATGGGTTTAAGCCAATCAAAAGTCTTTATTAGCTGACTGTTTAGTACACTGGGTGTTTGGGATCCCAACAAAATTCTGAGCCTTTCTTGGGGGCAATCTTTTAAGAACAAAACAACATGTCCTAGATTGTCACACTTCAGTTGACAAAGATGTAGTATATATGTAGAGACTTTCCTCGAACTGTGGGCCTTGATTAGGTCTTTGTTCTTACTTTTGGCAGGTAGTTCTGACTACTCTCTGAGTCTTACAGCCTGAATGGTACTTCCAACATGGAGTCAGTTGTGCTAAGGTCTGAGGGCCTATAAGGTTTGGAGCCCTGTTACGTTTCCCATTGGTCTTAGTGAATGAGTCGAAGAATGGACTCATCTTCTTTTAGTTTAAGAAGCTGTTAATCCAGTCAGGTTGAGAATGAAAGGCTCAGTCAATTTTCTTTACCTCGTGAGAAGTAAGTGTAAGCCTCTCCAGTTTTGTAGGATCATTTCTGTGAGGTTTTAATATTTCTAGGTTCTGACCAACCTGGGTAGTTAGTTTGGAAAGTATACTTAGTCAAAGCATTGGGACGGGCCCACCAAGTAGTCTCAGGGGCTCAGTAATATTGTTGTTATCCAGATGAATTATCCCATGAGGCAGAACGGCAGGCATCAGAATGAGGGGTGTGTGTACCTTATTCTAGGCAAGTTTTGGCCTTTTATAAATCCTTTCACATTGATCTGGGCTGCCCCCAGCCACACTGATATTTGTCAGTCAATCAATGGGCTGGCAATCGGGTAGGTTCCTACCCATATATTGTATAGGGGCTGAGTGTCTAAGTATAACTAGCAATCCTGGTTGATCTTGGCTGGGAATGAATAACTCTCTCCTTAGAATTTCTTCCTGTGGAATATCCTGTGGTCCCTTCCTTGGGTTTTTCCTATTTCCCAAAGGCCAGATTGTTTTAAAAGGAACTTTCCAGGAAGTCTGACTTTTGCAACCCCAGTTTTTGCAATAGAGAGTCCCTTGTTTCTGGCTACAAAAGGGGCCCAGCTGCGGGGCATGCATAGAATTGTGAACATTGTATTTTTATCTCAAAGGATAAATTCCCATGCCTTTCCTTTTCTCCTTAGAATTAGACACTTAAAGTAGGCATCATTGGTCGCTGGATTGTAGTCACAGTAGCTGATACCTTCTAGTATCTATCTTCTTGATTTCCAATCTAGGTTTGAGGGCAGTATTTATAGAAAACATAAACATAAAACTCAGGAGGAGGTAAAGGGGCAGGAAGTGGAAGAGCCTTAATTTTAAGTGTTCCTTAGTCTGGGAAACAGTCCATTTGGTGGTGGTATTTCTGGTACTGGTGGATCCATGGTGTAATTCCAGCTACTTTTATAGCCAAAGGAATGGGATCACAGGGCAGGGTTCTTGCCAAGTCCTTCTCGGCGTTCCTTAAGCGATTTGCTTGACTCAGACAAAGCCACTGAGGCGAACAAGGGAAAGATGGTGGTGGGCTCAGAGGTTGGCTAGGTCTCTCAGATAGTCCAGTCCTTAGCTTTTATGGAGGACTGGAGGGCTTGTGTTGAGTTAAGAAAGGGATAATTGGAGAGTTCTGCAGACTGCTGGTCTCTGAGCCTGGGGAGCAGTGGGGGTGGTCTTTCAAAGATAATCTCAAAGGCTAAGTGTCTCTCCATGTGGGGAATAGCAGCCAAGAAAGCCAAGAAAGGAGGCCTGTTTACTAAGGGTTTTCTTAGAGTTTCTGCTGCTGTTGTTTTGTTTAATATCCTGTGTGTTTGTTTGTTTACTTACTTTAATCAGCCAGAACTCTGATTATATATATATATATATATATATATATATATATATATATATATATATATTCTATATAAACAATGAAATGATTTATATATATTCTATATAAACAATGAAATGATTTATATATATTCTATATAAACAATGAAAGCTTGAGCTATTAATTGAGAGGTTTTGGCTATGAAAGTCGGGCCATTGTCGGACCCCATTTCTTTGGGAAGGTCAAATCAGGGAGCCATTTGCTGGAGGAGGTTTTTGAGCTATTGTTTGAGCACCTTTGTTTAAGGAGGGGGGATACTTCTATCCACCTGGATAAACTAGCAAGTAATTTTATCTTCCCCCCAGATCTTTGTGAAACCAGGTTTTTTTAGAGTTTATCAGGGTATTGGCTTCTCATTTGGACCCCTTCTTGAGGGGGTCTGTTTTGGATTCACTTCAACCCAAATTTGGCATCTGTCTGAGATACCCTGTGCTAAGTTATCCAGTCTAGGCTTAACATACCTTGGCCTGAGCAGCTCGGAAAGTTTTGTGGACCCCAGATGAGTCGCCTGTTGAAGGTTGGTTGGAGTTTTGCCAGTTGTTTCTGGGAGAATATTTTCCTCTGGTGTCCTTCATCAGCCTGTGGTGTTGAGCTGTCCATTTCTTCTCAGCCAGTGCTGGGTCCTGCTCTGTCTTCAGAACATGAATATTTACATTAATACCATCAGAACACCACTAATTCAGCAGCCCAAGCAGTGGAGGACAGCAATTTTTAGGGGAAGACAGTCTCAAAGAGAGCCAAGATTATTTCTAGTGGTGAGAAGCCCTCTTTTTCTGGAGGTCACACCGAGGACATGCCCAGTAGTAAAAGCATGCTGACAGTCTGGGTATATGATGGTGGACTTTCCTTTTTCCCATCTTAGTGCCTGGGTCCGGTCAATCCATTCTGCTTTCTGGGCTAAGAGTCCTGGAGTGGGCCCAAATCTGTTCGGTTAAAGTAACTGCAGCAGTTCTCATGTACCTGATTCTATTTTTCATCTTGTGACAGTCATGTATGAGCACCTGTGTCATCACACAAGACATTAGTGGCATTGACAGCGGTGGCTTTCTCAAACCAGACTTAAGGGTGGACCAGGGGTAGGATCTGGCACAGGCTAAGTGACACCTCCATTAGATAGCCAGTGTTCCGGTGAACCTCAGAGGATGGTTTCAACTGCATTGTGGGATACTGTGAGCATAGATCTTCACCCAGAGTTAACCTGTTTGTTTTCTTTCATTAAACTAGCAGTTACTTTCTTGCTCTTAGACAGGTGGGCCATCCTGTGGCTACGGGGTCAATTGTTTGGACAGTATGTCACAGGGCATTTCCATGACCCTAAAAGTTGGGTTAAGATTCATTTGCTATATCTTTTGTTTAGTCTTAGTCCACATTGGGGGCTCAGTGTCCCCTTTCTCCCATGCCAACGCTGCTTTATTTCCACAAACTTTGGTATTCCAATATGTTGCAATACTTAGTTGTACCTAGGGACTCTCAAACCTTTCTCTCTTAGTCTATGAATGTGGAATCTAATCTTACTCTGAGACAGGACCCTTTTGCCTCCCTTCAGCTGGTGGCCAAGACAGGTAGCCTCCGATGTACAAAGCTGGACTTTCTTAGCTGACATTTTGCAGACCAAGGGATGTAACGTTTACAGCCCTCCTTTGGTTCTTATTTTGTAATCTGTTTTTCCAGAGTCCTGTGATAACAGGGCAGGAGGTCAGCACTTAGTGCCTCATCAAACAGGGCTGGTGACGTTTTAAATTTTTTGGGGAACCCAGTCCATGCAAATTGACCACTATAATCTCTGGCTAGATCCTTCTGTTAAAATGAAAAGGTGGGTTGACTCACCTCTGCCAATGGGAGGCAGAAGAATGCAGCCTTCAGGTTCTAGATGGCGAGCACCTGTTTCTTTGGAAGTCTCGGACTCATGGGAAACAGTAGTCATAGGTTTCTTCATAGTGAAGGCTTATTCCAGGCTGACTAGCAAGGCCCCAGGATGTCTGTCTCTTCAAGCCAGGCAATATAGACTGTGTTTTCTCTCTTGTATCCAGGATCATTGGGTATTGTTTAATTTGGAATGGGTTAGTGTAATGCCCAAAATTAACCTGTAAGCCCCACCTGGTCAAGGACAAGGTAACATCCTAGAATTCTGGGAACCGTAGTTCTTGGAAAATAATAAAACCTCAAGGGAAAGTACAGTGGCCTAAAGGTTTGTCCTTGTAAACCCCGGTAATATGTGACTTGGGAGACATCCCAGCTGGGAATACCAGGGAGTATTTGGTCCTGACCAAAGTCCATCTTTTGGCAAATATTTACTATTAAATAAAGCTTGCTTTAAGTCTGGCCCAAAATGGTGTAACTGTTTTTTTTTTTTTTTCTCCAGTGAATTTCAGGATTAACTGTAGCTGAATTGATTAGTTGAATAGTTGTAGGAGCCTGGTGTTGGGCCATGCCTTGAGGGGTTGGTTTCTTCTGACAGAAAGTTAAGATAACAAAATTTTGCTGTCTATCCATAAGTTTAACACTGTCTTATCACAAATGGAGATGGTGGCTTTCAGTTTATGCAAAAAGTCTTGTCCCAATTAGTTCTCTGTTGTTAAACAATCTCAGCTACCTCCAGGAACTGGGACCTACTTATACCTTCACATATTTTAACATTTTTATAACTTTTTAAATATTTGGGGCTGACTGGTTAACATATTTGTTAACAGCTATCTTTACTCCTTTTAAAAAGGACCTAGTGAAAATTGCTTAACATCTCCTTGGTCAGAGTTGGACAGGAAATCTATTCGGTCAAGGAAGGGTTGCTTGGCAGCAAGTCCCTGCCCTACCAAGGGGCAGTTTTTCTATGTTTTTTTTCCTTTTTGTATTTAGAAAATGGTAGACTTTGAATCCTCCCATTAGACAGATTATCTGTGAATAAGGAAACATAAATCATGAAAGAGAAAGGAATGGAGTGCCCTCTTGTCCTTTGGGCCCAGCCAAGAGGAACTTTTTCCCTTTTTCTGGGCTGCTGAGAAAGGAGGGATGCTCACATGTGGAAAACTAATTCCCCTCTCCCTGTGTGTGTTCTGCTTAGGTGGCAGGGGTCTCGGATGAGAAGCTAGCTCCTCCCCACCCCCACACAGGGACCAGCCATGACCTTGGGTAGAAGTCAAACAGCAGAACAAGCAAGAGCTCCAGGAGCAGGACAAGTGGACGGTTGTTGGGTCTCTCTGCTCAACTTGGCAGAACCAAAAGGATTCAGGTCCCCAGCAAGAGGGAGCACAGATCTTAAATCAAATGGGGGAAGAGAGTGTCTAATACCAGAGTAAAACACACACACACACACACACACACACACACAGTAAAAACAATCAGGGTAGCTACCACATATTCATGCACCTGAACAGACAGAAAGACCCATGGCATCTCACATTGATCCTGTACACTGGGTCAGCAACCTGTGTGTTCAAACAGAAGGCATTTTATTAGACTTTGTGACAGGCCAAGCAACTTCCTAATTTGTTTCTATGTGGGGTGGAGGTGTCAGGTTGCTCTGAAATGTTAGGTTGCAACTGATCAAAGAAAATCCTGGGGACCTGAACCTCAGACCCCACCCCCTCCCACAGAAGTTCCTTGAACATTGCCCTCTTCCCAACTCTGAGAAGCTCTGAGAAACCCCCCCCCCCCCGTCTGTTTCAAAGTCAGGTCTCTGCAGATTTCTTTGGGACCTCCAGAAATGTGGTGAGATATTCACCAGAGAAACTGCTCAGGCATGGAGTTCAGCCACCAGAAAATCTCTCTTAGCCAGCTAGAGACTAAACTGGGTGTTCGGGATTCCAGTGTAGTCCCCCAAGCCTCTCTCAGGGTGAGCTTTTAAGTACACAAACCATATTACACTTACCACATTGGGAAAAAAAATCTTAAGTTGTCAGAAAACAGAAGAACAAGTAAATGGAGAGGTAATGGATAAATGTAGACTACACTGCTAATTGTCCAGATGTTCAGTGAAGCTTAGTGGATGTATAAGTGGTCTGTAAACAGCTCCTGAATAATTTAGACATTCCATATCAATGGCCCCTATTTACTGGGACTTTTCAAAGAGCATCACCCTACATGCCCTGCTTTGGAGAATGTGATGCTGAAGAGAAAAGCAGCCCTTCTGAGTCACTCTGACTATCTTAAAACAGCAACAGCTGCCACAGAAGCAAGATGCTGGGTTTAGACACCCAGAACTGCTGCAGACTCCTCAGCTGGGAAGCTGCTTGCTGTCAGAGGCACCCCCACATCTCATCAGCAAACAATGCTTAAACTTTGCCTACTCTATTTCTGTAGCAGACTAACTTTTCTTAAGGGATTCCTGTCCTTTCGGATGAAATCATTTTATTGAGCTGATGTTTGTACCCAGTACAATGTGATATTACTGAGTAGTCCACTCAGTAAAATATTGGTTGAAGTGAACTAAATACAGTGTGAAAAGTAACAGAAATGATTCATCAGCCTTTATCACCTTTATCACCAACAGAAAGTATTCTGAGTCTCCTTTTTTTTTTTTTTTTACTATAGGCATAGTTGTTATGTCCAAATATTTTGTGATTATATACAAAATCTATTTAATAAACGCTAACCAAGACCTGAACGTCACATTTCATTAAAAGTTTGGAGAGGGATGAAAGACACTGTATAAAATTATACAAACAGATCCCTTACTTGCATAGAACCTACAGTCAAGACTGTGACGTGGACCAGAATAATGTTCTGCTTAAGGGGTTGGATAGAAATACTGAAGATGTCCTTTAACACAGTTCTGTTTTATAAACTCAAGAGTATCAGACAAAACACATGAAAAATAAGATCAGAACCCGTGGTTTGAGGAACGTAAAGGAAAAGAAAGAGACTGTCTTCTCTCACACGAGGAAGATTTTCAAAGTAGAAATGAACTTGGGATTCTGAGTGGTAGAGGTTGGGCGGACCAGCATGCATTGCATGTACGTGTTGAAACCCTACCCAGAATCCCATTCACCTGTTTAATTCATACATTTAAATAAAAACAAGGCACAATAAAAGGGAGTAGAAAACACACAGGGCAAAGCCGGATTCAAAATAAGGCCCTGAGATAACTGGCCAGATTGTTAGGATTGTGCATGTTAACCAAAGGTGAATGAATATTCAGTAGGCATTCTGGACTCAACCTGAAATGGTCTATCTGACTAGAAAGGGAAGGTGGCACTCCTGGATTCGTCGCAGCTGGAAAGCAAAGGCAGATACAAATATTTTAGCAAGCTATAGAGACGGTGAGGAAGGAAAAGGTCAGACTGAAAAGAGTGCTGTCAGAGGAAACACGTGGTCGGGGGAGCCACAGATGAGGTATTGCTGCTCTAATGGGAGCCATAACCCAGATTTTAGCCCAACCTGCCCACGGATGGCAAGCAAGGGGGACATAAGGCAGTTAAGAGGTAGTTTAAAGAGAATGATGATACTCAGGAAACAAGAAAACTGCCCATCAGACAGATCCAGTACTCGTGGAAATGTGTACCAGAACCACATTTGTGCACTATGTGTGGCTCCTAGCTTCTACCTCCTACAAGAGCATCCCTCTGTAAGAACCTATGCTAAGAAAAATGTTCAGGTGCACGCGGACTGAGGTGCACTGGAAGGTGAATCTGGTTTTGCTACTTTTTTTATACTAAGAAGGAAACTGAAATAAAAGGCTTTAATATTAATAAGAACTGCCTGGTTAAATTACAGAATGTTGTTAACATGAACATTACTAAGTAATTAAAAGTCATATTGATTTATAGTCACTGAACTATATATAACATTTTCATACATACTTTTAAATGAAAAAGCAGAATTTTAAATTACTATGTAGGAAATAACTTTGTTAAATGATCTTGATAAAAATATTAGTGCACAGGTATGTACTTATGGTTTAAAACATTCTGAAAGGTTGTACCAAAAATGTTTGTAGTAGTTATAATTAATCGGCCAGATTACAGGTATATGAAATATATATAAATATATGAAAGTATATCTGTTTATCTTGGTATTTTGTTTATTTTCCACTCAGGAATATTATTAGCCTAATAATATAAACTGACTTACCATTTGAAGGGGAGATTGGGGACATTGACAAGTGACTTTTTGTCTTTTCACCTTCCATTCTCAGAGGCTTCATATTTAGTGGCCGTCCACACTTGAAGTTGCCGAGCACAGTCTGAATTAAAAGAGCTCCTCTGTCCCGGGCCTTTCTCCTGGGAAGCCAGAGTTGAGACACTGACAGGCAGGACTGGATGATAAATGGTTGAACTGGAAGGTCACACGGAGCAGGACCTTGATATTGGCACCTTGATAACTCAAAGCTCTCCTGCTACTGAGGTCTGGAGAATAGGGTCTCGGAGCAAGCTGGAAAGGAAGGTGGGGTGGGGTGGGCAGAGGAGAATTCTCAAGGGGAACAGAATAGGCAAGGGAGACCGAGGGGCCAATGAGGGACGAGAGGCACAGCCTCTTCACCGTGTACCTTCAACTCCTCTTCCCAGCCTTATTTCATTTGCAGCTTTTAGAACACCTATAAAAGTGCACTTTATTTTCACAGCAGATTGAAGCGTTTCGGTTTGCAGAGAGCTTTCACGGTGGCTGGTATAAACCCAGAAGGAAATCCGTCAGGCAGAGCCACAAGAGTAGACCGTGTGAATGCTGCAAGTGACCCAGCACTGCCCTCGGCCTCCAGTGTGCCCACTAGTGTTTTAGTCTCCTGTGGTGACTAGAAAATACCTTAGGCCAGGCCATTTATGGATAATATAAATGTATTTCTTACAGTTCTGGGAGCTGGGAACTGAAAAATCATGGCGCGGATGATAAGGTACCTAAATATAAGCAAAAATGGAACAGAAAGGCAGAGTTGATCTCAATAGGCTGAGGCTGCTTTATTGGAACAGCGAGGGGCGACAGCTTTTCTGTGGGATGAAAGTCAAGCCCATTTTGAGAGGATGAGAGGCATATATACTTACATGCACGCACGCAGCACGCATGTACACAGCACGCACGCACACGACACGCACTCACGCACGCACCATGCACGCACGCATACAGCCATAACGGAGTTATAGCTATTCTGTTATGCTTTGAATGGAAGCAGGATTGTTTGTGATACCCTGGCATGTTGGTTCTGTTGGTGGAGTAGACTGGTCAGCCTGGGGCCAAGCAATTCTTTATAATTAGGGGCTATTGCCCAATACAGCCTGGCTCAATACCGCAAGACCTGAGTCTGTTACCCAACACCTGGGAAGAGTTTGTATAATACGTTCAAGATGGTACTTTGCTGCTGCGTAAAACGCATGGTAGAAAGCAGGAGAGAAAAGAGATACGTTTTCTCCCAGAAGCCCTTCTAAGCAGACACAAAGGCCGTCTCTGATAGTGGAGTCCCCGTGGCCCAACGGCTTCCTCTGTTATTCTTGCACTGGAGATTAAGTCTCAGTGTGTATTTTTGGGGAGCCAGAAACGTGCAAGCCAGAGATGCACTGCCCACTGAGAACTGGGGATGGAAATTTCTGTTTAGGAGCTGGCGGAACAAAATGAAACTCCTGACTCATACCCACCTCCAATTCTAGTCATATGGATTTCTGTAAAAATGCTTCAAGGTGAGGGATTTTACAATGCAGCGTTCTGAATTCTGGTGTGCCAAACTTTGCCCAATGGGCTTGACAACCTTGGAGAAAAGAGGGCACTATAAATGCATCGATATAATAATATAAATTATATTATTGTGTTCATTCTGTTCTGCTGGGCTCCTGTCTAGGGCTGACTCTGCAGTGACTCTCCTTAGCTCCCTCCTTACAGAGAACAGACGGCTCTGCTCTTGCCTCTGTCACGCGGCCCATTTGGTAGTCGCTGTTCCTTCTTCATTTTCAAGTCAAGCAGCCTATCATGTTCTGATTTGAAGTTTAGAGTTATGACATTTGCATTTAGCTCCTCTCGGTCTTTTGGGAGTGAGCTGTAAGTGGATTCTGAGGACCAAAGATGCCAGTTTTTCCCACGTGAGTATTGACAAGGTCAAACAGTGGCTCAACAAATTAGGATGCTAACGTTTTTTTTCTAACAAGTTTCTAGTTGCCTAATTTGCATAAAGACATCTGGGTGATAATTGAGAAAAATATGTTTCCTGAATTATGGCATTAGTGTCTACTATATCAGTGAAAGATTTAGCATGCTTGATTAAACCCCTAGTGTTTTAGTTAGTGTAGCTTTTCTCCCTCCGAGGTGACTTGGCTATATTCAATAGTTACCATCTATGTTGCTGGCCCCTGACATTTCTTTTATGACCCAGTCAGGTGCCTAAGTCTTTTCTTTGTAAAACTCGAACTTTTTCTGAATTTGAAGTGTTCATATGATTGATTTCTAGTCATTTCCAATTTCCTGAGTATAGCTTGCAGCACTTGCTAAGGTACAGAGAAAACTTCACAATGCTATCCTCTTAATGGCTGGTGCTTCCCTTGCTTGCTAAGGGACCATTTAGCAAACAAGCCCATGTTAGCACTATGGGACTTTGTCCTCAGCATGAACTATTAGACTAGCTCTGAACATCTGGCTGAAGACAGTCTTTAAGCCAGGAGGCTATAACTTGTTCAAGCAGAAGGTGAAGATTAAAGTGGCCCAACCAGGATTTCTGAGAAGAAACCTAGAGAAGAAAGGCAGCGAAAGGATAAGGTAAATGGGTTGCTGTTGGAATAATCAAGTTGCATGCCTCTAACCCTAACCCTGGGAGAGATACGCGCCCCCTTCTGTTATGCTATTTGGCCCAGTCACATCCCACTCCACACCTGGCCTTCCTGTCTCCAGCTGCCTCAGCTTACAAACTTCACCCTAGGGGGTGACTTCCATCCAGCAGCTAGGGAATTTGCATACCTCCGCTGCAATTACCTGAGTGTATAATACCGGGACCCCAGTCTGTGTGGTGTGACTGCAGGCTGTCCGGAGAGGCTGCAGTTCAAGATGGAGTAAACTTTCTGGTAACAGGAATAATGGAATTGTGTCTTTCTTTCAAACCCTTAGGCCTTCGCCCGGTTCGTGGTGTAATTACCACAAATGGAGGCCCACGTCGCCTCCTGCAGAGGAATCAGAGTCTGTGAGGAAGTGGAAATCATGAGTAAGGCAAAAACGAGTGTGCGAAAGGCAAGTGGTTCAGCTATTCGCAGGAGTAGGTGATGCTGACGGCAAGACAAAGGATGTGATTTGTGGCTCCAGAAGAGTTTTGTGGACTTCTGGGGAGGAGTAGACGGTAAGATGGTGGATCTAGAGAACTGCTTTGGATTCTAAGCCCCACACCAATTCTAAGCAATGCGACTTCATAGAAGGCTCAAGACTTCAAGTATTCCCAACTTCCACAGATATTTCTTCATGCCTACCTTTAACTTATACATCTTATCCTTTAAATGGACATAAAAAAATCTTAAATAGGGTGTCTGCTTTGTATCCATTTAAGTTAGCAGGAGTTGTGAGTAAGATGCAAATGACTCAGATCTGGCTACTCAGCTTTTTTGGTCTATATATCACAGAGAAGCTCTAAAAATTGTCTCCTAGAAGTTTTGCTTTCACCTTCAGTATCCAGAGGTGTAGGAGCTGAAAGGGATTTCCACCTCAAGAGAAGAACATTATCAACCAACCAAACCCTCCACAACCCCCATGGACTAAAACACCAACCACTGATCACACATGGAGAGACCTGTGGCTTCAGTTGCATATGTAACTGAAGACAGCAGTGTCTGGCATCAATGTGAGAAGAGGCCTTTGGTCCAGGGAGGGCACGTTTTCCCAATGTAGGGGAATGCCAAGGAGATGGGATGGAGAGGGTGATTAGGAGCAAGTGCACCGTCATGAAGACAAGTGGAGGGGGAAGGGGGATGGTAGCAGGATGGGGGAAGGGGATAACATTTCAAATGTAAATACAGAGAGTATCTAATGAAAAATAAATAAAGTAGCTAATTAATGCAACAAAGGCTATATCAAAAGCAAATGTATCCCATTTATCTTACCAACTCCCTTCTTTCATTAAGCTTGTCTGTTAATCGGGTTCATATGAAGTTAGTGATTCTGTTTGATGCCATCTGATGCATGCAGCTTAGATATGATGCATAAACTCCAGGTGGACCGCCATACTAGAATATTGGATCCATGGATAATATGTATACATATACATATACATATACAGATATAGATATATAGATTAGATAGATATAGATATAAATACAGATATAGATGATATAGATATAGATTAGATTTAGATATAGATATAGATATAGATGATATAGATATAGATTAGATAGATAGATATAGATATAGATATAGATATAGATATAGATATAGATGATATAGATATAGATGATATAGATATAGATATAGATATAGATGATATAGATATAGATATAGATGATATAGATATAGATATAGATGATATATATATAGATATAGATGATATAGATATAGATATAGATATAGATATAGATGATATAGATATAGATATAGATGATATAGATAGATATAGATATAGATAGATATAGATATAGATATAGATGATATAGATTAGATATAGATATAGATATAGATGATATAGATATAGATATAGATTAGATAGATAGATATAGATATAGATATAGATATAGATAGAGATAGAGATAGATGATATAGATATAGACCCTTCCTAGCACTCCCAGCGCAGCACCCTAAGTCTGCACTCAATTTTAGTTGCTCAGCCACCTTCAGTCCCCAACCTCCTGCCTGAAGATGTGGCTTACGATCTCTCTGCCTGAGATCTCATCTGGCTGGTTGGCCTCCACCCAACCCCCCAGAAGCACGTGAAAGCTCCTTCCTCCTCTCTTTGTGTCTGGTAGATTGCCTGTGGGGACCCAGAAGTCCTGCCTATTTCTTTCACCCAGCAATTAGCCAATGGCATCTTTACTGATAGATCAAAAGCCACTTTGGAAATAGGACCTTAGCATCAGAACCACCCCCACATCGCCAATGGTAGGACTGTGGTCTTCCATTAGTTTTCTCTTCTCATGAGTCACTAGTATTTATAATAAGCAAGGTCATGTTCTATGGCGTTACATATACTGATTCATTTCATCTTCATAACTGCCTATCTGAAGAAGTCATCTTGTTTTAGAAGAGGGCACTGAGGCTCCAGAGGTCAAGTCATTGGCATGGAGCTATTAAATTAGATTTGAATTGCATTCTCCTTGTTATTAAAGCTGTAGACCTAATGGGGACAATTTTCTCTGATATCCTCCATCCTCATGACGAACTCTTCTATGTCTTCTTATGGTTGTTACTGAGGCGAGTTCCAGCTGACTGTTTACCCAAACCCTTCCAATGTTTAGATTTCTTCCTTAGTGTGTTCAACATCCTTGTCATCAAATGAATCTGTTGTGGGACGATTGTTTGGGAAGATTATTGTGAACAGTCCTTCAGTTTGGTGCCATACAATCCTGTTTGTGATGTCTGTTTCTTCAAAAATAATCTGTCTAGACTAGATTTTCTCCATATGTGGGCTTGAACCTCTGAATATCATTTCTTCCAAAGGAGTGATTAACTTTTCCTCTTTGCCAATGTACAGTTCTATTCTGGCCCTCCAGTCAGCAAAGTTCTGCAAGCAGTGGGGCAGTGAGGGCCCTTCATTGGCCGCTCTCATGGCTGACAGGTAGTGGCTACATCTGTTGTTCAGTGGGCATGACTTCTTGCTCGTCCATATTCCGTGGCACAGCTAGCTGTCCTGACACAGCTCCATTGCTGTCCACAATGCCTGGCAGATGTTATGCTAAAATCTGTCGTGCATCTAAGAGCCTCCATGATTACAAAAAAACAAAATACACACACACACACACACACACAAACAAAAACAAAACCCATTTCTTCAAGAAATTCTGATCTCCATATTACTCAGATTTTTCATTAGGGAGGACGAATTCCTTGTCCAAGTTCCTAATATATATTTATTATGTGAGAAGAAGGGAAAAGAGCTAACCTGAAGTTACGGTTCTTTCTAATGATGATCTCTAATCATCCAATAGCCTCACAAGAATGCCTCATCTCCCCAGAAAGTTCTGAGAGTTCCTATGCACTTTGAGAAGTGTCTGCTAGGAGAAGCAGCTTCATCACTTTGCCGACCGGCATTATGAGTCAGCTTTGCAGGAGCTGCTCTACCTTGTGTCTGTTGGAGAGGCCCGTGTAAGGTCAGCTACGGTTTTTCATGCCTCCCTTGCAGCTAGGGCAGACATGACAAGTGACTCAGTATTGACTCATGCAATGCTAAGAGATGGCTGCTGAGGGCTCTGGGGAAAGCCTTCTCTAAAGCATTGCTGTTTTCATTTTGGGGTGTGATTTTCTTTTTCCTGAAAATGGCCTGCCAAATTGCTGCAGCCCTTTGAGCTTACAAAAGGAAGAACCAGTGTCACGGTATGGAGGCTAAAGCACACACACACAAAAAAAGCAAATCACCTGTGCTTAAGTGCCATCTTACCAACCTTGAAAACACCCTGCCTAGAATCTATATACAGCAGTAATAGATATACATAATGTGTAGATAAACATAATATATGCATAATAATATCACATATACATTATGTATATAATAGCAAATATTAGTACTAATAGTATTGCTATACACCTCTACAGAGACTGTTATAAGTCAGATATTTATTTATTATGCAAGATTATGAATTCCTGAGTTGGTTAAGCCATATGTTATTGGTAGCTGCAAACATCCTGACTAAGACATTCTGGTCCTTGGTCTTTCTAGGGTTCTATAGCAGCCCCTTGGGGAAGCACTGTCTAAATCACTAGATCTACTGTGTATTTCGTGCTCAGTTCTCAGCAAGTTCCTTTCCTACCGTACTCATAGACATATCAGCACTTTTTCTTTCATTACTATTAAGTGCTTCCCATATTCTATTGGTAGTTATGACTAATACCGGTTAACACATTGCCAGCTACGGTTCTATTTTTACATCTGAGTTTTGTAATAACCATTAACAAAAGCAGAAAAGTTCTCCAGATGGAAAAGGAGCAGGTTCTTCTGAAGTCAAGCAGTCAGTTTTCTGTGCTTTCGTTTTCTAGCTCCTCTTCATAGCTCATAGCGTGAGGAGTGAAAAGGAATCACGGGGGAGCTGTAAGCGTACTGCAGAGCCTTTCAGTGGTACAGTTGGTTACAACCTGGACAACCTCAGGATACGTAGGTAACTCCTAGGGCAAATCACTAGTCTTGTCTATGAGACAGAATTCCCAGTTCCACATCTACAGTTCCAATGGGACAAATACCTTACTAAATAAAATATGCATTTCTGTCTTTTAAACATTTTTTATTCGAATTTTTAAGGATTTATTCAGTTATCTATTTATAGATACGGGTACTTTTCTGCAAGTAACATCTGCATACCAGACAACAACCCCAGAGCTTTGTGAGTTGCCCCGTTGGTGCTGGGAATTGAACTCAGGACCTTTGACAAAACAGTGGGTGCTTTAACTACTGAGCCATCTCTCCAGCCTACTCTTCTGGTTTCTCCCTTGTATGAACAGAATGGTTAATAAGAGATATTAATTTTCTCATTCCTTTGAAGGGTTCAGAAATGTGTGCGTGTATGTTTGTGTGTATGTGTGTGTATGTGTGTGTGCACGCACATGTATGTGCATTTATACCACAAAGCCTATGCTACAATGACCTAGGGGACTATATAATTTGCAATTAAGTTCCCTGTAGTAGAGTAAAGCTTGGGCTTAAATGAAAACTCTAATATTTGTCTCTGTTCACTGTCTAAAGAGTTCCTTAAAGAGCTTAATAAAGAGGATTGGTGGAATTCTTGGGTATTAAATGTGTCTCCAAGGCAATATTTAAAGGACATAAGTATAAAGAGCAAGCCCTTGGACTAATCTTTACTCAAACTACCCGCCAGCTCAAGAGGCAAAGGAAAAATACCCTTGGAAAATTGTGTAGATATTTTTTTGAGACCCTGTGTCAAATACAAGAAATTGCTAGGTGTTTGATTACTAAACCCCATGCAGGCTCGTGTTGCTGCTTCTGAATTATCCCAGGTTAACAGGACTTCCCACTGGGAACCAAAGCTTTATTCTTTTATTTACCTCTTTCCAGTTCGAGAAGCTGTAATCTCTGGCTGGGTTGTATGTTGGGGGTCAGCTGAATGTCTGAGGGCAATTGTGTTCTCTGTAGGGGTTTTCATTGCCAGGGATCCAGATCTTCTCCATGCAATAATGTGTTTTCTATTCAATAATGTCTCTTCTGGGAGGCTTCACGGTTTATTTTTAACAACCGGTACTAAGCCCTGGTGTTGTTTGCCTGCATCAGAGTGTGGGCAGTTAGAAGTGCATAGCCATTTTAGAACACAGAGCATTTATCTGGTGTCAGTCATTAGGGGAAGCAGTTGTCACTTTCTTCTTCAGTGCTGCATGAACAGGGCCATTTTTAAGAGGCCTGTCTTTTGGGCATGCAATTTTCATTTCACTACTTAATTTTGCTCTTGAAGAATTCCTTTAAAAATATACCATTGTTTTTCTTTAAGATTATCCTGTGCAAGTGTGGATGTGTGTGTGCATGAGGGGAAAGGGAAAGGAAGAGAGGGAGAGAGAGAAAGAAAGAGGGGAAGGGAAAGGTAGAGGGAGAAGAAGGGAAGAAAAGGGAGAGAGAGATTTCACATTACATAGATGAACTTCAAAGAGCTGATGAAGTAGCTGATTTCTATAAGCTTTGATTAAATGGGTACATGGGTTTTCCATTTGTCCTAAAATATCTTCTTCACTTACAGCTTTGATGTATTCCTTTGAGTTAACATCGCCTTTCCCCAGCAGGCTTTTTAAAAAGGCAAATCAGGGGCTGAGATGATTTTTCAGAATGGTAGCAACTTCCAGGAAAGGACGCAAGTGAGCCTGGAGCACTCCCTCCCAGGAGCTGCACATACCTGGAGACGCACTACAGCGGCCATTGAAGACTGCCCTTCTTATGAAGACACCCAGCCCAGCTTCTCAGAAACATAGAGACACTTGGACCTTCCTCCAGTTCTGTGTTCTTCTACATAGGGAATAATGGCTCTTTCTTCAAATTTCCTAGTTTTGGTGGAGTGTTAACAGCCAGTTAAAGCAATTTTTTGATGCCTGGTTTTAAAGGAATTGGGTCTCAAGTATAAGAGCCCACAAACACTCTTACTGGAAATGAGACTTTGGTAAAGGAGGGACAAACAAGGAAGGAAGAAAGATTAGTGCTTACAAACACATCACAAAGAGAGAAATCAGTTTACTGGGAGGAGCATTCAGAAAAAGACTTTGACGAAATGCAACATTCAAAGTGAATTAAAGACAACAAAATATTGGCAAGAGAAATGGTGCTAGGGATAAGTGTTCCAGACAGAACAGGCAGGGTAAACGAAGTCCCAAAACTTTTGATCTTGTTTGAGGACCTGTAATCTTTGCCATATTTCTCGAGCTTTGGCTCAGCAGAATGCCATCCTAGGTAACAAAACTTAAGAGGCATGGTGATCAGGAGCAATTCAGTTTTATGTTGAAGGTAAATTTGAATTTGTCATGCTGTTGGTTTTGTGTGTGTGTGTGTGTGTGTGTGTGTGTGTGTGTGTGTTTTGGAGAACTCAGCAAAGCTGTGTAAATCAGTACTAAGCTGAGGGCAGCTGCAAAGTGCCACACAGGTGGGCCTTTATCATTTCATGTACATAAATCCCTTATGTGCTTGGGACATAAATTCTAGATGTGTTGACACTTAAACACAGGCTAGTATTGTTTCACATTGGCTTTTTAAAATTTAAGTGGAAGTGGATGTAAAGATTCATATTCGCTGGCTCTGTCTGTCACGGTCATAAAAATTGAGCAAACCAATTGACTTCTGTCCTGGCAGTTTAGAAACCCATGGCAGAGAATACTGGTTTTCCCCAAACCTGCTCATTCTAGTCACCTCTGGGTTCTGCTTGTAGAGTTGTTTTACAGAACGAGTTAGTATCTACTCAAGCAAAGTACTCACATGCTTCTGTTCCCTATGTGATGACCCCCCGAGATCAGGGTTTACTCTCATAGGCAGCCTATTGCATGTGGGGGCATCCACAATGTTTTTTTTTACTTCAGCCCACAGGAGGATGGGACACTCATAAGCCTGGACCACTGGCACACTTACAACCTCTGTAAACAGTGGCATTTATTCTCCTGCTGAAGAGCCTCTTATTTCCAACATCCATGACTCAGTTATAGCATAGCTTGTCATTAGTGTAAAACTTCAGGTGCCTATGATGCTTGACAATACCTATGATATGTATTTAATTTCCATTATTGCTCTTGTTTTTCTGTTACTGAGTCTATAGGCTGTGTATATAATAAAGACTATAGGTTTGTCTAGCTCTTAGTACTGGGGTCTAGGCAGTCCTATGAGACTGACAATGACCCTAACTTGGCATTGGGTGAGATCCTTATTGCAGGAGAGGTACCTTCCACCTGTGAGGAAGAGGAAGTATCTAGACAAAGTTTACTTTTATAACAAAGTCCTCAAATCCACCACCCTGTTGATTTCAAATATTCCTGCCTCCAAATCATCAGCATTTAACTTTGGATATTATGTTTCCAACACATGGATTCTGGGTAACATCGAAAATACAGTGTGATCACTCTGTCAATAGAAAATAAATTGTAAATTAGATAAGAGTATTCATGGGGAAACAACTTCTAACCTATTTGTGAAAATTACAATATTTTATTGAGACTTTAACATGAGATTTAAAGAGAGCATATGGGAAGAAGAAATATTTAAGAAAAAAATTTATTATTACCCAACATTTCTGTAGGTCAAATAAAATTCCAGTCAAAATACAGTTATGGTACTTGGAGCAACTATTTCTTAATTCTAAAGTGAATGCAAAAGGCATTTTTAAGAGATTATAGAGACCACATGGAGCTTGGCAAGCTATTTGAGCAGATAGTTATGAGCATTTGTCTTTAGGAACATTGAATTTGAGCCTTGAATCTGCCATGTGTAACTATGGGTCTTGGCCGAGGTCCTTATATTTTCTAAGTCTTTGTGTTCTTGTATGTGTAATGGGGCTTGTAATAATAGCAGCCATTTTGTGTTTGTACAGACTAAGGCACTTTGCAACATGCTTAGAGCTTAACACTCAATAAATGTTAGTTATTATTAGTTCTAATTGATAACAAAATTACTTACAAAGCTATTTTTAAAAGGCATACAAATTTACATAACTGGAACAGAAATTACTGCCTGTGATTTACATATCTACCTCTGTTCACATAGAGAATTTAATTTATAACAAAGAAATACATCACAGATAGAGAGGGGCTGTCTGCAACCATTTATCCAAGTACGTATATATAGACATTTTCACACATACACAATAGACATTTATATACATGTGCTTATAATAAAAAAATACCACTAAAAAAGAAAAATACACCTATTCATATATGTGTATATATAAACCATAATAAAACTTAGTATATGCAATAGTGTCAGCTTCAAAGGGTCAAGAGTTAGCACTGTATTCACTGAAGATGGAAAGACAGCTCCAAATAACAGAGTAATTAATTTAAAAGAAACAGCAAAGAGCTCACAACCCTTATTAGATCTGTAACCACTAGGAAGTATTTTATTTGGAATTCCCACTGAACAAGCAACCTCTTCTTCTTCCCCTTCTTCTTCTCCTTCTTCTTCCTTTTCTCCTCCTCCTCCTTCTTTCTTTTTCTTCTCCCTCCTCCTCCTCCTTTTGCCTGCCTGACAAAATCAAATGCAGATTCTGGTGAAAAGGTTAATCACACCGTGCCTTTAAGAGGGAAACCCTCTAAATTCTGACTACAAGTATTTGGGTAGAGCTGTAAATATATAGTTGGTTCTGAGTTAAATTTAAGGTTATTTTAATTATAAACGCATTAATGACAGCAGGAATCTTAGTGAAATCGCAGAGCATGAAATCAGCGTTATCATTTCAATGCATAGCAGAGTATGACAAACTGTAAGGTTCTTGTTCTCTTTCACGTCGATTACAATTTCCTTCTATTAGTTTCTACAAATAAAAAATTACATACAAAATTGAGTTTAAGCAAATCTCTGTTAAAAGTCAGGCAGTCTGATTTGGTATTATATAACCACGCTGAAATTTCATTTAATTTAGAAAGAGCTTCTCCCAGTGCCTTGAATACTAACTACTTTTCTAATACAGCACGGATGTAGCTCTGGGTTCGACGGTGGAATAATCCTCCCACTGAACAATAGATCAAGACTTCAACAGCAAGAATGAAGGAAGATGGGAATGGAGGGAGAGCCTACTCAGCTTCTAGGGGGAGATTTTAAAAGCACTTCCCGAACCTCTCTGAAACAGTCTCCATTTCTTATCGTCTTGGGCAAACAATTCTTTCTGAGATGTGGAAGATTCGGGTCTGTCTCCCCATGGCTCTCCATGAAGAATAAAAGGTCCTGGAGAACGGGTCCTATGGGCTTCCGATCTTCCCACTGAGATGGTATTCGCTGCCCTGTGTAAGCGTGTTACCTTCCTTTTTCACGCAGATGAGAAGTGATTAGGAAGGAATTATTTTACCCAGAGCTTATTTGAGAAAGAAAGCACTGAGTGTATGCGTTAAGAGAGAGAAGGCCCCTGTGAGGAAGATATAAAAGAAAGGCTAGATGAGGTGATGTCCCAATGTCCAGAATGGTCTTCACCTGAATGCCAAGTATAGGATGCATGAAAATTCAGCTACATATTATTTCTCTTTGCCAAGTGCATACTATACTTCACAAAATTTAACATTTTAAAGGCAATTTGCCTGCCTGCTATCAGTAGATATTACCGTTACCGGAAATAATCTGAAAATCTTAAACAGTGAAATTCTAGGTTGTTAGCTTAGTAGAAAGTGCTCAGCTGTTGGGTACAGAATGATAAGCTCCGAAGGAAACAATAGAATTCCCTTTGCTTGATTTATCGTGGCCAGTCCTACTGCTAGAGCCCTGGGGGTTAGTCCGGAAGAGCATCTCTGCAAATGGGGTGGGGCTAAGAGCAGAGGGAAAATCCCAAAAGGCTTGGGCCGAGCATGAGGCTATGAATGTTTATAGGTCGTTTACACTGCACCTCTCCCTCCCAAGTGGGCTTATCTCCGGCATTGCTGTTTCTTACGTGTGGCCCAGATGAGGGAGGGTTTCTAGTTTCTGACAACTGGTTTCTTTTACAGTGACTTGGTTGTGATGCTGCTGCCTCTGGTCTCTGTTCCGGTGCACACCGTTTCCGAATGGGACAGTCGTCCAAACCATGAAAATGTCAGGAAAACCACAGTGAGGGCCACTGGTCACATTGTGATTGGTCATGACAGTTCTTGTGTTGAGTCCCCGGCACCTAGTAGGCACTGGCTCACTCATTTACTCAACACGTCTCTCCGAGCACCTAGAGTTACAATTCAAGGCAGCCCATGTTCTTCCTGCCTCGAGCTAACTCTGAGCAGAGGGATGTGGGGAAGCATCCCATCCCCTGACTCCGGATTCCTTATTCCTTAAGGAGGTTGTTTCAAAGGCTGGGTAGCAATGAAAAAAAAAAAAGAGGTAGCAGACTAGAAAGTCAGAAAAGGAAGACATTGGTACCAAACTCAGCTCTACCTCCTGATAACGCCTCTGGACACCTTCTTCCTGAAACAGAGGCCAAACGTCGGCCCTTGTGGGTTGCTTTTCTGGCCCCAGTAATGAATCTGAACACACCTGGTGCCCTCCACACGACTGTGGCAGAATTATGACAGCAATATAGGTTATTTATTATGGGTCACGGGTTTGTGCTTGCAAGCAAGAAGTTACCATTACTCTGAAAATGTGTTTAGTTCTACAGAGTGATGTTTACAGCTGCACCCAAGACACAGGAGCACAGGACTGTGTCTGTTCTACTTCTGGGCACGCCATTCAGCATCTTTTAGAGACAGCACAATTTAGCTAGGCGCAGAGTGCAGATGCCAAACGGCTGTGCCAACCCATGGGCAGAGCAGTCTCTCTCACTTGCCAGACCACTGTCTGAACGCATTTCTTATTTGTCTTCAGTTTGCTGTGCTGGGATTTTCCCGGATAACCAACAGAAGCCGACTGTGACAAGAGCATCTAGGTCATTTAAGGCATCGTGAAGAGAGAGTCTGTACAGAAAATCTTAAATGAGCTCAAGATTTTAAGCTCCCGTGATAATGGACAACGGTTCAGTGGGACTCTATTAAGAGACTGGGCTGAGGTAAAGTGGCTTCTGTGGGATTCTTTGACAGGTTGAGAGTATTCATTTTGAGGACCAGAATGATATTTCCTGGGGGAACCTGCCGCATAGCCATGGACAATCTATGGAATCCTGGGGACCTCATCTCCATTTATTTCAAACGTTGTTGAAAAAAAATTTTTTTTTTTTTTTTTTTTTTTTGGTTCAACCCTACAGGAGTTCGAAAGCATTCCTCAAAGGCTCTGGAAGGCTACAGAGCCCAGAGGGAGTTGGAAACTAAATTGAATTCTTTAGCTTTACAATTTCTTTCCCCAGCTGGGGCATACACCTTCCATTATTTAACACACTTTGGAGTACTAGCCTCTTCCCTCCTCTTAAGTCCCAGATAAGCCATAACTAATGCTTAAAGAATTATGGATTCGTAGAACAGACAGCTTAAAATAAACATAAAGATGCTTGCAATTCTCATGGAAAATAACAACTGTCTGTTCCTAGGACTATAAATACGCCCCCAGACCAGAGTTCTCAATCTTTTTCAGGGAAAGCCAGGCTGTTAAACAAGCTAATTATACTGTCCTATGCGTCAGACAGAAGGTCACACTTTCAGACACCCATTGCAGCCCTTTGTATTATAAAAATGCACTCTCTCCGGAGTAACAATCCGGCTGCCCCTCTTCTGGTCACCTCTCCATTTCAGGCTTTGAGAAGGTACAGCTCCCATTCTGTAGCCTGGTGAGACTCAGAGAGACGGAAAAGGAGGAACAGATGGGTGTCCAGGCAACCTGCTTCTCCCGAGAGAAGGTCTGGGGCTTTTGTAGTAGAAAGGTCTGGAGGTGTGACTGGTGATACGGGAAGAGTTGTCCCAGAGGATTGGGGTTGGGTAGGCTCCACCAGCAGCTTGAGACAAGAAGAAATGACTGGACTGGGTATTCCAGCAAGGGGCGATACCTCCACCTCCATCACTGGCCTCTCCCAGTCCATACGTCGTATTAATTTTTACAATTATTTTTGTTTTCTGTTAACTCTGTGCCTATGGGTGTTTTGCTAGCATATATGTCTGTAAAGTGTCTCCAAAGTCCTGAAGAGGGCGACTGATCCTCTGGGACCGGAGTTAAATATGGTTAGGTCTTTTGGAAGAGCAGCCAGTGTTTTTAACTGCGGAGCCATCTCCTCAGACATCCCCTTCTCCCCTGCAAGCTATCAGGAGAGGCACTTATCCCCACTTATACTATAGTGAGAGCCAGCAGACAAGGGAGGCTGTGTGGGAAGGATTTAAGGAATGGGAAGGATCCCCAAATCAAACTATAAATTGTTAGAGTTTAGTCTGAATAGGAGAATGGATCAGATTTTGTTACTTTGAACAATTTAAGGTTTGTGTGTGTGTGTGGGGGGGGGGGTTACCTCACGTTTTCAGAAGGTTCATGCCACTGTTGTGGGGATGGCATGGTGGGGAGGAAGTAGACAGGGAGTCAGGAGGCAGCAAGGGACACTGTGCCACTGAAGACCATGACCCACAGAAACGGGCACCTTCCCGTCGCCTCCGCTCTCCCCTAGTAACCGGCATCCTCCAACCAGCTCTCATCTCCTGAAGTTTTCACAATTTCCCCAAACAGGAGGACTACCAGACGGGGACCAAACATTCAAGACACGAGCAAGCGGCGGATATAAGGTGTTTAATTCCTGGCACAGAGGATGGGTAGCTCCCTGGCAGAGCTATAATTCCACTCTTTGTTTGTAGAATCCCAAGGGCGTGTCTTTGTCGGATGAGTGGCAGGTTAGATTAAGGGAGGAAGGCCAGGGTGCAGTCTTCTTCCAATTCACTGAAAGAATGGCGACTTCCCAGCCTGCCTCTCTGCTTCCGGTCTTCTTGACATTAGTTTTATTTCCAGTCTCTTCCGCATTTTTTTTCTTGGCCTCTCTGACCATATGGCCAATTGGTCCTGAGATATCTCTGCCATTCCTCATTTGGTTGACTCCCCTGGGGAGTGAACCAGCGGTCGGGGAGCCCCGGCTGTGTAAGAGTAACTCCAAGTGTGAGCAAGGACAGCGGAAGAAACTGTCGGTAGCTCGGGCAGGCCCGCTACCTGGGCTGAGGATGGCTTCCTGCACCCTCTGTTGGGTCCCACGGAAGGAAGGACATGAGTGGCAGCTGTGGAAGGATTGCGAACTGTCTCTTCCACAGCACAGAGGACACGGCTCAGTGAGGGAACGTGCTCGCTGCTCTAGCCTGATGACCTGACCCGGATCCGTGGGACACAGCGTGGAAGCAAAGAGCCAACACCAAAGGTTGTTGCTGGATCTCTACATGTTTACCATGTCACGTGTGTCCAACCTTATAACACACACACACTCATACAAGCTCATACACACTCCACACACACACACACACACGCATATACACACACATACCACATACATACACACACACACTCACACATAATCATACACACATACACACATACATATATACACACACATACCACATACATACACACACATACACACACATACACACATACACACACACTCTCATACATACTCATATACACACATACACATACCACATACATACACACTCACATACACACGTGCACACACTCATACATACTCATACACATGTGCACACATACACACATACTACATACACACACATATACACACATACTTACACACACACATTTACACACACATACACACATATACACACATACACATACACCACCACCAATATAAATAATTAAAATAGTGCAAAAGTAAGAATTCTAAGGGAGTTATAAATTATAAAAAATGAAGAAGAAAATAATTTGCAATGCACAGTGCACAATCTCTAGTTTTAAAGGGTTATAAAACCCCTTTTTATCTGAATTAAAATAATCCACTGAACTAATAAAAGGTAAACATTCCTGGGTAAAGACATTCTAAGGAGCTCTCAGCCACCTGCTGAAGCCTTTCCGGAGAATCCCAGGCTTTGTGGAAAAGTTTAAACCTTGGTAGGAGGTTTTCAGTTTGCAAAACATTTTAAAGTGTTCTTCTACAAAAAAATCATCATCCCCATCACCACATCACCACCATCATCACCACCATCACCACATCACCACCACCATCACCACCATCATCACCATCACCACCATCACCATCACCACCATCACCATCACCACCACCATCACCATAACCACCATCACCACCATCATCACCACCATCACCATAACCACCATCACCACCACCATCACCATCACCACCATCACCATCACCACCATCACCACCACCATCATCACCATCACCACCACCATCACCACCACCATCATCACCACCATCATCACCACCACCATCACCACCATCACCACCACCACCATCATCACCACCACCATCGTCACCACCAACACTTCCACCACCTCCTCCAGCACCACCTTACACACAGCCAAGGAAGTCAAGCTAAGATTGCGAGGGCTGATCGAAGAATCTCAGTAGTTATCTGGCCAAGGGAAGAGGCCATAGCTGGGTTGGAATCTCTTCAGAGGCACGCGCGTCTTCTGTGAAGCCCAGCTCTCTCCTGGGTGCTGCTGTGAGTACGTCCTTTAAATACCCAGTCTGTAGAACATAAAGCAGACGACTCTGGAGAGGGGCTTCTGTGTTTTACATTCTCTGTTTGTGTCACGGGACCCTTAAATGTCTGCTTTCCCATCACGTGTCTAAGTGAGCCTAAAGCGACTGTCCCCAGGCCTGGATCAAAGGAAGCAGCCGGAAGTATCAGAAACGGGCCTCGTGAAGAATTAGGAGGCAGAGCAGCTTTTAAAGTAGTCGAGGAAAGAGAAGCAGATGTGCAGCAACACCGCTGGCCGTGTCTAAATTCAGGTGCCATTTGAAAAGAGCCACAGGTCTCACCTCACGCAGCGCCAGGCTTGCAGAGCTGTTGCGGACAAACGGAATCTGTTGTTGAAGAAGTGGCCCTGTTCTCTGCTTTCCTTTTATACTGAGAATCTCTCCTATTCCTCCTCCCTCAACCTTTTTCTTCCACAGCTTCCCAAGTATTTGCTCTTTGTTCCTTCCGCTCCTCTGACTCCGCCCCCCTTCTTCTCTGATTTGCTGTCCCATCTGCCTGTAATTTACTCATTTTTTCCCTCTCTTCAAAGTACTTCATCCTCTCTGACCGCTTCACGTCTCTCTTCAGTGATGAAGGAGAAAAGGGCTGCAAGGATACTGCAGTTAGGATACCTGACCGCATTCTCTAGGACCCATGACTGTTGCCGGGGAAATAGTTATTCTGTTTTTATTGTTTTCCTCCAGAGGACTGTATGTTTTAAAGCATTCAAAAATAAAGATTAGACTTTTAATACATGACACAATGTGATCTGTATAAAGAAAGTCTGGTAGAAAGTGGCTTTAGAAGAACCAAGAAGTTATGGGTCAAAGGTAGTGGGCATCCTGAGGTTCCATAAATGTCTGCTCCCAGGGGGTCTTCACTGAGCATATGTCAGGTCAGGGAAGATCAACCTACATTGACCACTCTTCGGCTGGCCGTGTGGACTCTGGACTTCTGCCTTTCTGCCAAGGATATTTCTAGTGGCCCCGGAGATTAATCTGGGGGTATGTGTAACCTCTTACCTGTTTTCACTCTCGAATCAAATAATCAGAAATCCATTGAACTCGACCTTGTCTTGCATTTGGATTAGATGATCAGGTTTTACTTTGCATTTTAATTAGGTGGTCAGGATTTTGCCATAATGTGGAGTTCAACCGGACAAGTTCCAACCAGTTACAATCACGGAACAGGTCAAAGCCCTACGGAGACGAATCTCCCATATTTCTGCGTTCAAAGCGAGGCAAACACCCACCTGTAACCACTTAGCCGAGGCCTCATCTTTCCTTCCGTTTATCCGGGAGAAGCCTCTCTTCCGGCTGCTAGGTAGAGCTCGCAGGACGTCTGGTTCTGAAAACGATCCAGTTCCTGAATCTTTCCTTTTCAGCACTCTGTCACATTTGACGAATTTCTTTGCTTTTCATAGGCCTTTCTCACTTTCGCCTTTGCTTTCTGGTCACTGACTTACTGATGACTTACTCTCAAGCACCGTGGTATATGTTGGTGGGAAAAACCCTGACCATCACCAGGCCCCTCTCCAGGGTCTAGTCCACCCGCCCCGGTGACTGGCTTGCTAGTGGCATCAGGGTTCTAGAATTCCCTTGCATGCTTGCTTTTGAATGCCCTCTCCTCCCATTTGCTTGATAATTCTATCTTCAAGGTTCCCAGGCCTTTGTCTCCAACTTTACTTATATCGAGTGATTGATTGTCTCAGCAATTATTCTTATATAAAAGGGCAGAGTTTACTGACTCTCTGTGTTTTTCAGTTCACCCTTCATTTTCCGGATAACTCCTGGGATTCTGAGATGAGGATTTTCTCCATCTTACACGTTACCGTTTGCTTCTCATTGCTGCGCAGTGTTTGGAGAGTTCCGTGACCCTACCTACGTGGCTTTCTAGCCACCGTTTCTATCCTTAGTCCCTGCACATGCCAATCTGCTTTGCTGAAACCAGCTGCGCTAAAATCTCCTTCAATTCTTGACCCTACTTTACATTTCCAGCGTTTATGCTTGAGATCAAACTATTCCCTTTACGTCAGTGTTAGTCACTTTTCTGTTGATTCAATGAAACACCACAACCAGAAGCAGTTTATAAAAGAGTTTACTGGGGTTTAGAGCTTTCTGGTAGTGGAAGGGCACACAGCAGCAAGGGCAAGCATTTTTTTTTTTTTTTAATAATAGACACATGGTTAATATTTATTTATTTATTTATTTATTTAATGTATGTGAGTACACTGCAGCTGTCTTCAGACTCACCAGAAGAGGGCGTCAGATCCCATTACAGATGGTTGTGAGCCACGATGTGGTTGCTGGGAATTGAACTCAGGACCTCGGAAAGAGCACTGACTCTTACCCAATGAGCCATCGCTCCAGCCCAATGGCAAGCCTGTTGAGAGGAGCAGAAAGCCGAGAGATCACAGAGCAAACAGGAAATGGGGTGAAGCCCAGTCACAGAGACTTCTGTCAATCAAAATGATTACTTTCTGCATACATTAATTAATGCTGGAAATTAATATGGTGACAATTATTCCTTAACCAACTTTTCCACAAATAACCACGCAGAGACCTTTTAGTATTTCAAAGCCTTAGGCCTCATCTGGGAACACTCACTAGATCATCTAAGTTAACCCAGCTACCCGGCCTTATCTAGCCACGTAACTAACTATACCTTCCGGGTTTGTCTATGTGCTCTACTGTTGAAAAGCTTTCCTCCTTCTTCCCAGGGTTCTTTTCTCCCTGCCAGGAAGTACAACCTTCTACTTCCTGCCCAGCTAATTGGCCATCAGACTATCTATCTATCTATCTATCTATCTATCTATCTATCTATCTATCTATCTACCTATCTATTTATCATTTGTATTAGATATTCTTTGTATCTACATTTAGATGTTTCCCCCTTTTCCTCTACTACCACCCCCCTCTTGCTTCCATGAAGGTGCTCCCTCTCCCAACCACCCTCTCCCACCTCAGCACCTTGGTGTTCCCCCACACTGGGAAAGCACACCTCCACTGGACCAAACGCTTCTCTTTCCATTGATGCTAGAAAATGCTATCCTTTGCTACATATGCACCTGGGGCCATGGGTCTCTCCATGTGTGCTCATTGGTTGGTGTTTTAGTCCCTGGGAGCTCTGAAGGTTTGGTTGTTTGATAATGGTGTTCTTCCTGTGGGGTTGCAGACCCTTTCAGCTCCTTCAGTCCTTTCTCTAGCTCCTCCATTGGGGTCCCCTACTCAGTCCAATGGTTAGCTGCGAGCATCCTCCTCTGTATCAGTATGGCTCTGGCAGAGCCTCTGAGGAGGCATCCCTATCAGGTTCCTGCCAGTAAGCACTTCTTGGCATCAGCAATAGTGACTGGGTTTGGTGGCTGCATGCGGGATGGATAAAAGTACAGAGCTTAACAGACTATTTATTGAAGCCAAGCAAAGAATGCCTAGGTAGATGAGGAAGGACAGAGACACAGTTTCACACACAGTACCCCAACACACTTCCTCTAACATGTCTCTATCTCTCACAGCCTCCCAAATACTATACTATAGACCAAATGTTCAGTTATCTGAGCCTCTCTTATTTAAACCACCATATCTTGGATCACATTTCCCCATCTCTGCTCCCACAAGCTCCATTCACCTAAAGCAGAGCTCCGATGCCATCTTCTCTAGTGGCTGCTTTTGTGTTGCTCACGCAGAGCTGAACTCCTGCAGTGTGCGCTTCAGACACTGCTTGCCCTCAGAACTCTTCTTTTTCAGTACCGATAATTATAACGTCTAGCTCTGTCTTCTATTGCTAGCCTCTAGGCCCTGTAAGATCAAACAGTCTTGTTAGGGACGCTGAGGATATTCACAGATGCTTTGCACCCCATAGGCAATGGATGAGATGCTACCCGGGCGGTGATTGCGAAGGTCTGTAGAGAGTTAAATTTGCTAACTGTTAAAACTACCCAGTTGTTCCTGTGGTGGAGACACCCTGCAGTGGCACCCTTGGGACAGGCAGGATATGAGGAGCATCCTTCCTGGATCAGGATGATAGAATAACACAAAGAAACAAATACATAAATAACAAAATGAAAACCACCCTCTCCTTGTCTTGGTGTTTCCTCTGGAACCTCAAAGCTCAAAACAGTGAATTCTGAGTCTCTCCACATTTTAAAGCTGGTGCTTGACCATCTGTGTCGAATGTGCACAGTGAGTGATGAACACGTTTTGTCCGCAGTATCCCGACTACCTGAGGAAAGATGAAGAGCCCATTAACTGAAGTAGTCTACAGACCGGGCCATTGCCTCATTCTTTCTCGGTGTTCTGGCTGCTTGGCTTCCTTGCCAAAGTCTCCAGGGTGATTTCAATCAGTCTTCCCGTCTCATCGCCTGACAAGGGACATGGCTGTCACTGAGAGTTAAAGTCCCAGACCACACACTGGCTTCTAGTGTCTGACAGAAGTAGTTCTCGGTTTCTCCTTACCCTCCTCACAGTAGCCTCCTTGTTAGTCTCCACATCTGACAGCACACACTTGCCTCGGGTTCTCATCTTCCTTGCTCTGGTTAATCCCCTTCCCTTCTTTAGCTCCTTGCTTAAGTACCCATTGCTTTCTTACTGAGCTCTACCCACGATTCCCTTTGAAACAGCACTATAAATTCTAGTGCATGCAATTCCCTTGTCCTGCTCTACTTTCTGTATAACAATCATACTCTACCATGGAGTTTGATAGTTCACCATGTTTCTCTGAGAGTGGGATTTTTATCTTTCATTTCTTTTCACTGATTTATGCTAAGAACTCAGTGTGCTGTTAAGACATGGCATTACCCTTGTTTTCAGTGGCTGTCATAAGCTCAGGCAGGACTTGCAGGAACCAAAGATGGCCCATCAAAAACATTTCTGACTCAGACATCAGCTTTTGAAATCCTCAAAGTGGTTTTTTTGTTTTCACTCAAATGAGCTTCCATTATTGTTTACCAGGAAGTAAGGAAGATATTTAGAGTTGTTTTATTTTATTTTATTTTATTTTATTTATTACAAAGCAGTCTCTATTCAAGTGTAGGTAATAGGAAAAAACTTTCTGCCTCGTTTTCTTCTTGTTCTATTTTATGTGACTTTCAGTGTCTTGTCTTACTCCGTTCTCAGCAACAGGGGACAAGCATTCTCTGTATTTTATCTCGACAGAAGCAGGAAGAGGGATCAAGTGGACCTACCTAGGCAAAACCAAACAGAACGAGGAAGGAGGGATCAAGTACACAAAATTAGTTTGAACAGCATTGTCGAGAAAGCCAACCAGTATAATCAGGCTCATGTACACGGAGGCCGCGGTAACTGTCATCACAGATCTTATAATGTGTTCAGATCTCAGAATCACAGGCAAACACGCTGATTTTGAGTCCTGTTGCTTCTCAAGTCAATATGGCGGAGGGACCGTAGGGTTTGAAGCTTAGAAACAGGAACTGATGCTCAGCCAACAGCACATTTCGGGAAGATCTGGATTTGTCAGTCTCTAGAGTAGGAATAATGATAACCAAGCTACCCATTTTCCCATAGTTGTGGGAAGGTAGAAGAAAAAATTCTTTAGGGAAACAGTTTGTTTTGTATTTTTTTGGATATTGGAATCACTTAAAATTCCAGGGTTGAAGAGATTCGTTGAGATACATTTGAACGTCCATGAACTCAACAGCAACAAACCTGAACATTGTTCTATTTGTCCACCCCAGAGGAAGTAACCTTTTAATTCCTACGTGTTAAAGTCATCAATTGAGAAATCCATCCATCAGGTTGAGATAGCTTAGGAAGACGGGAAAATCTCATAGGTGATGGGAAGAAAGTCTGGAACTTCTTACTAGCTAATCAAGAATCCCAGTACAGTTAATAACATTTGCTGCAAACCTAGTCCTGCAGTGACTTGATGTGACGGGGTGGTCTGATGCCCAGAGGAGCCTCCCCATTCTCAGAGGATAAGGGGAGGGGCACAGAGGACAGACTGTGTGTGGAAGGGGGACTGGGAGGAGAGAGAGGTAGGATTTGATCGGGATGTAAAGTGGATAAATAATTAATGAGAAAACATTTGCTGGGAAGACTGTCAATGAAGAAACAGCAGCCCTATGAGATAAAGAATGTCAGAAGATAAATGAACCGGACTGACAGCCTCAGCCTATAGAACCTTCAAAGAAATAGCTCTGGATATTTTTGTTTCTGGAAATTATAGCATCACTGATAAGCCACGTTCGTCACCCTGCCTTAAAGGGACAATTAAATGGGCAAGTAATAGAGAGAAGAAGAAAGATGCAATTTAGTCAGTGTGGGCACCTTGGAGAGAAGAACAAACAGGCCTTCTGACTGACAGACAGCCACTCTCAGTGCATACACAGTTTAGTAGTTCAGGATGGGTGTGGTTCTGCCCTAAACATTGTTTCCAGTCTCTCTTACAAGGTTGTCTGATTAGCTGTCAGCACTGTGTGAAATCTTTTTCCCCAAGGCAATCTCTAAGTGCTCTTCTCTTTATTTGGGCTCCTTCTTTTAAATATGGAAAGTAGGAGAATTTTATATCCAATTAAAAGAATTTTACATAGGCCAAATTTGAGGGGCTCAACTTAAAAAAAAAAAAAGACTCAAAAACCAAACCCTAAACTTTCTGCTGTTTATAAAAATGCAATGCAAAGCTGTGGAAGAAATGTAGAAGGAATTAACTGTTTTGTACATCAAAGGAGGTAGGAAGTGGATCACAAGAATCAAAGAAATCACTGTCACAAGAAAATTGGAAGCATGAATTACTAAGCTCCTTCATGATCCTAAGTCCCAGACTTGGTTCCTGCTAACTAAGAGAATGGGGCCAGGGTGGTGATGGGGGAGGGGAACAATGACACAGAGAAGACCTACTAAGTGCCTTTGACATGTGTCAGTTCCCTTTTTATCCAAAGATGAGCTAGGAGAATTGAATTAAACACACACACACACACACACACACACACACACACACACAATGAGTATTATTTCGTTGCCTTGTTTATTTAGAATCAGATATACAGACATGCATACGATGCATAAAGCTTCATTAGTGTTTGCTTTATTTATTTAGAACTAGCATGAAATGGTGTGATATAAAGCAAAGTATGTTGGCCAGCTGCCCGTCACTATAATACAGAGAAAAGGTATATTTTGACTAATGCTTGGAGGCCCAGATGGGGATAGATTCATTGCTCTTAAGCCTTTGACTGTGGGAAGTATATCATGATGGGAATGTATAAATAACAAGCCCTTCATTGATTGCAGGAAGAGATGTACAGAAGGGATATAGTCCTAGTATCCCTTAAAGGCATATCGTTTGATGACTTGCACACCCACTTCTGGGCTTTATCTCTTACAGTGGACTTCTAGTAGAATCTTGGTATCGAAGGTAAACATTAGAATGAAACAGTTGTTTTTCATTGTATCTAGGGTAGATAATGGAATGAATAGTTGTTTTTCTAGAAGTACTCTGACCTTGAAGAAATCTTTGCGAGGGAGGAAAAACAGTGATTGTTTTCTGTGATTTATAGTGCTGTTGTTCTGAAGAAGCTTTACACCCTCCATGACTCTTGTCACCAGAAAGTCGTGGCATGCCTGGAATGTCTTGCATTATTGGGCACTTGCATTATAAGTGATTCATAACAAGGATAAAGTAGGGGTGTGATGTATTCCTTCACAAAACAGAGATTTGAGCAGGGATTTGGGACGGGGAACTGGCAATGCCCCAAAAGCAACTGTCTTAGTCAGGGTTTCTATTCCTGCACAAATATCATGACCAAAAAAGCAAGTTGGGGAGGAGAGGGTTTATTCAGCTTGCACTTCCATATTTCTGTTCATCACCAAAGGAAATTAGAACAGGAACTCACACAGGGCAGAAACTTGGAGGCAGGAGCTGATGCAGAGGCCATGGAGGGATGTCACTTACTGGCTTGCTTCCCCTGGCTTGCTCAGCCTGCTTTCTTATAGAACCCAGGTCTACCAGCCCAGGGATGGCTCCACCCACAATGGGCTGGGCCAGGGACGGCTCCACCCACAATGGGCTGGGCCCTCCCCCCTTGACAATTAATTGAGAAAATACCTTACAGCTAGATCTCATGGAGGTATTTCCCCAACGAAGGCTCCTTTCTCTGGTAACTCCAGCTTGTGTAAAGTTGACACACAAAACCAACCAGTACAGCAACTTTTGTGTAACAATCTACAAGTACTCTTTTGTTGGGCTGTTCCAGATGCAGTCCACAGAGGCTGGCTCTCCCTGCTGCCAGTAAGGCCATAATACATCCTGCAGTGTCTCCCTTTCTTCGATCAACCTGCAAGACTCAGAGATCTTGTACCATCTTCCCTTTAGCAGCAAGCTGGGGACTAAGTCTTCAATACCGGAACCTGTCTGGGAAGTGCCACTTAAGATCCTAATTATAATACGATGGTTCTGGAGTCAGAGATATGTTCAAACTCTGCCATTAGCCAGCTGTGTGACCGGGAATAATCGCACTGACCTCTCCAGACTTCAGTGTCCTCACTTCTAAAGGAAAGAAAGCTCCGGGTGCACAATGGATGTTCTTATTCTTGGGTGTTAATAAGTAGCAAAAACATTGCCAAGTCCCCGATCCTTTTACTCAGCACCTGTCTTCCAGCTGTTTTGAAAGCCCGTGCTAAAATATCTCAGCTAATCCTTTCTTTGAGAGCATGATGCTTCACAAGGGTGTGTTTCCCACTCTACCAACCAGGGATGGCAACCGAGGACTGACTGAATAATACAAAAGGCCCCAGGCCTCTCCCTAGCCTCAGAATAGAGCAAGTTAGAGCTTATTCTTAGAGCTAGACTTCCTAAGGTCCCACCCTTGTTCAGCTTCTGTCTCTCTTCCACCTTGCTTTCTTTCCTCCATTAGTTTTATTTCTCCCTAAAAAGCATTTCCTCTCCAGATGACATACACATAAATCTGCCACAGGCTTCTAGAACCAAGACCTAACCCAGGAAGCATGTTTCTTTGATTTTGAGGCACAGGACTCTGGTTGTTTAACAATTCTGAAGTCAGCTTGCACCTTCGATCACTTAGTTGAATCGTGTGTGTGTGTGTGTGTGTGTGTGTGTGTGTGTGTGTGTGTGTGTTCGTGCATACAGAATAAGGGTCAACACTTGAAGAAAATCCTGAGATAGCAGCGGGATATTGCTTTATTGTTCTTTACCGGATCATCGATATTCTTGATGGTGTAGGGAACCAAATTTATGGAGAAATGATCATTAATGACTCTGAGTTGAATCATTGAAGTATTGAAGTGCCAGACCGAAAGGTTGACTTGTTTTAGGTTCTACATATTGCTTTTATTTTTCTTGTGGTACACGCAAACTGCTCACACGGTAAGCTTTATAAGCACCCTCCGACAAGAGCTCCTACAAATTCATCTTTTCTTTTTATTTATTTGTATTTTGGGGGACACACTCAGTTGACCTTAAATGCTCCATCCTTTGTGTTCATGTCACAAAATGATGGCGTTACAGGTGTGTGTAGCTATGGAAATACACAGGATAAAAATTACAGCAAGTTCAGTGCAGTGACTATAACAGATGTGAAACTGTATGTGGTGAGAAAAAGAATAGTATTTTGGGTGAGCAAATTATAGACCAAAAATATCCATCCTTTTAACTGTCTCCCAAGTGAAAATCAACTCCAGGTGGATTGCAGACATAATGTGATACTGCACCAATGAATTTAGCTGCAAGAGAACATGCAAAACCATCTTCATAAGCTTCATATTTGTGATGACACATGCTTATTTTGCAAGACCCTAAAGACTTCAGTTGTAAAAAAAAATCATTGAGTCATATAAATTTAAGGACTGCACTTCATTAAAACCCAGCACTAGTGGAGTAGTAGAAGAAAGTATTTGAAAAGTTTATATCTAACAGAAGGCTGTATTCTTTACAATATAAATGATCTACCAAGTCACAATAAGAGCATGCATGTTCTGACAGAATAGAGGGACGTATCATATGGGACAGAAATATCACAAATTAGGGCATCACATACCCAAAAAACAAATGAGGTTCTTGACTTCATTACTCATCAGGAAAATACAAATTGAAACCACATTCTGGACCATTGTAGAGCTATGCATGACTAGATAATGCCAATATATCAACTTCTCAAGTAACAACTTTTTGACTGCTGTTGGTGGGAATAAAAAGCTCAGTTTAAATATCTACTCTGACCCAGCAATTCTCCTTTGTGATAGGTACCCAACAGAAATGTATATAAATACTCATCAAGGCAAAAATACAAGAATTTTTATAGCAGCACTATTTGTAGCAGCTCCCCTACCCAAACTATGAATAGCCAAGTGCCCATAAATAATGCAATGGATCATTGCAACGTGCATATTAATACACTGAAATGAGGTATCCCATGTGTCTGCTGGAGATGGGTCCCAGGAACCCAGGGTATGAGAATCTGCAGGTTCTCTAGTCCCTTACTTAAAGTGACTTTTTTTGCATTTTGTTTTAATGCCTAACTATCGGACTGAACATGGGGACCCCAATGAAGGAGCTAGAAAAAGGACTGAAGGAGCTGAAAGGGTCAGCAACCCCATAAGAACAAAATTATCAACCAACCAGATCCAACACAGCTCCTAGGGACTAGAATACCAACCAATGAGGTCGCTTGGAGAGACCCATGGCTCCAGGTGCATATGCAGCAGAGGATGGCATTGTCTGGTATCAGTGGGAGGAAAGGCTTCTGATCCAGCGAAGGTTTATTTTCCCAGTGTAGGGGAATGCTAAAGTAGGAGAGGAAGTTTGGGAGGAAGCACCCTCATGGAGGCAATGGGAGGGGGATGGGATTGGGGGAAAGGGGATAACATCTGAAATGTAAATACAGAGAATATCCAATAAAAAATAAAGTGACTTATCCACACTTAATGCTTTAACTCATCTCTAGATTACTTATGTGACATAAATGTCTTGTAAACCATTTTTATTCTATTTTGAAAAGGAAGAAGAATATGAAGGAAATTGTACCTGCTCAGATGCAGAACCTGGAGTTTGGAGGACTCGATGTCTTATTAGCAATCAAGACAAACACACCACAAGGACAGATTTTACTTAATTTGTGAGCGTTTGACAAGTTCCTTTTCATTTTAAGAAGGTATAAGGGAAACATATCTTAGTTACAAACTACATTTCAGATTTTTAATTCTTTTATTTTTCAGACCAATGATAGTTGTTTGATAGACTTTCCTCTTTTTTTTTTTTTTTTTTTTTTTTTTGGTCTTTATTCTCCCCTTTCGTTAAACATAGATTCTTGACTCATACAATATATCCCGACTACTGTTTCTCCTCCTCCACCCCTCTGAATTCTTTCCCACTTCCTCTCCCATCTCGATCTACTCTCTACCTCTCATTAGAAAAGAACAGACTTCTAAGAAGTAACCACAAAACATAACAAAATAAAACATCACTTAGCAGAAACTATTGTTTCAAAGTTGGACAAAGCAAATCCACCAAAGGAAAGGAGCTCCAGGAAAGGGCACAGGAATCAGAGACCCACCGGTTCACATTCTCAGGAGTGCCAAAAATCCACTAAGCTGGATCTGGTGCAGACCCGTGATGGCTCGATGCTTGCTGCCTCTGTGAGTTCATATGAGTTCAGGTGCGTTAGAGGGCCTTGTTCTCCGGGTTCCTCCATCCTCTCTGGCTCTTTCCCTGAGCACTGGGAGTGGGGTGGATTTGATGGAGACATCCCATTTAGAGTTGTGTGTTCTAAGGTCTCTCTCTCCCTCCCTCCCTCCCTCTCTCCCTCCCTCCCTCTCTCTCTCTCTCTCTCTCTCTCTCTCTCTCTCTCTCTCTCTACATAATGTCTGACTGTGGGCCATTATTTGTATATATCTGGTGCAGAAGGCAGGTACTTTAATGATGGCTGAATAAGGCACTGATCTTGGAGTATAGCAGATTTGATAGTCTTTTGTGGTGTACCCCTGTTGCTATGCTAGGATGGTCATTATGTTAGGAACATTCAATACATTTTTGCTTATGATATTTTCAACTCAGGGTGGGTTTATTGGAATATAACCCTATTACAAGTTAATGGTCATATCTGATGTACATACTTAATGATGTGGGTAACTATAATTAGCTCAATGTTAGACTCACCCAGACTTAAAAAGGACATATAATATATAATTCCATTTGTATATAATCCCAAAATAGTAATAGTTAAAAATTTCTTGAAGCTACACTAATTATTGCCTTTGGAGAGCTGTAGCACTTGAGAGCAGGCTTAAGAATCTCCTGGGTCTAGTTTGTGACAAGGGTGCTCCTTGCATAGATATGCTTACATGAAAGCTGTGGAAATTCATCACTTTTATACTTTTTGATAAATGTGTAAAATGAATATGTTTGAACACCAGCATTTTTCATGCTTTGCTAATGGTGTTTGGGCAATGATTGGCGTATAAGTGGTAGTTTCTTGGTTGAGAGAAATCTTAGGGTGAGCTCATACTTTCCTTCCTTTGCCCTCTTTGCCATCTGTAAAGCCAGACTTGCTCATGAAGTGTTAGCCCATGTGTCCCTGGTGTGGAAGGTCAAGGCTAGATCCTAGGAATAGTGTCCCAGTGAGTTGGAGGTCCAAGTGACTTGGAGGGTCTCTATGACAATGTGTGAAGGCCACTGTTAGTCCAGAACATTTCACAGCATCTGTGGAGGGTCTCTATGGTGATGTGTGAAGACCACTGTCGGTCCAGAGCATCTTTCACAGCATCTGTCACACAGAGCCACCCTTGGTCCTCCCTGATATATCATTGAGCTCTCGTCCATCCATATCTCCAAGTCTAGAAGACCTGGGGAAACCAGGGCCAGAAACCTCACATCAGTTATTTTCATTGTCTTAACATAGGACCTATGGAGAAGACCTATAGGCTGTTTGTTTGTTTCTTTATTAAATGGCATCGACTGGAATATTTTCTCCCTCATGTGTCTGAAAAACTCTAATTCTTGAAAGAAAAAAGAAGTAGTGGTCATTGTTAAACTAGACCACTCAACACATTCTTCGAGAGAAAGTGTTTCTCCCTTCTCCTTGTAAACTCATTCAAACGAAACCAGAGTGGAAGCCAACATAAAGTCAACAGGATCCCAAATCCCTGAGAGAAAGATGGTGGCAAAGTGGAGTATCCTAGGCCTTTCTGTTCCTCACGGTGGCCAGGCAAGAGATGGGCAGTCTTTGGAAGTGGTGCTGTGCCCCTTTATCTCTGAACCCCACTTCCCAGACTAGGGCTTTACTGAGAACACTTATTGAATTCCATATTGTTGTTCTCTTTTGTGCCCTGTCTTCCAGCTGGGGTGGGGAAGGAAACAGCCAAGCAGACAATTACATTGCTGATGTGGGGTTTTCGAAGGAAAATTGAGGGAAATTATGGTGACTACTCAGCTGTGGTGAAACTCCACAGCATCTTCCCTTAGGACCCATTATTTTACAAATGACAGCTATTAAAAATGATTTACAGCCATTCCCCAACTTTACCATTCTCTTAGACTCACTTGAACCTTACCTTGCTTTGAAAGCAAATACAGATGGTCAACCCCCCTTCCACTGCAAAATGGTGTGGAATTCAATGACTGTGCCTCAGAAAGTTGAAATCTACTTGACCGTTTTCTCCCCAGAGGCCTTATTCTAATTGTTCTTAATATTTCTCTCCTAAATTCTCTCTCCCATCAATGTCTCTTTTGTATTGGGAAGTTTTTTGTTTTTTTTTTTTTTTTTTGTTTGTTTGTTTTTTTTTCCTAACTAAAGATACCTATCTCTGAGTTTGGTTTTTTTAGAGTCTTTTCCCAAAGATAGAGGAAACCTATTAGATTTCTTTCTATCCTGCCCCCTTACAGGAGTTTATTATTAAATTATATACATTTTCTGCCTCTGTTCCATTTTCAGATTCAAGAAAGGTAGACTCCCAAGGTGAGCAATAAGCCAGTAAGACTCACTCAGATGCCACTGTGGAGGAAAGCTGACAGATCCTAGGTGTGGCCTGGTGTCCTAATTATCTTGTTATCTCAAAATTTTGAAGAGCCATGGTGAAGATTAAGGGGAGCAGAGGCGGCAGTTCAGTAGCAGCCTTGAGTAGGTCTGCAGGTCATTTCTACAAGGAAGCCACTCCTGAGCTTGATGTCAGCTTTGGGGACCAGTTGGAAGACTGTGGAACGGGGGCTTCTGTTTGTTTTGTTTTATTTCTTCACTTCAGAGGCTGCTGCTCTGTGCAATTAACACTTAGAAAATGACAAGGAAAGTCATTCTTTTCCTTGAAGAGCTCAAGAGACCTTCCAGTAGGTTAAAATTGCAGCAAATAGAAAAGTGTTTGTCCTGTGACTAAATAAATAAATAGAAAGAAAAAGAAAAAAAGGAAAAAAAAAAGGATTGGGGCAGGGCTAAAATGAATAATTTCCAAGCTGTTCATTTGAGAACTAGAGAGAAATGAGCTATTTAGAGTAAAGGCAACACAGGTAATTTTATTACTGATCTATTGTGGTGAATATTTGGCTCAGGGAGTGGCATGATTTGAATGTGTTGGCAAAAGCACACCACTGTGGGCATTCGCTTTAAGACCCTCATTCAACTGCCTGGAAGCCAGTCTTCTCCTCGTGGCCTTCAGATGAAGATGTAGAACACTCAGCTCCTCCTGCACCATGATTCAGTAACAGAAAAATCTCTGTGGGCAAACAATTACTCAGTCCTGAGTCTTTGGCTTTGAGGATGTAGGATCTTTCGGCTTTCCACTACGTGAACAACTTTGACAGCTGTAGACATGTCTAGGAAATAGGAAAATTCTCTGAGGACACTCTGAGCTGGGGAGAGATGACAGCAACACCCTGAGACACAGTGACAGGGACTAAAGGGAAGAGGCTGTCATTCTCTGTGCTGTCAAAGTTGGTTGCTTAGGTTATAAAACAGAAAATAATGCCCCCCTCCCAGGTTAATATGAAGAGAAAATTCAAGTAATAGATTTGTCTTGGAACCAGGTTAAATTAGAATAAAGTCTGCCATTTTCTTGTTGTTTCTCTTCCTCACAAAAGACTTCTAATTCTTTTCCTTGTCTACCTCTCAGTCACATCCCATTTAAGCTGTGGAGGGTGGGCAGTATAGTCTTTGATTGGCAGATGTGTGATGATCTTACTTGTAGCTGTGGAACAGGATAGGATGATGAAGGCTTTGGTACATCATCTTGGTCATTTGCTTTCTTGGACCCAGAATTTCAGCCCGTTCATAAGAACTGGACTTTAACTGCATATGTTTCTTTGAGATATTTTTAAGGGAGGTTAAATGAGGTGGGAAAACCCACTCTTAGGATGTGTGAGATCATGTCATAGGTTTGGGGCTCGGAATGAGTAAAAGGGAAAAGAGTGAGAGATGTTTGACTGCTTCCTGGTCCACCAGGAAGTGAACCGCTTGGCACTCCCACCCTCAACACAATGAACACAGCTCTTTGTAGCCAGATGAACCCTTCCTCTTTTAAAAGTCACAACAGAGTTGTCAGTAGCACAGTGCTGGCCACACTGAAGTGTGTTCTGCTATTGAGTGTCTTACCCTGTCTTTTCCATTGCTCATTTTCTAGAACACACACTGTGTTACAGAACCAATTCCCCAATTGGCTGCCTGTGCAAGAATCTTTGTTTTAGGCTCAATATCAAGAAAAATTCAGACTAGAGAATTGATTTGAGGGACCTTCCCTCTGTCTCCTTTCTTTCCTCTTCTATCCTGTTGTCCTGGGAAGATGAGTTATGAGAGCAACAGTAGATAATTTTTGACCATACAGAGAAAATAGAATAATTTAGAAGCCAATTGAGAGCCAATATAGGTTGACTGTCTAAAACAAACAAAATAAAAAGTCATATGAAGTTTTAGTTTTATAGTGAAATATTTTTTTTTTGTAAAACATTTCAGATATGGTTTGGGGTTAGCTGTGATGTGGCACTGGTAGAAGGAACACCAAAGATGGTCCTGCAAGCCAACTGCTGGTTCGAATGTTCTCTAGGCATTTTACACCTCAGTAGGTATGGGACAGACTCTCTGCAGACAGAGCAAGGAAACAAGCTAAAAATTCTCTCTGAAGCTAAGTTACAAAGTAAGTCTGGCATCTATTTTGAAGTTATTTCTAGACTTTTCCTTTGGTCTATTTCTCTCCTTCATGTCTCTCACTTTGGAAAAACAACCTAGCATTTTACATGCAACTCGGTGAGGCAGCCAGTGATGTTTCTCCTCTGGTAATGAGCCCCTGAGCCCTAAAGAGCTGAGAGTTTTCAACAGACATGTGTGTAGGCTTAAATGCACACTCTTCAAGTCTCAGCTAAGACCTGAGATGTCTGGACCTTGGTTGCAGACTCTGAGAGGCCCTGGCTCAGAACCACTCCAGAGATTTTGATCTGGGTTATAATAAATAGTTATTACTTCGAGCTTCAAAGTTGGTAGTAATTCATTCTTCTCCATCAGACAACTGAAACGTTACGTTGATCAGCTTCCACGTCTCAGTGGTTTTGTGCAATAATCCCCTGTCCCAACCACCCTTAATGTGCTTGCTAAACAGTTTAGTAAACTAGGATGTTTTCATGCTGTGGTGGGAAGACTGTTCCGAGGACTTACAACTTTAAGTATCACAGGCAGAAAGTGATGTTTATAATTTTCTTCATAAGCCATGGTCTGGAACCATTTAATCAGCTGCATGGGAAATGGGCAGGAGGGCATATATAAAGATCAAAGTGGAAATAGATGTATCTAGACCATGGGATGCACCCTTGTTTCTATCAAAAGTTTCATTTTTAATTACTTGAATCATTGTCTTAAAGATGCATATAGTTCCCATACAAGCACATAGGAACATATATTGTGGACAGTCAAGTCTCAACTTAGAGGAATATAACTTGAGAAATACATTGATAGGCCTCTGTGCAAACATAATTGAGTGTATCTACATTAATCTAGAGGGTACGTCTTACTCAGCACTAGGATGTGTAATTGTGTGTGTTTGTAGGGGTTGAGTATCCAGCTCAAAACCTCACGCTTGCATAGCAATTGCTTTCCTGACTGATCATCGCCCCAATTCTCAGGCTATAATCTTAGAGGAGCACTCATATTATGGTCCTTTGTTGAGTGGAACAACATTATGGTACGTATGACTATAACTATGCATGTAGCATAGGTATTTTATGTACCCGTATGTTTTTATAAAGTGGGCTTTGTTATAAAAATAGACATATGTAATTTTATAATTTGAGTAATATGGATAGTGAAATCAGAGCAACTGTCTGCAGGGAGATATAGCTCATTACAGTTTAGTTACTTGCTCTTCTGCTGATTAAACTCATGTTAGTCATTCCCATGGCTCACAAAGAGCTTCAAGGCTGGATGTCCACCGGCTACTCTTCCAGCATGACCACCTGATCTTGCATTGGAGGTTGTGTACAAAGAGAACGAATCTTTCCACTCACTCTGGTTTTGTAGGGTGCCGTATCATGTAGGCTTCCTTCCAGGGCCATCAATGGGGTGCTCAGAAGTTGTTTACACAATCATTTCCCTAGCATTCACTTTGATATGCATGCAAGAGACAGGATACAAGCAGTAGTCTTTTTAAGCCAACAGTCTTTAGAAATTGTAAAAACATCTCGTACACATTTTAAGAGTGTTTTTGCTGAAGCGGTGTACTCCTAAGAAGTATGTGGCTATTGCTTCCCTCCTCTGTGAAGTCCTCTCTGGAGTTGAACGCAGGCCTCTTGCCTCCAAGCTACATCTCCTAGTCACCATGAAACTTTGTTTCTTTTTAGTCGAAAGCAGAGTTAAGAGGCTTATATTTTGGGTTTGGTTGTTGGTTTGCTTCTTTTTGGGGAAAGATAAAAAGAGCTGTGGTTTCCCTATCTCAGAAATAGAGTATGCGTATTTAAAATGGGGAAAGAACGCAATGCTTGCAAATGTCCTGGGATTATCTCTCAGTCTAAAGTTATACTAGTTTGATTCACAAACTTTTCTAAAACATTTCATTTCCATGACATGATGAACAGATACTCCAGACGAAAAGGGATGGAATATTAGGCTGGACTGTCTCCACTGGCCCAGTGGGACTCCTTTTAAAGGGCAAGACCATTACCCATCTTAGCAACAATGGCTAGTTCTTGTCTGTGTTGCTGAGTGTTGCAGAGAGATTCCCCAGGGAGTTCTTTCTGACCATGTGAGCCATTCCATTTCAAAAGCTCAAAGAAAAGCTCTGTGAAAATGCTAGCAAGAGCTGGAGGCAAGAAGAGCACTATCTGAATTCTGTGCAGCAAATTCTGTGGGGAATAGGAGAGAAAACAGACGTGGTCCCTTATTTCTAGAGTTCCACAAAGCCCTTCAGTCCAAGGCAATAAAATTCTGACTCGGTCTAGAGATGGAGTCACATCTAATCCTGGCAGAGACCACAATAGTGGTTCTGTTTAGATTTTGTAAGATGAGCAAACTGTTTAGAGAGATTAAAGAATCCAACCTTCAGCCTGCCAGAACACACGTGTTACCTGTTGGAACAGAATGTGGATCTTGGGAGGATGCTAAACACTTAGCACGCACTATTCCACACAGGACTGCATCCAAAACACTGCATAGAAAACTCTCCTTCCATTCCAATGCTTCAAACACATTTCCTAAAATAAATTCTTATTCTTTTTTTTTTTTAAATAAATTCTTATTCTTTAGCTCTTTAGCTTACAGGCTGGCTGGAGAACATTGGAGAGAACCATGCTAACGAATATGATCTGTCCAAAGAAGCAGAATCATTTAAATGGACCGTTATTGCTTTTGTTTTGTTTTGTTTTTCTTTTTTCTTTTCTGGCAAATGGGTACAGTGGAGGATAACATTTGTCTTGGAAAAGCATTGTAATGAGTCATGTTTTTGTTTTGGCGTGTGTGTGTGTGTGTGTGTGTGTGTGTGTGTGTGTGTGTATCCACAGGTGCTTGGACATTGTGTGAACTCAAGAAAGGTAAACTGAACTGGTTCTATTTGTTCTGTGAAACAGCCTTCTACAGCATGTTCTTCCTGGATGGGAAAAATGTGGTGAACAGTTTTCCTTCTCTATTATAAAGTCAAACTATTTCTTCAAGGTTCATCATATCTAACAGCTGTTCCTGCGTTCTCGTAGGCCATCCATTCACTCTGTACGTCTTGAGTGTGTTATGTAGTATATGTAGTATCCGTGGTGAGACTCAGAAGAAAGGAAGAAATATTCCTCATGCGGAAGGGTTCTTGTTTGTTTGTTAAGCGTTGGCAGAGCATCCTGTTTCAAAGCATCCCTTCAGAGAAAAACAGAGAAGGCAACTTTGTTGTTAGGTGGGGGGAAGGTTGCAATTTTAACTGACAATGAGGTGGGGTCTCTGGGAACCTGAGCCTTCCAGACAAAGGAGAGAGGGGCATTTGAGGGTTTCCTACAAAGGCAAGAAGGCCAGAGGGGCTGTTGAAGAGTGAAATTGGGGTGACAAAGAAGATACTGGGTTCAGTAGATAAGGCAGAAAGGCTACATGGAAAACAAGAACAGGAGTTTTACACCTAGACGGGAACGTGTGAGAATGCCAGCAAAGGTGTGGAACTACTCTGGTGGATTCATTGGAAACCAGCTATAGTGAGGTCAGTTGAGAGCTATTGTGAAAATCCAAAGGGAAAATCATCGAGATAATCAAAATGAAGTGGGGAATCGGGATACATCTGATAGAATGGTCAAGAAGTGGTTTGCTCTGGGTATGTTTCCGAGCTTCGAAGTGTGGAATGCGGGAAAAGAGAGAGGTCGATGACGGCCTGGTGTTTGGTCTGAAACACTGGAGCTTTTGGGAATTAATATTTAGCGGTAATCTGGAGTTAGCTTTTACCTCACTTTCACTTTTTAACATTGCATTAATTGGTTGGTTGGGGCGTGCATATTTGTGTGCGTGTGCAAATCTGCGGACAATAGTCACTTCTTATCCCTGTGGGCTCAGGGATTAAATTCCAGTTAACAAGCTTGGGGCTAGGTGAATTGTAAGCTTTTAAACTATCAAATGTCAATTACACACTTAAAAGGAAGAAGTAAGGACTAGAGATAAAATTTAAGGAATGTTACTCATGTCTGTTTACATCTCTCTGTCCATCTGTCTGTATTCAGACTGTTTCCTTTTACTAAAAAAATAAAAAAGAAAGAATCAGAATATGTTTGGTAGAGGCATGGTATGGGGAGGTAGAAGGGGGTGCCTCTGTGGGTTTATGCTGAGGCACCCCCCCCCCAGGTACCAGCCACACATGAGGGAGGGAGGGAGGGGAGGGAGAGGCACTCCTCAGCGTAGCAATAGCAAATTGACCCTAGCAATTGATTAATGTTTGTTGAGGAAGGAAAATATTCCTGATTTGGAACATTCTACTTGAAGCTAGGCATGGACACTTACCAGGTCCACAGTGGGACAGAGTTCATGGTGTCTGGGGATCCGGGGTAGCATCCACTCCCCATCGAGGCTCCTGGGGTCCCTGGATTACCACACTGCGACATTACCAGTTATATAGACTCCCCTCCACTCTTGTACAGGGCTTCCTTTTCCCACTCCTGATTTCTTTGCCTATGTTCCTTCACACGTTCCGTCAAATATTTTTCACTAAGAGAGGAAAGCAAAGAACAGATTGCTGGTGGCTCTCTGGTTCCACATCCGTTTGCAGGATGGACAGGAAGATGCACTGTCAAAATTGCCAGGAAGATGCACTGTCAAAATTGCAAGGGAATTATAAAGCATTAGATGTGACCGACTTCATCTCTGAATAGTTTAAGCAAGTAGGAAAAGCTGATTGATATTCGTTCATTGAGAAAAATGTTCCCAACACCTCATCTGCCTTGAATTCACTTTACATAGTAGCTTTACCGCCACATGCATCATTTGCACACGTAGGTGAAAAGGCACATATTTGGAATTTTATTTTAGCGGTCACATAAATTCTCAGCAGCCCTGACATCTGCTGCCGTTGCTTTGCGAAGCTTGGCTTGCTGCTTTGACTCTGTGTGTTTCAGAACATTCCCCTGGGTTGTTTTCTTGCAGACATTTGTATCTGCCAAGTCTGTGACATTCTCCATGGCACGTGTCTCTGTGAATCACTGAATGCTTATTGTTAAGCGGTGGTTTAATTCTGCACCGACTAATTCAGCTTTAGGCTACGCTCATGAAAACATTGCAGGTTGCGCTCATGGAAGGGGGCTCCGGGTGGGTTCTGGGAGGGCAGGGTGATTTCTAGCATGAGAGACCCCCAAAGACGTTCATCCGTTTGTTTTCTGATTTAGATCCATCAGGACACTCTATTCTTAATTCTGGGCATGCGATGGGTTAGTGGAAGGCTTTTTGCTCACCCGCTAGTTTTGATTTATTAGAACCGTCTTGTGGGAGATGGAAGGCCTAGGATATCACTGATCCAAGAGTTAAGCTCTCCCCAGTCTCCTCCCACTTTTAGTTTGCTGCATTATTTTCTTATAGAAAAGTTTTCTTCAGCTGTCACCCAAATCAGGCAGGACCCAGCTTGGCCTGCACACACCACATGCACACACACACACACATGCACACACACACATGCACACAAACACATGCACACACACATGCACACACACTTACATACACACACAAACACACACACTCACACACAAACACATGCACACACACATAAACACACACTCACACACAAACACATGCACACACAAACACATACACACTCACACACATGCACACACACATGCACACACAAACACACTCACACACATTCACACACAAACATGCACACACACACAAACACACACACAAACACATACACACACAAACACACTCACACACACATGCACACGCACACACATTATAGAGCTGCCAGGTTCTGAAGCAGGCTAGAGTAGAACAGTACTGAAGGGTTTTCTTGTGAGGTGGCTTCTTTGATGAAGTTTTCAGAAACAACCATCGCCCCATCCATGCCTAACAACCTCTTTCCCATTGGTCCACACTCCAGGGGCTGGCAAAGCTTTTCTGAAAACTGTATTTAAATGTGACCCTGGTCAAGGCAATGAGACAACAGAGAGAATGCACTGACACTGTGACCGGGAGCTGTACAAAAGGCCCTCAGAGATGAGAAAGGACCAGTTCTCACTAACTGTCCTCACGACCCGCCTGCTCTCTGCCTTTGATGACGGCAAAATGGCCGAAGCCATGGCAGTTGTCTGTGACAGTGAGGGAAAGACCTCTTTGCTCAGAAGAACGACAGACATTGCACATTCATCCGAGGGAAACATTTCAGCTGAAGACATGACGCAGCCATAGGATATTTACCGTTTCCTTCTTCGTACGTACTGTGGGTGGTGTTTCTATAACCTGCAGCTGATTGTCATGCAATGGCAACTGAAGTTCAGTTGTCAAAGTTCACATGCAATCACTCATGCACACTGACACACAAACACACACACACACTCACACACATACTTATGCACATACACACTCACACACATATACTCATACACACACATACACACAGTCATATATACACACACTCACACACACTCATATACACACACACTCACATACACACAATATACTCATACACACACATATACACACACTCACACACACACTCATACACACACACACACACGTACTCATACACACACATTCACACACATACATAAAAACACACACACATACTCATACTCATACACACTCATATATACACACATATACACACATACTCATACACACATACTCATACACACTCACACACATACATAAAAATGCACATACATACATATTCATACACACACTCACACACACACTCACACACACATACTCATACACACACACACGTACTCATACACACATATTCACACACATACATAAAACACACACACATACTCATACTAATACACACTCATATATACACACATATACACACACACATACTCATACACACACTCACATACACACATACATAAAAATGTACAAACATACACATACTCTTAATGCTAAAGTCTCATGCTTTTGATTGGTAGCAGGCCCCCTTCTTTATGCCTCTTTAACCCTGCATGTGTGATCTTTAGTATCAAAAAAAATACAAAGATTTCCATGGAGTGAATAAGAGAAGATTGGATAACAGGATCAAAAGAGACATAGTTTCAAATGGTGTTTAATTATAACAATACCTTTGCTTTGTTTATTTTTGGAACCGGGTCTTGCTGGGAACGTCAGGCAGGACTAGACCTTACTCTGTACATCATCCTAGAATCTAGAGCTGTGGATGTCCAGATGCCTTTGAGTACCACAGCTGGCTGATTCACAACAATCTTGAAAAAAAGATCGAACTGAAGAAAGAAGAGAGTAAAACCAGGGTTATGAGTAAGATGCTTGGTTGTATAACATCAAAGTTTGGATTAAGGCAAACTCAAGTAGAAACTCTGAAATCCCATAACACATAATGTCAATGACTCAACGAGATGTCAAAGTTCCCAAATCCTTCAATTTTGGAGTCTCTCTTATGCCCTGTGTCACTAACGGTGGGTCTTGTAGGAGCCAGTCTTGTCTAAAAGCAAAGACAAGGATCTAGTTCCTAGCTCTCTGGACTGAGCCCCTCCTCTTACCTTTGCCTGTCCACACTGGAACCGGAAGTGCTCAAAACCAGCTGCTCCAGGCACTCTGAGCCATTTGTTCCCAATTGTGCATACAATAAAGGCAAATCTAAAATTGGAAAAAGGCTTCGATGTGCATTAGCTAGTCTGAATATAACTCTTAAAGAGAGAACATCTTATAGGACTCGTGAATCAGAATTACTTTTAGACAGACGCTGTGTATGAAGTAAGATTCATTTCAATGTAATTTTAAAGTCAAGATCATAGCTGCCAGAGTCAAGCTCGGAACAAAAAAAGATGAGTTCAGTTATGCCAGGGCTGTGGCACTCTCCCTATGACAAGACGTTCAAATGTGCTAACTCTGGCAGGATAATGTACTGTGACATGTTCAGAGGAGGAACTGAATTCCACGAGACAGGCGAACCAGGGATGGCGGCTCTTAAGGAAGTCAGTTAATAAACCCATTAAATGATTTCACCTACATCAACTGCTTTCTCACCAGGAAATAGAAGCTTCTTAACCAGACAAGGTAGCAGACCCTATGAGCGTAAGGAACAACCCCAAGGGACTGGGTTCTCTAGGGAGGAAGGGGTAATACCAAGGGTGGGTGCTCATTAGCATGGCAGAGGCTTGGAGAGAAAGGGAAAAGTTCTCAGCCCATAACAAGAGAAACTTCTCTGGTGTGAGAGTAGGAGAGAAAGGGAACTGGGCTCTGAAAACTTGGCATGAGGCATGGAACTACAGGGTACGCAGAGCCCATGAGATACTGTGTGGGAAGGGGCTGACAGCATGTCTACTAATTAGAAGTTGTGTAACTGTGGCCACTGTACTCAAAACAAACAACTTAGAAGAGGAAGGCTTTATTTGGTCTCATAGTTTCAGAGAGCCTAGCCTGTCACAGTGGCGAAGGACACTAGCTGACTCATGCCGTGGTGGTGTCCCATGTGTCAGAGACTGCTCGACATCATGCAGACTAGGAAACAGAGAGCAAGTCAGGACTCCGGCTGAGTGTCAACTTCAATGACCCGCTTTTAGCGACCTGTTAGCTAAGCTCAACTTTAGTTTCTAGAACCTTCCAAAGTAATGCCACCAGCTGTGGGCCATACATTGAAATGTAAGCCTATAGGGGGCATTTCATATTCAAACTATTATAGTGTTCAGGCATAAAGATAACTTTCTTGCTCAATTTGAGGACTGGTGCTGTACAAAGCTTCCTCAGCCTCTGTCTAAATGATCTGAAGTGCACACACACTAAGTGCTTTATTCGTGAGTGGGATTCTTTGGTAGCATTTGGTAAAGCAACAGTATGTACATTTGGGCTGGTGTATGATAGATTACAGATGTTATCCACAAAATAACCAGGTGGTAAGTAGGCCGAGGAAGTGGTGACAAGTCTGGCAGTAGAAAAACAGGGACATAGCCTCTTGTCCCAGAGTGTCTTTGGTGGTGATATTAGAAAAGGATAAGGAGGCTGATAGACTTGAGACATGGCAACTTCTTTTTTGGAACTGGAACTGGGCTTGGGAAAGCTAGACTGGACAAAGAGTCAGAGGCCTTGGTTTTGGTTATTTGTGTGTGTGTGCTCGAGAGTGTGTGCGTGTGTGTATGTGTGTGTGTGTGCGTTTGTGCATGTGTTTGTGTGCATGTGTGTTCATGTGCATGTGTGTTCGTGTGCGTGTATGTGTGTGTAACCTGGCTTGGCTACTAGGCTTGCGTCTGTGGTTTACCGTCTACCATTCTTGGTCCTCTGGGGAGCATTACTGGTTATGTCTTGGCTCTCAGTGCTGACACACAGCTAGAGTTAACAGGAGAAGAGGTCAGGGCTTTTAATTTCCTAATTCTTCTCCCTGTTTGGTAACTTTGCATGAAATGTGGCCTTGCCTTTAAATTGCTGCTTCCTTTCAAAGAGGGCATCTTCCTTTGCAGTTTTTAGAGCCATTGTCTTCTTTCCTGGCTCTGGGGAGAGGGAGCTTCTGTTCTCCCAACTTTCAGATGCTGAGGGAAGGCAGAACTTCTCAGGACATGGGACTTGGAGTTTTAAAATTGTTGAGTTCTAGAGAAACTAGGTAGTGTTTTCCATTCTAGCCTGGAGCAGTCATTAGCTGTTTCTGGTCTTACAAACCATCCCTGCTTCTATAGGACCACAACTCTATTCTCCTAGACATCATTTTGTTAAACAAACAACCAAACAAACTCAGCGTGATCACACCAAGCAAGCTGCCAACAATCCTTAGATTGTCTGTAAGCTCCTGTGTGCTCTTGGCTTTTACTTTCTCCCGAGGCAAAATAAATGGCTGCATTAGACACCCTCCACATTTTACTCTAGCTCTGACTTCATTATGAAGAGCAGCCGACAGAATCTGTCTAAAGTCAATCTAAACATAGTGATCTTTTCCCCTTAAAATTTCAAAACTGTCAATAAACTTAATTCCCATTTAATCTAGGAATTCTGTCAAGGAACTCTTGAAGCCTCCTATTGCTAGACCTTTATCTTAGGGAAACTGACTCACAAGTCAAACAACCTCTACCCCAGAGAGGCTCATGTCTGGCTTAGAAGAAAAAATGCAGGGCTATTGAAGATTATTTAAGCATAATGTACTATATGTTGAGTCCTGACACCCTAGGCACACAAAGAGGAACCAACAAGCCTGTAATTGGTACTGGGTTTCCTTCCTCACCTTCTTCCCTCCCTCCCTCCCTCCCTTCCTCCCTCCCTTCCTCCTTCCTTCCTTCCTTCCTTTCTTCTTTCCTTCCTTCCTATGCAATCTCATTACGTAGGAACGGTCTGGCATTGAATTCCGGATTATCTACCTTGGCCTCCCCAGTCCTGGAATTACACCCTGTACCCCCAAATTTAGCTCCTACACTGGGTGTTCACTGGTGCACAGGTATTTGATGAGAGAAGGAGGAATGTATGGAATGAGCAGGTGGAACATCTCTTACTGTGTAAGGGTTTGAGGAGAGGCTGGTGGGAAGGAGAGAAGTCCTGTGTAGATACGAGGAGACATCTGGAGTTCTAACTGATCAGCTTTGGTAGAGCCTAATTTGTGAGCTGGTTAGAGTCTGAAATAGGTGTGAGAGGGCATTGCAGGCTGTCTAGCAAGGAGAACCTAAACATTCCATTTAACAGAAGGCTACTATCAAGTGATGGATTATTTTGTCATTGAACAGTGTAAATAAGAAATCCAGTTTCCTTCTAAAAATATAATACCAATAGCTATCCTGAATCCTAAAATAATAATAATAATAATAATAATAATAATAATAATAATAATAATAATAATTATAATATAAAATACATTGGTATGTGTTCAGCAATTTTCCTGAAATAGAACTTAAGTATTGGAACCTATATCTGCACCTTTGTATATACAAAAAATAATTGATGCTTCTTGTGTGAGTTGTAGTTTTCTAAAGAAAGAGAACTGAATGTGTAGATTGTCCTGAAGTTGTTTGTATTTTAATGTTAATTCCACTTCCCCAAGAAGGGCTGGCTAGTCACATGACTCCAACTGAACCTTGCCATTTTAATTAGTAAAATAAAGGAAAGCCAGTGACTGGGTGGGAGGAGGGAATTAGAGAGGGCTGAGAGGTCAGAAGAAGGAGAGAACAGAGGTTAGAGGTCATGGCAACAAGGACGTTCCCAAGGACCAGCTGGACCCAGGTGATATTAATTGGCATTAAATATCTATGAACATAAAAGATTTTATAGGTCTAGTATCTCATCTAAAAGGGCAGTTTGTATCTTTGTTTATTTGATGTAATCTTGTTGTGTAGAGAGTTTGTGGATTGAGAGTTGAATATATAAACCTGTATGAAAAGCTATTGGGCTGTGGAGTTGTGTTTGTGGGATTTTGGGGTACAGAAATACCCCGGGACAGAGGCAGAGAATGGGCGGTAATAAACTACCAAGGGAAGGGAGTTGTTTGGAGGAGTTGGACTAGTGGCAGCTCAGACTGGGCTCCAGAGGAGCCCACGGCTCCAAACTAAAACCGGGCCTAGTGAGACCTCAGGGCTGGAAAAGAGATAAACCGTTTTTATTTTTTAATATTTACTGCAGCATGAATGAATGGCTCTGTGTACACCAACGGGAGATTTATTGCAGTGACTTACGGGGCTGTGGCTCCTGTGGTCCCACCTTGGCTGTCTTTTGATGGAAAGGCCAAGAGTTTGGTCATTGTTCAGTTGACCAATGAGGCTGATGTCTGTGCTCATCTTCATTTTACTTTGAAACCTGAATAAGCAGATTTTAATTCCAGCAAAGGAATGCTCCATCGGTAGGATGGAAGAAATTGCCAACGAGAACAAGGGCAAGCAGGCAAACAGCAAGAGTTTCCTTATTCCATGACCTTTTCTGTACATGGCCTCCAGAGAGGCATGGCCTAGATTTAGGGTGCTGTTTTCTGACCTTAAATAATCGAGATTTAGGGAGGGACTTCCTACCAAGAAGGACTCCTCACAAGTTGCTTGAGTTTTAGCTGACTCCAGAGGCAGTCAAATTGACAACCAAGGATACCTATCGTGTGTCTAGGAAAGGTCAGCAGATATGAGGATTATAACACTCAGATGGGTAGCCTTAACCCAGGACCTTAACTGTTTACTGCAGTTCATCTGAACTTTGAAGACTTGACTTTTGAAGGTGAAGGTGTATCTGGTTGATATTTGTATTGAAAGGAACTATGACAGTGATTGTCAGGTAGATGGGCTTGAGAAATATGTCGAGTGTGAGCAATGTTCCGTGAGTACCCACTGAGCCCTGTGTATCTCTTGCGTTGAGGCTGTGGGATAACCAAGCTAAAGTTCCTGTCCTAACACAGCAGTGCTTGCAAATGGTCTTTGCCTGCATAAGCTGACCATAAAAAGACCTTTCCATATCTTTTAGAGAAATTCGAAAAAAACCAAGTGTTAGACAAGAAGGAGAACACATTTTTGTCAGATTTAATAATGTCATTGTGATTGTGTGAGAAAATTAAAAAAAAAATAACGTAAAAGTTAAAAGTGCATAACTCAATGACAGGGCTTTCTATCAGAGTGTGTACTTTACAGAGCTGATTTAAGAACAAGCATTCTCAGTTACGAGGGAGGAAAGAAAATAGAAACGATGGGAGAAAAAAGAGGAGGAGGAGGAAGAGGAAGAGGAGGAGAAGGAGAAGGAGGAAGAGGAGGAAGCAAGGTTTGAATGTAGGAGCAGCTATAGATAAGACACCACAATGCTTGTAAAGTTTTTATGCCCTTAAGGGATGGACTCATGAGGTAAAAACGAATCTTCACCTGGGCACATAGAGATTATACAAGATGAAGCCTGGGAGATGTGGGATGCTGTATGCAATTTCTTAGGCTTACAATAACATTTAAAATGATAATAACATCTGATGCAAATTGAGGTTCCATTTTCTTTCCTTTCTTTTTCACATTAGCAGACTTATTTTTTCCTCTCTAAATCTAATAGAATTAAAAAAAACACACACACACCATTTTCATAGACTAGTTCATCTCACAACTAGGTTCTGAGAAATGTATGAAGGTTAGAAGAAGAAATCGTGCGACAAAGTTCTTTTATTCAACTTGTTTATTAATCTGCCGAGGCTGCCAAACAAAATTCCACAGTGGAATTCTATTTCTTTGCTGAATTAGAAACACACATCCAGGTTCCTGGAAGAATCCATTTCTTGTTTGTGCACTCTTCCTGGCGTAGAGATAGAGTGGTACCTGGTACTTTTCCATTTCTTATGTGGCTACCAGTCCCCTGGGATTAGGGCCCTACCCTTAAACATCCAACTTAACCTTTATAGATCCTGTCTCTCAGTGATTGTCTCTCAATCCAGGCTTCAGCGCACAAATTTAAGGGGACACAATTAGGTCCACAACCTGAGGCTAACATGTTAGTGAAGATTTGGGGACTATGGTCCAGTTTACAAGGAACTTCAGATATTGAATTTCCTCTTTATTGAGTTTCTCCTTGGCTTCAATCTTGGCAGCAACTTGGTAATGTGAGCTGACCTTTCGAACAAACCGCCTTTGAATCTAAGGCTTAGATGATTATATTCCTTGCCCATGGTCGTGTTCATTAGCAAATAAACAGCTGCAGTATTTTCCCATTTGGCATCCAGTGCTGTTTCCTATACACCGCAGCACACCACAGTGTGTGCTCTTATTGTGTGTGCTGTTTCTGCTAACAAGAACGAAACGCAGTGTGGACGGCCTATGCAAGTGTGAATGCTTGAATAACTGAACATGACTATCTCATTTTGTCCAAGGCAAGCATTCATCTTGGAAGGAACATGACAGATAACCCCACTAAGACAAACCCACTGACTCGCCTTAGGGGACATTTCTGACACTTGTCAATTACCACCTAAATTTGTGTCTCACATTGTATTTTAGAATCTGAGGACCTTGGTAAAGTCTGAGGGTGCTTTTGCTGTTCTGTCCCTGAGCTTGTAACCTAGTGACTGAGGCTGTCAGCCAGACTCGTGGGAGCTCTATGAGGAAGCAGTGCTTGTGTGGCAATTTCACACCGAATACAGTGTAGACAACACACGGCAGGCCAGGAAAGGCACAGGAGAGAGATCAAAGCTGGTCCTTGAAGCAGTTCACAAAAATGCTGCTGCCTAGAGGTTTACAGATGTCACATGAAGAGAAATCAGATGCAGAAGATACAAACCTGAAATAGCCCTGGAAACAGAACAAGAGACAAGGGTGGAATAAGGAGACAGGACTGATCTTAATGAATGGGAGGAGACATTTCGCTAGAACAAGAAAAGCATAGTTGTGCACACAAAGTGAAACAGTCGTTGGAGGTGCTGGTGAATGCAAACTTAATCTCTAAGGAGCTTCTTCAGCAAACTCAAGGGATCATTGGGCTATATGTGAATATTTTTCCAAAGGAGGAAATGTCATATTAAAAATAAGCCCATTTTATTTATAACAATTGACAACCACTGGAAATTCTGAACTAAGGTGTATTAAACATATCAAAATGTCTCTGTCTACCTGTGGGGAGAGAGAGGGCTTCCCCCAGAAATCAAGATGAGGTGTGTGTCCTCCCCCACAAGAATTTCTTGCCCTAAGAAATGGTATAGCTTCAAGCAAGTGGCAATGATCTCACAAGAACAGATAGGCAAAGGCTTGCCATTGCTCTGATGGAAAATAAAGCAGACATTTTTCATGAGTAATCGGAAAGTGGAAGGTCTTGTAAGGGACTCAGTAGTTATACACTGGGGTATCCCGGAAGTTTGCTACAAATAATCAAAATCTGAGTTTAGGGAGCAGCGCCATAGACTGGTTGAGAGTCGTTTTCAGAAGAATGTTCTAGCTGCAGAAATATGTGGATACACGCCCGTTTTGAAGGGAGGAAATACATTCTTGAAAAAAATGCATAAGTAATCTGTAGTAGCAAAATCATGAAGATATCAAGGTGGTTTAACTTTTACAGTGAAATTCAGGCTGGGGATGTGGCTAGGTAGTAGAGGATGTGTGTGTGTGTGTGTGTGTGTGTGTGTGTGTGTGTGTGTGTGTGTTTGCACTCATGTGTGCTCGAGGGAGAGGTGATGTGAGGGGTATGGTGGAGGATACAATTAGTTTGCATTAAAATAACTAAAAAAGTATGTCCGTGGCATAAACCTGAGAACAAATACATATTTCCCCTTGTTCCAATTCTACAACCCAGCAGCACGTATGCATAGTTTAATATCAAGGCACATTACATCTGACTTTACACTGAGGGATTAATAGCTGGAAAGATCAGTAGAAACGTCTTAGGCTCCCGTTGAGCTCGGGGCGTTTGATGGAAACCGCAGGAGAGGGGCTCGTCCTGACTTCAACCCAGGCCACAGCTGGGTCCCCAGTCAGTCATAAGTATGAGCCCGCCCTGCTGTGCTCCTCAGTTATCTGGAGTGTGCCTGAGTAGTGTGGCCTTCCATCTCCCTCCAGGGTACTGGGGGGCTTTGTGGTAGAACAAAGGAAGCTATGAACATACTCCCCCAAACCCCCCGAGAACAAGCAGTGTGTTATATTCTCAAAGTCCCAGTTCCAGACTGCTCCCAGCAAAGGGACATCTGAGAGACTCCTTCCCGGTTATCCTCAGTGTGACAGAAAAATACTAGCCTGAGGGAGTGGGTTGTGAAAAGCTGTCAGAGCCTGCCTACCCTTTGGCTTTGATAACGACTCTAGAACCTCTCCTCAACCCTGCTGAGATCTGACTCACTGTGGGCAGAAGCCAGAAATACCAGGGTGTCTCCGGGAAAGTAAGAGAACAGCCCGGGGTGGGAGGGAGGCAGAGAGGAGGAGGGTAGCCTGTGTTTTGGGATGGGGTAGGTGGAGGCAGAAAGAGGCGTACCCAGTTTAGACAAAAGGGCCATAAAAAAGCGATGTCTTTCCCAGAATGTGTAGACGGGTACAGGAAGAAAGGCCCACTGGCCTTTGCTTTTCTCTAAACGTGGGTGGGGTGGGCATCTCTAGGATAGGAAAAGCTGAGGACCCCGAGTGATGTGCAAACTTCCCTCCGCCACAGCCAGGCAGATCGGTGTGCAAAGAATAGCTTTGCTGGATAACAGCTGGGGAGATGGCAAATGACGCAATTTTGCAGGCACACGCAGACCTGTAGTTGCACCGAAAGTAAATTAGACGAGGCGCGGGGCTAAGCCGTGCCAGTTTCGGGGCTGAGGGCACCGGCTTGCCTGGATGCTCAGATCGCCTCTGTTCTGAGCTGGGGACGCCTCTATTCGGGGTCTGTCTACCAGCCTACAGGTCTGTGCTGGGCTGTCCCCAGCGCCCAAGCCCACGGTGGTGTTTATTCGCCTGTGTGTTGTGAAGAGGGTGCTTTAGCTTTCCGCCTCCCCCCTCCAGCGTGCGGTATTGATTTTCCACCGTGATACAGAAAGGCCTTTCTTCTAAGTACCTTTGGAGGCAGACTTGGCTGTAGAGCCAGCTTTGTGAGCGAGGGCCTGTATTCAGGGAACACAGAAGGGCTTTCTCAGTTGCGAGTTGTGTTTGTGCAATGTACTAGTCATTGCAAGTTCCCGTTCGACTCTTAAGTTGTTCGTGAAAAGTCCAGCCTACAGATTGAAGCTGTTTGTTGAGTCACTCGATTAGTCTAAACAAGCCCCTTAATTAGACGGGCTAATTAATACCTATGTCTGCGGTGCATCTGAGCTGACATTCTGAAGTGTAGCCAGTTCAGAAACGCAGAAATAATTACTCTCTAAAACTGGGCAGGGAATCTTCTTTCCGTGGGATTTCACGTTGAATATGCAAATGTTCTCTCTTTTGAAATGGGACTTGTGGAAAAATAAGGAGCGTTTGAAAATTCTCCAGCCTGGAACTGATTTCATATAGAGTTTATGGAGACCTGGCGCCTGCCTTGCGGCCGTGAAAGGCTTACCAGCAGCAAGGGAAAGGAAAAAGAAAATTAACAGAACCGTCCCTTGATCTGAAGCAGCTTCGTCTATAGTATGCTGAATTTGTAGTGGTGACAAAGCATGGAATTGGTGCTTCATTACTTTGAACTTAAGTACCCAGGTTCCCTGTCATTTAGAAATGTAAGCATAAATTCTCTTACCTGGATTTCCGACAGTCTTTTTACATCGCATAGAGCCAATACCTCCAAGTTCAATGTGAGGTGTCAATATACTTTTATATCTGTAAATACCGTAACATACAGTAGTGAAACATAAAGGAAATTTCAGAGGGCCAGTTTGTAGAAAGATATGACCCTCGAATCAAAGCGAAAATGATTTATAGTCATTGATTTGCTTGGGATCAGTCGTCTGAGAAGTCGCCGAAGGACTGTATTGTAATGAATGTTTCTCAAGGCGTTTTAACTAAGAAAGTCTGTCCTCAATCAGTTCCCGACAGCATCTAGTTTCTGACTGTAGGGGCTCTGATTTATTTTGGATGCTGCTAGTTGCTGAATTTTGTAAAGAAGAACTGAAGAAAGAAAAAAGGTTAGGTTCCATTTCAGTGAAGGTGGAATTTTGATATATGCGGAGAGTGCTCAGAGGGAAGGGGGGAAGGAGGAGGGTTGGGAACATGGAAGGTTTAAAGTCTACAGCATGTAGGGCGAGCTAACATGTCAGGGAGAGAAAGCAGCTGTATGTAGATAGAGTTTGCAAGAGGACAATCGCTTTTAGGCGGTTAATGTGACACCCAGAGATGACATCATTATCAGAAGTCACAAAGTGTGCTTGACAATAATAGCCTGTCTACCTCCTGGCTTACTAGAGAGTATGGCGGTAGGAACTCAAACTAATTCTGGGTGCAATGAGTCCTGGTAAATCTGGGGAGAGGCTCAGGAGACTCTACACCCTTCCAACTCCAAGGGTATTCGGCTGTTGCTGCTTAAACTTTGTTCGGCGAGATGGGGGGCAGATGCAGGCTCTCAGCCTTACCTACACGGTTGTCTGATGTGGAGGAGAAGCAACCACTCAGCACACAGGCTTTCCCACCCACTGGTGTCCCTGACTACCTTTTAGGAGAGGATGGGGTTTGAGTCAGCCTGGGTGTCTTTGTGCTGGAGCGACGCACTATTGTGATACCTGAAAACAGGGTTCCAAGCCGGCTAATGTGAAAATCAGTGACTTAATCTTCTGCCCCAAGGAACAGAAACAATAGAGAGATGACAGTGCTGGTGGCAGTGGAAGTGGAGGTGGCAGGGTGGATAATCCAGTGGGGAGAAAAGAATTTCGATTTAAAATGGGATACACGTTTATTACAACACTGAAGGGTAAGGCCGTATGTGGCATATACCATAAGAGAGGGTTCAGACAGGAGAGGGGGTGGGGCTCACGGAGCGGACTGTACATCCATCTGATAGTGAAACCTAGGTCATTTCAGGTACGGCACGAAGGCAGGAAGAGTGTGGGCTGGGCGGGGCAGCAGTGAGGAGTGAAAGTGAGGCGGACCATTGGGCTTCCCGGACCCGGTGCTGATGCTGATTGCACAAACACCTTCGGAAGGGACGGTCAAAAAGCAAAAGCAAGTTGTTCCGTTAGCAGGAGAGCAAAAGCCATCGTGAATCTATCTGGAGCGACAGGATCTGCATGCCATTCATCCTCCCACCAGCATCAGTGAGTCTGCCATCATGAAAAAGTGGAAGAGTCCGTGAAGGGCTGGAGAGGTGGTTCAGTGGTTAGAGCACTGACTGCTCTTCCAAAGGTCCTGAGTTCAATTCCTAGCAACCACATGGTAGCTCACGACCATCTGTAAAGAGATCTATAATGTAACGCCCCCTCCTGGTGTGTCTGAAGACAGCTACAGTGTGCTCATATATGTAAAATAAATAAAATCTTAAAAAAATGGCAGAAGTGAGTGTTCATGAGGAACTTTCACAGAGATGCTGGACTCTTTGGACAAGTTACTTGGCCTGAAAATGAGGTGAGGATGGGTGAGACTAAAGGTGTAGAGGGCTGTTAGAATCCAAGGCAGTAATCCAGTAGACCTTTCATTTTCTTTTCTTTTTTTTCCCTTAGTGTGTGTGTGTGTTTGTGTAAATATATGTGTGTGTGATATATGTGTGTACATATATACAAGTGTATGTATATGTAATGTATATGCATATATATGATGTAGATGTAGATGATGATGTAGATTTAGATGATGTATATGTATATATATATATATATATAATTGGATAGCTTATGTATTTACATTTCAAATGTCATCCCTTTTCTCCTTTCTTTTTCCACCCTCTCCTATTCCCCTTCCCCCTGCTTCAATGAGGATGCTCCTTCTTTCATCCACCCACTCCCACCTCAAAACCATGGCATTCCCCTATGCTGGGGAAACAAGCCTTCATAGGAACAAGGGCTTCTCCTCGTGTTGATGCCACACAATGCCATCCCCTGCTACATCTGAAGTTGACTCAATGGGTCCCCCCATATGTATTCTTTAGTTGGTGGTTTAGACCTTGGGGGTTCTGGAGGGTCTGTTTGGTTGACGTTGTTATTCTTCCTATGGGGTTGCAAACCCCTTCAGCTCCTTCAGTCCTTTCTCTAACTCCTCCATTGGGATCCCTGTGATCATTCTGATGGTTAGCTGCAAGCATCTTAGTCTGTATTAGTAAGACTCTGGCAGAGCCTCTCAGGAGGCATCAATAGTGACTAGGTTTTGTGGCTTCATATGGGATGGATCTCCAGGTAAGGCAGTCTCTGGATAATTTTTTCTCCAAGTCTCTGAAGAAAGAAATTAAAGAAGATCCCAGAAAGATCTCCCATGCTCATGGATTGGTAGGATTAATATAGTAAAAATGGCCATCTTGCTAAAAGCAATCTAAAGATTCAATGCAGTCCCCATCAAAATTCCAAGTCAATTCATGATAAAGTTAGAAAGAGCTATTAACAAATTCAATGGCAATAATAAGAAACCCAGGTTGGTGAAAACTATTCTGAACAATAAAAGAACTTCTGGGAGAATCACCATCACTGACCTCAAGCTGTATTACAGATCAATTGTGATAAAAACTGCATGGTATTGGTACAGAGACAGGCAGGTAGATTAATGGGATAGAAGTGAAGACCCAGAAACAAACCCACACACCTATAGTCACTTGATCTTTGACAAAAGAGCTAAAACCATCCAATGGAAAAAGGACAGTCTCTCCAACAAATGGTGCTGGTTCAACTGTCAGTCAGCATGTGGAAAAATGTAAATAGATCTATTCTTATCTCCTTATATAAAGCTCAAGTCCAACTGGATCAAGGGCCTCCACATAAAATGAAACTAATAGAAGAGAAAGTGGGGAACAGCCTCGAAAATATAAGCACAGGGAAAATTTTTCTGAACAGAACACTAATGTCTTATGCTCTAAGATCAAGAATCCACAAATGGGACTTTATAAAATTACACACCTTCTATAGGGCAAAGGACACTGTCAATAGGACAAAATGGCAACCAACAGATTGGAGAAATATCTTTATCAATCCTACATCAAATAGAGGACTAGTATCCAATATATACATAGAACTCAAGAAGTTAGACTCCAGAGAACCAAATAACACTATTAAGTTGGGGGACAGAGCTAAACACATAATTCTCAACTGAGGAATATCAAATGGCTGAGAAGTACCTCATGAAATATTTAACATCCTTAATCATCAGGGAAATGCAAATCAAAACAATCCTGAGATTCCACCTCACACCAGTCAGAATGGCTAAGATAAAACACTCAGGTGATAACAGATGCTGGAAAAGAAGACCACTTTTCTATTGTTAGTGAGATTGTAAACTGGTACAACCACTCTGGAAATCAGTCTGGTGGTTCCTCAGAAAATTGGACATAGCTACCTGAGGATCCAGCTATACCATTCCTGGGCATATACCCAAAAGACCTCCAACATATAACAAGGAAACATACTTCACCATTTTCATAGCGGTCTTATTTATAATAGCCAGAAGCTAGAAAGAACCCAGATGTTCTTCAATGGAGTAATGTATAAAGAAATTGTGGTATATTTACACAATCAAGTACTACTCAGCTACTAAAACAAAGACTTCAAGAAATTCAAAGGCAAATGAATGGAACTAGAAAATATCATTCTGAGTGAGGCAATCCAATCACAAAACAATAACATGGTATGCATTCACTGATAAGTGTATATTATCCCCAAAAACTCGAAATATCCAAGATATAATTCACAGAACATATGGAGCTCAAAAAGAAGGAAGACCAAAATGTGGATGCTTCAGTCCTTCTTAGAAGGGGGAACACAATACTCACAGGAGGAAATACAGGGACAAAGAGTGGAGCAGATACTGAAGGAAGGAAAGGCCAGTGGACCTTTCATATGTTGAGAAGCGTTTCAAGAGACAGATGCCAGGAACAGCTGGAGTGAGGGAGGGACCAGCAGGAAGTAAATAAAACATGAGTCCAATACCATATGACCAGAGCTGTGTGTTCATGTAAAGACCAAGGGGGAAAAGCCTGGGCAGTGTCCTGAGTTGAAGAGAAGATGAGGGAGGTAAGCAGAAAAGCACACAAGGGAGAGGGCTGGTTGTCCAGTGGGGCAGCCACTTGGTCAGAATCACATCCTGGAAGGCTGTGTGTTCGGGATGGCTTTGAGGACCAGATTCAAGACAGACATTAGGAAGGCTGGTGTCAGTAAAGGTTAGGAGTCAGGATTGAAAGCCATGGTAATTAAAGAGGAGACATACTGTACCTACAGTACACAGTCAGTGTTGGGGGCTGCAGAGGAGGAACAGGGGTGAACCCAGATATGAACATTTCCAGACAGTGTAACTGAAGCAGCCGGGGGCTAGTAACAGGCCTGGGGATACCCGAGGAGAAACTGATATGTCAGACAAAATAATAATACCGTGTTTAGATAATTTGGGATAAATGTGCCAGTTAAATGTATTTCCTGATGACTGTCTTTATAGAACATGTCTAGGATACAGCCAGGCCTGGGGACACTAATTAGTCTCCCAAGTAAGTACCAGTCTTAGAATCCTCTGGTCTTGTGGTTAAAAGACTCACTTTGGTTCTCATCGGGGCCCAATTTCACCCTTTGTTAACACTGAGACGTTCCTAAGGTTCTCTGTGCCTCGGTTTCTACATTTGTAAGGTGGAACTGTTTCGGATTCTCTCTTAACCAAGTTAGTATGCAAGGTATGCCTGGACAGGTTGATATTGGACCTGACAGAATCTGTTAGTGAATGAAAGTGAATTTTCTCCTCGGGTTGACCATGTGGCTGTGGTTATCACAGGGATCTTTCTTGTCTACCTATCTGAAACCACACAGGTTTCTTCTGCCAGCCCGGGGTTGAGTCCATCAAGAGGAGGGTAATCCATCCTTATTCCCACCCCTTTTTATTCTGTATCTGAGGAGACTAGGGAGTGATCTCCAGTCTTTATGAACATTTAACTCTGCAGTGTGCTTCTCCTATTTAGGTTCACTCGTGTGACATGAATTAGTATTGGCTTTACATCTCTCCAGAAGGAACAATTAATTTGTAATCAGAAAAAGCAATTTCCATCCAAGTGTAAGGTAAGGATGTGTGGGTGGGAGATAACGCCCCCGGAGGTAGTGCAGAGAAAGCAGACTGTCTAGATCGAACCCTGGGATGGGTGTTATTTATGAGACATAGGGAAGAAAAATGTAATCTTGTCATCTCAACAAGAAAACACCATGGATTATGTTTCTTTGGCTCATTTTGTAAAGCCAATTTTCTTTCATTCATTCATTCATTCATTATGTTCAACAAATTCTGCTACCTATTAAAATAGCAGCTAATGCATAAGCACCAGGAACACAGCAGTGAGCACAGTTGTCAAAAATTCTTGGCATTTATGGAACTTGGAATATTGTAGACATAGATGTTCAAACACCTGTCAAATGAATGCACAAATATGTGAACAAGAAACACGTATGAGCCATGTTCTATGAACTGTGAATGGTGTGTTTTGTGCAGTATAGGCTAAGTGTTTGGAAGTCTTTGTGTAGGGTTAAAAATGGCCGGTCACTACTTGGATAAATGAAAAGACTAGAGGAATAGAAACCAGACAGCTGAGCTCCGTGGAGGAAGTCAGACTCAGAGAAAGACATGGGATTTATACCAGTCTTTGGGGTAAAGTGGACCGGCTGCAGTGCTGTTTAAACCTGAGGAAACAATGGGATCCTGAATGCCTTTCTTTATTTGGGAGTAATAGGCCTTGTAATGGCCTAATAGGCTAATCTTTATTGTCAACTTGCCTGGATTTAAAGTTAGCTAGGAGACATACCTCTTACAGAGAGATTTACCCAAGAGAAGCCTCGGTCTGAAGGTGGCCAGCACCACCTCAGGAGCCAGGTTTCAACAATGAGGGAAAAGAAAGGAGAACGTTCACAGCATCGACCACTATGGAATTAGAAGAATAAATGTCCTAAAATGAATCTAGCATGTGATAGGCATTTGCTAAGAGTCAGGTATGGGATGTGGAGTTCTGCACATACACAGTCCCCTGGGCAACACGCATATTTATTAAATCCTAGGATGCTTGGGTTGGCCCAGACCTTCCAAAGGTTTGTCTGGGGACAAACTCAATTTCAACTATTGCTAGGAAGAATAAACCTTTTTCCTTCCCTTGAAAGTTACTGTGCTTTTAGGATTTACCCAATCTGGGAGCCTTGGAATAAAACCTCTGGTCATTTCTTTTTCTTATTCTTCCTTTCTTCCTTCCTTCCTTCCTTCCTTCCTTCCTTCCTTCCTTCCTTCCCTTCCTCCCTCCCTCCCTCCCTCCCTCCTTCCTTCTTTTCTTCCTTCTTTCTATCTCTTTTTAACATAGAAGTCCTCTTATGCATGCACACCTACATGTCAAAAGACAGCATCAAATTCCTTCATAGATGGTTGTGAGTCTCCATTCGGTTGCTGGGAATTGAACCCAGGACCTTAGGAAGAACAGCCAGTTCTCTTAACCACGGAACCATCTCTCCAGCCCCTTATGGGTTTTGTTTACTGTTTATGTGCTTGAAGCATGACCTCAAGAGACTCAGGCTGAATGAGGGTGATTCAACATGATTAAGGTGATTGCTTTTATGTCTTTTCTGTTGGATTTATCCAGGGTCTTTCTGAGAATTTTCTCTTGATGCTGCTGTTTGGAGCCAGCTGAGGCAACTTTCCTAATCCTAAGCAGGGTTATTAACTGATTCAGAACACCAGAGTGGGCACATTCAGTGCCAAAGTGGGAGGCTTGGTCCATGTCCGATGTTGGAGCAGATCCTGGGTAATTTTGCATTATTTGGGTCAGATAAGGGTTTCCTGTTATTTACCACATTCCTGAAGAACTAGGAGACAAGAGTATTATCAGAAACCATTGTCATTTCATCTACATTTGGGATCTATGAGATACCAGTGAAAAATCGATCTATACAACCTTCACATTTATCCAACCAGTAATCAATATGTTTGGACATATTAAAGAGATAAGGACTTCTATCACAAACACAAATCTTCCACAATCTAGAGAAACACTAACAGAGATGGTAGTGACGAAAATAGACTTAGTTAAATTTCTGATTTCCCCCTCTTTAGATCCGTGTGAGATACTTCAACTAAAGCACTCACACATAGCAAATGGGTCAAACGAACACAGTCTCAGGATCAGACAGACTTGATTTTTTATTAGAGTCTATTCGAGCCATTTATATAAGCCAAGGCAAGGTTTTCTCTCTGTGTAAGTTTGTCTTCTCATTAATGAAGTGGGAACAGTAAAACTACTTATTCTACTCAGCCGGGAAAATGCCTGCTACTTAGAAGACACTCGTGCCTACTCTAGATTCCTCTGTTTAACAATCTCTTCCAGGCTCTGTGTGGTCTAGCCCATGATGGCAGAGGTTAGAAAGCTAAGAAGGAGTATTTATGAAACTCTCTTGCAGTGTAGCTTCTGGATATTATGTAGGTTCCATCAAGTGGATGTCCTCAAGTGAAAGGACTGTGGCCTTTCACTTAAGAGGAGAGAGCGATTGGCAGCGAGCAAAGAGACCATTTGCAGACACAGCTGAGGTGGACCCCACGTGGGTGCTGTCATCAGCTGCCTGAGAAGTGGGAGAGGCTTGGTGAGCTGGGATGTGGCATGTGGTGGAATGGGACCAGGAGGAGAGACACATGAAGAGTCAGACACTGACCAGATTGTGTAGAACCCTGTGTGCCTAATTAAGGATTTTAAATGTTACTACCCAGCGATGGTGTACCAGCAGGGATTCTGAAAGTGGAGCAATGAAAATAGACAACTTTTTCTTTTGTTCAAGTGGAACATCGGCATCCGTTGGAGAATAAACAGAAGAGTAAAGACCTTCAGAGAGAAATATGCTCCTAGAGATGAGAATGTTGGATTTGGGGACAGAGGTCTGTAATCCCAACATCCTCACAGCAAGGCACGAGGCTGTCCGTTTAAAATCAGAACTCTATCAAAAGAAAAGGGGGGGGGGGTGATGAAGGTGATGGTTATAAAGAGGAGAAATAGAATTTAGAATATATTATTGACAAGAATATAAACAGTATGCGGGATGGGAGAACAACTGAATTGAAAGAAAATGAGGAATCTACCCAGAATCCAGCTTTCATTTACGGAGTTATCTCTATACTGAGAATAGTTTCTGGCACATAGTAGGTGGTCAGTACATGTTTACATGAGTGGGGTCAGTGATGATGCCACGAAGTAACAGAGTTTCGTCAATTCAGCTAGAAGGCGTGTTTCTCCATCTCCACACCGTGGGAAAAGGCAAGGGTAGAGATCTAGGAATGACAGGAAGAGACTCCGTAGCTCAAAGAGCCCAGGCATTGCTGAGGTTTTATCTAGTCCCAAAGAAAAGAGGTACCTTGAAAAGCAGTGAAGTCTTCATGGCTACTGTATGTCACATTTGGACAGAGGAGAAACTCTCACACAGGGTCTCGATCTACCCCATGACACTAATGGCAAAGACTAGCTTAACCTATAGAGATAGTGCCAGGAATTTGGAGACAGTGGGAAACCAAGTAGCTGTGCTGGAGTAGGCTGGCTTTTGAGAAATGTACAAACCTCCACATACCTGCATAGTGCACTGACCTTAGCAACGTCCGAGGAGATCCGAGGATAACTCCGTGTTTGGAGTTTGAGATCCTTGCTTCTCTAACTGTTGAGAACAAGACAATGAGCTGAACACAGATACACAATGCAGAGATTTAGAGTAGAGAAACCGGATCAGCAGTGCGTCCGCTTCCCAGTGACTTTGGAGTGGGAACTAAAGTTTCTTTCACATTCTTTTATTTGAGCTCTCACTTCTTGGTGTATATGTGTTCTGTTTTCCCTCCTGTTTGTGTGTGTCTGTATCTGTATACACACACACACACACACACTCACACACTCAAACACACACTCACACACACACATTCACACATACTCACACACTCACACATACACACACACACTCACACACACACCTCACACACACACTCCCAAACACATACATACACTCCCACACTCCCACACATACTCACATACACACACACATTCACAGATACTCACACACACTCACACATACATACACACACTCACATACTCTCTCACACACATTCACACACACTCATATATACACACACACACTCACACATACACACACACACCCACACACACACTCACATACTCTCTCTCACACACACATTCACACACACTCACACACACACACACTCACACACACACTCACACACTCACACACACACTCACATACTCTCTCTCTCTCTCTCTCACACACACACACATACGTATTTGTTTGTTGCTTATGCACACGTGTACTTCATCTTCCTGAGGGCCAGAGGACATGTCTTGGAAGTGAGTTCTTTCCTTTCTTCACATGGGTTTTGGGGACTGAACTCAGGCTATGAGGCTTGGCCGGAACCTCTTCTACCCGCTGAGGAGTCTGGATGGATCTCCACATTTTTGTTGTTTTGGCGACAGAGCCTCTCACCTGAACCTAGGTGTGTCACCCAGGGGTCATCAGTCCAGCATGGGGCTCACAAGTGCCACACCGGAATTTCCAAACGGGTGCAGGAAGTTGAACTCCAGTCCTGATGCATGTATCCCAAACAATTTGCCAAGGAAGCCATCTACCCAGCCCCTCCTCTCATCTTTAAACACAGGACTAAATACAAGGTCCTTGCAGGGAGGGAGAAAAACAAGAAATACTTTTCACGCCAGGAGATTGACTGGCAATGTGTAGGTGGTAGATTCCTCGTCATTTCAGCATCTCATTCTTCCCAGGTGACAGGAGGACCGATTGTCTTCCCTCCATAAGATGGCATTATTTGTGCTTCTGTATCTTTAGGTTAGTCATACGGAACAGAGGATATTTTTGCCCCCAAGAGGGTATTGGGAATGTCCAGAGACACTTGTGGTTGTCAGCAGATGTAAGGGACTTTCCGGAACCTGGTGATCAGAAGGCCAGTGCTAACTGACTGTTCTGCGGCCTGCAGACTAGCCCCTCCAATGGAGGTGGTGTGGAGAAATCTGGCCATAGAAGAAAACATGGCCGGAATAAAGTTAGAGGGAGGGAAGGAGAGGTGGAAGGAAGGAGAGGCTGTTTTTCCCTTTGAATGTGTAACCCAGGTCAGGCAGAACATGTGAAAGGCTCTCGGGGGAATACAAAGGGCGCGGGTCAGCCCGCAGAGCAGATGGCCCATGGAACCCTGCTGTCTCCTCTTTTCCTCTGCACATTTGATAAGGGGTGGTGGCCCGTGCCTGGCAGCTGGCTGCCATTTTTTCTCTTTGTTTCGGAACATAGCACAAGTACTCTTTGTGGTCTGCGTGATCTGATGTGTAATCAAGGCTAACCACTTTTCCTGAACCAAATATTGGTGCAGAATTGAGCCCAAGTACATTTACACTGGCAGGAGAAACTGAAACCCAGAAAGCGGGACAGGTCTGGAGCTCTGGTGTTTTGTCGCTAGAGAAGCCAGGACAACAGAACCCTGGACACATGCATGCTTGATATAGTTGATGCAGGTTCAAATCCCATCTCCCCTGATGACTGTCTGCCCAGTGCCAAGGTATGTCAAGCCTCAGCTTCTTCATTTGGAAAAACAGAACAAAGATACCTCAGCTGATTGGCACAAGGCTTAATGTTTTATTGTAACTGTGTTTAAAAGCGAGTAGTATGAAATTGTGTTGTTAGAGGGGGGAAGACCTTGTAGACTTGGGGGATGGAAAGAACATAATCAAAACATACTGATGCCAAGAATTTAAATATGTGTAATAATAAAATGCTTTGTCACTGCTAATGCACCTAGCCAACATTTTGGGGGATGGGGTGACATTATTAAGGATTGAAGGTTAGGGCTTTGGATATGCTAGGCAGGCTCCCTAACATGAAGTTATTATTTTATTATTAATATTTATTAATGTTAAATAAACAATATTTATTTGTTTATTATTTATCGTTGATATTTATTAATGTTAACATTTATTTATGTATTTATTTATTTGTGGACACTCTTAGGTGTCCACGTTGTCCTCGAGTTCCAGTGTAACTGATGATTACCTGACTTCACTACTGTCTTGCTTCGGCTTTCTGAGCCACCAGGCACAGCTCAGCTAACACCGTAACTTAGGACATTTCATGTAACAAAAACAATGACATCGGTCCTTCAGGTGTGCGTTTAAAAGATGGTTTGGCTTTCTCTATTGAAACATACCCAACAGTATTCGGTCATTTCTCTACTGAAACATACCCAACAGTATTCGGTCATTTCTCTACTGAAACATACCCAACAGTATTCGGTCATTTCTCTACTGAAACATACCCAACAGTATTCGGTCATTTCTCTACTGAAACACACCCAACAGTATTCGGTCATTTCTCTACTGAAACACACCCAACAGTATTCGGTCATTTCTCTACTGAAACATACCCAACAGTATTCGGTCATTTCTCTACTGAAACATACCCAACGGTATTCGGTCATTTCTCTACTGAAACACACCCAACAGTATTCGGTCATTTCTCTATTGAAACATACCCAACAGTATTCGGTCATTTCTCTGTTGAAACACACCCAACAGTATTTGGTCATTTCTCTACTGAAACACACCCAACAGTATTCGGTCATTTCTCTACTGAAACACACCCAACAGTATTCGGTCATTTCTCTACTGAAACATACCCAACAGTATTCGGTCATTTCTCTACTGAAACATACCCAACAGTATTCGGTCATTTCTCTACTGAAACATACCCAACAGTATTCGGTCATTTCTCTACTGAAACACACCCAACAGTATTCGGTCATTTCTCTACTGAAACATACCCAACAGTATTCGGTCATTTCTCTACTGAAACATACCCAACGGTATTCGGTCATTTCTCTACTGAAACACACCCAACAGTATTCGGTCATTTCTCTATTGAAACATACCCAACAGTATTCGGTCATTTCTCTGTTGAAACACACCCAACAGTATTTGGTCATTTCTCTACTGAAACACACCCAACAGTATTCGGTCATTTCTCTACTGAAACACACCCAACAGTATTCGGTCATTTCTCTACTGAAACATACCCAACAGTATTCGGTCATTTCTCTACTGAAACATACCCAACGGTATTTGGTCATTTCTCTACTGAAACATACCCAACAGTATTCGGTCATTTCTCTGTTGAAACACACCCAACAGTATTCGGTCATTTCTCTACTGAAACACACCCAACAGTATTCAGTCGTCTAACTGGATATAGCACCCCAAGAACCCAGGGCTGCTTTGGCCACTTATGGCTTTGTATGCCAAAAAGAAGCCATGCTAATTGGCCGATCCTTAGGGTGAAAGTGTCCTTACAGGAATAGCTCACACGACAGAGAGCTGGCTATGTAAGACTTGAGTGGGGATCTCCAGCACACATGTAAAAGAACCGAGCAGTGTATATATATACCATAGCTGGTGGTCAGGAGTGATGGGGGTGGGGCAGAGGGAAAACATGAGAATCCTCATCCAGCCAATTTTGGGTCGTGCATTTTCAGCCCCTCCTCATACTCCCCAAAAGACTACAGTACCAAAGCTACTTGTCTATGTATAATTGTTATATAGAAATGAAAAGTTCTGATTAGGTACATTTCTGCATAGTTTTGATAAACAAAATTTTAATGTCTTCTTTTGTTTTTTTATTTTCAGTGAAATAAATCATGCAACCCGCCTTGGCTTCCAACAGAGTGCACTGCTGAGTAGAAAACACTGGGAAGGTACTATAATTCACTCGTGACTTACCTGCTGGAGAGAAAATGTAAATTACTTGGGGCTCTGAGTGGGCAGCACTGTTGAAGTATTTTATGTGCCAGACATGCTGTAACTATTGATTGAAGGAAAGGAAGGAGACCCATGAGACTCACACAGATTGGTTATCACAGTTCCTGTGGGATTTGTCCATGATGTGGTTTTGTGGGAATATTTAGGGAGAAAAAAAGTGCTTGGGTTGTGCAGATTGCAGAGAAGTGGGCATTCGGGAGCTTCACAGATACCTCTGCCCTCTTGGCAAAAAAGGGATACCAAATGGAGCCTCAACCTCCTTATCCTTACATCGAAGAGTTATGAAGTCAGAATGGTGGCACGAAGTGACAGATAAAATCCAAAGCTTTAAGCAAGGAGGAGGAGAAGAAGCTATGGTAGGCTTACATATCCTTAGCTTGTGTTAATCGACCCCCGTCCCCCATGTCCCCCCACAACCGTGTAACCCTTTAACTCCCAGCATTCCCCTCTGCCACGTTCACGCCACAACGGTCGGTATTCTACCTCCCCACCTTTGCTGCACCTGTAATGTACTTCCCCCCATCCTGATGTGCAGCCCTCTGCCCATGGAACATCTCTTTCTCCTTGAATTTCCAAAAGGCACTTATTCATTTTTATTGTAAGGGCATGAGGGCTTTTACTTCATGCAAACTGCCCCGTGCAGTTGCATGGTGCCTCTGGAGGCCAGAAGAGGGCACACTATCCCTCAGAACTGTAGGGATAGTGTGTCTTTAAGGCCGTTGTAACGCTGGGTCCTCTACAAGGGCAGCAAGTGCTCTTAATCCATGAGCCAGCTCTCCAGCTCCTATTTCTAGCTCAGGAGACACCTCCAGAAAGATTTCCAACATGGCTGCACCAGTTTACCCTCCTGCAAACTGTGTATAAAGGTCCCCCCCCCCCCAGCTTCAGTTACTGTAATCCATGTTCCTGATTATGGCCATTCTGACTGGGTCAGAGATGGAATTGTAAATAGTTTTAATCTTTAGTTGTAAGATGACTAAGCTCGTGGGTTGTTAAAACCTTCAGTGTGAGACACGGGGCCTCCTCTCTCTGGTTTGTTGACCAGGAAGGCCTCAGAGGCACCCAAACCAAACAAGCTATTGTCACTTCTTGTTTTCCCACAATAACTACATGACAAGAGCCTCTAGCTAAAGGTGCTTCTGCTTGCTTGCAGGACACAGAGAAGCCAGTCTTGAATTTTCCTGGAAGCTCTCTCCCTGTTGGCTAAACTTCACAAAGCTGCATGGTGCTTTGTAGACTACTTGGGGAGAAAAGACATCAGCGGTTTTTTGCAGTGCTGGACCTAAAATACTGACCTGTCAGGCAAGGAATGCCCAGAGGTGTAACAATGAAAACAGTTTCTGGGCTGACCAACTGTTCTCCTGATTGAATTTAGTCTTGTTCCACAGGAGAGGACTCATGCCTGGCACTATAAGCTTAGTCAAACTTCATGGTTAGGGAAAGTCTTTGGAGCTAGGAGAGAATCTATTGATGCTGTTCTTCTAAATGGTCTTTAGTTATCAATTATAACTATTTAATTACAATTATATAACATTTATTATATATATATAATTATAAATATTTACGTTTTTATTCATAGCTCTATGCCTATTTATCCTTTTTGAAACATCATATCGTGGTCATTGTGATCTGATGTGTAATCAAGGCTAACCACTTTCCCTAAACCAAATACTGATGCTGAATCAAGACCCAATACATTTACACTGGGAGGAAGGACTGAGACTCTCTGAAAGTGGAACAGGTCTGGAGCTCTGGTTTTATGTTACCAAGAAAGTTTGGACAACAATCCTGGACATGTGTGAATGAGATCTAGGTTCGAATCCCATCTCCCCTGATACTTCTTATTGCGGTGGGTGTTGGCATTAGGACAGCTCCTATCCCCAGTGATGGCACCACCCACAGGTGACAGGAACTTGGTGCATCCATCACCATGGAAACAGCCAAAGCATGCCCAGAAGACACCGGTTCAAAAACCCACCTTCACCTGGGAGCAAGTGACATCACTACCACTATAAAAGACTGAAACCCCTCCTCCTCTTCCTCTTTTCTCTTCTCTTCTTCCCTTGGCCCTGAGCCCTGTCTCATCCCTGTTCTAGTAAACCTCTGTATGTGGAACCATTTTGGTTTGATGAAGGCTTGTCCAGGCACGAGCCGAGAAATCTAATTAATAACATTGGTGGCCTGCACGGGGATCCTGGATTTTCTCATGACCTGCCTGGCCCTGGGCTCCTGCCCTGTATAGCAGTGGCTGCATGGCCAGCATTGCAATTGCCCGCCCCTCTTAACTGCCAACGCCACTGCCTCGCATTCCTGCACCGTCTCTCGTGCTGCTGATCACCGCCCACTCTCACAGCCCACCCTCCATCGCCGCTCAACGCCCGACTCACAAACTTCCACCATGTGAGCTGTCGCTGTGACTAAAGCACCAGACACACTTGCGGGCCGCTGCCCACTGTGACCCATCACCCGCCAATAGCTCCTGCCACGTGGACCACTGAGATAGATCAGCCACAGAGTTTCACTTTTCCTGACCACTGAGAAGACATCCCGAGAAAGCCTTTCAGCGCATCCCCCTCTTCAGGGCTCTTGCAGCCGGTTCTCTCGCTAAAGTCCAGGCTTGGCAAGGGCGTTCTCTCTCGGGTCCGGGATATGACACAGCCACCGGGATTCTGAGTGATGACTCCGGACTCCTGTGAATAGGCAAGATTTTCTCTACCAAGTTTATCCACTGGGATGTTGGTTTGAGATAACTCAGTAACCCCTCCCCTCATTTGTTTTTCCCAAATGGGCAACTCAATGACTCAAAACGTATCACCAGGCTCCCCACTGGGATGTCTCCTGGAAAATTTCAAATCTCTAAAACTAATGCCTCAGCTAAAGACATCTGAACAGCCACAAAATGGCAGCCTAGATTCGTTAAGTCACTTATACTGACAACGATCTGGTAAATGGAAAGAGGTTCCCTATGTACAGGCATTTATCTACCTTCGCTCTAACCCTTCTCTGTTCATCTTGTAACCCCACCCACCTCCTTTTAGCTATGAGGCAAACAGCAGATGACACCACAACTGTCCACCCAGCCAATGAGCCAACCCCTCTCCCCTGCAAAGTTCAGACCACAGCCTCAGCTTCTGCTCATGCTACTCTAAGCTTTCTAGAACCCTCCCCTCCTCCATCGCCAGACTCACATGTAAGCATGGACACACCACCTGACCCCAAGCACGGCCGATACCCCTTCCCTCCCTCTCTTGTCCTCTTCTGTGCGGCAATCTTATAGTTTGACACTCCATGATTTACATATGATTCTTACTAATAATTTACTTCCGGAGGAAAGCCGGCAGGTTTGGGAGCAGGCAAAAAACACATGCAGATGAGATCCATCAAACAGATAGAACAAACCCAATAGGATCTGAGGTAGTACCTGGCCAAGATCCCTGCTGGGATTACAGTTCCACGGGTGGTATTTTGGCCAGAGACAGATTCATAACCTGCCTCCTGGCCCGTCTCCTCAGAGCAGCCCAAGAGGTTTTCCAAGACAGACAGAAAAACCCATCCCAATTTTTAGAGCGCCTCATAAGGGCCCTATTACAGTATACCATGGGAGAGGTGAAAAGGCTCACTAACAAAAATACCATATGCTGATAAAGGCTGTCCTACCAGCCCCAGCCAGACTCCTGGCCTCCCAGGGCTACAGAACCATCAGGACCCTGCTACAAATGTGCTCAACAAGGTCAATGGGTGAAAGCTTGTCTTAGCCCCTGCAAGTCAAGGGGACATGTCCTAGGTGCTATTGAGAGGGACATTGGGCTGTCGATTGCCCTGTGTCACACAGTACAGAGGGACATCATTCCTAAATAATCCTCCAGCCAATTTCTTAGCCTTGAGTATGGACAGCTTGAGAGGCCTGGGCTCCTTTGACCTGACCACTGCCATCACTAGCAGGAAGCCACAGGTAGCTATCATGGTATGTGGGCGGCCCATTTTCTTCCTCTTGGACACTGGGGCCACTTGGACAGTTTTGGGGACCCACTTCTCCCTCCCATTTTCCTATTATCAGGGTAGGAGGACAACCTTACCTTCCTCACCAAACCCCACCACTTAGTTGTTGCAATATTCTTTTCAATCCATTCACCAATTTGTTGCATTTTCCTCTTCAACCCAAATAAACCCATTCAATGAAAACAGAACTCAGTAATTAGGAAAACAAACTGAGGTCTATTTTGGGCAGATTTACCACTACACTCTCTATTCCCCTCCTAAGAAATCCCTCTCACTTGCTGTGAACCATCCTCTTGTTACCATTCTGTCCTCTCCTCTTTCTCCTCTGACCCCTCCTCTTCCATTTTACTCCCCGACTCCTCCTCTTTTGTTTCCTTTCCTTTTTTCCCCGCCTCCTCTCCCTGTCTAATCATGTATTGCCTTAGTATAAATCTACATATCATTCTTTTTCTTTACTTTAAAAAACAAAACAAAACAAAAACCTCTGCCTTTAAGCTGTATATGACTATTATGTAAGCTGTATATGACTATCACCCCCTTGAAAATATTCTAAATAATTATGTTTTCTCAAAGTTAATTATCTTGGATAGGCCATCAAACTAAATTAGTCTTCAACTTCATCAGAAATCTGAAAATGGCCAAATATCTAGAAACATAGGAAGCCTAACACGTTTTCCAGAGCTTAGAGAGGTTGTAGAAACAAATGTCCACCAGTAGACCCCTTTTAGCAACATGTGAGAGCAAGTCTTTGGCCTTCTGGCCCAGGATCAATGACAGACCTAAAAATGCAGAAATCTTGAAGGGCTGATAACTTTGGCCCGGCAAAAATTATTAGTCAGCTATTGTGCACAAAGTGTCTGTTTTTGGACACTAATAGTCTGTTGATGAATTTGGCAGTTTTTTGCCCAGTGGCTGCCTAGTCACCAACTATACCTCATCTTGAGGTAGAGATGCTTAATTTCTTTGTTCATTCCACCAAAGGGGAACTGTAAGGAGCAGCTATGGCTCAAGAAAGATAAATAACATTAAATGTAATAATTTGTGGATTTCTGATGTTTTTAAAATCCATCTAAGTACAGAAAGCATTTGTGACTCAAACTATGAGTTTGTTATTCAGCCCTTAGCTAGTTGATTAATCAACTAAAAACATTGTATTATAACAGTTATAGGACTGGATCTAAGCCTTACATTCCAAAATGCATTGTATAGGCACAATGCCAATATGAAAGTAACAAAATTACTCTCAATTTTAAATCAATAAGAAATTTTACTAGTGAAAACATTAGATTTGTATCAAATGAAATCATACAAATGTAAAGAGTACAACTTCATCCTTGTATCAGTTACAGAGATTTCTACTAATTTAAGATATAGCTATGCAATATCTTGTTTGAGAGTACATTTGCTAAACTATCCTTACGTCTATTTCTCTAACTTCCATAATATTACTATAGCCCCAATTTCTCCTCCACCCCCTCTTTTCTCCACCTAAGAAGAAAGAATAAAGAAAAAGAGAGGAAAGGTAGCAATCCCTGAGTTTAAACTCTCTAGTTCCCTCCAATGCTGCATTTGTAAAGTATCCATCATTCAAAAAAAAACAAAACAAAAAACAACAACAACAACAACAAAAACAAAAACCAAACCAGAACCATCACCATCCACCCCCACATAAGGAACTGGGAGGAAGATCTTCTCTTATCTGCTTCCAGCTGAAGTGGGGTGAAGAATCACCTTCAGGGGGCCCAAGGGAAAATAGGAAATCTAGCTTTGTCACAGCAGAGCTAGCTGGCATCATTTGTCTTCCAGTCACTATGTGCTGAGAAAGTTCACTACTTAGATGACATTTTGAATATGACAGTCTGAAAGGCTGTATAGGCAAGCCAAGCAGTTCTGGAAAAGTTCTGGAAGCAAGTCTATAAAAGAAACAGCTTTGATGTAGTTGAGGTAGAGTCAAACTCAGAGCTGGAATGGAAGGTCCCAGAATCTCAGCATTCCAGAGTGTCTGATCTTTTCAGGGCTGTCTTTCTCTTCTTTCATCCTGCAGCACACAAAACTTACAAGCAAATCATATAGTTCTGTAAAGACATTCACATGGTGTGTACGCAGTGCATAGACTGGTTAATGAAGATTAGTAAAGATAACAACTGTCTTTCTTCAGGTTAGTTTGATCACATAATATAATTCTGTATACATGCCATCTTAAAGACTGGCATGTAATAATAAGTCATGAGAAATTTGTTCCCAATAAATGTTACTGGCTGTGTACAGACATTTTAGTCTCAGCCGGTTCCAGAGCTGTCTCTATATATGGAGACGTAAACATTACCACATATACATCACCTATTTGTTGATTGTGCTAGTCTCCATTTTCTTCTTGGTCACCAAGGTCTTCAGGAGGTCTCCCTTTGTCATGCCTGATCTTTATCAACTAGGAAGGCACCCACAGCTTTACTTTTCCTGTTGAAACATAGGCATAACCCCTCCCCCAGTGTAATACATTTCCCATTTTCCATTTGGATGTTAGAATATTTTTAATATAAACAGGCTGGTTTAATTCAGTGGTTTTCTCCACAATCCAATGTCTTTCAGCAGCTGTGGTGTTTTGTCCATTAGCATTTAAAAAATTTAAGGATAATAAGGCACTATGTAATCTATCTCTGGGGGGCGTTTGTTGCTCCCTTTTGCCTATTAAGCATCTCCTTTAGAGTTTGATTAGATCTCTCCACAATAGCTTGTCCTGTAGGATTATGTGATATGCCTGTGACATGTTTTATATTATAATATTCAAAAAACTGCTTCATCTTATTAGAGTTATATGCTGGACCATTGTTCATTTTAATTTATATGGGTATTCCCATAATGGCCATAACTTCTAAAAAATGTGTAATCACAGAATCAACCTTTTCTGATGCTAAGGCAGTTGCCCATTCCTGAATATGTGTCTATGGTGTGGTGCACATATTTCAATTTACCAAACTCTGCAAAATGAAAGACATCCATCTGCCAAACTTCATTTCTTTGGGTACCCTTGGGGTTAGTTTCTGTAGGCAGTGGAGTTTGGTTATGTAATGAGAAAGTAGGGCATTGCTTCACAAATTCCTAGGCTTGTTTCCAAGTGATAGATAATTCTTTCCTTAAACCTTTGCTGTTAACATGGTGTTTTTTAAATGGAATTCTGAAGCCTCTAGTCCACTTCCTATCAATAGCCAGTCAATTTCATTATTACCTTGCACCAGAGTTCCTGGCAGACCTGTGTGAGATCTTATGTGTGTTATATATATTCAATTACTCCTATTTCTGATCATTTGTTGTAACTGACTAAATAGTAAAGCCAGTTCAGAATCATTCTGAATAAGTTCAGCAGTTTCTGTGTAAAACAACCCTTTTTGCATATTGAGAGTCAGTTACTATATTAAGAGACTCTTGAAAATCTGACAGTACCATGAGTATTGCATATAATTCAGACCTTTGAACTGACCTCTAGGGACTCTCAACCACCTTACTTACATTTTCTGATGTATATCCTGCCTTTCCTGGCTTACTGGCATCAGTATAAAATGCAGGGGCTCCAGATATTGGAGTTCCCTTTATTATACAAGGGAGAATCCAATTAGTTCTTTTTATGAACTGAATTCGCTTGCTTTTAGGGTACCTGTTATTAATCTCTCCCAAGAAATTACTGCACGCTCTTTGCTAGTGTTCATCTTGTGTCCATAAGGAGGAATTTCTGCATTTGTAAAAGTAACTACGATTTCAGCAGGATCACTTCCATTTAATTGTCAAAGTCTCATTTTACCTTTTTGTATTAATTGAGAGACCTTCTCAAGGTAGGTTTTCAGTTTCTTACTCTGTTTATGTGCTAAAAGTATCCATTATAAGATATGATCTTCCCTCTGCATAAGAATTCCTGTAGGAGAATAAGTAGAAGGTAAAATGACTAAGATGCAGGCCATCTTTGGATCGATACAATTTAGGTATGCATCCTGCATTTTATTTCCTACCAAAGCTAACTCTTTTCCAGCCTCAGCTGATAGTTTCCTTGGGCTATTTAAATCTTTATCACCTTGCAAGGTTTGAAATAAATTGCTTAGCTCTTGAGTGGCTAAGACAATTGCAGGCCTCAGCCAGTTGAAATCTACTAGTAGCTTCTGAAAATCATTAATGGTCCGTAATTGGTTTCTTCTGATTTGCAGCATTTGTGGCCTAACTTTTGCAGATTTATTTGGTACCCTAAATAATTAATAAAATCCCCTCTTTGTATTTTTTTCAGGAGCAATAAGAAATCCCCAACAAGGCAAGTTTTTTTTTTTTTTTTTTTTTTACTTTATCAAACATTCTTTCTAGGATATTTATATCCGAATCAGCCAATAATATGTCATCCATATAATGGTAAATAATAGATTGGGGAAATTGTGAATCATTTCCAATGGCTGTTGTACAAAATATTGACACAAAGTAGGGCTATTTAACATTCCTTGGGGCAAGACTTTCCACTGATATCTTTTTACTGGGCAATCTCTATTGAAGTTAGGTATTGAAAAAGCAAACCTTTCTTTATCACATTCATGTAAAGGAATTGTGAAAAAAGAATCTTTTAGGTCAATCACTATGATAGGCCATTCCTTAGGTAACAAGGAAGGCAGGGGGAATCCAAGGCTGCAGGGAACCCATCGATTGAATAATCTTACCAATCACTCTGAGAACTGTCAAGATCCTCTATTACCTGATTTATTTTTCATGACAAATACTGGAGAATTCCAAGGGCTGTTAGATTCTTCTATATGCTGAGCCTCCAGCTGCTCCTGAACTAGCTGTTCTAATGCCTGTAATTTTTCTTTTGCCATAGACCACTGATTAATCCAAATAGGTTGCTCAGTCAACCACCTTAGTGGCAAGGCTGTTGGTGTCTTACCAGCAGTAGCTCCTTGGGTTAGACTAAATTGTCAGCCTCTGTTGTATCCTTTTAATGGACAGCTTGGATATTCTGTAACTGCCTTTAATAACGTTCCTTGACTAATTTAAAATAATTTATATTAGGAGACTGATGGTGTCCATGGCCAGACACTGAAACCGAGAGAATATTAATTTGGGTTTTCCATTGCTGTAATAGATCTTTACCCCATAAAGTTAATGGCTATATCAGCCACGTATGGCCTCAATTTTCCTTCTTGACCTTCTGGTCCTATACATTTAAGCTACCTGGTGCTTTGCTTTATCTGGTATGAAGTGCCAACACTGTGAAACTGTATATCCACTTTTTGAAGTGGTCAACTAGCAGGCCAAGATTTTGGAGAGATGATGGCGACATCTGCTCCAGTGTCAACCATTCTTTCTATTTCAATATTGTTTACTAGTATTTTTAGTTTTGGCCTTTGATCCTCTATAGAAGTTAGCCAAAAAATTCGTTTTTGGCTCACTTTAAGGCTTTTGGAATTGTCTACAGAACTTGCCTTAGCCTTGTCTTGTCTCAGAACATCTGTTTTTGAAGCAGTGACATCTAATTGTTCTGAGGAAGAGAATTCTCCCTGCCTGGCATTGGGGTCTGTGAGAGGCCCCCCTCGGGGTTTTTTTGGTAGGGTGTTGCCCCTTTTTTCTGTTATTGATTTACATTCCTTAGTCAAATGTCTGCCTTTGCCACATCTTTGACATATTCCAGGACGAATAGGCCCTTTTTTGATATTATTTTGGTTGTTTCTCTTTCAGTTATACCTGAGATGACCCAGCTCACAACAACTAAAACATTTGAAGTCTTGGGTCATCTCTAGCTGTCTAGTGGCAGGTTCCCCTCCCTTGCCTCTTCTCTCAACCATGAGAAAAACTGTAAATTTGCAGCAGGCTCTAGTATTGCTCTTGTCATATCTTTCCAGTCTTGGGGGATTATTCTATTTTTAATAGCCCAAGAAATCAGAATTTGTTTTACAAAAGGCAAGTGCATTCCAAAATTAGTAACACTTTCCTTAAATGTCCTCAGTTCTAGTACATTCACAGGTTGCCATTCAAAGTCTTCATAACCCTGTGGATGGTCACCATCTGGAGGTCTTTGTTGTACATTAACTAGACTAGAGTTTGCTTTCTAACAACTTTCGGTTGGCTTTCTCTAATTTTACCTTCTGTCTCTACCTGAGTATTTTCATTGATTGACATTTTGAATTCCTCCCTTAAGGTTCGTATCCACGTTTCATATCTCTTCTTTTGTCACTCCTCCTGTTCCTTGAGTTTCTGTATTCTCTGTTCAAGGTGCTGCCTCCACATTTTGAGTTTTTCTTTATATTGCAACTCTGATAGTCTACTGTCCATTAATTTTTGGTTGGTTAATTAAAAAAAAACTTATTCTCCAAGTCTTGCTTTCAAATCTCATCATTTTCTCTTTGCTGCGCAGTCTGATCTATGAGCTACTGTATATTTTGTTCTAACCTTTCTTCCAGCTCCTGTCTCTCACCTTCATTTTCATCTTCTGTCTCTTATTCTGATCTATAATTTCCTGTGTTTTCATTTCTAATGTTTCTTCTAGGCTGCGTTGCCAAGTCTCAAATTTCTCTTTCTGTTGTTCGTGCTGCTCTATAATCTCCTGTATCTTCTGTTCTAAGCCCTGCTTCCATACTCTTAGCTTCTCTTTATGTTGCAATTCTGATATTGCAACATCTGCCTTATGTTGATTTGCTAGTTTCAGTAAATTATCCTCTAGACTTTGCTTCCAAATTTTATCTCTATTTCCTTGTCCTTCTGTCTGATTTTTGAATTGTTGAATTCTTTTTTTTCTAGAGTCTCCTCTAGATTTTGCTTCTAGTCTTCATCTTCCTCTTTCTGTTGTTTATTTTGACCTATGAAATCCTGAAAGTTTGGTTCTAGTGTTACCTGTAATTTCTTTTCTAAGGCAAGAGATTTTTTTTTTTTTTTTATCTAAGGACCTGTATTTTGAGAGGACATAGTAAATCAAGAGAGTAAATATCACAATAATGGTAAATGATAAGGCATCTATTTCCTTAAAATCCATCCCTGTCAGACCATCCAAAATATCATTCTATAAAGCCCAAAATATATTTATTGTGTTTCTCACCTTTAAGTATCAAAATACCTTATCTGGAGCCCTTTGTACCTTTTTTTCCCTGTTGTTCAATTCAGAATCCTGTGGTCCTCTCTGATTCTTTATTCCCGGAGAGTGGTCTCTTTGGGTTGCCGCAGGCAACGCTTGCTTGTGTGCTGGTCTCAGGCGACCTCACAGGCAGTTGTTCCCCAGAGACTTCTGTTCCTCCCTGTGTTTCCTGATACTGCCCCTGGCTGTAGTTCTGTCTAGGGTTTGGGGAAGGGAGCCTCTCTGCAGTTCTCTGTAGGCCCCTCAGACCTAGTCAGCTTTCAATCTAACACTGCTCCAGTCCAGATCCTTATTTTAGGGTCTGGGGGTCTGGGAGCAGTGAATTTTAGACTCAGGTTAGTTGGGGGACCAATTGTTGCATTTTCCTCTTCAACCCAAATAAACCCATTCAATGAAAACACAACTCAGTAATTAGGAAAACAAACTGAGGTCTATTTTGGGCAGATTTACCACTACACTCTCTATTCCCCTCCTAAGAAATCCCTCTCACTTGCCGTGAACCACCCTCTTGTTACGGTTCTGTCCTCTCTTTCTTCTCCTCTGACTCTTCCTCTTCAGTTTTACTCCCTGACTCCTCCTCTTCCGTTTCCTCTTCTTTTTCCCACCTCCTCTCCCTGTCTAATCATGTATTGCCTTAACATAAATGGACACTTAGTTGCATTTTTAGGGGTTTACCCCTCTCTCACACATTCCTTTTTGGAAGTACAAACATGTCCTGTCCCCTTATTGGGAAGAGATCTTCTAGCTAAGTTGGGAGCCTCTATTTCCTTTGCTCCCCCCCATTTGCCTGAACCCAAGCTCACCAGCAACCCGTCTGTTCCTTCTCCTAGCCAGTCAACCTACTAACACAAACATGTTTCCTTTACCAGCTTCTCAGGTAGACCCCCAACTATGGGACATCCAGAATCCCTATTTTGCTAAACATCATTCTCCTGTTATCATCCAACTACTAGACCCTACCTGGACCCTTTTAAGGTGATTCTTGAGACACCTGCAGCTCTTTTCTACATGCAAGATCCATCGTACCCAGGTGGGAGATAGGAGTCGTTGGTAAGCGCTACTGTAAAAACCAACCAGTTTCCTAGTAAGTACTATCAAAATCCAGGAAAAAAAAAATCTCAATTGATGTCACCCATCCTGACTGCTGGCTATGCATACCTCCTGGAACAAACTTACAATTGCCACTTACAACCTCCCTAGTCATGTTGCCTAATAACTTTACCTCACCCTTTATCAGCTTCCCTGACTCTGACGTTGCCATGACTCCACACCTTTCCTCTATCCCTCTTTCATGGCATGGCAAACTCTTTTAAGACATCTGGGACATGTTCTGTAGGAATTTGCTTCAAACCTTAAAAATCTTGTTTCTACATTCCTCCAACGACAGATTAAAAAAAAAAAAAAAAAAACTAACCAAACTATTAATCAGTTCCTGTTACAGGATTGCCAGCCACTGTCCATAGAGGAGCCTGATATGAACATTTGCCAGGTGGACCCCCTACAATGCCCCAAGGCAGCAGGAAGTAGCAAATAAGGGTCTCAGTGCCCCTACTCCCCTTTTACCATCGGCCTCCCCCTCCCCCTTTTCTCCTTTTTATTATAAGAAAAGGGGAGAAATGGCAGCACTAGGACTGCTCCTGCAAAAATTTTCTTTCTTCCAAATGTACTTAATCTCTCCCTATAATGTATACATATGTGTGTTCCAGCATCTTGTCAAGTCCAGGCGCTCATTACATCTGGAACAGCTCCAGAGAAGCTGATGCTATTTGGATTATGAGCACTCCTAAGGTAAGACTGCACACAGCACAAACCCAGGGATACAGTTCCAGTGACATTCAGGAAAAAACTGCCCAGGGGCTGTGCCAAGAGACAAGGCACCTAAAATCAGTCATGTAAGATGAAGGAATGAGGCAGGCATCAGAGACCTTATGTAGGCAGACAGAGGCAGACCAGGAAGCTCAATATTACTTCTGTAATATTACTCAGTGTTGCCGAAGTTTAAAAACATGGCTTTGTACAGCATGCAGCTCTGACCATGAACCATAAGCAAAAACTAGAACCAGTTGTGAATTAGTGTAGTCTTCTTAAAATGGAAATCTCCATTGGCTATGGTGGTTGGGTATGTAGCTTCAACTCCATGCAAAACAAGTCTAGGAATGCTTTTTCAAAATATTTATTTATTTATTTATTTATTTAATAAACAAAGGCATGGAAAGAAAATTGTAAAGAATTTACAATTTACAATATATGATAAAGCCTGAGGCTTTATCAACAATAATGGGAACGTTGGGCTCATAAATCAGACCCATTTGCTGTCAAAACTTGTGTTCTGGAAGCCATAGTAAAGTGGTTCAGGCAGGGGAGAAGGTAAGTTAACCTCTGGGTAGGAAGGAAATGGAAGTGCCCAATCTAATGTGCACCGGAAGTAACCACCTTCAGTCTGGAGACCCTTAAAACAGGTGGGGACAGATGGGCAGCTTAGGTTTCAGTCTTGAATTCCTCTCACATACGAGACCACAGCAGTCTAGAGATGGAAGGGTGTGTTTGTGTGTGTGTGTGTGTGTGTTTGCACGCGCACAGGTTCTGATACAGGGATGGCGTACAGTGACTCAGGCATGGTTTTACTCCTGTTTGCTTTCTTACCTTCATCCTTAGCCTTCCTGACAAGCAGATAATTCTTTCTGCAAATCAAACCCCGAGGCAGTGGACAGTGCTCTGCGTTTATTAGGGGAAATTGCCCTGGAATCTTGGAGTGGGGCAGGGTTGAAAGGATGGAAAAATGGGTTATGGAGGGCGGAGGTTCAACTCCCTGACATCTTTTGATGTGTGGCAGGACTTTCTGGTGAGACCAGTGAATGGTGGCCCTATCAGTCCTCGCCAAAGTGTTACTCCCTCACTCCATCAGGATTCAAATCTACAGATAACAAGCTAATGAAGAAGCCACCAAGGCACCACGCAGTGCTAATGATAGGTTCTTAGTTTTGGTCCCAGAGAAAGAGGTGGGCGGGCTGCAAGCCTGCGGTGGCAAGGGCCAAAGGCATCAGGCAGCCTGCCTTCTGTTGTCTCAGAAATCCCAGACCTGTTGTGGTCTCTTAGCTAACACATTTATGATCTCTGTACAGATTTTACGTAAAGAGAACCTTGTAGCATGTGGCCTTTGTGTCTGGCTTCTTTAACTCAGCATAGTGTTTTTCAAGGTCGCTAAACATACATCCAAAAGAAGTATGCTTTCCTGCTGTCCTATTTGCAGTTGGAAGGTGGATCGCCCTGGAGATCTTACTGCTTGGAGAACAGCGCCACCTGGTGGAACAAACGTGAACTATGCTAGGCTCAATCTGCCAAGCCAAGGGCAAATAGTGGGGAAAGGGTTTGCTTTTAAAAAGCAAAAGAAGTTTTTAAGACATTCAGCTTGCAACCACTGCCACGGCCTTACTAAAACAGGATCTCTAGGATAAAAAAATACAACCGTTGATAGCAATTGCTGGTCACTGTGTTGCTGGAGGGGTCTGGGAGGCTGAGTTAAGTACATGGGGCCATTTGCATTGCTTACAATCACTGCAGCGGGATTTCGGGTCGTGAAGACTGGCTTCAACGAAACAAGGGCATTTGGAGAAATCCATACTTGAAGTTGTGTTAAATGACTATAAATTAAACCGAAACGCCGTCTTGCTGTTGTTTCCACTATTACTAGCAATCAAGTGTTTAAGCCCTGAAAATTGTCCTATCAAAATTCCAGTGTATGGCTGACAAGGTGATAAAGGAGAGACATCACACAGTGGAGTGCTACTCAGCTACTAGAAACAGTGACTTTATGAAATCCCTAGGAAAATGGATGGAACTAGAGAATATCATCCTGAGTGAGATAACCCAGTCACAAAAGAACACACACAATATGCAGTCACTGATAATTGGATACTAGCCTCAGAAAGCTCTGAACACCCAAGAGGACAACTCACAGATGATATGAAGCTCAAAAAAAGGCCAAAAATTGGAAGCCTCAGTCCTTCATAGAAATAATAATAATAGTAATAATAATAATAATAATGATAAGTGTACAGCACCCTGTCAGAATAACTGTACAGCACCCTGTCAGAGTGAGGTACACCTTGACCTTAAACCATTAATAACACAAGAGCTAAGAGGATAGCCTTGTGGCAATATTTGGTAGTTAAAAATCATTATGTTTAATCTTTATATACCAAAAACTTTGACTATTTCCATGTTATGTTTTATTTTACATATACTTTATGATCTTAGTAAATAGTAAGATTTCAATGCATATTATCAAACCTTTTAAAAAATTAAGTACTGTGAAAAATATATTCATATATACTTACGCTAAAAAAAAAGAAGAAACATTTTTATCTTAATAAGGCTACATCAGGCCTTGTTCTCACCTACAGAGACATGTTAAATAAATTTCCAACCAGATATTCGTCCCCATTGTTTGGCTCCTCGGCTACCTGGGTTTAAGCGTTCTCCAAGACACTTTTTATGTGTGCCACACGTGTAAAAATGAGCTGATAAAAACACACACACACACACACACACACACACACACACAAATCTGAATAAAGGAGTTTCAGGGTTGTCACAGTGACAAAATGCTGGAGGCGCTCAATCCATGAAGATAAAGGACCATGCCCGGTTCATGGCTTAAGGTTGTCATGATCCTTTGCTCTTAACGCTTTGGGCACGTGGTGAGGTGGCTCATAGTGGTGGCAGCCAGGGGCAGAAAGGATTTAAACTTCTGACGGTGACCAGGAAGTAAATTAGAGAATGTGTTTCCAATGTCCCTTTCACGAACCTTCTCCCAGTGGTCCTCTGCACCCAGTTAGGCTCCACAGGTTAGCGTGTCAGCATGCCTACAAGGCTCTACCCAACAGTTACCTAGCAACAGCCAGGTAGGCCAGACTTGCTCTAAAAGAGACGTTTGGCCTCTCTTTCCTCTCTGACCCCTTTCTTCCTTCCTCTGTTTCCCCCTTCTCCCTCTCTCTCCATGTGTTCCAGGACAGCTTCTTCTTCTTTTCTCTCTCTCTCTCTCTCTCTCTCTCTCTCTCTCTCTCTCTCTCTCTCTCTTTCTCTCTCTCTCTCTCTCTCTCTCTCTCTCTCTCTCTCTCTCTCTCTCTCTCTCTCATTGCCTCATTACGTTTCTGCCAGCTCCCCATCATGGCACCAGCCAAGGTCGAGGTGTTTCAAACATGGCCTTTGGGCAACACTCGAGATTCAAAGTATAAGAGGAAATAGTGGAACGTGATCCTCTTCGCTGGAATTTTCCATTCCTCCTTAATTTCTCCCCCTTCTTATTTGCCACACACACATTGCTAACACTGCGCATGCCTGAGTTTCTTCTTTCTTTGCTCATGTATCAATATCCAGCCTCCTGCTCTACCTACCTGGCTTTATTTAGACAACATGCACCTAAAACTAAAGAGTAGCTAGCGTATAGTAGGTACTCAATGAATATTTTTTAAAAACCTGTGCCGTGTAGCTTGATACACACCTACAGTCTCCTGCGGGTAGAAAAACCTCAGCTGAAGAACTGCTTCTGTCTTTGGAGGATTCTCTTGACACTTGATTGATGTGGAAGGGCTCAACCTAGTGTGGGCAGAACTATTCTTCAAGCATGCGGTTCTCTGCTGCATAAAAAAGCTGATATACATACAAGTAAAAATATGCAGACTAGACAGACCATATGTATATAAATGTGTATGTGTATATGTGCATGTGTGTGTGTATGCATGTATGTGTATTTGTGTATGCATGTATGTGTATGTGTATATGTGTATGTACATATATGGGTATGTGTATATATCTATGTGCATATGTGTATATGTGCATATGCCTGTATGTGTATATGTATATGTGTATATAAAATGTGACAGGCTGAGATACTGATGTGCAAGCCGAATAAATCCTTTTCTCACCTAATTGCTTTGTGTCACGATGTTTATTCCACCACAGACATCGAAGTAGAACAGGACCAGTTGTTTAAAAGGAACCTCCCCAAAAGACATGGTTTTCATTTTTGTCCCTGAGGCTTATTGTTTTAAGCTCAGGGTTTTTTGTTTTGTTTTGTTTTGTTTTTTTTTGTAATTTTAGACTAAATAATACATTTTACTGAGTACTTTAAAATGCAGTTTGTTGGGCTGGAGAGATGGCTCTGCGGTTAAGAGAACTGACAGCTCTTTCAGAGGTCCTGAGTTCAGTTCCCAGCAACCACATGGTGGCTCACAACCATCTGTCTTGAGGACTTCACTGGTTCATTCGTCTGCCATAAATGATGGTTGGTCCCTGATAATTTAGGCCAAAGTCTATCATTGTTCCATAGAGCCTTCTGAGGTTGGCACAAAATTTGGGACTCTCTTTACCAGCAAGGCTTCTCCTTCCCTGACCTTGTCTGTGGAGCTCAAAACCTCCTCACTCTGCCTGTGGAAAGTCATGTAGCCTCGGTGAAATTTCGGGTTCAGCTTCCTCCCACCCACAGTAAAAACCCATCCAGCGAGTGCCTGAGGTTCCTTGAATGTCTCCGCATGCTAATGAGGCATATCTGTACCTTAGCCTTCAGCCAATGACCTTTGGCTAGCCGGGATATTCCTCACCCACTCCACCAACTACATAAGCCTTGATTTACCCCAGATAGAGCTGAGCTGTCTCCCCGAATCTGATCCCAGAGTGTTGTTGTTCCCATTTGTACCCATGGGCTGTCTGAAACCCCCCATTTGTTGGCACAGTTCCCTTTGTCCCCGTGGGCCAGTGGCCAACGAACCCGGAGAAAAGGAAAACCCAATAGCTAGTGATCCGGCTTTTCTCTTCAGGGGCAATCAAAGTAGTATTCCCTAGATAAGATGCCATTATGGCCTGGCTACTGGATGATGCTGTTTTTCCTTAACTGAGGTGACCAGGTCCTCTCTAGAGTGGCCCCTTGCAGGTGAGCTGGGCAGAGAAGTGACCAAGTTGTGGGCCCTCCAAGAACTCTAACAGTTAAGAACATAGTGGTTAGCTAAAGAAGACATTTCTTTAATCTCAGGCAGCCAATCTCTGTTCTATGTGTTCACGTTGGTTTCTTTATATTCATTTAAAAACTTTTTCCCCATAAATACTTTAAAACATTTTTTAGACCAACTATAGGATATAAACTAAAAAAATAACCATGTCTTGTAACCTAGGTCACAGAAAAATGGTATTAGAATGAATCCCAGCTCTGGGAGAACCCAGCCCAGGTAAAAATGGTTAACAGAGCAGTAACCGGCATTGTTTTAGTTTGTTTGTAATGGAGATCAAACCCAAAACCTTGTGCATGCTAAGCAAGTGCTTGGTTACCAAGCTATGCTTGTAGGCCCAGAAATATTTTTTTTATAAAGGCAAGTCAGCATCCTCCTAAATCCTACCTGATATGGATGCCTCCTCAGAGGCTCTGCCAGAGCCATGCTGATACAGAGGATGCTTGCAGCTAACTATCAGACTGAACACGAGGACCCCAATAAAGGAGCTAGAGAAAGGACTGGAGGAGCTGAAAGGGTCTGCTACCCCATGAGAAGAACAACATTATCAACCAAGCAAACCCTCCAGAGCTCCCAGGGACTAAAACACAATGAGTTCGCATGGAAAAACCCATGGTCCCAGGTGCATATGTAGCAGAAGACAGCATTCTCTGACATCAATGGGAGGAGTGCAGGGGAACACCAAGGTGCTGAGGTGCTAGAGGGAGGTTGGGAGAGGGAGCACCTTCATGGAGTCAATGGGAGGGGGAGGGAGGATGGGATGGGGGAAGGGGATAACATCTGAAATGTAAATGGAGGGAATATACAATTAAAAAGAATCCTCCTAAATCCACTCTATCTATAGCTAATGCTAACATGTTTACTAAATTTTTGAGAGCTAGATTAAACCTTTTCTAAGGTCTTGGGCTAAAAGTAGAAAATGAGATGAGAAAACACTTTGAAATGTTTCTATGTGCTAGCACGATGTCTCTGTGGGTAAAGCCGTCCTCTGCACACACAGGGCAGCCTGAGATTAATCCCTAGAATCCACAAAGGAAAGAGAAGCAAGTCCAGAAGCCAAGCCCTGCCCCTGTCATATGTGCTGTGGCACATGTGTATTGTGCCCCTGCACAGTCATTTTTAACCGAGATGAAAGAAAATTTGAGAACAATGATTAGATGCTTCTACGAAGGGGACCAGATCGGGTTGATTGTGTGATGCTCAGATGTGGTCCCTGCTTTCAGGATGTGTGCGTCTTCAACGACAGGACTGCCCTTCACACAGCTTTGGCTCTGGTAGCTATGTTTGGGATGGTCAGCTGTGTTGTGAGTATATTTAGCTTATGCTAAATGCCCCTGGGAGGACAAATATCATCTGTTTTCAGTTTAATTGTGTTTGGGACATGGTACATTTTTTCCAGATGAACAAATATTAAGCTTTTCCCACTTCCTGAGGAAACTAGGGCTGAATTACAGCTCAGACTATCAAACATATTTTAAATCCCATGAAAACGAAATGTAAGGAGGGATGGGAAGTTGACAAAAACTTTTAGAAACATAATGCTCTGTGAAAATGCCAGACTGTGGGTGAAAATTTGTATACAAAATCTGACAGATTAGAAATGATTCTCATAAGCAGGAATGATTAGCCCAGCTGACCAGGGGGTTAGAAATAGTATCTAAGTGGTGTTGCAACTACACAATATTTTCTCATAACATTGAAAACTTTTCAAAGCTGTGTTTGATCCAGATGTTTGCAACTTCTATAGCTTCAGGAACACATAAACGTTGAAATTTCCATATTCAAATATAAAACACTTTAAGCATTATCATATCATAAAACGTTTTACTTCAGGCTGCTGAAAAGATAAATTTAAGCAGCTGCATTTGCTTGGTTCTTCATAAAGTACAAGCTTCCCAGTAGAGATCTTAAAAGGAAAAGTTGAACCCAAGTGGAGGTAGATTTAGGATGATCGCATACTCCACTTTGTCCATATTTCAGGGTCTTTCTCGGATGGCTCCAAGTTCGACCTCCTGCTAACAAATGTTAAAGCCCTCAGACGTCCCCACAGCCATCTTCTTCATCCTCTTCCCTTTCCAGAGTCCTAACGTATATTAATGAAAGACCCCCGGAGGGAGACCCTCACTCAAATCTCAGGAGAGGCGCGCACCCAGTGAGGCACTGAGACCAGACTTGCTGCAATCGCATGAGGAAGTTTATTGAGAGTGAAACAGAGTGAGATCTCAGGCCAGCATGCTGGGGTCGAGACTCATACACCACGCAGGGGTAGAGGAGTTTGACCCCGGCCTGAACTTGTAACGGGCTTATAAAGGCAAAAACCACAAAAGAGGGGAGGACAGGGGGAGAATGAGGAAATTCAAAAGGGGACAATGAGGAAATTCAAAGGGGAAGAATCATACATTTTTTAGCCGTACACCCGGGCACACCTAGGGCGTTGAAACATTCCACAGAGGTCATCCAGACCTTCTGTGATTATTTTGGGAACTCAAATCTCAAGAAAGTTTCGGGAGTAAATTCCTGCAGAGGAGAGGGCCCTAGGGCAAGGAATCAGTGTCCTTTGACAACCTTTTACTTTTCATTAGGAATGCACAAAGCAGACTGCTTTGAATGTGAAATGTCTCTCCTGCCCCCAGACGCATACATTTGAATACTTGGTGCCCAGTGTTGGTGCCATTTGGGGAGGTCATGGGACCTTTGGGACTGTGGTCCAGCGAGCATAAGTCAGTTGCTGTGGACGGACCTTGAAGACAATAACTCTTCTAGTACTTGCCTGAGCTTTCTGCTTTCTTCCAGTCAAGATGTGAGCCAGTGCCTCTCACACTTCCTCTGTCACCAGCGGCATCACCCCAGCCCCCCTGCCTTCCCTGCCCGTGGACTGGATTCTTGGAAGCCATGAGCCAAAATAAAGCCTTCTTTCATTAAGCTGCTTCTGTTGGGCATTTGGTCATGGCAATGAGTAAAGTTATGAACTTGAACTTAACTCCCTTTCTCCTGTGTTGCTGTAGAGAACAAAATATCATTTCTCATAGTTCTGGAGGCTGGGAAGCTAAAGACCAGTGTACTGGAGACTCTGGTGTCTGGTGAGGGCTACTGGTTCCCTTGAGTCTCACTTGGAAGAAGAAACAAGGGATAGGGGATTAAGTGCCCTGTGTTGGTTTTTTATTGTTGTTTTGTTTTGTTTTTAATAGGAGCCTTTATCCCACTTAGGAGGGAAAAGTCCTCATGATGTAATTATCCCTCAGAGACTCCATTTCTCTGTACTACTGTATCAGACATACATTTGGAGGACTGTAAATAAAAACATCGCCTATAAAACTTCTCTTTATATGTATCTACATATAATATATACATGTATCTCTCTCTCTCTCTTTCTATATATATATATATATATATATATGTATGTATATATGTATGTATAAAGATAAAGCTCCGAGTTCTGTTTCAACTGAGTTCAGTTGTCCATCCAGGCTCGGAAGTCCTCGGTGTGTTGATGGGGAAGACCGTGCTGGCATCTGGTACATCAGCAAATCCACAACACACAGAAACTAGATCGGTTTTCTAACGTGTCAGCTGAGTTACCTTTTCATGTTGAATTGTTACAGTTGATGTTTTAAAGAACAGCAGGAAGGACATTTAGACATTGAAACAACTGTACAGTCCTTGGGACTTTTATCCCCAATAAAGGTATCATGGATGCTTATTAATTCAATGACGCCAGTTGGGGGTTTTAAAGCAGATCTTCCCAGAGGGCTTTGCTTTCTTGACAGCTCTGGAATTATATTATAGAGATTGATTAGGTTGTCTAGACTGGTAGCCCCAGAGCTATTAAAACACCAGACATGTGTCCATTAGTGATGGGACTCGCAGACCACATCTGCCTCAGAGTTTTCTTCCTCAGCCTTACTGAGTTAGTCTTCTCCCAGGATGCTCACGGACATTGTCAACTCCCTAGACTTGGCTGTCTGCCTTTACTGTGGGGTCCTGGGATGAAACCTAGGCTTAGTCACCAGGACCTTTTACCCACTGAGTCATCTACCATTCCTTATTGACTTAAAAAAAGGTATCTGTGTATATATGTATGAGTATTTGTATGTGTGTGAGTGTGTGTGTCTGAGTGTATGTGTGTGAGTGTGTGTATGAGTGTCTGTGTGCATGTGTGTGTGTGTATGTCTGTGTGCATGTGTGTGTGAGTGTATATGAGTGTCTTTGTGCATATGTGTGTATGTGTCTGTGTGTCTGTGTACATGTGTGTGTGAGTGTGTGTATGAGTTTGTGTGCATGTGTGTGTTTGTGTGTCTGTGTACATGTGTGTGAATATGTGTCTGTGTGTATGTATGCATGTGTGTGTATGTGTGTCTGTTTGCATGTGTGGGTGAGTGCGTATGTGCATGTGTGTGTGTGTGCATGTGTTTGTGAGTGTGTATGTGCATGTGTATGTTTGTGTGTGTGTGTGTGTGTGTGTGTGTGTGTATGTGAGTGTGTGTGTATACATGTGTATGCAAAATGTACACAGAGGCCAGAGGACAACCTTGGATGTTTCCTCAGCAGCCAGTCACCTAGTTTTTGGGCCAGAGTTTGTCATTTGGTCTGTAACTCGCGAGGCTGGTCCCAGCAAGACCCACGGATCTGCCTGTCTCTGCCTCTCCAGCACCATCATGCCTGACTTTTCATGTGGATTCCTGACTTAGAACTTGGGTCCTCGTGCTTGCAAGATGGGTCCCGTCACTAATGGACGCATGTCTGGTGTTTAAGCCCTCTCTAAAGACAGCACGTTTAATACCCTGGGGCTGCCAGTCCAGACAACCTAATAAACATCCATGCTACCTTTCCTGGCTCCTTACTAGCTGAGACGGCTATGTTCCCAACACCATAGATCGATCCTCTTGTGATTTCTCACTGAGTTGCTGTACACATGTGGAAGGCAGCTCACTTGGATCATGTCTTATCCAGAGACTCTTCTTCTGCCTGGAGAGTAATTCTCTGGGCTTCATTATCTGCCTCCATCATGGTAAGCTTACCAGGCTTATTATCAACAGGACCTTTGAACTATCTCCCATGACCTTTAAGAATATATATATATATATATATATATATATATATATATATATATATATATATATTATCTCTATCTCTATATCTATCTATCTATCTATCTATCTATCTATCTATCTACCTACCTACCTACCTACCTACCTACCTATATATCTACCTACCTACCTACCTACCTATCTATCTATCTATCTATCTACCCATCTATCTATCATCTATCTATCTATCTATCTATCTATCCATCCATCCATCTATCATCTATCTATCCATCTATCTATCTACCTACCTACCTACCTACCTATCTACCTATCCATCCATCCATCCATCCACCCACCCACCCACCCACCTATTTATCTATCTATCTATCTATCTATCTATCTATCTATCTATCTATCCATCCATCCATCTATCATCTATCTATCTATCTATCTATTCATCTATCTATCTATCATCTATCTATCTATCCATCTATCTATCTATCTATCTATCTATCTATCTATCTATCTATCTTTCTATCTATCGGGAGCTGGTCATGAGGACCTCTCTTCTCCAGTGTCTTTTCCCCCCAGTGCTTTATCTCTTTCCAAGAAGCCTGTGAACATTAAGAAGTTAATCCCAGACTCCTTTGGTATTGGCCTCTGCTTTTGTACTGTTTTGTTGTTCCACAATCCTTTCCCAAAATGCATCAGTGGCTAAGCAAACCAAGCCCGCAGCTGGCCCTTTAACAAGGTAAGGACGTGGCCCCTGAAAGGAGTTCTCACTCACTTCTCTTATGCTGTATGTTTCTTTCAGGTCACCTCAGATCTGGCCCCATAGAGCCCCCTGAAATTGTCAGCATAAAGTAAGTGAGCATTTTGGATTCTCCTCTTAGCTCTACACAGAAACATGGGTTTCGTTCAACGGCTTTCACAAGAACCGTTTTGTTCAAATACGTTATCAGTGAACAGCAGCATTAGAAATGGGTTTTATGTTTAAGAAAGACACTAAGCCGTCGCTTTAAAATCAACAGAACCAATAAATGGACAGAGATAAAATAAACAGGGCTCAGATTATCTCCAGGGGCCACACTCCGGTAACCTCCCCTGCCACTTTAAGTTGGGTCATAGGCCAAGAGGTATTTCAAATGGTTCTGGGGAGAATTGAATTACAGCAGAGTCTGGTACTTCCTGCGCACATACATGTCTTGAGAATGCACATGGTTAATGACTCGACAGTTTGAGATAGCAGCCCGTTGAGCCCTCTGACCCCGACTGAGAGGCCATGTGGAGCAGGGGGAAGTGTGCCAAGTCCGAACCCAGATGTTTGTGTGTTGTCCTGGCTCTTCTACTTAGTGGATGTGTGTATGGCAGCTCCTCTGTGACTTGGTTTTCTCATTCTTAAAATGGGTCTACTAGCGCTGGCTTGCTGATACAAAACCATTGCAATGACTAACTGAGCTTGTATTTGTGCGAACTGCTCTAGCGAGGTTGGGTGCTTTTAAAATGCTTGTCGTGTGTGTGTGTGTGTGTGTGTGTGTGTGTGTGTGTTCTGTTTTCTTTTTTTAGGACAAAGTCTCACTCTGCAGCTCCTCGTAATAAGTAAAATAAAATTGTGCTATAACACAGAGTGAATGGCACAGAACTACACTTGTGTGAAAGATCGGATAGATACATACACAGACAAGGGCGCCCCTGCTCCCACCCCAACCCTGCTGAAGAAGAACCCCAGCTGGTTTACAGACAGGAGGCAAAGTACAGGCTACATAGTAAATAGTAGTATTTACTTAGTCCTTCCACTGAGGACAGAATGGGAACTGTGAAGAACCATGGCAGAGCCTGGCAAACGCTACTTAAGACAGGAGTGCTGTCTGCTCTGTAGAGCTGAGACCAGAGCTTCATCCCTGCCAAGCATCTCTCTGTCTCACCTCCCCCAGGGACGGAGGTTCGCATCCCAGTGACCTGGCATCTTACTAAGAGGAAAACCCGATCTGTAGTGAGAAGGGCACTTTACTTTTGTGGTTTTCTTCTCAGCATGTCCCCTGACTCCAAACAAGTTCTAATATCTGTCTATTCTAAATATTTGGCCAGAGCTCTTTCAAAATCGTCAGTGTGATTCAAAGCAAGTGACGTATGAGAAATTGTTCCAGGCAGATGCCTGAGCCAACATTGTGACTGAATGTCATGTCGTACTCAGGGTTGACTCAGGGACAGAACCGGGACGTGGACAGGACATAAAGCTACAAAGCATGCATAAAGAGTGTGACTAGTCAGCAGCGAGATGACAGCATAGTTCATGGCTTACTGTCTTTGTGGTTGTTATTTTTCTGCTAATGGAAGGTGTTAACTTTTGGGAAGCAGATCCAGTTGTGATTTTTAAGAGGAGAGACGGAGACAGAGGGCTGCCTATTTGCAGCTAGTCTCCGAGAGGGAATGGGATGGAAGGCATTGTTGATTGTTGTGGGGGGGATGATGAAGAACTGGAAGGCGCATGTGCTCACCCAGGAGGATGGCTTTGTTTCCCTCCCTATATCTTCTCTCTGTTCTAGCAAACCTCACAGACTCACAGGGGGTGGAACTGTTCACCAGGGAGAGAGAGACAACAGCAAGAGAATAAAAAAAGGGGTTTACTCTTCTCTTGTATTAAACCTGGATATTCTGCCCCCGACCATCAAAGCATGTTTGGAGTCTTGTGGAGTCCTAATCTGGAGTTACCAGCCTCACTTAGATCGTGTCTGTAGGAACTGGGGCCTTGCTGTGACCTAAGGAACAGGGACTCGCAGACAGATACGTACTGGTCCCAGTCACCTCTTTCCTCTGGGAACAACTGGAAATTCCGCAGAGGGAAAAAGATGCGGCCAAGCCTGCAGCTTCCCAGGCACTTTCCCGGCTCCTTGCAGGAGTAGGGGTGCCTTGTGCAGCCCTGGGAGGGAGGCCCTCCGGAGCTGCAGGGATGAGAGAGCCCAGAAAGGGTTATTCCAGAGAGGAGGTGGGGCTGTTTGCCTGCAGGAGAAACTCTTCTGCCCTCCAGGTAACATTTCCAGTCCTGTTTTAAAGTGTTCCCTCCCTTCTCAAGCCCCCCCCCCCCCCAAAAAAAAAGAAGCACAAATGAAATTTCTAAAGGTGACTACTGCGGTCTGGCTATTTTTAGTATTTACTATGTATCAAGCTTTGCGGTGTTAATTTGTCCTCCCACCCATTCATCTTCCTGCCCCCTGGTGCCAGGCTTAGGGAAGCCAGCAGTAGCTGGTGACCTCGCAGGACTGAGTCCTAGAGAGGAGAGATCTTTAAAGTCTACCTCCCTCATCCAGGCCTTGCAGAGAAGAAGGATCTGGATTCTGTTAGCCAGGAGGGCAATAATACGTTGGTGAATGTGAACCCCTTACAGTGTCTGGGAGGCATGTTTAGTTGGGTCAAGGGCTAGGGAATCCTCGGATGCAGATTCTGATGCTGAACTGGGCCAGGGAAACAGGAAGTCTGAGGGAGGCAGATCCCGGAGAGAGAAGAGTAAAAAGTCCATGCAAACAGCTAGAAGGCTGGAGAAGAACTGAACCAGTCTGGGACTGGGGGGTAGAGGGGAGAAAAGCCCTGCGTTGTAACAAACTCCACCCATTGGTGCCTCAACTTCCTGCCGGACTGAAAACCGGAGCGGAAACACTGCTCCACAGAGAAACTCCCGGAAGCTTTATAACAGGCAGCTACCTCCAGGGAACAGCTTCCTTCCTGTCCGTCCGTGTATTTAGTCCGCGGGAAGCAGGCAGGAGTAGTAACTTAAAGAAGAAAAGCATAACTTTGCCGTACCAGTCTTAAGGACACATAAGTGGCTGTGTTGGTTTTCTGTCAGCTTGACACAAGCTGGAGTCGTCTGGAAAGAGAAACCTTGGTTGAGAAAATGTCTCTGTAGACAGATTGTCCTGTAGGCAAGTCTGAAGGTCATTGATTAATGATTGGTATGGAAGGGCCCAGCCCACTAAAGAAGGTGCCACCCCCAAGCAGATGGCCCTGAGTTCTATAAGAGAGCAGACTGAGCAAGCCACAAGGAGTAAACCAGTGAGCAGCATCCCTCCACGGCTCTGCTCGTTTCTGCCTTGAGCTCCCAACCTGCCTTCCATGATGGGACTATGGTGTGGAAGTGTGAGCCACACCTCTCCATCCCAGGTTGCTTTCCCACAGCAGTAGAAGGGAAAGTAAAACAGTGAGAATTCTGTTTATCGGACCTAAGAAGTCAGTAGGGCCGGAGGAGAGATGGCCCAGGGTAGGGCTGGGAAGGCGCTCAGAACAATAAAGTCAAAATTACTCAGGTTTGCATCGGCACACGGACTCAAGTGTTTGAGTGAAATCTTACAACCGACAAACACAAAGGGGATCCTTCCTAAGCCGTGCAGTACATCACCCACCAGAACAGGCCAGCTAGAGCAGACATGTTTACATGCTGAGACGTAGCAATATGAAATTCAACATGCTACGAAGATATATTCAAAACTCTAAAGGAAAAAAAATCATAGCCATATTGACTGACGCCCAAAAATCAACATGAATGACAAAGTTCAACAACCACTAGCAATAAAGACTCAGAAAATGGAGAGGAAATATCACGAGTTACCATGAGAAACACTGCAGCCAATGGGCTGCACAGTAGTGAGAGACTGAGTCCTTCACCCTAAGATCAGGAACAAAGTAAGGACACCCCTCTCACAACTCCCTCTCAATGCTCAGCGGAGCACCTGGAATCTTACATTGCAGGAAAGCAAAAACAAAAACAAAAAAACAAAACAAAAAAAAAGAGAGAGAGAGAGAGAGAGAGACAGAGAGAGAGAGAGAGAGAGAGAGAGAGAGAGAGAGAGAGAGAGAGAGAGAGAGAGAGAGAGAGAGAGAGAGAGAGAGAGGCAGTAAAATCAGGTAAAGCAGAGGGAGGTTAGAGTGTTTTTCCTACCCAGAGATGCCACGGGGTCTTACTGGGAAAATCCAATGCTAGCTACAAAAAACCCAAACAACCACCCTGGAAAAAAACCAAAACAAAACAAAACTAAGGAGTAGAGTCACATAATAAAGGAAATAATAATAATAATAATAATAATAATAATAAAAAAAAAAATAATAAATAATAATAATAATAATAATAAATCCTCTGCAAATGAACTATATATGCTAGTAATAGATACATGAACCCTGAAGTTAAAATTCAGTTTCACTTATAATCATGTTGGGACATACATAATAGTTGCCTTGCTATTAAAAGAAGAAGAGGAGCATATGGAATACTTACTTATATATCTAAAATAGATTATAAAAGTTCTAATGCAGAGAATCACAAAATTCTAATAAAATTAAAAATATTTAAGTAAGTGAAGAATTATACTATGCTCTTTATGGGATAGAAGACATAACAGACCAACTGTGTCATTTCTCCACAAATTTATATTTAATCCTAGTTTTTACATACTTTTTAATTTTTAAAAATTGCACCAAAAATTTTGGTAATATAAGCAATATTTTTCTAATAATTCAATTAAAATTAGAATCCCTAAAGCCATTCAAAGAAATAAAGTGAACCTCATTTTAAGATTTACTTATAATCAAATTTTATATTATTATTTATATTATTTATCATATTATTTATAATTAATAATTTATAATTAATTGATTATAATATGCAGCAATCAATGCTGCATAGAATCAGCAGAGGGCTGGGCACATTAACAACAGAAAGGCGCAGAGAACCCAGAGGTGGCCATGAGTAAGAACTAGCTGAGTGTGTGAGTGTGAGAAAGTAACTCAGCGGAAGGAATATTCTCTCCAACAAGTCACGCTGGGTAGCTGGACATCTATAGGCTAGAAACAAAGATCTGGGGTCGGCAAGACAGTTCAGTGGGTAAAGATGTGTCTTGGTTAGGGTTTCTATTTCCATGAAGAGGCACCATGACCACAGCTGCTCTCAATAATGAGAACGTTTCACTGCGGCTGGCTTGCAGTCCAAGAGTTCAGTCCACTATCATCATGGCGGGAAGCATGGCGGCACTCAGGTGGCCGTGGTGCTTGTGAGGGAGCTGAGAGTGCTACATCCTGTTCCACAGGCAGCTGAAGAAGACTGAGAGCCACTAAGCCTGACTTGAACTTCTGAGACCTTGACGCCTCCCTCACCTCCATGCGACACAGTCTAACAAAGTCACATTTATTCTAATGAGGCCACTTCTGATGGACCTATGGGAGCCATTTTACTCAAACCACGGCAAGATGGTTGCCACCAAGGCTGATGACCCGACCCATGTGCTGAGGGGAGAGAGCCGACTCTCCTAAGTTGTCCCCTGACTTCCACTTATGTGCTGTGCTTCAAACACGTGCACACACGTGTAAGGACGCACTCACACCCATGTGCGCGCACACACACAGTATAACAGTAGAAGGCAAAGGATGAGAGGGCTTGCATGCAAAGCCGTTTTTAAAATGGTGCTAGGCCCACAGCCCTTAATGGTGCTGCAGTGGGCGTTAAGTTTCACAGAGGACATACATCAGCCAGACCACAGCACTGGAGAATGTCAGTAGGCGCTCATAGGGTTTGGGGACATTCGGTTCCACAGGATGAAATGGATCCTGTGCTGCTATCAATGTACACCCACCCAGACATTTAATTTGAATTTTCTGATGGCACATGCTCAGTTTTCATCTGTCTATTAACCATGCCTGCCTTCCTTCTCTGAGCCTTCCTCCTCTGAGCCTGCCTTCCTCCTCTGAGCCTGCCTTCCTCCTCTGTGCCTGTCTGTCTCCTCTGTGCCTGTCTGTCTCCTCTGTGTCTGTCTCCTCTGTGCCTGTCTCCTCTGTGCCTGTCTCCTCTGTGCCTGTCTCCTCTGTGCCTGTCTCTTCTGTGCCTGTCTCCTCTGTGCCTGTCTCCTCTGTGCCTGTCTGTCTCCTCTGTGCCTGTCTCCTCTGTGCCTGTCTCCTCTGTGCCTGTCTCCTCTGTGCCTGTCTCCTCTGTGCCTGTCTCCTCTGTGCCTGTCTCCTCTGTGCCTGTCTCCTCTGTGCCTGTCTCCTCTGTGCCTGTCTGTCTCCTCTGTGCCTGTCTCCTCTGTGCCTGTCTTTTCTGTGCCTGTCTCCTCTGTGCCTGTCTCCTCTGTGCCTGTCTCCTCTGTGTCTGTCTCCTCTGTGCCTGCCTGTCTCCTCTGTGCCTGTCTGTCTCCTCTGTGTCTGTCTCCTCTGTGCCTGTCTCCTCTGTGCCTGTCTCCTCTGTGCCTGTCTCCTCTGTGCCTGTCTCTTCTGTGCCTGTCTCCTCTGTGCCTGTCTCCTCTGTGCCTGTCTGTCTCCTCTGTGCCTGTCTCCTCTGTGCCTGTCTTTTCTGTGCCTGTCTCCTCTGTGCCTGTCTCCTCTGTGCCTGTCTCCTCTGTGCCTGTCTCCTCTGTGCCTGTCTCCTCTGTGCCTGTCTCCTCTGTGCCTGTCTGTCTCCTCTGTGCCTGTCTCCTCTGTGCCTGTCTCCTCTGTGCCTGTCTCCTCTGTGCCTGTCTGTCTCCTCTGTGCCTGTCTCCTCTGTGCCTGTCTCCTCTGTGCCTGTCTGTCTCCTCTGTGTCTGTCTCCTCTGTGCCTGTCTCCTCTGTGCCTGTCTGTCTCCTCTGTGCCTGTCTCCTCTGTGCCTGTCTGTCTTCTCTGTGCCTGCCTGTCTCCTCTGTGCCTGTCTCCTCTGTGCCTGCCTGTCTCCTCTGTGCCTGTCTGTCTCCTCTGTGTCTGTCTCCTCTGTGCCTGTCTCCTCTGTGCCTGTCTGTCTCCTCTGAGCCTGCCTGTCTCCTCTGTGCCTGTCTGTCTCCTCTGTGCCTGTCTGTCTCCTCTGTGTCTGTCTCCTCTGTGCCTGTCTGTCTCCTCTGTGCCTGTCTCCTCTGTGCCTGTCTCCTCTGTGCCTGTCTGTCTCCTCTGTGCCTGTCTCCTCTGTGCCTGTCTGTCTCCTCTGTGTCTGTCTCCTCTGTGCCTGTCTGTCTCCTCTGTGCCTGTCTCCTCTGTGCCTGTCTCCTCTGTGCCTGTCTCCTCTGTGTCTGTCTCCTCTCTGCCTGTCTGTCTCCTCTGTGCCTTCCTGTCTCCTCTGTGCCTGTCTCCTCTGTGCCTGTCTCCTCTGTGCCTGCCTGTCTCCTCTGTGCCTGTCTTCCTCCTCTGTGCCTGTCTCCTCTGTGCCTGTCTCCTCTGTGCCTGTCTCCTCTGTGCCTGTCTCCTCTGTGCCTGTCTCCTCTGTGCCTGTCTGTCTCCTCTGTGCCTGTCTCCTCTGTGCCTGTCTGTCTCCTCTGTGTCTGTCTCCTCTGTGCCTGTCTGTCTCCTCTGTGCCTGTCTCCTCTGTGCCTGTCTCCTCTGTGCCTGTCTCCTCTGTGTCTGTCTCCTCTGTGCCTGTCTGTCTCCTCTGTGCCTTCCTGTCTCCTCTGTGCCTGTCTCCTCTGTGCCTGTCTCCTCTGTGCCTGCCTGTCTCCTCCGTGCCTGTCTTCCTCCTCTGTGCCTGTCTCCTCTGTGCCTGTCTGTCTCCTCTGTGCCTGTCTGTCTCCTCTGTGCCTGTCTCCTCTGTGCCTGTCTCCTCTGTGCCTGTCTCCTCTGTGCCTGTCTCCTCTGTGCCTGTCTGTCTCCTCTGTGCCTGTCTGTCTCCTCTGTGCCTGTCTCCTCTGTGCCTGCCTGTCTCCTCTGTGCCTGTCTGTCTCCTCTATGCCTGTCTGTCTCCTCTGTGCCTGTCTGTCTCCTCTGTGCCTGTCTCCTCTGAGCCTGCCTTCCTCCTCTGAGCCTGCCTTCCTCCTCTGAGCCTGCCTTCCCCCACCATGCCTGCCTTCCCCCTCTGAGCCTGCCTTCGCCCACTGTGCCTGCTTGTCTCCTCCGTGGTGTCCCTATCAGATCTTCTGCTTGTTTTGTTATTGTCTTGTTTTTAGGACAGATTCATAGCATTTCATTGGACAATTTGAATACTGGTTTGGCCTGTTGGTATTTTTTTTTTTTTAACTTTGAAACCTGTACATTTATTCAGGGGGTGGTGTGGGTGGAGATCATACACCTGTCACACACAGCACACGAGTGCAGGTCAAAGGACAGTTGATACTCCCCTTCCACCACATAGGGCCCCAGGGATCAAAGCCAGGCCCCCAGTCTTGGTGGCAAATGACGTTATCTGCTGAGACATTCACAATCCCTTCCTCTCTTTGTCAGACCTTAATATTACAGTTGCAAATATGTCTTTATTTTTATGGTTAACCCTTATATGCCTTGAAGATTCCTTTCCCGTTCTGAGGCCAGAAAATGTTATTATTATTTTTTAAGCTCCCTCTAAACATTTAAACCTTTTTAGCTTTTCACAGCTAAAACCTTAATCCTCCTGGAATCAATCTTCGGATATGGTTTCTTCTGGGCTGGATAAGTGTGTTTCAAGTTTCATGGGGGCTCTGATATCTTTTAATAGCCTAGTGGGGGAGACAAATTAAGGGAGAAACTTCCTCTGTAGCAATATTTGGGAAGAGGGCCGACTCTCCCACAGACACACTGAAGGGGAACTGTGTTGAATGAGACAGGTTTCATTTGCTTCAGCTAAGGCAGTCTTGCTGTAGCAGCTAGAGTGCTTGAGCATCATATATTAAAAAAGAAAAGAAAAGAAACCAACAAAAACATGGGGGTGGGAAATGAGCCCTCCGCCCCTGTTTGAACTATGGCTCAAGTCATTCAAATCACCTGCTCGGCTGAGGAAGAAGGCAAGCCTTCGTTATGTTTGGGTTTTCTGAAGCCAGGGTCTCAGGTAGCCCAGGCTGACCTTGCATTTAGCTGTGCAGATGAAAATATTATAGAGCCCTTATCTTCGAGTGCTGGGGTTACAGGTCGGCCCCGCCACATGTCCCTACCTCACTGAAGCTCCAAAGTAGAAACGCCACTGTATGGAATTCTGAGGACAGACTGTGCCTAGGATCAGAACCATCACTGGCGAGGTCAGGAGACTAGACTTGAGTCTGCATTTCTCACTACATCACTACAGGATTCTAGGAGACACAGGGGATGGAAGACACCAAGAGAACTTATCAAACTCAGCTCAGCAGGGCTCACTAGGGTCCGTGAAGCAGCTAGCATTGGTCCCGAGTGAGTGCACACCAGGCCCTCTGCATATATGGTGTAGAACTCAGCCTCATGGTTTTACAGGACTTCTAACAGTGGAAACGGTTGTACCTCTGACCATTTGGGGACTCTTTTGCTCCTATTGAGTTGCCTTACCCAGCCTTGATGGGAGGGTTTTCACCTTGTCTTATATCTTGCTTTGTTCTGTTTGGCTGTTGTCTCTCAGACGTCTGCTCTTTTCTGAAGTAGAAATGGAGAGGGAGTGGATCTGGGGTAAAATAAGATGTGAGAGTGGGGCTCAAAGGACTGGAGGGAGGGAAGTTCAGCCAGGATATTGTATGAGAGAATAATCTATTTTCTTTTCATTTTTATTGGATATATTTTATTTACATCTCAAATGTTATCTCCTTTCCCAGAAACCCCCTATTCCATCCGCCCTCTCCCTGCTTCTATGAGGGTGAATTCCTGACCTTTCCAAGACTTTTAGCATGAAGGGGTGTTGAATTTTACCAAATGCTTTCTCAGCATCTAATGAGATGATCATGTGGTTCTTTTTTCCCCCCTTGAGTTTGTTTATACAGTGGATTATGTTGATGGCTTTCCATATATTGAACCATCTCTGCATCCCTGGAATGAAGTCTACTTGATCATGATAGATGATCATTTTGATGTGTTCTTGAATAGAGTTTGCAAGAATTTTATTGAGTACTTTTTTATCAATATTCATGAGGAAAATTGGTCTGAAGATTTTTTTGTTTTCTTTGTTGGGTCTTTGTGTGATTTAGGTACAAACATAATTGTTTCTATTTTTAGGAATACTTTGGAGAGTATTGGTCTTTTATGAAGATCTGATAGAATTTTGAACTAAACCCATCTGATCCAGGAATTTTTTTGGTTGGGAGACTTTTGATGACTGCTTTTATTTCTTTGGGATTATAAGACTGTTTAGATAGTTTATCTGACTTTGATTTAATTTTAGTACTTATTATCAATCTAGAAAAATTTTCATTTATTTCAGAATTTTCAGTTTTGTAGAGTATAGGTCTTTGTAGTAGGATCTAATGATTTCTTAAATTTCCTCAGTTTTTGTTGTTATATCTCCCTTTTCATTTCTGATTTTGTTAATTTGGATATTCTCTCTGTGCCCTCTGGTTAGTCTGGCTAAAGGTTTATCTATCTTGTTGCTTTTCTCAAAGAACCAGCTCCTGGTTTTGTTGATTCTTTGTATAGTTCCTTTTGTTTCTACTTAGTTGATTTCACCCCTGAGTTTGATTATTTCCTGCATTATGCTCCTCCTGGGTGCATTTGCTCCTTTTTGTTTTACAGTTTTAGATGTGCTGTCAAGCTGCTAGTGTATGCATTCTCCAGTTTTTTGTTTGTTTGTTTGTTTGTTTTGAGACACTCAGAGCTATGAGTTTTCCTCTTAGCACTGCTTTCATTGTGTCCCATAAGTTTGGGTATGTTGTGCCTTCATTTTCATTAAACTCTATAAAATCTTAAATTTTTTTATTTCTTCCTTGACCAAATTATTATTGAGTAGAGCATTGTTCAGCTTCCATGTGAATGTGAGCTTTCTGTCATTTTTTTGTTGTTATTGAAGACCAGCCTTAGTCCATGGTGATCTGATAGGATGTATGGGATTATTTTAATTATCTTATGTCTGTTGATGGCCTGTTTTATGACTGCTTATATGGTCAGTTTTAGAGAACATACCATGTGGTGCTGAGAAGAAGGTATATTTCTTTGTTTTAAGATGAAAGGTTTTATAGATAATATGTTAAATCCATTTACTCCATTACTTCTGTTAATTTTACTGTGTTTCTGTTTAGTTTCTGTTCCCATGATCTGTCCATTGATGAAAGTTGGGTGTTAAAGTCTCCCACTATTATTGTGTGAGGTGCAATGTATGCCTTGAGCTTTAGTAAGGTTTCTTTTATGAATGTAGGTGCCCTTGCATTTGAATTATAGATATTCAGAATTGAAAGTTCATCTTGATGGATTTTTCCTTTGATGAGTATGAATGGTCCTTCCTTATCTTTTTTGATATCTTTTGGTGGAAAGTTGGTTTTATTTTATATTAGAATGACTACTCAAACTTGTTTCTTGGGATTATTTGCTTAGAATTTTTTCCAGCCTTTTACTCAGAGGTCATGTCTGTTTTTGTCACTGAGGTGTGTTTCCTGTATGCAGCATATCCAGTTTGTTAGTCTATGTCTTTTTATTGGGGAATTGAGTCCATTGATGTTGAGAGATATTATGGACCAGTAATTGTTGTTTCCTGTTATTTTTGTTGTTAGAGATGAAATTGATCATGTGGCTATATCCTTTTGTGTTAGTTGAAAGATTATTTTCTTAGTTTTCCTAGGGTGTAGTGTTCTTCCTTTTGTTGGAGTTTTCTATTACCATTTGTAAGGCTGGATTTGTGGTAAATTTAGTTTTGTCATGGAATATCTTGGTTTCTCCATCTATGTTGATTGAGATTTTTGCTGGATACAGTAGCCTGGGTTGGCATTTGTGTTATCTTAGAATCTGTATGATATCTGCCCAGGATCTTCTAGCTTTCATAGTCTCTGTTGAGAAGTCTGGTGTGATTCTGATAGGTCTGACTTTATATGTTACTTGACCTTTTCCCCTTACTGCTTTTAATATTCTTTTTTTGTTTTGTGCATTTGGTGTTTTGACTATTATGTGACAGGAGGAATTTCTTTTCTGGTCCAATCTATTTGGAGTTCTGTAGGCTTCTTCTATGTTTATGGGCATATCTTTCTTTAGGTTACGGAAGTTTTCTTCTATAATTTTGTTGAAGATATTTACTGTTCCTTTAAGTCTTTGCTCTCTTCCATACTTATTATCCTTAGGTTTGGTCTTCTCATTGTTTCCTGGATTTCTTGGATGTTCTGGGTTAGGAGCTTTCTATGTTTTGCATTTTCTTTGACTGTTGTGACAATGTTTTCTATGGTATCTTCGACCCCTGAGATTCTTTCATCTCTTGTATTCTGTTGGTGATGTTTGCATCTATGACTCCTCCTGATCTCTTTCCTAGGTTTTCTATGTTCAGGGTTGTCTCCCTTTGTAATTTTTTTATTGTTTCTAGTTCCATTTTTAGATCTTGGATGGTTTTGTTCAATTCCTTTACCTGTTTGGTTGATTTTTGTGTTTCCTCTTTATGGGCTTCTACCTATTTACCTGTATTGTCCTGTATTTCTTTAAGAGAGGTATTTATGACCTTTTAAAAGTCCTCTAACATCATCATGAGTTGTGATTTTAAGCCAGAATCTTGCTTTTCTGATGTGTTGGGATATTCAGGACTTGCTATGGTGGGGGAACTGGGTTCTGTTGATGCTAAGTGGCCTTGGTTTCTGTTGTTAGGTTCTTGGACTTGCCTCTTAGTATCTGCTTATCTCTGGTGTTAACTGGTCTTGCTGATTCTGACAGTGGCTTGATCCTTCTGTAAGCCTGCATGTCAGCACTTCCGGGGGACCTGGTCTCTCCCAACGGGATCTGAGTGCAGACAACTGTGGCACGGGGCCACTTCCAGGCACAGGTAGAAACCAGAAAGATCATGTCCTAGACTGCTCTTTGGTTCTTGTCTCCTGAGGACTCCTGGCAGGTTCCTCTTGGTTCAGGAATTTGAGCAGAAGTTGTGGTCTCCCCTGTGCTCTCAGGTGTGTTGGCAATTCTTGGGAGACCAGCTCTCTCCCAACGGGATCTGAGTGCAGACAACTGTGGCACGGGGCCACTTCCAGGCACAGGCGGAAACCAGAGAGATCATGTCCTAGACTGCTCTTTGGTTCTTGTCTCCTGAGGACTCCTGGCAGGTTCCTCTTGGGTCAGGAATTGGAGCAGAAATGGTGGTCTCCCCTGTGCTCTCAGGTGTGTCAGTGCTTCTTGGGAGACCAGCACTCCCAGTGGGATCTGGGCACAGATCTGTGTCCTGTGCTCTCAGGTGTGTCAGTGCTTCTTGGGAGACCAGCTCTCCCAGTGGGGTCTGGGCACAGATCTGTGTCACAGGTTCAGCTCCTGGTGCAGGTGGAAACTGGAAGCAAGACTCTATTTTCAATAACAAGAAAAAAATTACTTTATAATGAAGTCCATGGGCAGACAAGCGTACACTAACATTCCGATGATGTCTTGCTTTTGCTCTCTCTATGTGCTGACTTCTGGAGTCGCAAGAAATTGCTACTTTCACCCAAGTCTCCCCAGATGACCACCTTCTCTGTTACAGAATATTTTAAAGAATTACCTCTTTTTCTGCAGTAGGTTGCTTTTCCCCCCCTATTTTTGTTATTGATTACCTCCTTCAGCAAGGCAAATCTTAGGAACACATTTTATTCTGCATAGTAAATCACTGGTAATTTTAAGGTGTGCTCTCAAATAACAGCTTTTAGCCTGAGGACTCACTCCATATTATTTCAATGTCCCGTAGATGCTTTTATGTCACAAAACACCTATTTTCCAACAGATTACCCATCATTCCAGAATAATAATGGAGAGTGATTGTCTTTGAGGCAGAGCACACAAGGTGCCAAGTATTCAGAAGACAATTCAAATTCAAGCCTAGATATTTACAAACACTCACATAGAGACCAATGCTGACCAGTCACATGACCAAGTCTACCCGTCACCATACTGTCTCAGAAAAACTAATATGGTCAATAAAAAACAAAAACAACAACAACAAATAAAAAAAACCCTGCCTTTCATGAGGACATATAAGGAGCATAGAACAAGGACAGCTAATGTACTAGCAAGCTTGTAACAAGCCCTCCCAGTGTTGTACAGAGATGGGAACATGTGCTTGAAACAATAAAGGCTCATTTCAATAATGAATGTGTGTTGACTCAGCACCCAGTAACTTGTATCCTGGAGAAAGAAAATGATACAGTACCACCCATTTTATGGCAGTGCATGTTCCTAGAATTATATGTTATGTATTCGTTCAACACAAACTGGTTGAGTCATCACTTTGTGTCAGGCACTGTGCCAGATCTTGGGGACCCGGAAGGTATGATTTCTGCTGTCCACCCAGTAAGGTGGGGTTATCCTTTGACCCTTGGATCTTTCCCAAAAGGCCCATGAGATGGAGACAGTTCCTATCTCATTGAACTATTGACAAGTGGTAGTACTTGTACCAGGAAGATTGAACTAGAGGAAATCAACTCACTGTGGGCATGCTAGCCCTCCATCCCTCCTTGAATTCCAGATGCCATGAGGCAAGCAGCATCTTCCAGTATCCACTCCAGCCATGTTGGACTGCCTCCCTTTGGGTCTGAGTGAGCTCAGCTGACACCTCTGAAACAATGATCCCAAACCAAACCTTTCTTTAAGTCTGTTGATTGATCTCAGGTATTTATCACAGTGATGCCAGTGTGGATGTCTCGGCAAGAGGGAGACAACCAAATAATCACATGGAAGTATTTCACAAATGTTGCAGTGGTGGGGGGCCCAGGGGAACAAAGAACTGTGAGCCTATAAACATGATATCATGCCTAGCTTCCCTGGGGGTAAGAGGGAATGTGTTCCGAGAGAGTTCTGAAGGTGTTGGCTAAGATTCAATAGAAAGATAGAAGAAACACAAAACTTGATAGAACCTTGGCCATGACTGATGTTCCTGTAAGCAAAAGACCATGATGTAAAGAATGGATTCATTCATGTAAAGATGAAGAATGAGTACACACGCATGAATAGTCTGTAATGAGGAACAGTCTACTATTTCTTGTCAATATGGGAATAAAAGCTCACATTGTCCAACAAATCTGTCATTTGTAAGAACTCATCTCTTTATTCATTCACCTATTCATCAAAAAAAAAAAAAAAAAAAAAAAAAACACATGAGGCAAAAATCTTTTTTAGCATAGGTATTATATTCTAGTGGAATGGGCAGACAATAAACCAATACATAAATGTACAAGTCCTGTGGCAAGTTTTTATTTATGCATATGTCATCAAAGAGGTATGTAGATAAAGTATATATGCAGCATTTAAATATATGCAGCATTGCATTGAAGTGTGTGACTCCTCTGTTGAATATGCGGAGGATTCGTGTCCCAGCTGTCAGGACATCATGTTCCTGGTGGATGTTCTTACCAGTCAAGTCAGTCAGATGCTGTAGAGAACTTCCGGAGAGACACGTATAAGAGGGGAGGTGAGATTTGAAGTAGTTTACTTTTGATCCCAAGGACAGAATGCAGCCACGAATCTCCTTATGCTCTGACAACTTCTCTCTGGAGAGCTGGGGTCAGGACAAGGGAAGAGTGTAAGTCTCTACAGAGAAACAATCCACCTACGTGGCCTGAGAAAGAGCAGAGGAGAGCATTTCAGACTCTTCTGTTTCCTTTTATATGGGAGGCTAGAACTTATTAGACATGTATGTAGTTCATAGACTTTCCACATTAATCCCCTCTAGGTGAGGCTTGGGTCTTACAGTCAGTGGACACATTCAAGGAAAAATTGTTTTATCCCCATATTCTCTGCTATTTGATAGTGTGCCTTAAAATTCTCTGTGGCTCCCCACTGAGAGAGCCACACATCCCTTGAGGGAGCTCCAATTCTGGTGACACACAGAAACTTAAGGCACACTTAATACGATCAAGATCAAGTCTTATTTATAGGTTTGTAGTGGGCCCGTCTTCTCTGGAGACCTGTTTAAAGAGTTCCTCATGACAGTCGACCCTGTTGACACAGGTCTGTAATCCCATCTATTTAGGATGCAGGGGCATGAGGAATGCAAGCCCAAGGCTTGCTTGGCCTACAGAAAAGAATTCCCAATGGCAGTGCTCGGATACAGACATAGAAATAGATGGAGTCAAGCCAGGGCTCCTACAGGAGACACTGCCGAGTCTGGGAAAGGAAAGTCAGGTTTGATCATAGGGGTTCGTTCTACCAAAGGGAGGCATAACAACAAAGTGCTTGATTCAGGAACTCCAAACTTTCAGACTTTCAGAGGGGAAGAATCAACATGGCTAACTCATTGTGGTCACTATCGTAGTCTGGGCTGTTACAAGGGAACGTTATAAATGCAGTAAGTTGTAAACAACAGAAGTTTATATCTTATAGTTCTGGAAGCTGGGAAGTCTCCAACTAAGGCATTAGCAGATTCTAGATCCAGGGAGAGCCCATCTCATAGTTCTGAAACTGCACCTTTGTTAATGTTCTCATGGAGTAGATGGGAGACAGAGGGAATGAGTGTGTGTGCCTAGGAGGGTGATGGCATAGAGTACATATGGTATGTGGTATGTGCATGTGTGTGTGTGTGTGTGTGTGTGTGTGTGTGTATGTTTGATGTACCACATACCACACTTACCACATGCTATAATGTGCTATATGTATTATGTATGGTTTGTGGTGTATGTATGAGTGTGTGTGTATGTGTGTGTGTGTGTGTGTGTGTGTGTATGTGTGGTATGTATATATGTGGTGTATGTATTGTTCACCCATCTTTTTTGAAATGAGGTTATTCACTGATATTGAACTCACCAAGTTGGCCAGACTGAGGACCAACCAATAAATCCCAGGGATCTTTCTGTCTCTAGCTCCATAGCATTAGGATTGCATGTGTGTGCCACCGTGTGTCCCGAGAAACACACATTTAAACACAGGTCTTCATGCTTCATGTCAAATTTACCAACTAAGCCATCTCCACAGTCCAGGTGTATGTGTGTGTTCGTGATTCCTTATTCTCAACACTACATCTCACTGATGAAGACTCTGCCTTTAACATCTAGTCACTTTCTCCAAGTCATCACGATGGGGCTAAGATTGCAGCATATGAATTTGACCATTTTGAATCAGTTTGATAACTCGGTCACAGGAGCTGTCCCGGGCGTGTAGGTGTTGAGTGGCATTTCATGGGCAGCAGAGTATGACCTCAGTCATGACAACTCTCTCTAGCAGTGTCAAATGTCCCCTGGGATGGACAACATGGCTCTCAGCAGAGAATCACTGCATTGTTGTCATGATCAGTGACTCACTGATGAATTTTAGATTTGTGTCACAGGCACATGACAAATGTGTTCACTCAACAGTGCAGTAGAGTTACAGCCCTGTAGTTCTTACATTGCGATCAAAGAGAATATAATGAAACTAGGTTTAGATGACCAAATCATCAGGATTGACTCACCCAGCTTGTGAAATCCTAACGCAGTAATGCAAAATTCAGGGGGTCAGGTGCATACTTGAGAACCTTACTTATTTGCAGCCATCTTAGGGTTTTAACATCAAAGTTTAGAATTTATGTGTGGTGCGGTTTCCTTTCACAAGATACACTTCTGAGAATTCCAGTGCCAAAGAAGCCTCACATGAGTAGCCTGTGGGTAAGATGCACAAACCTTTAATGAGGTCATTTCCGGTTTTACAGGAAGCTAGAAACAAGGGGCTCGGAAAGTCACTCTTGTGTCTTCTGGTACCAACACTTGGCATTCTCATGTAAGTTATTGTATAGTGTGTTGATTTAATCTTTCCTTAATATCTTATGGTTTAATCAAAACTTCTGAAAATGAGAACACCATATTCTCTCTGTCACTGTAAAGCTAAGGACCGGCATTTCAAAGTCACGTTAATCGTATGTGACTAGATCTCCCAAAGAGGTATTTGACCATGCCATTGAGCCCATGGAATGCTTCAGAGTGTGTATATTTATACACACATATGACTAATATATGGCACCATAAGGAAAATAACTTCTTAAAATTTCTTTTTCCCCCATGTGGTTCATGTGAATCTGCAACTGTTTATAAAATAGAGCTCTTTTCTGTGTTGTTCTCATGTTCAGGGTTGTTTAAGAATCTCTCTTCTAGATTTTTTTTTTAATTTTTAAAGATGTATTTATTTTATGTATATGAGTTCTCTGTCTATAAGTACACCCAAATGTCAGAAGAGGACATAAAACTCATTGTAGATGGCTGTGAGCCACCATGTGGTTGCTGGGAATTGAACTCAGGACTGCTGGAAGAGCAGCAGGTGTTCTGAACCACTGAGCTATCTCTCCAGCCCCTCCTAGAAGGGTTTGCATGCTCTGGGATAGTGCTTCTCAAATGCTCTATGGGAAGGATGTGTCTTTCTGGCCAGAACCATCACTTAGGTTCTCATGAAAGTCAACCAGCAATGGAAATGGAAGCCAAAACATTTCTGATCCTATTGGTGATGGGAGTCCACTTGATCACTCCTCGGATACCACAGGAGTGGTGATGTGCTTGTCTTCCTGTGGTCCGGTTTGAAGTAGCATTGCCCTGGACAGATATCCCTGGGCTGTTCCTTTGTGTCACCATGACCCCAGTTCCTGGACTCGCCTGATGCTTAAGAAGCACCTTGTCCACGAGCCTAGCAGCGCCGGCTCCAGGAATCATGGATCAAGTCTTGGTCAAACTTTAGGACCAATGGAATTAACATGACGTAACTGAAACAGGAGAAAAATGATTGATGCTGTTCCACTTACTGGTTTTTATAAAAATACTTAGTCTACAGTATAAAATCTAATACAAAGCGTATCCCTCTTCGTTTTGTGCTGATATGAGCCTCATAAGCAAATACCACCAGATCAATAATTTAACTGTCTCCAGCTTTATAGTGGCAACATTTCACTTAGTTTGGGCTGGGGGTGGAACTCAGCGGTAGGGTGCAGTGCTTAGCATGGGTTTCATTCCAGCACTGGAAAAAGAATCCATATAATCCAAGTTTCTTCATTCAAGTAAAGGGAGCTTGAGACAAATCTGAAATAGCTTGTTAAATAACCGTGTTACTTGAGATGAACTTCTGAGTGCAGCCCCTAAGTTTGTTCTTAAACTCAGGATACACTGAAGCTCTTGAATCTAAGTTTATTTCCAAACTGAACTCATACAGGGTTAGATGACCATCTCCCACCGCCATTTCCACTGGAAGAAAATACATTGGGTAAAAGTAACAGAATGAAGTACTTGACAATATGATTTAAGCAGGAATTCCAAAGTTTTCCATTTCTGACTTGATCAGATCAGCAGCTCTCTGTGACACCTAATGGTGGGTGATAAACTGGGCCAAGGTACTCCAGAGTCAGCACCTTTCTCTCTTACACCCGTGGCATGTGCTTGTTTCTGTGGGGAGGTATCTGAAGACCTTCAAGAATTAGCAGAGAAACTCTCTGAAACATTTACCCCTGAGCTGTTGAGTATGGCCCAGCTAGGGCACATGGGTAAGTGCCTGGGGACAGAAGCCATTTCCTGTCAGTGTGGATTGTTTGCGGACAAGGCAAAACATTCCGTCTGTACCCAGAGGTAGAGTCTCCCATCCTGTGACTAATAGTTACTATGGATAAGGACCAAAAGTGTACGACGAGATAGATGTATTCCCGATGCAGCAGAGCCGGCGGTCAGCATGCTGCATTAGTGTCCGCTGAGGTATCTTCATTCCTCCCCGTTGGATATTCTTTCATGGCATTATATGGGATTAAGCAAAGTGTATTGTCTATAGTTGGTAGGTCCGGTGTCACTCAGCAAGGACAGAGATCAGCCCTGAAGCTGGGATTAGCCCTATCTAGGACCAAGGGGCTATATGTATGGAAAAACAGAACACAACCATAACAGTCACAACAACAACTATCTAAACCATTTCCCTAATGCTTACATCCTGTTTAAGGTCTAATTTTCACTGCTGACAGTGTGTCACGGTGGTGGCATCAACCCTGTGAGATGTGGGATCACATCATCACGTTGTCCAGGCTGTTTGCTTTCAGCTCTAACCTTGCCTGGGTGACTAGGAACTGGGTGGACTTCACTTGAAGCCTGCTCAGAATCAGAAAGTAGCTCTTCATTTGGTGACTCCCAGCATCCCTCTACTGTAGGCCCATTGGTGACTCCCAGCATCCCTCTACTGTTGGCCCATTGGTGACTCCCAGCCTCCCTCTACTGTTGGTCCATTGGTGACTCCCAGTATCCCTCTACTGTTGGCCCATTGGTGACTCCCAGTATCCCTCTACTGTTGGCCCATTGGTGACTCCCAGTATGTCTCTACTAGTGGCCCATTGGTGACTCCCAGCATCCCTCTACTGTTGGCCCATTGGTGACTCCCAGTATGTCTCTACTAGTGGCCCATTGGTGACTCCCAGCATCCCTCTACTCTTGGCCCATTGGTGACTCCCAGTATCTCTCTACTGGTGGCCCATTGGTGACTCCCAGCATCCCTATACTATTAGCCCATTCTTCTCAGATTAAGTTCTTATATTAGTTACTTTCCTATTTCTGTAACAAAGCATCATGACCAAGGTAACTGATTAAACACAAGCATTTAACTAGACTTTCCGTTCCAAAGGTTTAGAGTCCGTGATGGGGGTGGTGGTTTGAATGAAAATGGCTCCTCATAGGCTCATATATTTGAATGCTTAGTCCCCAGGTGGTGGAACTGTTTGGGAAGGATTAGAAAGCACGGCCTTGTTTGAGGAGGTGTATCAGTGGAGTTGGGCTTTGGGATTCAAAACTCCATGCTATTCTCATTTGGCTCACTCTGATTGTGAATTGAGATGTAAGCTCTCAGCTACTGCTCCTGCACCATGCCTGCCTGTCTTCCATGCTTCCTATGATGGTGATTGAATGCTAACCTTCTAGAACCATGAGCATCAAATTAAATGTTCTCTTTTATAAGTTACCTTTTATCATAGCACCTGAAAAGTAAGGAACACAATGGGAGAGTGAAGTCAACGTAGCAGGAGGCAGAGAGCACAGTGACACACCTTCCCACAACAAGGCCACACCTCCCAATCCTTCCCAAGCAGTTCTACCATCTGGTGACCAAGTATTTAACACATGAGCCTAAGGGGTCATCCTCATCTAAAGCAGTGCATTTCTGGTATGTTTTGGGAAGAACAAGCAAACCCAGGAAACTAGAATAGCATAGTATAAAATCTCATAAGATTGGAGCCACAGTCAACTGATGGAAGGACACAGGGTCATCAGGAGGAAAATAACCTATCTATTAATTATTTGAGAACTTCACACACACATATAAGATATCTTTATTACATTTATCCTCCACTTGTCTCTTAACCTTCTCTCAGATCCTCCTTTCACATGCCCAACCTTCTCCCAACCCTGTGCTCTTAAAAAGAAAAGAACCATAACTCACTGAAACAGTTTGGACTGCCCATATACTCATGAGTGTGAGGTTGTCGACAGGAGCATGGCTGACCTACCAGGGGCCATACCCTTAAAGAAAATAGACTCCCTGCCCTTCCCCCATCGAGAAGCCATCATCAGTAGCCTGTAGCTAAGGCTGGGGTCTCACGAGCTCCCTTCATCCATAACAGAATGTCAACTGGCCTGGACATATATAGGCAACCACAGCTGCTGTGCATTCGTGGGTGGAGAAGTCCAGAAGACAGTTTTTCTGTAGTCTTCCCCTGACCTCTGGCTCTTACAGTCTTTCTGCCTCTTCTTCCAGATGCTCCCTGAACCTTCAGGAAGGGCGGATATAGACAGCTCCTCACTCTGAGCAGTAGTTGAGTTTCTGGATTGATCGCTGCCCACTGCATAACAATGAGGACTCAGAGTCACAGTGATCTGTTGTCATACAGATGAATTTAGAGAAAACTTCAGTTCATGCCTAGTTGTCAAAATAGCCACAGCAAGTTCCCCCCGAGGACAGAAGGTGGGCCTGTTCTTGAGTAGAACATTTGTGACGAGGCACAACCTGCATGAAGGACATATTTTCTGTGCACCCGGCAATCGTCGGCCGATGCCCCTTGCTGAGGAGGAGACTCCCCCAAACAAGGTAAAGAAATGAGCGAATTTAGAGTCCAGTGAGCTGACATCTGTACCAGAGTCTTCCCTTTTCTAACTGGGGTTTGGAGCAAATGACTTACCTTCTCTGAACATCTAGTTATTCATCTGTGGCTAAAACCCACACAGTCCGCACGTCATAAAGTCATGGAGAATGTCCAGACCACTTTCTGTACAGAGAAACCCCTAGCTAAGCCGTTACTGATATGAAGTTACGCTATTTATGGCATAACAAAATGATAATAATAATAATAATAATAATAATAATAATAATAATAATAATAATAATAATAATAATAATACGTTAATACAGGAATGTGCTTAGCCTGGCACAAATCCAGATTTAAGACCCCTTGAGAAGAGCTGGTTTTCTGTTTCTTGCTTTCTGTACTTTTACTGGCCCCTTTGTCTGCTCACCCTAATGCCCTTTCTCTTCCACTTAGGGACATGGGGATTTTTTAAATTGAGTAAGAAAGTACGATTGTCCAGCTGAGTCCTTCACTAGGACTAAAACGGATGTGTGGGAAATACTGAATGAGGGTCACCAGGCCACAGCTGCCCAAATAAGCCCTGGAAACCATCCCCACATGTATTCCATCATCCTGGGCGGCTACTGATTCAGCACTCAGACACAGATGCTTTACGACCCCAGCGTTCAAATACCTCGCCCTTGGGAATATGTCAGCCTTCCCAGTGGGGAATATTTGTGTCTCCTTTTGCTCAGTGCTAACGTTCCAGTGTCTAGATAAGAGACATGCCTGAAGTTGGTTCTTTTTCTAGCATCCTTTATACTCAAGAAATGGACAGATCTGAGGCATTATCATAATACAGATCTGATGGATTCAGGCCCACACATTCTCAAGAGTTAGCCAGATTTAAAGAGTAAATACTTTTTAAAGATCCTCAGAATTTCCTGAAGTAGAGACATTGAACTGTCTAGGAACACAGTGACACACAGCTGAAGTCACAGCCAGCAGAGGGGCACAGCACTGAGACGTGTGTCGGGTCTCTTCTGCAATGCTCTAGGCCCCTGCCGGAGCTCGTAGAATTTCAGTCCCTGGGTGAGAAGAATTGTAAGGATCCAGGTTAACTGCCCAGAGAACAGTCTTGGAGAACCTCTATTGCTTAGCATTTTGCCCGATTTTTCTATTCAATGTCGATATGGTTTCCAGACTTTCCAAAAGGGAAAACCTTATGAGGAGGTTGACTGTACCTCAGAGAACAGATTACCCCAAAATACGAGAACCCTAGTTAACTGCCAAGAATGGTATTGGTCACGGTTTCCGGGAGGAACGCAGGGAAAGCTCAAGAGTTACATTTCACTTGTAACGCGGTCTCGTACTCCATTCTCCCTGAGCATGAACGTGTGTTTATAATGTGGTCACGGTTTCTTGCCAGACTTTGGGGGACGCTCCTGTGCCATTGGACTGACTGCTGTGTGGCTGATGTTCATTAGATACATTATGAACACCCCCTTCTCTCCTTGTCCATTTTGATCAGGTCTTTCTTACTTAAGGTCTCCTTTCCTCGTGTGTGTTTTCTTCGCCATTAAACAATTTTAATGACCTGTTCATATTGTTTCGTGTGTGTGACGTTCTGACTGTGGTTATATATGTACTTCATTCACGTACAGAGCTTGTGGAAATCAGAAGAGGGTGTTTTCTTATTGGGCTTTGGATCTGATTACCCTTGGAAACAGATGGCTATTTGGTTGGGGACAAAGCCACTTCTCTGCAGATCTAGGCCACTGGAGCAGCCATGTTAGTCATCGCTTGGGATAGCACTTACAGGACACGACAGGGGCCACAGAAGGCTGAGCAACGGAGGCGACAGTCCTGCTTCTTCTGGCGAATTAGCAGTGCACCCGTGCCGACGGACGGCCCGTGTGTTTTCTGTTTCTAATTTCCTCAGTTTTCAAACTGTAGGGGAACATAATATGTTTCTGTTTCCTGGAAACAGAAAACACAAGTAAATATTTGAGGAATTGGATAGAAAGTGGGCTTGAAGCTTCCCAAAAAGATGCAGGAAATCAATCCCAGTGATGCTGCTCTTCCCTGCATCTGGTTATCCAGACTGGAAGACCTCAGTCTTCCTAGACAATGCCTGAACGGTCCCATAAGTTACACATAAGTAAACAGATAAATAACATGCCAGCTGTGCTGCATGATATGGAATTTGAAAACTAGAATATGGACTGGTGGTGAATTCAACATGGCAACCCTTTAATCTCAGCACTTGGGAGGCAGAGGCAGTGCATCTCTGAGTTCAAGGACAGCCTGGTGTACAATTCCAGAACAGCAAAGGCTACACAGAGAAAGCCGGTCTTGAAAAGCAAATAAATAAACTAATGATAACGGTAGTGGTAGTAGCAGTAGTAATAGTAGGAATAATGTTAAAAAGCCAGAATATGTGGTTCCACTTAAGCCCTTCAGTACACAGTACCCTTGTTTATGTACGTTATTTACTTTGAGCCTGCATTATTACATATTCTGGCTGTAACGGTGCCCAAGGCAAGCATTTCAACTTGTCATCCTGGACCCCGTTGCCTTTGCTTCCCTTCCCACTCCTTGATCTCACGGCAGGAAACCCAGGCAAGCTTTCTGGGTTAACTTCTATAACACAGTCCAGCAAACTAAGGATCTAAACCATGCCAGTTCATAGCTCACTGTTCTGGAAGTTGGAGTCTAAATTCGAGGTCTAGACAGAGTGGAGCTCCTTTGGGAAGCCTGGGGGAGGGTCTATCCTTGGCCTTTTCATCTTCTAGAGACTGCCTGCATTCCTGGGCTCACAAACCCTGTCTCTCACCATTCCAATCATGTGTTCCTGAGAGTTCACCTCAGCTTTTAAGCTGGTCCTCCGGCTGTCTCTTATACAGACTTTTGTAATTACAGAGGTCCATCCAGGGAATCCAGGTTGATCTTCCCACCTTGTGAACCTTGACATATCCTATTTCTGAATCCTCTTTGCCATGTAAAGAGAGTGTTTGCAGGATCTCAACTAGGATGTAAACATCTTTAGAAAGCTTTCCTCATACAGAACCCTACTGTTCCACCTTTCACCCTGTTCTATCTCCTCCCCCTCTCACACACACACACACACACACACACACACACACACACACACACACCTGTCCAGGAAAAGCCTACCACAAACCCTAAAAGTGACTTGGCCAACTGGACAGGGAATTGTGGGATGTCAAACATTCAGAGGGTGAGGGTTTAGAAGGTCAGTTTGAGTTTAAGAAGGACACAGTTTGGGGGCTGGGACCCTTTGACCCCAAAGGATCACAATCAAATGAAGGCAACATACAGATGTGCTCGCCTGAAGTTGGGGCTGTTACTGGGATGGTGCTGATTTTGCCAGCAGGCAGCATAAATGGAAACCCATGGCTGGGCTACAGTCAAAGGGAGACACCCACTCCTTTAAAGCAGACATCAGAAATGCAGAGCCAGGCAAAAGAGCCCATCCAGGCTGCATCAGGGCTATCTTAACATATATGCATATAATTTTAAGTGTTGTGCATTTTATATCTTCTGGGAAAAATAATAACGTGAAAATATAAGACATGGCAAGACCCTGGCTCAAAATGAAATAGTCTACACAAAGCGCCCATAATTAATCTTACTCGCTTCAGTCGGCCTGGGATTCCTGTACCCTCACAGGCTGGTGGCACTCCCCGGTTAGTGTCCTGCAATCTGGTTGAACATTGATGTACTTGTGTAGTGAGGAGACTCATTCCCCACATCTCATAGGCCCTCTGAGAAAGCCTGGGGTGTGCATAGGGTTGCCTCCATCAGTGACCTGTGGAGAGCTGTGTCTCCACGTCACCCATGGAATGGCAGTAAGTAGCCTAGCTCCAGAAGCTTGATTGGAGCTAATGGTAATGACAGAGTGTGTGTGCTCAGAGTCTTCGCTAATGTCTGAGCACAAGAGGGTGTTCTGATTGCTGCTTAGCATAGTTCAGTTCTCTGCCCCGCTGTGTGTTAGTCACATGAGGACCTTTGAGAAGGGGGGGAGAGAATAATGGCTCAGCCTCAACATCCATGAAATTCTGACCTCACAGCAAAGGTCTAGCCTTGGCATTGCAGTTTCTCTCTTCCTGGGTACTTGAATCATCACCCCACTTTGTTCTTTTCCACTTTGTTCTTTGGTCCTTCCTCTGAATGCTTTCACACTTCATTACTTCCTCTGGGTCTTTGTCAAATGTCACTGTCTCTAGGAGTCCCTTCTTTTACCCCCTGCCTTAATGGTTCCCTGGTCTGGTCAGGGCCACTCTCTCCCCATCACAGTGGGTTTGCAGGTTTGCATCTTTCAATGCATTTTCTTGAGATGGTTTCACCACAGTTGCCACGAGGAACAAATGGGTTCCTTTGGGTGGGAAAGCAGTCTTGCCCCAAGGACCTATCCTTAAACTCTAGCTTCGCTGTTATTTTAAGAATACCAGCTGCAGGATGAAATGTTACCTTAAGCTGACCTAGCTGAAGGGCGAATACTGAAGTGGATGGTGATAAAGGGGACTTTGTGTGTACTCATTAGTGTGTGTGTATGTGTGTGTGTGTGTGTGTGTGTGTGCATGTATATGTATGTCTATGTGCATGTGTGTCTCTCTGTGTATATGTGTCATTGTGTGTTAGTGCATGTGTATGCATGTCTCTGGGTCTCTATGTGTGTATGTGTGTGTGTGTGTGTGTGTGTGTGTGTGTGTGTGTGAATTATAGTTTAAAAATAAGATATTCCAAAAACAAAGGCGAGAATCTAGGCTTTCTAAAACTGGCAAGCTAGTCTGCAGCAGAGGCTAAGTTGACACATGGAGAGAAGCCTCAGGCCTGTAGTTACCCTGACTGCTCTGTGTGTTTGAGGAGGGGATGTGTCCTGAGCAACAGAGGTGATGTTGTTTCTCTACCTTCCATCCCACACCTTCTGCTCTGAAGGATGAAAAGAAAGTAGAAGTTTCTGGGGTTAGCCGGGGTAACCTTTGAGAGTCTCATGGCAGATACATACAGCAGGGCAGTATGGAGAGATCCCCACTCCAGCCCAGCCCTAGGTGCAGTGGCTGGATGGACCTGATACTCTAACCACCACTCCATTGAGCCCTTTCCTGTGAGGTGGCAGCAGTGGGCACCTCTGCCTCCTTGGTGGTTGTGAAGAAGAGCGAGAATAAAACTTCAGCACTGGAGGGCAGGGGTCTTAAGGAATAGAAAGTTCTCCATGAATGTTTATTATTTAATAATGTGGATTAAAGATTAACCTAGGCCGGGTGGTGATGGCACAAGCCTTTAATCATAAATTCAAGGCCAACCTGATCTACAAAGTATCTTCTAGGACAGCCAAGACTACATAGAGAAGGCCTGTCTTGAAAAACCAAACCAAATAAAACAAAACCAACCAACAAAAGCCCTAAAACTTCTAGAGAGCAGTAGGGAAGACTACCATGTAGTCTCATGGTAGTACACCCCACAATCCACCAGTAGAGCCAGGGACCGGGCCTTAACTCTTCCCAGATAATGGGGGGATTGTCTAAAGGTCAGTGTGGAGAGAGTATACTGCTGATTAAATACAATATAAAACTCAGCAAAGTCAGTGGAAGTTGAACACAGTGGAGCAGGGGTGTCTGTCCTGCCTATATCTTTAACCAGAGTTGTATTTTCTATGTTCCTAGAAAGCAATCACTGGTTAATACTTGCATGAACTGTGAGTAGCTTGCTTTGGACAAAGGATAATAACGTAGTAAAGCATATTCTATGCATTTTCCCACTTTTATCTAAGAATTAGGAAAGCCGAGGTTAAGCTTAGGTGAGACCACATGGGTCACAATAAAGAAAACACCGTTTGTCTGGACATGGCTCTCAATTTATAGTCTTTGAGGCCATGGCTCCAGAGAATAAGTTGACAAGGGCAAAGTCCTTGTTCTAAGTCTTAGAAGAAACAGAATTACAAGAGTATTGTACTGTCATATAGAGAGATGCTTTGCGTAATCAAAATGTTCTTGATAAAATTGCCTAAAGAAGATTTTAATTATTTGACTTATCAACCTGTGAACTTAAATTGTGATATGTGTAAACCTATTTCCTTATTTCTGATTGATCATAATTCATGATAAGTTCTAGGTACAAGAAAAGAAAAATAAACTGGTAGTTTTAGGGAACGCAATGAATGGCCTTGTTTGCTATTTAAAATAGCAGTCTAGCAATGCTCGAGTTATAGGTCCAAGGAGTGTTATTCTTCTGTAATGACAATTACATCATTTTGAGGTACCAAATGCTTACAGATTCTCTGAGGGTGAGGAATCTGTCTTCTATCTACTGTACAAATGTAGCACAGTGACATAAAACCCAAACAAAACAAAAGCCTGGACAGGAGGCTAGCCTAGACAACTGCCCTGCTAGGAGAAGGCTCTGCTTTGGGGACACTAGTGTCCCTACCTGCCTTTCTATCTCATGAAGCTATAGCGTATCACGTGGAGACACCGGAACTGAAGCTGTATCACATCACGTGGAGACACAGGAAGGAGAGCACCAGAACTCTGGTCTTGTGTGGCAGGGCTCAGAATGGCTGCCTAGTAGTCTTCAGTGGTTATTCATTAGCATTTTGGGTGTTTGTATGATAGCACAGAACCTTCAAACCCCTCCTTTGCTCTGTTCAGGCTGTGTCTCCCAGTTTCCTCCTAAAACTCCATGAGTTCTCTGTTTCCCCAGAGAGTGGCAAGGATTTCATACCTCCTCATGAATATCTCCCGGGACCAGGATCTACTTTCTGTTACCATCCAACTCTTAACAAGAACTCAAGCCAAAGCTCAAAATTCTACCCTATCCACATCCCCTGCTTCTGTAACACATTATGACAAACTTACTAACTTCAAATACTACTGATCCTATCTCGCAGTTCTGAAAGCCAGAAGTCTAAGCTGAGCCTGCCTGAAATGACGTCAGTGTGCAGTTGGGACCGGTTCCCTGTGTAGACACTACAGGACTAGAATCTGTTTCTTGTTTTCCCACTGTTAAGGGTGATGAGTTTTGCATTTTATTAACTTTTCTGCTAATAGACCTTATTTAACTTAAAGGTTGTGTGGTTCAATTTATTTACCTACTTGTTTCTTAAGCAGAATCTCATATAGACCATGCTGACCTTGAACTCTGTATAACAAGGCTGGCCTTGAACAGATCCTCCTACCTTTCACCCCCAGTGCTGAGATTTCAGGAGAGTATCACTGTTCCCCAGTCAGTGTTTGACAATGTCTTTGTTTTACAACCAGCACACAGCTAAAACCATAACTGTTAGTTCTCAGGGTCCGCCAGGTAATCTGGTTAGAGCCACCAGTGTTAACATGCTTCCAAGCACTGCCCATTTCCTGCTGACGCTCTGTTTTTCTGTTTTGACATTATCCTCCAAAAAAGGAAAATGAAGACCTATATCTTTACGTGCCCCACTCCAAGCCCTTCCCATGTTCCTTAGTGGAACCTGTCTCTTACCTGTAAGTTTCTCTTCTCACTACCACAGCATCACAAATGAGAAAGTGGCTTTCAAGCCAAAGGGATGGCTCAGAGTGTAAGAGAGTCTTCCACACATGTATGGTGATAAGAGTTCAAGTCCTCATGTAAAAAGTCATGTATGGTTCTGCGTGTTCCTGTAAGTCCAGCCCTGTGGGGGTGGAGGCAGGAGAATCACTCTGGCTTTGCAGGTTGCAGTAGTGTTTGGGGTTCCATGCAGGAGGGACTTGAGGCTTCAGAGCCCCACCACACTTCCTGTCCACACTCAGCTTTCTCAATGCGGATGTGGCCAACCAACCTCCTTCTCTGTCTCCGAACCTTCCCTGCCTGGTATCAATGACATTTGCACCTTGGTGACTGTGTCCCCCTGGAAATGTAGAACCAAATAAACATTCCCCCCTTGAGTTGCTTTTGTCAGAAAATAACCACGCCAGGTTAATAGTTAACACAAAAAAGCAGAGAGGGGCTTAACATTCAGTTCTCAGAAACAGAACTATTCATTGTAGATGAACAAAACATACTTTATCTAAGTTGCCACCAGAAACATAGTGCAATAGGGATGGCCCTGTCATGCATTCTGTGCCCATTAGCAGCAGCAAGTTTCTTTGTTTTCCAATATGTATAATTACCTTTAAACATCTCAGCTGGTAAGTATGCATTTTCGTAGGAAGAAGGCAGAACATTTGGCTCACAACCGATATCATTGCAACATGTTCGAATAGTTTTGTTCGCAAATGTATTACTTTACTTGGAAATAATGGATTTCATTAGTTTGTCACAGGAGCTTACCATTCAGTTCACAGAAACAGAACTGTTCGTTGTAACTGAATGAAACATACTTTATGTAAGTTACCACCAGAAACAGAGTGCAACAGTCTTGGCCCTGTGATGTTCTTTGTACCCATGAGCAGCTGCAAGGTTCTTTGCTTTCCAATGTGTATAATTAGAGTAAAACAATTTAGCAGGTATGTATGCATTTTCTTATGAAGGGAACAGAACATTTGGCTCACAACAGTTGCAAGTTGTCTGTCAGAGATGGGATCAGCGTTGCTCTTAAGAACACAATTGTCCAGAGGCTATACACTTTTAGTTGCTTCTCAAGTTAAAGCAGTTGCAAATAGACAGCCTGAAAAGGTCTTAATATTCAAATAAATATTTTAGTTCTCTAAAACCAGAAATATGAGGAATATCTGTTTGCCACAATGGGTTAGGTACAAGTCCCCAAGGGTTAACACCATCATGTAGTATAAGAAACCGGGGACATTCAAGATAAATCTTTACAATTTGACGTGCACATTCTCTAGAAATTTCAAATTGTTGTCTCAGGCCATTACTATTTGTATGGCAAAGAAAGAGCTTATAATCTGCCTGGTATACAAAACTGCTGTGGCATTTCCTTTTCTAAGGGACCTAGGCAACCCAGTATCTCTTAAATACCTTTTAAAATATGGGACTGTATTAGCAATATCTAAAAATGGAACAATTTCAAGCAATTGTAAACCATTAACTATATATATATATATTGGTGCAGACCTTTATATATATATATATATATATATATATATATATATATATATATATATATATATATATATTGGCTATCAGTACATAAATTTAGAGTTAAACTGATATATATATATATATATATATATATATATATATATATATATGTGCAGACCTTTAGATAAATATATATATATATATATTGGCTATCAGTACATAAATTTAGAGTTAAACTGATTTTTTTAACATCTAAAAGCAGTGGCTACAGCACATAATCTAATAATTTATGCTGCAGCAGGAAAACTCAAGAGAAAAAAACACATGATCCAGTTACATATACTGCTTTCCATAGATGAACCATCTATAAATATAGCAATTGCATTATCTATGGGCTGCATGCATAAATTTACTGAAAATATAAAAGCATGCATAGAGGAAAGAACTTTAAAACAACTTGTGTTTTAGATAATGATTTATCAATGTTTAATTTTGCCTGAAATAGCCAAACATCAGTATCTAGCCATACCAATTTAATTGCTACTCAAAATAAGGAACAAATATTTTATCAGGTTAAGACATTCCCCTTAAAAAAATGCCTTCTATCATACTTTTCTGTAATAACACAGCAAAAGTTGTCAAAACATTACTTAATGAGGAAGAAAGGTGAATTCACATTAATTGTTCCTTTTGCCAAAAGGACTATTGTGGGTGTAAGGCAAAAATACAAATAGCCAACAATTAATCATAATCTATACAACATCTGCTGCTAACTAATTGTTTCCTCTATATTCACTGCAAAACCCTTCACCTCTCAGTTAACTGCAGAACGACTAGGATTTGCATCTTTGAGAACAGCAGACAGAGGTTTGGGACCTCCTGTGGTGAGCTTAAGGCGAGGTTTTGCCAGCTAGCATCTGATGATTTTTGAAAATTACATTAAACAAGTAAGTTAACTTTATGAATCCTCTATGCCACAATCTGACTAGGGACTATTTAACTAATAAAGCATCTACGACAGTAAACATTGAGAATTTTATGTCCCAAATTCCTGCCATCAAGGCACTTGGGGAAAAAAATACAAAAGACCATCAGCCATTCCTTGAGGCTAAACTTTTCAATGATACCCATTGCTTCAAGGACTCTTTAAAACCGCATGTGTATTATGCCATGGGCTTGACATTGTCTAGAATGTTCCAAGGCCTTTGACCCAATAGAACAATTGGCAAAACTGCCATTACCCATGTGGCTGGGGCTTATGAGAAATGCAAAGCTTTGCTCCAGAATCTGAGTCATAGTGTTGTATCATATCAAGAGACAATTAACTAATGTACTTTCTGTTAAGAAAAGCTACCAAACCAAACCAAACCAAACCAACCAACAAACAAACAATTGACTCACCCAAATACAAGGGGCATCGTGGTGAGTGCAAAACCCCAAAACATGATGTTAGGGGATAAGAGTGGACAAAGTCTATTACTTGTAGCTATGAGAAGCACTGAGGTTCCCAAGGCTGAGTCCTGCCAGAAGGAAGGAAGGATAGGTTTTTGTCCAAAGAACCTATATATAACATACTCTTGTAGAAACACATGTGGAGAGGAGAAAACATTTCTGGGCATGTTCACTATGATATCATGAATCACATGGAGAAGAAAGCAACCACAAGAGGGAAGGAAGGAACCAGGGAAGAAAAGGGAATGGGGAAGGAGGGGACATAATCTGGAATTGGATCGGGGAAAGAACCGAAGCCCCAAGGGCCAGCAGAAAGAATGGAAACAGGCAACCAATCAGGTGGTAGGAGATAGGGGTACTTTCCAGAATGTACTACAGACCTGAAAGTTGAGAGACTCTCAGGACCCAAAGTGGAGGACTTTAGGTGAAATATCCTACAGTGGGAAGAGGGAACTTGTAGAGCCCACCTCCAGTGAGGAATAGGGTTGCCATCCCACAGTTAAAATTTGGACCCATAATTGTTCCTGTCTGAAAGAACTTCAGAGATGAAAATAGAAAAGAGTCTGAGGAAAAGAAGGTCCAGCAATAGGCCCAAAGTGGGATCTAGCTCAAGGGGAGGCCCAAGTCCTGACACCATTACTGAGGCTATGAAGTGCTGACCAAAGGGGCCTATCATGAGTTCCCTCTTTAAGACCCAACAAGCAGCTGAAAGAGTCAGATGCAGCTGTTTACACTCAACCAACGGACAGAAGCTGCTGACCCCTGTGGTTGAATTAGGGAAAAGCTGGAGGAGGCTGAGGAAGAGGATGATTCTGTAAGAGAACCAGCAGTCTCAACCCAGTACTCCGAGATTTCTCAGATACTGAATCACCAACCAGGCAGCATACATCAGCTGAAATGGGGTCCCCAACACATACAGCCAAAAACTACAGAGTCTGGATTCAGTGAGAAAAGATGCACCCCCAGAGACTGGAGGCCCCAGGGAGTTTAGAGGCTTGGTGGGGTGCCCTCTGGGGTTAGCTGTCATAAATCCCTGTAACTCAGTAAAATCAAAACTCTAGAGGCTTGTAATTTATCAGTCAGATTTACATCAGTAAATTCTCAACTCACAAAACATCCACACAATGAACTCAGAGCTAATTGATATTGATACAAACTGCCCATCTAGATTGGAGAAACTGTCCTATATTATTCTATCCCTTCTAAGATATTCATAGCTACCTGTGGCTATTCAAAGCCAAGTGGATGGGGTTCATCTCCTTCCTCCATCTTCTCTGCCTTTCTCCTCTCTGTGTCCCTGTCTGTCCTGTCTCTAAAACTCTCAGCTGCCCAACCTTTGCTCTAGCCTTTGGTGCCTACCCTCACCCACATGTAGACAACAATCTACAACGTTTGCCTTGGCTTGTCTGAAACATTCAGTGGCTTGGTGACCCTGACTGGCATCTGGTAAATTTTGACCAGGATTTTTATCCAAAGTCCTGAGAACCATCTTGGAGGTGTCCTGTCATCTGTTAAGGGGTTCAAGATTTGTCTCTTAAACAGAGTTTTCTCCAAAGAAACACACATGGCTTAGCAGAACCTTTCTCAGAACCTGAGGGTAACCCTTGCTTCAAAAAGCCTTGCTAAATGTTTGGGGGTCCCAGGAATGCTACCTCACACTGTAGGTAGTATACGATAGGTGAGCTCTGTACCCAGTGGGAACATCATGAAACCTGTTCAGAAATAGACACGTTCCCATGGGTGCTTCTTTTAACTGCACACTCCACATGTCAAGAGCTGCACACTGTTTTCATCTTTTCCTCCGTCCATTTTGAAATTTGAAATTCTATTCGATAATACAGAAGACTTAGATTTCTTAGAATTTGGAGTAAAATTTTCGGTATTCCTGTTTCTAGATTGTTTTTCGACTAAATTTACCACGGACATTACGCATTGAGTAGTTGGCGTAATCCAGTGTTGGGGTAAAAGTGAACTAAAGAAATTGTATTGAATATTAACATTCACTTGGCTGTCTTCCTATCACATTAGCCTCACCTAGCCTGGACATGAGCCATGTGACTCTTTTCCCCTCAAGACTTTCCTTACCTAACTCCTTGCCTCTTCCTGCTACTGTTGCTGCTGGCCGTTCTCCCAAGTCACTGTGAATCAAGATTTTCTAGCCATCTTCCTTTTTCCTTTGTATCCTGTGTCTTCCTTCTGCCTGTACTTTCTAGCACAGGCTCCCATTTGTCTAACTCAATCTATGTCACCTGATGGGGAATGAAGCTTCCATGAAAGTGTAGGCACTGCAGGGAACCACAAAGAGAAATGCAGCTGGGAAACAAGAGAGTTTCTCTCTGTTCTATGGGCCTCCCAAATTATGCTCTCTAGAATTCACAGAGACATCCCTAGGGCAGGTAAGGTCTTCTAGTCTGTGGAACGCACCTTCAGAACAGAATTCTGGATCAAGGTTACCTGGCTTTATGTGACAGTTGATCTAGGAAGGTGAGCTAGGCAGGATGTGTGACAGTCGCCTGGGATCTGTTCTGAGGGTGATAGATAGCAGATGACAGGAAGCCACTGAGCCAGAACCCCTCCCCTGACATACATCCTGACAACTATGCACCTCCCATTTAATGGAGGCTGGTTGTTCCTCCAATTACTTCTCTCACACATGGGCTGTCTTGTGGGATGACTTCCTAACCCCCATGCATATTAGCCTCTTTAGATATGGGCACGATGGTTGGTTCTTAAACTAGCAGGGCAGTGGTGATGTGAAAGAAAACATCTGGATGCCTGAACCTTATATTGCCCTCCTTTGGGAACAGTTAAGCAGTAAGTGATTGCCAGACATCCATAATAGCCCGGAAAGAGTAGGGTCTGCAAAGCCTGGGAAAAGATATGACAGTGAGAGACTTCCCATAGGCAGTGGTGCAGTTACGTAAAACGCAACGAAGGGAGAAGAGATGTAGATTGGGAAGTAGTGAAAGACCACTGAGGAGCTCATTTTGTTCAATCCACTACAATAGGCAAAACATTTGTTAATAAGGACACCCCAAACAAAGGGGAGAGACACCCTGGATTTTATTATAGGACAAGGGTGGGCAGTGAGTAGATATCTATGAGTTAGGAGGAATATGTGTGGGGGCGGGGCAGTCCCTTTGACATCTGCTCCTTTTTGGGACTCAAAAGGGTTAGGTTTACTTAACTACAGCTGCTCTCCGAGAACTCAGGGTTCGATGAAATCTCCACAAACACTGAAGCTATAAAGAAGAACTTCCCACCTCTGCTGTTAACCTTCCCTTTAGACACAGCTGGTGTCGCTCATGAAAGTCTGAAGTTCTGATCCTCACACAGAGGAGAGCTGCGCGGCTTGGACTTCACTTTCACCTTTGAAAGGAAGCAGGGCTAATTTTAACAGCGATATTACCAGGCAAACACCGATGGTGGTCGAATTTCTTCACCCCTGGGCAGCTTCCAGGAGTGATGTGATGACCGTCAGTCCCCCACTCCAGTCACTTCGAAGTAGGGATTTTCCATTCTGTTGTGATTTGTTAAGGGAACCTGTCCTGTAGATATGTTTAACTGCATTCTGTGTCTTTACTATTTCTTGTGTCAGTAGCGCCTGCCCGTTCTTTGAGTTGTGACAACTGAATACTGCCAAGTGTTCCCAGAAGGCATGACTGTCGCCAGCTGATTTCAGAGCTGATGTTTTCATATTTTATGTTTTCAATAAACACACACACAAAAACACAAGCTCACACACACAAACACAAACTCCCCCCCCACAAACACAAACTCTTACACACACACTTTCTCATATACAAACTTTTACACACACATGTGCACAATCCCTGACACAAACTCATACACACTCTTTCACACAAAAACTCTCTCTCACACACAAACTCTTTCTCACACATGCATGCAAACTCTCTTTCTCACACACATGCACACAAATTCTCATGTACAAACTCTGTCACACAGACACACACATAAACTTTCTCTGTCATATGCACACTGTCTCTCTCTCACACACAAGCTCTCAGGAACACATATACCAACTCTCATAAATACACACAAACTCCATCTCTTACACATACACACTCTCTCTCCCACATACACACAAAATCTCTCTCACACAAACTTTCTCTCTCTGTCTGTCTCTCCCTCTCCCTCTCCCTCCCCCTTCCCCTCTCCACCTCTCTCTCACAATCTCACACAGACATAAACTCTCTCCCTTTGTCTTTATCTCTGTCTTTGTTTCTGTCTCTGTCTCTCTCTGTCTCTCTGTCTCTCTGTCTCTCTCTCTCTCTCTCTCTCTCTCTCTCTCTCTCTCTCTCACACACACACACACACACACTGAATAGGTTTGATGAACAGAGGGAGTTAAAAGCCTGAAGCAACGTCAGAGGTCAGTATCAGGGATGGGAAAGCAGTCATGACTCCTGTCCTATATATCCTAAGTAAGCGCAAAGCAGAAAGACTTGTGCCAGTTGGGAAAGACACAGAAAGCTCCAAAATATTAAAAGGCAAATGTGCCCGGGAGAGTAAAAGTTCACTCAAAGAACATGGACTTCAATAGTTGACTTCTCGGTGTTATTTCTATGATTATCACACATTGATAATAAGTTTGTCTTGTTACTTCAGCTTATATTAATGATGTTCAGCAAAAAGAATGTTTAATTTTTGAAAGTTCAGCCACTGTCTTTTTCTTGGGGGGGGGGGGGGTAGCCTACATAAGAGATGCCAGTTACTTGGTGTAGGGTTTTAACTGTGCCATCTGGTGGGTATACACCACAAACTGCAGGTAAAAAGATGCCGAGAAAGTTCTCAGGAGATATTCAGAATGACATGAAGATGACAAGGTGCTCAGTGGGGTACTCTTTGCCTGTGTCTCACAGCGCTCTTCCTGCTTCCGGTCTCTGGTGAGCAGAAGGTACCAAGCTGTCTGTGATTGCAACGCCGTCAGTCTCTCGGATGTGCTACATTGAATGCACAGTTAGTGTTTATTGTCAACTCGATCCTATTAAGATGTGTCTAAGGGATTAGTGATGCAGTTGTGTCTGCAAGGTCATTTTGAGAGACGATTACATAGTGAATGCCTTCATGTCGGTGCTTTAGTTGGCTGATGAATAGAAGACGGAACTAGACTGTTAGACCCAGGTAAATGGAGGCTGGACAAATGAGTTGGAAGAAATCGATCAGACGGCTTGCTTCCTTGAAGTGATCACTTGCCCTTGTCCCCTCCTGTAGTGGCTTCGCTGCTTCCTGGCTGACAGGACGTCTACCTTTGATGGGTACCATGAAGTGAACACACCCCCCTTTCATTATTCTTGTCATCATGATGATAACATCCTGCCCAAGGGTATGGGACCAAGCAAGTGTAGACAGTACCCTCTCACATTGTGAGTCAAGATACACACATACGATCTGAGATTCAGAGAATTTAAAACGCAGTGACTCACTCTGAAGAGGTCAGTAGAAGAATCAGAATGTGAATCGTTTCTGTCCTTCGGAGAAAACTCTTCAAAACCCACGTTTGCAAGTCACCATTTCAATATGGTCCACAGCATTCACCACTGTGTCTGTGATGCAGACTTGTTACTGAGTGTGCATTGTCGTTTGCTGGTCCTCATAGTGTGAGCTCTAACCATCTCCTACCAGCTCCAAGGAAACTCACTACTATTCTGCAAATTAAATGTTGGTTGCACTTATGCAAAATAAAGTTAAATTTACTGGTAAAATATAGACAACTGAACTTTATATCTCGGTCACGCCTGAATTATCCATCCTTCCGTTTAGCATGTATGGTTGGGTGCCACAAGAGTATAGCTTGTGAATATTAATACTTAGATTTGAAAGTCTTACAGCATATTTAAAGACAGAGAAAGCAAATCCTCCTATATATCTATAAATAACATTATTTTGAATAAATAGAAATGTGTGAAGAATAAATTGGTATTTTTCTGTCATAGTAGGACATTTCATTTCAATGTGAACAGCGAGATTGTTCTATTTCCTGGAAAAAATTATGTTTTTCAGTGTGGTGTGGCTCAGCCTTAGCGCACACCTTTCATTCATGAGCTTTCTGCTTGAATATTGTAAAGAGGATTAAATAAAGTCAACCATAGGCCAAGAGGCAGAGCAAGCATTAAGTTGACAGGAAGTGAACATGGGGGAAAACCATAGAGAGTAAGAGGGAGTCAGGAGGATAGATAGAGAGACGCACAGGAAGTAGAAGGAGGGAACATTCAATTTGAAGGAGTTTTTTGTTGTTTTTTTTTTTTGAGGATGGCAGGGAAAGTGGAAAATTCCTTCTGGGACATCCGATGAGGAGGAAGGTCAGCTGGGTGTTTTCTCTCCCTCTCTGAGCTAGCGGGTTTTCACCCTAGCATCTGGCTCTTGAGTTTTCTCTGGTAAAATCAAATGACTGAAGTTTTGTGAAAAACTACTTCCCTCCACCCATCCCTTCATAAATGCATGCTGATGTGGTGCTGGAGTGAGGCCGAAGCTGTGGTAGGTTTCCAGAAAGGCCAGAAGGCAAGGACGACAGAGTCTCTTTTCAGAACTTAGTCTCGTGGAAGCAGAATGTGGGAAACAGAAGACACTTTCTTCGTATTAAAGAAAGGAGCATTTTCTCTTTCTGTCTCTCACAAAGCAAGCACCTCTATCCCATGTCCCCAATGTTCTGTTCTGCCCCAACCCTTGGAACCAGCACAGCCAAAGATTATGTACTGGAAAAAAATAAGATAACACATCTCTCCGAAGGTCGCTTCTTATGTATTTTGTCACAGAATGCAAGGTCTGACTAACATAGAAACTTGGTTTCTCAACTCTGTAGAGCTTGTTTTTCTTCTGTCATTAAGCCTGACTGTGCAGTTCTTAACTCATTAGAACTGGTTTGTGGGAATAATCTGAAGAAGTTGAAAGAAGCAAGCTAGAAAAAGACAAAGGCACTGTAAATTTGGTTTAATCATGAACAATTACAGTTGGATCTTAGAATGCCGAAGGAAATGTTCACTAAAGGCTGTTCCCTGTGATGTTTCCCCCAGAAACAGAGACTTAACAGGAAATGCAAATAACACATTCTATTCTTCCAAAGACCTTGCAAACATTTTATTTTCTTTCTTTTTTTTTTTCAGACTTTATATGGGGCTGAACTGGAACATATTGGAGCATTTTGTCTGGCAGAGAGGTTTCTAGGCAGTTCAGCATTCTGGGTACTTCTGGCTGTTTTTTTTTTCTTCCTGGTTTATAATAAGACATAGAAATTCACAACTCAGAGCAGAAGGATCATGTTTGAAGAATGTCATGGCATTTAAAGAGATTAGAACCACTGTAAAAGAAGCCACATTGTTTGTACCAGGACAGCAGGGAAGGTGGCTTGAAACATCTCAAAAACACTAAACCCATGTCAGCCTAAGGTCAATAAACAAGTAAATCACTTACAAGAGTTTCCCTTGGGAAGACGATGCCTATAAATTAACCCTGCCTACATAGAGTTAATTACAAGTTGTGCTACCAAGGAACAAGGAAGTTCTTAGTATTGTTAATGAAAGAGTTTAAGAGCAAACTCAGAAAAGAAGTCTGAGGACAATTTTATTAGTTAAAGGAAAAGTAGAATGACAAGCTGTAAATCTGGGCAGCTTATTGGAGAACGGGATGGAGAACAGGAAAAAGAGGAAGCCATGCCATTTGGATGAAGCAGGCTAGAGTTTAGCCATATTCCAGAGAGGGGAATTGAAGGACAAAGTGAAAAGACCCAGAGTAGCAGAGTAGGCACACTTCAGCTCCAGCCAGCACCTGAAAGCAAAGGACAAGAGAGAAGGAAGCAGAAAATTCTGCCTTTCTGAGTCAGGATGCAGAGAGATAGGTACATCTAAATGAACCTTGTGGTGGCTCTGAATGGAGTAGAGATTCCTGGGAGAAAATACATTATCTCCCTAAAGAGATAATTTTATGCCTCTTATCTCTTCAGTATGATTTAAAGCGGATCTGATGTCCTGAGGAATGGTCCCTAAGCCAGGAGATAGACCTGCCTAAATAGAGTGTTCTGACTACCGAGGGTACAGATTCGATTCTCTTGTCTGGAGGGATATTTTTCTTTAACAGGGCTTTAATTCCTTGATAACAGTTGATTCCCCAAAGGTTTGTTTCACTCCTACCAGCAAAGCATGCAGAGGAGGGTGAGTTAATCAGCCAATGGCCTTGTAGGGAGGTGGAGAGAAACAAGATGGACTCCTACCAGCAAGACGCTCTGCCTGACCATGGATCTATGGAAGAAAACCTCTGTAATTGGGAGTAGAGTCATTCTTCCTCTTCCAAAAGGAAATAAAAAACGTTCAGACATTGTTTAAGAGTAGACCTGTGGTGAATCTGTAAGTGCCTAACTACATTCTATGGTTATATGTCTGTGGTGACTATGCTTGGTGAAATGAAGTCAGTAAGTCCTTCTTGTTCAGTCTGCTGTTTATCATTTTGTTAATTTATTGTCATGGATACATGAATGTCAATACGTGTTCTTCTAAACTGACTAAATGCTGCCACACTCTGTCCTTAACTCTTTGTAGGTGCAGAAGGCAGAAGAGACAAAGTGGTCTTGTCTTTTCAAGGAAATATGTAGCCATGGTCCCAGTCAACAAGTACATACATTTGAGAGCATCCAGAATATGGGTCTGGGGAGAGATAAATAGAGAGAGAAGGGCAAGGAGATCAGGAGAGGGATATTGGGAGAAGGAAAGAGCAGGAGGGGAGGGAGGAGAGACCAAACTCTGGGAAAGAGCATCAGATTCTCACAAGCATGGTAACGTGTCCTATAAATGATTAAAGCTCTGTCTGTGTGCACCTGACTCGCACATATGACACCTGACTCACATGTGTGACTTGTCAGTCCTTTGAACTACAGGTGCCAGAATGTTGGTTTCCTTTTACAGAGTAGAATATTTCAGGACAGTTTCCTAAGTAACAGTTTCTAATCCACTGCACTAGGCAGAGAGCCACATGTTATAAATATGTTTAACAATTGTTCCTCCATCTAATAATATATCTTGCTTCTTTGTGTATTTCACCAACTCCAACATTTCCTTCCATTTCTTTTGTTTTTTGTTGGATTTTTTTTTTTTTAATTGGTATATGCCTTAGGGTCTCAATTGCTGTGAAGAGACACCATGACCACAGCAACTCTTAGAAAGAAAAATATTTAAAAGGGGCTGGATTATAGTTCAAAGGGTTTGTCCATTATCATGACAGCAAGTATGGAAGCATGTGGGCAGACACGGTGCTGGACAGGCAGCTGAGAGTTCTACATTTGGATCTCTAGAAAGCAGGAAAAGAGAGTGCCACACTGGGCATGACTTGAGCATCTGATACTTCAAAGCTATGACACTGTGAAACATTACAAGAAACACCTACTCCATCAAGACCACACCTCCTAATAGTGCCACTCTCTACAGGCCTACAGAGGCCATTTTATTCAACCTATCACAATGTATATTTATTGTACATAAGGATGAATTTCATAACAACAGTTTCTTTCAATATACTATGTTCTTTGGTATATTTGCCCCTCCATTTTCTTCCCCTTGTGTTAGTTTCTTTCTTCCTTACAGGCCCCTCTCTGTTCTCCTGTCATATGCATGTATGAATGGTTTTACATGCATATGTACAGTATGGGACACACAGAGGAGAAAACAGTATTCTGAGTCTGGCTCATTTAATACTCTGACCTTGCCTTCCTACCACTTTCAGAAGCACCCTTCTTTTTCGTTTCCTTCTCTTTCTCTTCCTCTTCCTCCTTGTCTTCTTCTTCTTTTTCTTCTTCTTCTTCTTTTTCTTCTTCTTCTTTTTCTTCTTCTTCTTTTCTTCTTCTTCTTCTTCTTCTTCTTCTTCTTCTTCTTCTTCTTCTTCTTCTTCTTCTTCTTCTTCTTCTTCTTCTTCTTCTTCTTCTTCTTCTTTTTCTTCTTCTTCTTCTTCGTCTTCTTCTTCTTCTTCTTCTTTTTCTTCTTCTTCTTTCTTCTTCTTCTTCTTCTTCTTCTTCTTCTTCTTCTTCTTCTTCTTCTTCTTCTTCTTCTTCTTCTTCTTCTTCTTCTCCTCTTCCTTCTCTTCCTCCTTCTCCTCCACCTCCTCCTCCTCCTCTTCCTCTTCCTCCTCTTCCTCCTCCTCCTCCTCCTCCTTCTTCTTCTTCATTTTAGACAAGGTCTTACTATATGGCCCAGGCTGCCTTTGAACCCATGATAAGATCATGTTGGGGATATAGGTGTGTGATACCATGCCATGATCTCTACTCAAATTCTAACAGCTTAGTTGAATCACCTTTTGAAGTTTTGTGTATACATTTATAATTAAGTCCTTTTTTGATATTTTTCCTCTTGTGGATCCTTCTCATTATTAGTCTGACTCACGACTCACTTGCTGCACTTAAAGTGGTAGGGGAAAATCCACTTGCTACATTTAAGGTGATAGGGGAAGCATGTTTACCCCTACAGTGTCACATGCTGTTTGCTGTAGGTATTCCTTTTCCCTTTCAAGTGCAGCTCAATGACTTTGTGTGTGCATACTTGCCTGTGTTGTTCCTATCACATCCCAATGGGCACTACATGACTTAATTAGTGTCTTTTCTAACTTTGAGTATAGAAAAACATTTCTTTTGATTACGTGAATAAAAGAGATCATGAAGTCTGCTCTCCCGGTGATTATTCTCAAGGGTACAAAGCAACAAATGAGGGTCCGTTTGCAGCTGTTCTTTTTCTATCTCCCCACCTCATTTTCTTTCATCCCCACACCCAGAAAGCACAGGATGAAGCCTGGATAAGGTTGGTGGCCAGGAGAGTGGGGTTCTTATGGGATAGCACAAGGGGACCAGGAGAGTGAGGAAGAACAGCAAGAAAAGTAGATAGAAGGCCTGGAGTGGAGCTGGTGGCTGTGATGCACACAGTTGGGTGAGTTCCTGGACATCATGTGGGCATCTATGAGGTGTCCTTCTGAGAGCAAAGAAAGGGACTCTCTCTGTAGATTTTACTTTTGCCATCCAGGAGATAGTCTCTGGAGTTGAATGCTCATTTCTGCCAAAATTCCAGCTTCCCATCCTCAAGGGGTGGCTATGTGTGACACACTTCCTCAGGCAGGGGGAAGTGTCTGTATTCCAGTTAAACTAACATCCTAAGGCTTTTGTAAATATACCACACTTTTTTTTCCCATATGCTTACCCTGTTTATAGATTGCTCTAGCCAGAATAATATTCTTCCATGACTATGCATTCATGTTTGGGGGTAGATACTGTCACCACCAGGAAATCTTCCTGGTAAACGTTTCAAACCTTTGCCATGTACCCATGGTAAGTTATTTGCCTCTCTTTGGTGTCCTCAATTTTCATTAAAGTGCACCCTTCTGAGTTGTTTTTGCTGTCTATTTAAAGGGAGGTTTAAGTAGACATGGGGTCAGAGCCTATATCTTTTCTGCCCTAGGTCTTCAAATTCTAAAATAGTAGTTGAAACACAGTGGATGGTTAATAAATATTTATAAACCAAAGAACAAATAAACCAGGCCTTCTGAATATCTTTTTACATCCTCCAGTTTATAAGGAACTCAGAGCTTGATTCAAATCAATTTAATAAAAAAGATGATCCCATAGCTTACCTAAGAGAAGTCTCAGGCCAGGTCTTACTTTCAGTGTAGCTTATGGCCCCTCTTTAGGAGCGTGAAGGAGAGCCAGGTGCTTCTACTTTAGGCTAAATGAGAGACATGGCACCAGGCAATAGAAATAAAGATGCCCTCTCAGCAGATCAGTGACACTATGATCCCACTTATAGAATAAAGATTTGTGTAATGAGGTTGGCATCACTGAAGGAGAGAAGGAAAATGGTTTTTATAAGCTAGTCATTGTGGGTCCCAAGGCAGTGTGTACGTGTGTGCATGTGTGCATGTGTGTGTGAGTGACTATGTAGGTGGCAACTGTTTGGTTAAAAGTATCTCTCCTGAAAAGGAAGCTCACAACTGCTGGAAGGCAAGGGACTGACCTCGTGAGAGAGGTCCAGGTACAAAGTAGCACCAAGTGATCAGGGTGAAGTTGTGTGTTTGGACCAAGACTCAAGGAAGACAAATCTACATAGGAAAATCTGGGTGCTAGTATGTCAAGACGGACAAGTAAGTGTCGGATGGCAAAAAAGCTTGTATCCTGGAAGCCATGTCTTCTCTCTCAGAGAGGATGTGGGCACTCTGTCTTTCAGAAATAACTGAGGGGACACAGTCATGGCTTTACCTGTGCCGTAGGGACAGACAAAAGAATTTGATATGTCTTTTCCTGTATTGTCTTTTAATTTAATCATCTACTTGAATGATTGGATGTTTAATTACACACAAGCACACACACACACACACACACACACACACACACACACACATCAACATGACTGGGCATCCAGGGGGCAAGAGATGGGACTCAGTCTCAGAAAGTGAAATCCTCCATCTTTAAATAATTGAAGGTTAAATGTATAGAAGGAGAAATTTTCTGTTCTAACTTTTACAACAAAATTGTTCTGTGGCTTGTCCTTTCTCTTCTCAGCACCTGGGAAGAAATATCAAAACAAACAAACAAACAAAAACCAAACAAACTTTTCACTAGAGAAGAAAGATATAACTTGTGTTTTATTCTGGAGCCATGAAACATTTACAACATTTGACCTAAAATAGAAGGACACACAACTGCTACCTTCTCCTCTCCTCTTCAGTTTTGTTTAATTAGCCCTAGGTAGCAGACCTTAACATCTCTGGCAGATGGAATAGTCACACATTGTCTAAATCATCTTCTTTCACAGTTTTTACCTCCTTGCAGCTTTGCTGAAGATTCTTTTTTTTAACAATCTAGCACTTTAGAGGTTGATCTATTCAGATTTCAGTGTGAACATATGTCGGTTGTAGTCTTTGAACTTGAGTTAATGTTTTAAGTGGGCTGCTATGGGAGAATTCCCTAATTGGGGTTCTGTTTGAGTCTAATTATTAGGAATAATGAATGTAACAATGAGTCTAGGTGAGTTCCTATGTCATAGAAACATCTGTCATATAAGGTATGTGCTTTGCTGGCAAGTATGTTGTGGTGAAATTTCATGTTATCAATTATTAGTAAAAAGTCTATGAGGACATAAGCAGGGTTTCACTGAGAGGCTGGAAAGCCTAATGCTGCCTGCCCTTGTTCCAAGCCCTCATTTCACCTATGATGTAACCTAATGGGGATCTGTTAAGTTATTGAGGTTCTGTTGCTTTGGAGATGTGTTCATGCACTCTGCCTCCAATTCTAGTCATTCCTTTATAGAAATGTAAAGCTGGTTTTCACCTGTGGGTACAGCTGTTACCAGTGGTCAGTGTGGGATTCTGATGGGAGGGGGCTGCTGTCTGCAGCAGGTTCTTCTCTCTCTCTCTCTCTCTCTCTCCCTATCTCTGTCTTTCTCTCTCTTACACTCACACACACACTCACACACACACACACACCACATACCATACAAATACACCCCCCCACACACATACCACACCTCACACACACACGAACACACACATATGCACACTCACCATACATACCACACAACATATACACATATACATATTGTAGATTGTCCTATAGCTGCATACACACTACGAATACCATACCACATACATACACACACACACACACACACACACACACACACACCACACACATATATACCATACACTCACACACACACATCACACCCCCCCACACATACCACCCTCCCACACACACACAAACACTTGTGTGTGTTAATGAGTGAACACATACCATGGTGTGTGTGCTTACGAGTGAGCATGTACCATGGTATGTGTGTAGAGTCCAGAAGACAACTTGCAAGAGCCAGTTTTCTTCTTCCATCCATACGTTATGGGGATTAAATTCCGGTCCAACTTGGTCACAAGTGCCTTTACCTGCTGAGCCACTCAGTTACTAGTCTCTTGCTCAATGCGCAACAATAAAGGCACAGACACGTTAGAAAGTAGCAAGGAAACTTCATTCAAAGCAAAGCAAAATTGTACAGATGAGAAGGAAACACATTGTCAAGGATGACATCAGGCTAGAGTGTCAGAAGCGTTCAAGGTCCCAGGCAACGGTCTGGGGCTTCTTTGTTCGGATACAGAGAAGGATGGATTGTTTACAAAGGGAGACAATTTGGGAAGTTTTCTATTTTGATTTACTATACAATGTTTTCTCAACTGCACATTTTCCTTCACATAATGCATCTGATTTTAACTGTATGCGTACCCAATTGTGTCTACATAGGTCAGTAGAGGATCTCCCTAAAAGTTCACTTAAACAGATAGCTTGTCTTTTCTTGCATGCATAAAAAATCCAGGTCAGGCTGGATTGACGTCTATATTTTCATATAGACAGAACTGAAAAGTATTATAACTGTTAGGGGAAGGATGAAGAGAGTGGGAGGCAAGGGAGATGCCTCTGTGGGGTCCATGTTGGGAATCCCTTTCCCCTGAGGGACCAGCCACTCAACAGTATAGTACAGAATAGAGTTTATTCAGGTCATGGGAGAGTTAAGAGGGTGGTAGAGGCAGAGAGAGAGAGAGAGAGAGAGAGAGAGAGAGAGAGAGAGAGAGAGAGAGAGAGAGTAGAGGAGTAGAGGCCGGCCATGAGCACGTGGAGGGAGAGGGGGTAAGGGAAGGGGTAGGGGTGGGAGAGCAAGAGAGCCAGGAGGCAAGAGAGGCCAAGAGAGAGAGGAGGGGGCAAGCAGCTCCTTTTATAGTGTCAGGTCACTGGGGCGGAGCATACCTGGCGACTGCTGGGTATTTGAGAGGTGGGGTATACCTGGCTGTTGCTAGGTAACTGAGGGGTGGGGTTTACAGAATCCCAACAATAACAATTTTCACAATGTTATATTTCCCTGAACCAGGCAAGGACCTAAGGGTTTGAAAGAAGGACTATATTACTTGTGTTACTAGGAGAAAACCTTTACTCCATCTTCAGCCGCCAAAAAGACCACGTTTACAAACATGGGTCTCAGTATATACTCTCAGGGATAATGACAGGGGAGGTATGCAAATTCCCTAGCTGCTGGGTAGAGAAGCCACCCCCTGGGGTGAAGTCTGTAAGCTGGAGCAGCTGGAGACAGGAAGGCTAGGCAAAGGAGTAGGCTGTGTCTGGGACAATTAGCATAGCAAAAGGGGGGGCGTGTATCTCTCCCAGTGTTGGGGCACAATAAGTGGGCAGTTCAGCTAACCCCAAGCTAATGGAGAGTTTGGTGTGGAATTTCCAACAAAGTATGACCAAATAGAAACTGTCTACAATTGGTGGTCTTTAGGAAGGAGGATAATATTATTCAATTATTGGAGAGATTTATGCATGCAGTCCCACACAAGGTTGCTGACAGGTTATAGGTATACAGTTTGGAGGTGTGTGTGTGTGTGTGTGTTTGTGTGTGTGTGTGTGTGTGTGTGTGTGTGTGTGTGTGTGTATGTGTGTGTGTGTGTGTGTGTGTGTGTGTGTGTGTGTGAATGTGTGTGTGTGTAAAACATCACATATATATAAAAGACACTGCATTAAGAGAGGAGTGCATGAATAGCTCAAGCCAAGTGCAATCCCAAGTTATTAACCCTTTCCTTATATTTGTAAATGCTTGACTGTTGTTAAGATACTCCCAGCATTGGGTACAGTGGTGGCTCTGTGAGTGTAGATGCTGAATACCATCATTATTGGTCGTGGAGATTTCGCATATTACCATGTCAGGTTCCCTATTGCATTGGGATATTTATTGCATATTTCCAGAATACTATCATATCAGTGTATCCCTGTAGAGTTTTAATTTTTCTTTGATTGTTTTATTTATCATTTTGAGAATTTCATACAATGTATTTTGATCATATTTTTTCCTCCCCCAGCTCCGCCAAGAGTCACTATTCATGCAACTTCAAGTTCTTTCTTTTTTTTAAAAAAGATTTATTTATTTGTTGTATTTAAGTACACTGTGACTATCTTCAGATACACCAGAAGAGAGTGCCGGACCTCATTACAGATGGTTGTAGGTCGCCATGTGGTTGCTGGAATTTGAACTGAGGACTTCTGTCAGTGCTCTTAACCGCTGAGCTGTCTCTCCAGCCCTACATTTTTTCTTAAAACCAAACAAAAACAAAACAAAACACCCTGCAAACCAAAACCCAAAACAACACACACACTCACTCACATACACACACACACACACACACACACACACACAGACTTAAGACAAAAGCATGAAGTCAGATTTGTGTTGAGCATGAAGCCTGCTCTGGAGTGTGGTCAAGATACTCAGTGTCATTCCGTGACAAAAAACATCTTTTTTCATCCCTAGATATACATTGCAATAGCTTCTTGGTTAAGGTCTGAACTTTGTGATTATTTTTTGCTCTCTGTGGGAATTTGTTCCCGATGCAGATCTTATACATGCTGTCATAGTCCCTGTGAATACATACGTTTATTATTCCTGTTGTTTCTGGAAGATACTGTTTCTTGGGAGTAGTCAGCCATGTCTGTCTCTTATAATCCATCGGCTTCTTTCCTACATATATTTCTTAGCCACAAGAGGAAGGGGATAATGAAAATATCCCAGTTGTGGTTGAACACTGCAAACTTTCTCACTACTCACAAATTGCCCGATTTTGGGTCTCTGTTAATTATCAACCACTGAAAGATGCCACTTGGATGAATATTGAGTGATGTAGTGATTTATACAAGAGCAACATGTCACAGGTTTTGTTTTATTTCCGAGCTCACTTAGCAGAATAGTAGTAGGTTCTCCTTTGGGGCCTATGATCCAGGATCATGGACTTAATAACTGTATCAGGTATGTCTTTGTCCTGTGGAGAAGACATGAAACTTGGTTAAGAAATAAATGTTGGCTCTTCACATTAACAGCTGCACCTGTATTACACCAGTGGGCATCTCTTGCATTACCGTTATATCCCGCAGGCATTGACTGATTATTCCTTTCCTCTGCTGTAAATGTTAGAAGTAGTGAAGCTTCCAGCTTATCATCAGTTTGGTTTCTCCATGTTCAATGACAAATATGTTCTGTCTTCAATAGAGTCTGCCACCTGTTGGTGCAGAGTAACCATTAACATTGGCAATAACTTGGGATGTTCTGATGGGAGAGCACCCAGCTGGCCAACAGCTCAAAGTATTTAACCCATTTCTGGTATGTGTAAATATTTTAGGAAGCATCTAGAGTAGTAGGTTTCTACATGGCTTTTTAAAGAGGCCTTTGGTGACAGTTATCACTTTGTGTTCTCTCCTCCTGTTCCTTCCCTCTCCCACCCCTATCCCTACCCCATTCAATTCCTATTTACCCTTCATCCCTGTATATCACTATATTCTATTCCTCCCTCCTTAGAAGAACCTTTCTTCTGCCTGATGTCTCACTAGCTGCCTAACCTCTGTGGATATATTAAGGAAACATCCACATATGAGGAATATCCACATATGGATATATATATATATATATATCCATATGTATGTATACATATATAATTTGTCTTTTTCTTTCTGGGTTTGGGTTATGTCCTACAGGATGATTGTTTCTAGTTCCACTATTTACCTGAAAATATCACAATTTCATTTTTTGTAATAGCTGAGTAATATTCCATTGTGTAAATGGCCATACATTTCTATGAGCCTTCGCCAGTTAATAAACATCTAGGTTGTCTTAAATTTCTGAATATTATGAATAGAGTAGCAATGAACAGGGATTGTTTCATATTTTTGGTCATATTTCTAATTAAAAAGTTCCCGAATTTGGCACACGTTTAAAGTTTACATGCGGTGCTGGGTTCACTTTACAGTGTAACTCTCACGGGTCACAGATGTGGTTTATGATTCAGAAACCTTTCCCCTTTAGATCTATGATAGACATGTTTCTACCACATCAGGGAAGATCTCGCTGTGGACTTTTATTTCACGTAGGCTTTTAGCAACAGAGTAGTCATTGCCTGACACCTTCTGGTTAGAAGAAGAAAGTGCAGGAGAAAACCTTAAAGAGTAGATGTCCATGAAGTGGATGAACGTTTTGGAGACAGAAAGGGACTATTTCTGCTGATGCACACAGTCACTGAAGCTCTTGGAAACAGACAGCCTCGGTGTAAGCCTTGGGCACTGCTTGCTTTGAGGTTTAAAAATGTTCAAAAAAATAGATTCCTTAATCACAGAAATTAAAATTTTTTGATAAATTAAATTTCCATGTGTGTTTCTTTTTATATATGCTTAACTTACATTCTTACAGAAGCCTCGTTGAATCCTTGCTATAAGAATAGAGTAAGAGCGGTAAGTGAGAGAACATCGAATCCCTAGATACTTTTGCCTTTCTTTCTCAGTGGTAGATAAAACACTATGGTATGCTACAGGACTTTTTAAAAAATTACATTTCTAACCTGCTTTAATAAAAAAAAACCCAAAAGAATCCATCCCTGTATAAACTAAAGCATTTCAAGTTCCTCCAGGGGCCCAAGGCCTGGGTTCAGGATGCTGTTGTTACAGGGATGGAGCAGAGTAACTTTTGAATTGAGATCTCTCGTTGTTCATTTTATCGTCACGTGGTTTGTCCCTTTCAGTTGGTGATGAAGCCTCGTCGACTCTTCCTAGTGTCTTGAACAGATACTCTACAGAGCAGATTCCAGACAAGGATGTGAAGGAACCTAGGCGGTAATGAGTCTTGATCTAGCCAGTCTGGGTCACAGAATAATCCTCTAAACTAAATGGCTTCCTAGTGAGGAATAGACAGTCCTTCGGCCCATTGATAGTTCCTCCTACTTTGGATTTACCATGTAGAAGGGGCCAGCCAGTTCTGGGGTATGTTATACAAAAGCACTTATTCCATTCACGAAGGTTTCTCAGACATGACTTGTCTCTCAAAGATCCCAGCAACAAATATTATCACATATAACTGGAGAATTTTAACACAGACCATTTTGATGGAACATAGATATTTGAATCTGCTGAAATGTAATGGGAAAGGTAAGAGTCAAGAAGTAAAAGGAAACCAGCTCAGGATTGCTAATGAATAAACTGACCATCACTGGGAGCAACTGTGGTTTCATCAACCAGAGACTTCTCCCCGAGCAAGTATAGAGTATTCCCAAGTTTTGATCCATTCAAAGGTAAAGGAAGATCAAATACCTGTTAATCAAATACTTCTTGGTATTGATCAAAGACTGCTCTGAGGGATGAAAACCCCATATTTCTGGCTTACTCCATTCACCTGCAGTCAGACATACGCTTGTAACCAGGAAGCATCCAGAGGCAGAGACGATCTGGCATCTGATAGAAAGATAGGGACACAAAAAGCAATGGTGAATGCTAAGAGGTTATAAAAACTTTCTCCAGTAAGAACATAGCACTGTCAGCCACAAACTGCTTACATATTGTAAGAGTGAATAAATACTAACCTAGTATTACGTATTATCCTCCACCCCGGCTGGTAAACTGTCTCACCAATCTTTCCTGCTACAATTCAATTCCCTGTAGCAATCTCACTCACTCTGTGTGTGGCCTTGCTCTTGTGTGTTCTTCTATTATGCCTTGTCTACTTCCTGGTCAGGTGTCTTTTCGACAACTGTCAGAAGTTTCAGAAATACATTCTGTTCTCTGTAATTGAATGCGATACTGCTGCCTTCCAGGGACTGGCATTTGAGAGGACTGTCTTCATTTGTAGTATTTGTTTACCTGGTCCCATTCCTGACAAACCCGTATCTTTAAGATGTTGTAGAAATCCCTTTCCCTTTCCCTTTCCCCAATTTGCATCACAAGTTAAAATAACTAAATCTCTATGACTGTTACAAAAGAATCTCTGTGAACTTTGGTTATTGTCTCCTGAGATCTCTATAGAGTCTAATCAGTATTTATTTACCTCTTACCCAATACTAATACCTTAATAACTACACCAGCTTGTGTGCATGTATACCTGAGTGTGTGTATGTGTATGTTTGTGTGTATGCATGCATATATGTATGTTTGTATGTACATATTCCTGTTCCTACTACAAGTATATGTGCTCTAGTCTTGTGTTTGTGAAATAATCTTATTGTTTGTTCTTCTTTAGAATTCAGACACTGAAACCTAGTGATACAGGGTTTAGTATTAGAAGGGAAGATTTTGGGAGGCGAGTAAATCACAAGAGCATGGTCCCTATAACGCAACTGGTATTATTAATAGGTGACTGTAGAATGAAATCTAGCCCCTTCCATCAGAAATAGGAAGCCCTTACAAAACACATAATGTGCCTTCATTTTGTTCTTCTCAGTCTCCAGAGTCAGAAAAGGCAATTTTATTTTGTTTATGTCATCCAGGCTATGGTGTTCATTAATTTAACCAATTGTCACCATATCTCTATCTCTACCTATAGCTGTCTGTCTGTCTCTCTGTCTGCTATATGCAATATGGAGTGGACAGACATATATCATGGCATGTGTGTGGAGGTCATATGACAAACTTCAGGAATCTCTTTGCCCCTGATGTTGAACATTTCTATAAGTGCTTTTCAGCCATTCGAGATTCCTCCATTAAAAAGTTTTTGTTTAGCTCTGTACCCCATTTTTAACAGGGTTATTTGATTCTCTGGAGTCTAACTTATTGAGTTCTTTGAATATATTGGATATTAGTCCTCTATCAGATGTAGGATTGATAATTTTATGAGACTCCATATATCAATTGTTGTTCTTAAAGCATAAGCCACTGGTTCAGGAAGTTTCCCCCTTTGCTCTTCTCCACTTTCTCTTCTATTAGATTCAGCATATCTGGTTTTATGTAGAGGTCCTTAATCCACATGGACTTGAGCTTTGTACAAGGAAATAAGAATGGACCAATTTGCATTCTTCTCGACTGGTACTTTTTGTTCTCTTAAAGTCCGTATGACGTCTGCCTGGGATCTTCTGGCTGTTAGAGACTCTGTTGAGAAGCCTGGTTTGATTCTGATAGGTCTACCTTTATATGTTACTTGACTTTCATTTTCCCTTATTGCTTTTAATATTCTTTCTTAGTCCTGTGCATTTGGTGTTTTAATTATTATGTGATGAGAGAAATTTCTTTTTCTGGTCCTACCTGTTTGGTGAATTATAGGCTTCTTGTATGTTTATGGGCATTTCGTTCTTTAGGTTAGGGTAGTTTTCTTCTATAATTTTGAAGATATTTGCTGGCCCCTTGAGTTGGCAGTCTTCATTCTCTTCTATTACGCCTGTTTGATTTTATTCTCTTGTATTTCTTTAAGGAATTCTACTTGTTTGTGTGTGTGTGTGTGTGTGTGTGTGCGTTCTCCTATATTTATTTAAGGGAGTTATTTATGACCTTCTTAAAGTCCTCTATCATCTTCATGAAAAGAGAATTTAGATCTGAATCTTGCTTTATATGTGTGTTGCTGTATCCTGGACTTGCTGTGGTAGGAAAACTGGGTTCTGATGTTCCCGAGTCAAACTGGGTTTGGTTGCTTATTTTCTTGCACTTGTCTCTCACCATCTGGTTATCTCTGGTGTCATCTGCCTCCATGTCTTTGACTGGACCCTGTCTGTCTTAGTGTTTCTATTCCTGCACAAGCAGAAGTTGGGGAGGAAATGGTTTATTCAGCTTACACTTCCACATGGCTGTCACCAGAGGAAGTCAGGACTGGAACCCAAGTAGGTCAGGAAGCAGGAGCTGATGCAGAGGCCATGGAGGGATGTCACTTACTGGCTTGCTTCCCCTGGCTTGCTCAGCCTGCTTTCTTATAGAACCCAGGTCTACCAGCCCAGGGATGGCTCCACCCACAATGGGCTGGGCCAGGGATGGCTTCACCCACAATGGGCTGGACCCTCCCCCCTTGATCACTAGTTGAGAAAATGCCTTATAGCTGGATCTCATGGAGGCATTTCCTCAACTGAGGATTTTTTCTCTGTGATAACTCCGGCTTGTGTCAAGTTGACACAAAACCAGCTGGAACACTGTCCTTCCTGTGATCCTGTGATCCTAGAAGTGTCAGAACCCCTGAGGGGTTGGCCTGCAACTGGGGTGTAGGCTGAGTGGGTGGGGAACCCAAGCAGAGGTTCTGCTTTAGGTACAGTGAAAATAAGAAGGCCTAGTTGTTATCTTTATCATCATCATCATCATCATCACCTGTGTAGTACAGTGGTTCTGAACCTGTGGATCACAGCCCCTTTGTCAGACTTCTCTCTTCTCACATAACTCACGGATTCCAGTTTATGAACAGAATTCATTTCCACTGTGCAGATGAAATGATGACTGAACTTGTCACAGGTAATTTGCCGAGCATAGCTTCAAGAATGGGGTTGTGTGAGCTCACGGCCCACTTTCTCTCTATTAGTCTCATGGTTTGCCTTCCTTTAAATAGAAAAAAAAGCCTCCCCCACATGTGGCAAAATTCAATATAACTTTCATGTTAGAAAGTTTTCCCCGAGGGAACAACACAGGCCACTCTTTCCAGGATTTGACTGTTTTATAGGTTTAGATCCACCCTGTGGATACAAACTTAGATTCTACCAGTTTTCATGGGGAGCAATGAAGACTAAGTTTTTGTCACGTGCCTAACGTCTCGCCAGCAACAGGATTCTTCTGCGAATAACCTTTATTGTACAGCACTCTGAGCAGGGGACCACATGGAAGAAAAGTGCACTGATTAAATATGCCCAGGAGACGTGTGTTGCTACCTGATTGGTGCGCCCTCCAGTATCTCATTAGCGTGCCCCGAGAGCGGGCTGTGACATGCGTGGTACATGCGCACTGCGTCCCTCGGGCTGGACAACAGCTCTGTTTGCTGAATCATCGGCAGGAAGCCGGCGCCATCTTTGGGTGCGGCACAAACGGCTACCAACAAGCTTTGAGTCCAGCACATCCTTACTCCAACTTCACTGTGCCTTACAGGTTCCAGCTTTCTAATTTGCTGATGGCAGTCTCTCTAGAGCAGTCACCTTCAGTGGGTCTGGCCCTCTGGAATTCAGAGTGCAGCTGTGGTCCTTGGTAGTGAAAGTTCAGGTGAGAAGACATCTAAAAAGATGGACGGTAGGGCAGGAAGACAAGGACAGAAAGCTCAAGCAACCAGGCCCCGTAGGTGAAATACTGAGGCCATTGCTTGTCCTCACCTCAGTGTAGACACAAGGAAATGGGGGCAGATTAAAGTCATGCTTCTCCCACGGGGGAGAATATAATCTAAAGAGTGATACGCCAGGCCTCATGGTGGCCCACCCTTCGATCCCTTTCCAGACTGAAAATTGCTTTTCTAAAATGAGAAGCTTTTTCCTTATTCTCCTCAATCTGTAACCAACTCCTCAAAACAGGATATCGTTAGGGATGCAGGTAAGGCTGGAACATGTTGTAGGTGACTTCGGCATTGAAGCCAGGACGAACTTTCATGGGAACGCCGCATACAATAAAGAGGAGAAGGTCATAGGTCATAGGTCATCTGGTATGAGGTACAGTGATTTATTCGGAGGATGTTGTTAACATGGAGGCAGAGTAAAATATCTAACGAGAGAAGCAAGTGCTTCTTAGGATTTAGGATGGTTAGACATGTGGGGCTTTCACAGGACACACATAGGAATGATAAAATATTTACTATTTGGGCATCATTAGCCCACAACACAGTCATACACAGCTTTGGTGGGGACAGCTGGGGGCATACAAACTGTTCTGACTTTTCTAGAGGGCAGTTTAGCTCCACAATCAACATGTAAATTGCTTGTTCCCCCCTCTTTCTCAAGACAGGGTCTCTATGTATAGCCCTGTCTGTCCTGGAATTTGCTCTCTAGATCCCTTAAACTTAAACTCAGAGATCCACTTGCCTCTGTGTCACAAGTGCTGGGATTAAAGGTGTGGCGTCACCATTCAGCAAACTGATGGACTTTGAGTCGACAATTCTCGGAATTTATGCTAAGGAAACGATTAGACAAATCGAATGTGTATACACAAGAAAGTTGGTCACACTTTTGTCTATAGTGGTGGGAAACTGGAATCAGCAAAGAGTAAAAAACAGTGAATGGAATAAATTCTATTTATCTATGCACCAATCAGCAATCTATATGCAAGTGAATATCTCTAAGTAGACATTGTTCCCGTTCATATTTATTAGTACATTATGTTTAAGATACGTTGTCTTAAAAGCAGTGGAGATATAACTTATTTGGTGCCAATGAAATAAAAACACGAATTGATAAAATTTCTAGAGGTCACCATACAAAATATTATGGCTAGTGTGTGTTTTGAGGTCAATGTTAATAATAAAACAATAAGTCCTTTTTATGTTAACTAATATCTATAAATTCTTAAAATTTTTACCTCTTCCCACTCTCTCTTTCTCCCCATCTATGTGTATGTGTGTATTTGCAGTGTGCAGATTTTATCCTCAGGTGGATGCTGAGGCCATGGCGGCTGATTGGCTTTTGTCATCTGAGTTCTTTTGTTGGCTGTAGGCTCTCTGACAAGCATGATCTTCCCTCTGTAAAGCATGTACACATGTAGGAGTTAGAGGGCGATTTGCTGGAGTCGGTTTTTCCTTCTGCCATGTGTGTCCTGAGGCTCAACCTCAGGACTCCAGGTCCAGCTCCGAGAAACATTAGAATGAACATGAATTATTTTTATCTGTTTTTATCTACTTTATCATGGTGTGGAGTGAGGTGACATCCAAGGTTCCTCTCTCCCTCATAAGCTAAGCTACCCCCATCTGCCATGTTTTTCTCAAACCACTGGGGCCATTAAAATCCAGGGTTTGTGTCAGATAGTTCAACAGAGTTGGCTCCCTGGAGACACAGTGAGTACCATGAAGGTGAATCTGTGTTTTATTTTCTCACCAATTGCTTTGGAATTCAGCTGGATTCTGGAGGCGGAGTGGCTCTCAGGACCAGCAGGTGGTAGTGACTGTGCCTTGGTTTGACATCACCCTTACCTACTTATGAGAAGGCAGAGGGATCTGAAGAACACTTTCTAGGATGGAACAGAGCCATCTTGGATTGATGCTAGATTTTATTCAAAGGCCTTGAGAGCTGGAGTGATTTGGGACCTCAGTGGTAGGTGCTCCAGAGCAGCCTTGTCAAAATGGAAGCAAGCCATTGGCTCTGTGCTTAGGCTCACATCATGTCTTTCCTCTTTCCTGACAGGAATCGCAGGAGAAGGCCTTTACAACTCCAGGGGCAGCTGTTGAGACAGACTCCTGTCTGGTTCTGCTTAACATCTTTTTTCTCAGGTAGAAAGGAGAACAGAACCCAAGGCAGTCTTTTCTTAGAAATATCTGTAGGGCAGTGGCTGCACCACAAGCATCACACGAGGCTTGGGAAGCACACCGAGGAGAAAACCGTGGTTGTGGCCGAATATGCAAATGGAGAAAAGCCAATAAAGAAGGAAGGCAAAAGAAAAGTACAGCAGAAAGTAAAAAGTAGTGGGTAGAAGAAATGAGAGACCAGATACATGGATGCTTAAAATGAAGGGACGAAAAAAAAAAAAAAAAAATGGAAGAACTCTTCAGGAACTGGACACAAGGTCTCTGGAAGCTGTGCAGGATTGAGAAAGCTGGTTTTCTTCTCAGGGGTGTAAGGGGTTTTCAGTGCCTCCTTCCTCATCTACAGTCTTTAAGATGAGTAGACAGCAGGACTGAGTGACTTAGCTAGGTTATTAGATAATCACATGAGCTTGGACTTGTCACAGTCTCCCTCAGGTTCCATTTTGAAGGCCTGGCACTGAAGCTGGAGATGGGCAGGCTACCTTTCGTCCAAATGTCCCATGATGCATTTGAAAGGGAGACCGGCATGATTCCTTGTCACATGTCACTCAGTCTACTTGCCTTGTGTTACCCTTTGACTGCAGGGGTGACATTTGGAGGAAGCTTGCCCTGTGGAGTCAAGAGGAAACAGTTCCTCCTGTTCATTTGATGCTGGTGCAGGGAAGGCAACTTCAAGGCTTCCAGCCCAGTTACAGAAGTGCAGGAGCCAAGGTTCTTAATGTGTAGGTTTTATAGATACTCAGTTTCCCAAGTTTCTGAGGATTCATAGAAATCTACATAGTATTTATTACAACATTTGTTCACTCGGGACTAGGGAAAAGCAAAAGTTAAAGAGAGTTGTAGCATCAAATAATAATTAAAAAACCCATCTTTTATTAAGTTCCCATGAACTATGCATGCAGGGTATGTAGAAACACATACATAGCTATCACCTGGACTAAGGCATCTGGAACCCAAAGACACCTTTTCTGTGTCATGTTACCCGGGAGAAAAGCTGTTTCGGCTTCTGTCACATCTTCATTTAGACGGAGTTGTCAGCACATGGGATCTAGAGAAGCTGGATGTCCCAGAACCCACTCATTTGCCTGTAACTCCTTTGCTAACCTGTTGAGACTTTGCTGAATTACAATACCCTCCGGCAGCTACAGGTACAAAAGCCTGAAGCGAAGCCTCTACTCGGATGTTTGACAATGAGGGCCAGAGCTACGGCTGCGAGTTAAAATAGCAACTCAAGCCCCATGATACTAGTTCAATCTCTGGAATCCAAGTAGAGCCAAACACAGTGTCAAGAACCTGTACTTCTGGAGTTGCTGCCCTGAGATGAGATGAGGAAAAACAAGAAGCTTTCAGAAGGAAACAATAAAGCCGCGGTTCTCCGAAAAAGTTCTGTGACTTTCAAATGTTTGTGGTAGCATGCGTCTGTGAATGAGCCCACAGAACTCATGTCAAGTTCACATCCATTTTGACCAACACCTCGAGGGTTAAGCAATTAGCAGTGGTTGGGAGAAACAGCCTGCAGAAGGCAACAGAAATTGAGTTTATTGGTGAGTCTAGGTAAGGGATAGGGAATGGGCGTGGTAAATGACTCCTAGAGATACGCTAGTTTGTGAATTTTTGGTGCCTGGTTTTAGGCATTGTTCTTACAACGCTGTTTGAAAGGGTGAGATGGCAGGAAGAATCCCATTTTTGAACAATGAACTAACCACATGTCTTAGATGTTTGGTTCACAAGTGCTCCATCAACACAAATAGCCTGCTATTTAATGTAAGGCCACTAGATGGGGATCTTGAGTCAATCATAACTGGCCTGCTCCCCAGTTGCTATTTTTTGTTTTTTGGTTTTTTTTTTTTTTCTTTTTATTTTTTTAAACCAGGGTTTGAATACATATGATACGAGTTTACAATTTTGACATTTCATGTTGTTGCTGAACTTTTTGGAGACAGTAATTTGGAGTGAAATGCATTTGGTTTTAAATGTATGAGCTTAATTAATTTTTCATCTGGGGTCTCCGTAGGGTAGAAGGGCCCCAATGTGCTGTGGCATGCTATTAATCCAGTGCTAAATTCTGGCAGAAGTTACTAGTGCTTATTCGCATTTCCCCCACAGGGTGTGGTTTGTTGCAGTGACTGTCACTGTGTCTTATAACTGATTAAAAGCGGAAATCCTTACTAGGCTCTCTGCCGGCAACTGCACTTGGCGGTTTTGTTTCCATAGGCTAATCAGGATCCACGTCTCCATTTATGGAAAACACCAGCAGCAAAGTCTCGTGCCTTTTGCTTTCCTCATTTTAAATGAAATTCCAAAGTGATTTTTTTTTCCTCTAAGATTCCACCACAATGTGACCTTATAGAAAGATCTCGAAATCCTTTTCTGTTGGCGAAGGCAGCCATGCGACTGAGGAATAAAATTACTCTCTGCTGAAACAGCGACCGAAGCGGCTTGTCCTCCCTAAGACGTTTCTAGCAAACTCAGGAGTTGGACGGCCTTGCCTGTAATGTGCTGACCCTCTACCTAGGACAAAGCGATCATTTGGTATTGGCTGCTATCTGAAATGAGTTTGAGTGTCTCAGCTCATGAGAAACACAAATAAAGCCCCACATCATAGAACATGCAATTTGGGATTATTGGCAGTCTCCGTTCAAAAGTTGCCCAGACCCCAATTTCTGAAAACGAAATTCTGTTCCACATAGATAGAAGGTCCCGGACTTCCAGACCGGCTACGGCGGAGTCACGGAAGGAAGAAGAGGAAATTGTAAACGAGGAGGCATCATGCCAGAGGAAACGCCTCTGGTGACCCAGACTGAACGTCCTGCGGTCCCAAGGACCTCGCATTCAAATTGCACGACGTCTGTGTTCGACTGGAAGACTCAGACTCTGCTTTTCCATACCGTGCTCTGCCTTGGAGAATCTTAAAGAATGACAAGGGCCTCATTTCTATTCGCCTTCACCTGCTTCTGCAGTCCAAGAACAGGGGTACCCGGGAGGTCTGCAGCTGCGTGGGTCCTGAGAGCTGTCTGTGGCCTTTCCACTTGTCACTACCCACTCTAGTTAGAGGAACAGATTCCAGGGCCTGGCTGCAACCAGGGCAAGGGTAGCCTCCCGACTTGGACATTAGTGAAAGATCATTTTCATAAGTATGGGACATTATTCAAGAAATGTCTCCGATTTCAGACTTTGATCCCTTTCAGCAAGAGAAGGTTATTTTCAGCTGTTTATTTCTTTTGCACGTCTTTTTCTGAAGCAGCAGCAAGCCATGTTCATTAAGAGAGAAAAACTGTAGTAAACAGACATTTCCTGAGTGGAGGGGTGGCGAGGTAACTATTTGGGATTGTATCGTACAGATACAAACTCAGCCAGTGCCTTTCGGTACACTCTTTGATCCGAGCTCTGTGGGTATAGACGTGAAGTTCAAGAATAGTCATTTTCACGGTACGGCTTTAAGGCTTTTGAAGTCCAGGGACTGTTTTCTTGCTCTGTATTTTAGCAAGCATTCATTTATAGCATCACGGTGAATAGCTGACTTGTATTTTGTGCTAAACCATGCCCTTTTTTGGGGGGGATGGGAAGAGTGCCCTCAACACACTCACTTTATTGATGATATAAATCACACTGAAATTATACTCAGGGAGTTGTATTGTATATGTCAATATATCCAATTTGGACAACTGATGGTACAGATATTACTTTCAGTATGGGAGAAATACCTTCTACAGAAGTACGGGGAACAGAAGCCTGCTTTATAGAGAAAAGAAGCCTCTCCTTCCACGAGAAAATACCCTTTACATGCACGAACATAAATATCCATGTACACCATTTTAACGTAATGGAAAGCAGTTACTTTAATCCCTAGAGTCTCTGGTTTAATGGAAAAGCTAGAGGGAATCCAAGATGCATGAAAATGTTTTAAAGTCTTTGTTGGGCTTGAAATGATGAGAGTTTACATAATTAATCATGAGAGGATGTTTTTAGTCACAGAAATGATCATTAGCACTGCACTAGAGTTAAGTAATCTTTATAGCAATATAAAAATGTCATTTTCCCCTTAGATCTTACCGAGATCTCGCCTCTCTTTTATGCTTTTTGCTATTGCAACACCCAGTAATTGAATGCTACTTAATAATGAGGAGGGAGAATGAAGCCATCTAAGCTAATGTGTCCATGGAAATTTCTGAAACACAAGTCCCAAATATCACCACCACAAATTGTGTTAGCCCAAAGCTAGGAAAAGGGGAAATTAAGTGTGATAATTGTGGAGCTTAAAGAATTGTCCCTACTTTTAAAGTTATTACCATTTGTTCTTCCCTGTTTCTCTTTCCTTTTTAAAAAAAATAAAATGGTTTGAGCTTACAGGTTCTCTCTAAAGAGCCTCAGTTTGCGTTTTGTCTGCTGCTCTGGTTTGTACGGAGCCTGCCATAATTTTAAAGATCCTTTTATAAACTCCAAGAATGTGAGTGGTAAGTTTTTGGCAAACAGACAGCTCCTATTGGAGCTATTTTGACAGTCATCTTGGTACTCAGCTGTCCCGTTTCTTCTGACAATACAGGTCAGTGGTTAACAGAAACCCTGAAACAGGGGGTCCCACGTGTATTGGGAGACTGCAGAATCCTCCCTGGGACAGGGAAGGGTACCAGACATATGACCAGCCATCCTCCGGGAAGGATTCAAGAGCACGTGACCGGCTGTCCTTCCCAGACTGGGTCTCCTAAAACCCGAGGATGCAAACGTGGAAAGATCTGCCCCGGGAAACCGAAGTGCTCTTACTGTGTGTGACTCCAGTTCAGAGGTCAAGAGCTTTCTTCCATTTTAGAAGACACTGGAGGACTCAGCTGAAAGGGACAACTCAGTGTATCAGCTCCTCTCCCACTTTCTCCCCATGACAGACGCTTCTGCGGGAGGGCACTTGAGGGTTTTCTGTTTGTTTGTTTCTGCTCAAATTTAAACCTGTTGTTTTTGAACTAAAAACCCTTTGAAGAAGTTAGTGCAGACACTTTGTATTTCTAGAAACAGAAGCTTAGGGGTGGTCTAGTTGGGTCTAGTTGTAACTTTTCTCTCCCTGTTCAGCAGGAGACGGTTTGAGCAGGGACACATGCCTTATTATAAGTGTCCTCTCATCACCAGTCTTAGCGAATGTTAACTTATAGAAAATAGGAAACATTGCCCAAAGTGTCACTTAATGAAGCACCTTTACATTTAATAAAGGAAGAATGTCTCGCATGCTTCCAAAGTGTAACTTAATTGGTTCCAAGCATGAGAAGTTGGATTTTGATCTTAGCTTATAAAAGATTAAAAAAAAAAACACTATAAGGGCACACTTAAACTCTCACTGAAAAGAATTACTTGTAAAATCTCAAAAGCAACTCTTTAATCTTTCACCAAACTATTAAAAAGTATTATAATAACCGTGTTCCATTGAATTTCTTTTCTTTCTTTCTTTCTTCTTCTTCTTCTTCTTCTTTTTTTTTTTTTTTTTTTTTTGTTACAGAAGCCTGGATCATTGAGAGAGCCTTTCTATATTTAAAAATATGCTCTTACTTTTTTTTTGAAATGCCAATTTTACTGTGTAATAAAAATAAAATTTTAACATGTTTTTTCTTTTCTTTTTTTTATTAAATTATTTTATAAAATATTATTATAGCTCCCAAAAATTTGTTATTTTTCTCTTTTTTTGAAGCTTCCCAAGAGGACTTCTCTGTACAGTCAGTGTGTCCATAGGAGAGTGGAGAAGGAAATAGGGTTTCCCTTCACCCTGCTTTCCTTAGGAATCTTAGCCATCATGGTAGTGGAAGTGGGCTCTAATTTTCTTTGACCTTTCCTGGAAACAGATACAGTTGTAGTGATAATCATATTTGTCTTTCTGAATACATTCTGAAAACTAATTTTTTTGGATTATCAAATAGAAAAGAATATAAACTATGCTGTCTCTATAATAAATCTTTTTCTTTCAAGTTTGAGGGAGAAACATTGGATGTTTTCTGTCTATTGTTTAATTATGAAAACGTTTGCACTCGAACTCAAGTACACACACACACACACACACACACACACACACACAAGATTTTTAATCCCAGGATGATTGCATCCTTAAGAAAGGAGTCCTTTGGGTCTGCTGCCTTCCTGGCCTGTAATCACGAGGTACTTGAGAAGGTGATGGAGAAATGGCAAATTCCGTGCCTGTCCAGGCTAATGTGACCTTCAAGGCCAGTGAGACTGTACCTAAAAAGTGAAACAAAAACTCAAAACCCAAAGATGAGCCACAACAAGAACATAAGACAAAGGTAAGGAGAGGTCTGGATTGAGTCTCAGGGGCATCCAAGTGTGTGCTATCCAAGTGTGTGCGAGGCTCTGGCTCCGGTGGAAGGTAATGTCAGAATATAAAACAACAGCAAACACCGGAGAGCACATAAAGAGTTTTGTGAAACTCCGCCTGCTTCTTTCTCCCCGTCATTAGGAAACTGGGATGTGTAACTGTTTTAGTGGCAAACACTGTGGGGCAGCTGTCTTTCATTAGAGAGCAGAAAGACAGGTGACATAAAAGTGAGATTAAAACACAAAAAATTCGAAGCACAGGAGAGACCTTGGTTTGAGCCCTTCACAGCCAGTGACTATTGGGAATGAGAAATGGCTACTGTGAACAGAACAAATCATAGAGAACCAGACGGCCAGTCTTTCCAAGCAAACAGATGCATGGGGTGGCTTGAAAGTATCTCCCGCCTCACAGGCCCATTATGGAGGTGGCCATTGGGTATTTTTCTAAATTGCCTTTGGATTTCACACCTTCTAAGAGTGCATGATACCCTCAGACAGTGACTTGTGAGGCTAGGCAGTTTAGGCGATGAGATGAATCCTTTCTTCTTTGTGTGGCCTGAGTCCACTGGAATTCCAAACGACATCCTTTGTTCTTTTCAGCATGATAAGCTTCGCATCTGCAAGTGAGTTTGGCACACAGTAGGGACTTCATAAATCTTCTTGGAATGGTGGCGTTGACTGAAAAAAAAAAATGGATGAAATTAAGAATGCATTCAGAAAGGGGAGGGGGGAGGCACAGAAACAGTGAGATGATTCATTTCACAAGCTCACCAGATAAAGATGTATCAATTTTTCCAGTCTTGGAAGCTCTAAGGTGAGTGCGAACAATGTTGCCAAGGGCCAGACAGGGAGATCAGTAATCTGACCGGAAGTCCCGTGGCCGAGGGCATCGGCTACGTTTTGCTCCCTTGCCTCTAAGTTCTTCAGGACCTCTCTCGCCTGTTTGCCTTCTGTTGGCTTTGTGGGTAATGAGCACGAGTGTGAGGCGTTGAGAAGACCAGAGTGGGCATCAAACAGGTCTGGGCACCCATCCAGGACAGCCACCTCAGTATATGTGATCCTGCTTAGGTGGTTCAGCCTCATTCTCCAACAACGCCCATCTTCTCGGGCTCCTGGGGGATTAATGAGAAGTCTGCTCTGAGCCCTAAAGGAGAACAACACTGTTGGGTGGTTTACCACCCACAGAGGGACCATGCCTCTTGTGCACTTCGTTGAGGATTGGTTTGTGAGGAGCCCTTGGCAGCGAGCTGGGTTGTATTTCTTTGTGTGTCTTTTCTTTGTTCCTAGTCTTGAGCAACAGAGCATAAGAAAGTGACAGAGAAGAAATGATGCTTACTTTCCAAAAGGGGATTGTGAGTAGGGATGTATTTGGCAGCGCCACTGACCTGTGTTCCCCAGGCTTTCAGAGGTTGGTCTGTGTCACCATTAAGAATGAAATGACCGACATCTAATGAACCCTCTTTAATGTGGGCATTGAAACACTGGGCATGTTAGCATAGTCAAAATTCAGCCCTGCTGTGGCCAAACACGGTCCGTTCACACATTCTGTTTCTCCTTCCCAAGTCGACTTCAAAGTGCTTACCTGGCATCTGGCACCCCATCATAAGCTGGGTCTCGAGCTCCTTGGGTGTGGTACATGACTGTACGTGTTGTTATCCAGGGTTTGTGGAGAAAACAATGTGCTGTGATGGTTTAAGGGGTCCTTTACTGTGGGAGTCAGTTCTTCGAGAGAAAGAAGAAACGCACGGATAGACTTTCCATCTTGGCTGTTTATAATTCAAAAGATTAGATTATAATTCTATATTAAAATAACTAAAGTACAAGCATACACAAAATCTGCAAACACCCTTGCATGTTTATGTATGTGATCAGAGCAAGATACTAAAGAAAATTCATACCCAGATACAATTGGATGTCTTTATTATTGTTTCTCTCCCCTCCTCTCTCTCTCCCTCCCTCTCTTTCTCTCTCTATGTGTGTGTATGTATGTATGTGTATGCATGTATGTATGTGTTGTGTGTGTATGTATGTATGTATGTATGTGTGTGTATGTGTATGTGTGTATGTATGTGTGTATATATGTATGTGTATGTATGTATGTATGTGTGTATGTGTGTATGTATGTGTGTATGTATATATGTATGTATGTGTATGTATGTGTGTATGTATGTGTGCATGTATGTGTGTGTATGTGTGTATGTATGTGTGTATGTATGTATGTGTGTGTATGTATGTGTATGTATGTATGTGTGTATGTATGTATGTGTATGTATGTGTGTATGTATGTGTGCATGTATGTGTGTGTATGTGTGTATGTATGTGTGTATGTATGTGTATGTATGTATGTGTGTATGTATGTGTATGTATGTATGTATGTATGTATGTATGTATGTATGTATGTATGTATTGTTCCCCTTCCTCTACCTTCCCTTAGAAAGAGTAGGCTTCTTAGAGACATTGACCAAATGACTTATTATAGCATAACACGCTCTGATAAGACCAGGTATATACCACCACATGAAGGCTGAATGAAGCAACCCAGTAGGAGGAAAAGGGTCCCACAAGCAAGCAAAAGAGAAAGGGACAGTACCCTGCTCCCACTGTTAGGAACCCCACAAGAGCACTAAGCTAGTGAACTATAACACACACACAGAGGACCTAGGTCAGACCCACGCAGGCTCCCTGACCTGGGCAAGCCACTGAGCTTACCCGTCAGTCGATTCTGACTATTTTGGTTCCTGGAGTGGATTCCTTTCTTTTGCTCCTCGAAGCAATGGTAAACGGAGAAATTCTCAGCCCTTTGGCCATCCTCATCTCTCCCTTAACCTTAGTTCTGACTCCTCTACAATAAAAACACGGAGATCTGTTCAGAACCCTAACATCCCGACCTGCTCCTTGTTTTCCTGTGATTTTTTTTTCATTTGCGGCTCTCACAAGAAGAGCTCCGGACTGCAGGACTTTAATTTACTCAGGGATTAAGCTGTGGGGTCGGGTTTCCCCTGGTGCCAGAACAGTGGTATTAAGATGAGAGTCCCATTCAGATACCTGTTAACAGCCAAGCAGCTCAGTGGTTCCCAGCACATTCATTGATGTGTGTAAACATCACCTCACTCAGTTTTAGGATGCTTTCATTACCCTTGACAGAAATGCAGCATTACAACCATCCTCTTCCCCTATTTGGCTCCGCCGTGGCTCCCAAACTGCCCGTAATCCCAGTTCCTGGGGCTCTGACACCCTCCTCTGGCCTCCATGGGCCCCTGTATACATATGGTGCACATAAATTCACACAGGCACACACACGTATCCATAAAGCATATCTTAAATGAGCCTAGTCTAGAAATTCACACAAACAGTCTCTGCTCTTAGGTTTCACCGTACACAGTTTCGAACAACAACTAAAAAAGGTCACGAAATGCCAGGCTCAAAAACATGTTTCTAAAGAAAGCGTAGTCACAGAAGGAAAGCCGTGTGGTTTCAGTTACACATTTCTCTAAGCTAGTGAGGTAAACCACAGATACTGGTCATCAGGCAGAGCTTGACGAATGTGTCTGAGTGTCTACCAACTATCCCAACTATCCTAAGGTACGATTTGGGGGCATATATTCAAACAGAATAATTTAGATGGTGTTCTGGAAGAAAAGAAGTCCAAGTCCCAGGATTATATGCGAGCCAGTTGCCTTCTCTTGTACGAACAGAGTGCCGACATAATTCTTTTTTTTTAATAAAGTGAACGATTACAATATATCTCTCCCGAATGATGGTTGAAACAGATGTGTTTTAATCTACAGGGCACAGCAGATGAAATGTACAGCTCACACAGCACTTTCTGGTTAATACATGTTTTAAATAGAAAGTGCTAAGCTAAATAAATATGAAACTACACTGCTTTGCCCAGGATTAAAAAGAAAAATGGGAGGGTTTCCCCTCCACCAAAGCATTGACAAATCAGGTGAGAGGATTTTATACTATCCAGATGAGTGTTCCGGAATATCATGGGATGCTGCCTCGTGTATGTCTGTAAAAGAAAACAAAAACCAAAAGCAAAACATAGATGTATTTGAGAACATTGACTGCTTAGGTCATCAGGTTGTTGCTGGTACACTGTTCTTCAAGGCTGGGGTAGTTTCTCCATTGCTGTATGCTGGTGACCTGAAATCAACAAATTCGCTCCAAAGCTCAGCTGGAAACATTCATAAAGTTTGTTTTAAATGACAAGAGATTATGTCAACCAACATATTTTTCATGACTGCCAGCAAATGTCTTATCATTAAAAATGAAGGCATTAGATCAGTTTGGTAAACATCTTTTCTTCTTTTCTCCTTTTTTCATTCATTCATTCATTCATTTATTCATTCATTCATTCTTTCTTTTTCTTTTTCCTTTTTTGTAAAAAAAAAAAAAAAAACAAGTAGACTTTCTGGTGCTCTGAAGTGCTTTCAAACTAAATAAAGGTAAAAATGGTTGAGTTTCCCCTCAATTGCTTGTGTGGAAAACCTGAAAATAACTCCCACTGGTAAGTAGTTTAGATTTGCTTCAGTATGAGGACATCTCTGCCTTCCACCTTAGATGAGGTGAAGCCCCTGCAGAAATAAACTTTTGGAAAATACAATGGGGGCTAAATAAATAATAACTAACTAAATAAAAATTTAGGTGGTCTAAACTGTACCCCGAGCCAATGATGCCTTGAAAATTACTCTTTTCATTGTAGCTGAAAATACAGGAATTCTATTCCCGATTAACTTCCTTACTGTTAAAAATTATAAAAGTCGGGGTTTAAAGAATTATTTAAGGGAAGTCAGGTGTTACTCTAGCCTGGTTAAAACTGGCTGTGACCCTCCCTCCCTCCCTCTTTTAAATCGCAACAAGACAGACTCTGATATGATGCACAGATTTTTTTTCTCTAACAACAAACTGAGTTTTAGAATTATAATTTAGAGTGTATTGGATGTATCACCGAAAGACAGGGTGGTTCTGCAATTGTCAGGCAGTATTGTGTTGTTGCTAGTCTGAGCAAATCTAAATCTTTTCAAGCTTTGGTTGAGTGGGTTAATTCCAGGACCTGAATTACAAGAGTGATTTGAATTACATTGCAAATGCCGAATTCACTTCACTTTAGCAAAGTGCTTTCTTTCTCCCTTCTCAGACTTATGAATTTTAGCTGTTTTGATGTTTTTCGAATGTTGGGATATTCCAGTTAGCTGTGAAAAAATAATTCTACCGAGAACTGCAGCAAGAGGACCCCCACCTCTTTGTTAAACCCCCATGTTTTATTTATTTATTTTTGTTTGCCTCTGTTTTGGGAAATACCTTTGAGCATTTATTACACTGATTCAAGCCTTTAAGATGTTAGCAACCCTGGAACATTTGCAGACAGCGAGACATTGGTTCTTGAGTTGTGTATTGAACATATTGTAAAAACACTGTCACAACATTCACAACAACCCAGTGCGTGAGGGACGAACACATAAGTACGCAAAGAGTGCTGGGTACAAACTGGGCTTCCTGATTTTGTGAATACCATCAACTTACATCTTACAAAGGATACAAAAATTATAGTAACTACAGCTTCCCAATAGTTGTCATTAATGTCTACAAATTCCTAATCTATTGTCTCATACGTTGCCCTCGACCTATATATACATAAACCCATAGGAAAATACTGACTTCGCTTTTTATTTTTATTTTTAAAAATTCTAACACTGACTTTATGGACAAAGAAAAAACGGGTAAACTGGATTGTTCAGAGCTCATACCCCACCCCAAACTCTCTTCTAACCGCAGGCCCTTGGCATTGCTGCGGCCAGGCCGGCCTCACACTATGGAAAGAAAGCTTGGGGTGGTGCGGGGCCTTTGTTTCTGCGGGGGAGATAATACAGAGCATTTCGACAGTCAGGCGAGATGGCAGACAAACTGCCTGGTAATTATTTAAGAACAGAGCAATTTCTGTGTAGCGTACAGTCTGCGATCAGATTGCTCAAGCATGACACTGTAGTTTCCGGGCTACAAAGGTATTTATCTTGCAGTCTTCACAAAAGAAGGCTGATTGAATAATTGTCATCAGAAGACAAGAAAATACAGGTTAATGTTGGGAGTTCAAAAAGCTAGACCACGTTTTAAAGGGAGCCGGCTAAATGGGATAGGAACACTGCTGCAAATTGTACCAATCACAGGCCTTCAGCTGAGAACCGGAAATGGCTAATCAATCTTGAACACTTGCCTTGGGTGGGGGGGAGGGCTTTGCTCCATGCTGCCTGCTCTTCCTTCCCTGTTCTGAAGTCTCTATAAAGAGAGCACGTCTCTGTCACAGGGCTGGGGTAACCGTGTGTGTCCTCAGACACAGTCGCCACTACCAACCCTGCTGCAGCACGCTCTGATTCCTGCCGTTACGGCTCTTCTTTCATTGCTCTAGAGCTTTTGCAACATCGCATAATTCAATTGAGAAAAGATTTTAGCCACTTCAACTCTGCACGAACAATGGAACATTTCTGTTGCAGCAATACTCATAAAAGAAACGCAAAGCTGAATGTGGAAATTAATCACGACATATACTTTTAAAAACCAACCTTTCAGAAATATTTAAGTGAAACATGCTTTTCTCCAAAAGTGAAGGAAAAAGAGCCCCGGGAAAAATTTGGCTGGGAAGAGAGCTTAGCAGGTAAGAGAGTCCTTGACTGAGTCTGAATCTCTAGTACCCATGAAAAAGCCAGGAATGGCTGGCCTTGTCTGTACCCCTAGCACTGGGGCTGAGGTAGGATGGGACAGGTGGGGACAAGCAGATCCCCATCTAGCTAGTCAGCCAGCTTAGCCAAAACAGCAACCTTGCACTTCCATGAAAGGCTGGGGTATTGTTACAGGCAGAGGCAAGGAAACGCAGTAGATGTCCTCCTTAGTTTTTGCATCAATCAAATACACCTGCATGCACCTCCCTTTCTCCTCCTCCTCTTCCTCTTCCTTCTCCTCCTTCTCTCCTCCTTCTCTTCCTCCTCCTCTTCTTCCTCCCCTTTCTCCTCTTTCTCC